>NC_059200.1:35501764-36128440 GCF_020615455.1 Coregonus clupeaformis
TATGGAAAGTGAACATTGATGTTTCTTCTTTTTCTTTTTTTGATGACGATGCCAAAATGGAAGGTACTAATGTTTGTTCTATTTTGTCAGTAATCAAGATATATATAATTACGGTGTTGCTTTTACTTTACAAATGGAGTTGTTGGAGCCTCATTTCAGCTTGGTATCATTAAGTGCAATTACATAGGGATTTGTGAAATTACATTAGCATGTCATTAATAATTCATAAGGTTTATTATTGTCTTGCTTTGCCTGGCTTGATAATACTGTAGCTGATACACAATTTACAGTGTTATACAAAACAGAGAATCGTAGCAAATAAACAATTTACACAAACCAAATAAACAATTTACACAAACCAGAGCCATATTGATAATGGCGCCGGAGGGGATGGCTGCCGTTTTAAGGACTCTTAACCAACGTGCTATTTTGTGTGTTTTTTCGCATTGTTTGTAACTTATTTTGTACATAATGTTGCTGCTACCGTCTCTTATGACCGAAAAGAGCTTCACCCCAACAGATCCACAGATGATGCAATCTCTATTGCGCTCCATACTGCCCTTTCACACCTGGACAAAAGGAACACCTACAGTCGAAGTCGGAAGTTTACATACACCTTAGCCAAATACATTTAAACTCAGTTTTTCCACAATTCCTGACATTTAATCCTAGTAAAAATCCCCTGTTTTAGGTCAGTTAGGATAACCACTTTATTTTATGAATGTAAAATGTCAGAATAATAGTAGAGAGAATGATATATTTAAGCTTTTATTTCTTTCATCACATTCAAAGTGGGTCAGAAGTTTACATGCACTCAATTAGTATTTGGTAGCATTGCCATTAAATTGTTTAACTTGGGTCAAACGTTTCGGGTAGCCTTCCACAAGCTTCCCACAATAAGTTGGGTGAATTTAGGCCCATTCCTCCTGACAGAGCTGGTGTAACTGAGTCAAGTTTGTAGGCCTCCTTGCTCGCACACGCTTTTTCAGTTCTGCCCACACATTTTCTATAGAATTGAGGTCAGGGCTTTGTGATGGCCACTCCAATACCTTGACTTTGTTGTCCTTAAGCCATTTTGCCACAACTTTGGAAGTTTGCTTGGGGTCATTGTCCATTTGGAAGACCCATTTGCGACCAAGCTTTAACTTCCTGACGGATGTCTTGAGATGTTGCTTCAATATATCCACATTATTTTCCTTCCTCATGATGCCATCTATTTTGTGAAGTGCACCAGTCCCTCCTAAAGCAAAGCACCCCCACAGCATGATGCTGCCACCCCCGTGCTTCAGGTTATGTCGATATAGGACTTGTTTTACTGTGAATATAGATACTTTTGTACCTGTTTCCTCCAGCATCTTCACAAGGTCCTTTGCTGTTGTTCTGGGATTGATTTGCACTTTTCACACCAAAGTACATTCATCTCTAGGAGACAAAACGCGTCTCCTTCCTGAGTGGAATGACGGCTGCATGGTCCCATGGTGTTTATACTTGCGTACTATTGTTTGTACAGATGAACGTGGTACCTTCAGGCATTTGGAAATTGCTCGCAAGGATGAACCAGACTTGTGGAGGTCTACAATTATTTTTCTGAGGTATTGGCTAATTTCTTTAGATTTTCCCATGATGTTAAGCAAAGAGGCACTAACTTTGAAGGGAGGCCTTGAAATACATCCACAGGTACACCCCCAATTGACTCAAATGATGTCAATTAGCCTATCAGAAGCTTCTAAAGCCATGACATCATTTTCTGGAATTTTCTAAGCGGTTTAAAGGCACAGTCAACTTAGTGTATGTAAACTTCTGACCCACTGGAATTGTGATACAGTGAATTATATGTGAAATAATCTGTCTGTAAACAATTGTTGGAAAAGTTACTTGTGTCATGCACAAAGTAGATGTCCTAACTGACTTGCCAAAACGATAGTTTGTTAAGAAGACATTTGTGGAGTGGTTGAAAAATGAGTTTTAATGACTCCAACCTAAGTGTATGTAAACTTCCGACTTCAACTGTATGTGAGAATGCTATTCATTGACTACAGCTCAGCGTTCAACACCATAGTGCCCTCAAAGCTCATCACTAAACTAAGGACCTGGGACTTAACACCTCCCTCTGCAACTGGATCCTGGACTTCCTGACGGGCCGCCCCCAGGTGGTAAGGGTACAACACATCCATCACACTGATCCACAACACAGGGGCCCCTCAGGGGTACATGCTCAGTCCCCTCCTGTACTCCCTGTTCACCCATGACTGCATGGCCAGGCACGACTCCAACACCATCATTAAGTTTGCCGATGCCACAACAGTGGTAGGCCTGATCACAGACAACGACGAGATAGCCTATAGGGAGGAGTTCAGAGATCTGGCCGTGTGGTGCCAGGACAACAACCTCTCCCTCAACATGATCAAGACAAAGGAGATGATTGTGGACTACAGGAAAAAGAAGAGGACCAAGCACGCCCCCATTCTCATCGACGGGGCTGTAGTGGAGCAGGTTGAGAGCTTCAAGTTCCTTGGTGTCCACATCACCAACAAACTAACATGGTCCAAGCACACCAAGACAGTCATGAAGAGGGCACGACAAAACATATTCCCCCTAAGGAGACTCAACAGATTTGGCATTGGTCCTCAGATCCTCAAAAGGTTCTACAGCTGCACCATCGAGAGCATCCTGACTGGTTGCATCACTGCCTGGTATGGCAACTGCTCACCTCCGACCGCAAGGCACTACAGAGGGTAGTGCGTACAGCCCAGTACATCACTGGGGCCAAGCTTCCTGCCATCCAGGACCTCTATTCCAGGTGGTGTCAAAGGTGGTCAAAAATGGTCAAAGACTCCAGCCACCCTAGTCATAGACTGTTCTCTCTGCTACTGCACGGCAAGTTGTACCGGAGCGCCAAGTCTAGGTCCAAGAGGCTATTAAACTGCCTCTACCCCCAAGCCATAAGACTCCAGAACATCTAATCAAATGGCTACCCAGACTATTTGCATTGCCTTTACGCTGCTGCTACTCTTTGTTTATTATCTATGCACAGTCACTTTAATAACTCTACCTACAGTCGTGGTCAAACATTTTGAGAATGACACAAATACTAATTTTCACAAAGTCTGCTGCCTCAGTTTTGATGATGGCAATTTGCTTATACTCCAGAATGTCATGAAGAGTGATCAGATGAATTGCAATTAATTGCAAAGTCCCTCTTTGCCATGAAAATGAACTTAATCCCCCAAAAACATTTCCACTGCATTTCAGCACTGCCACAAAAGGACCAGCTGCCATCATGTCAGATATTCTCGTTAACACAGGTGAGAGTGTTGACGAGGACAAGGCTGGAGATCACTCTGTCATGCTGATTGAGTTAGAATAACAGTCTGGAAGCTTTAAAAGGAGGGTGGTGCTTGAAATCATTGTTCTTCCTCTGTTAACCATTGTTACCTGCAAGGAAACACGTGCCGTCATCATTGCTTTGCACAAAAAGGGCTTCACAGGCAAGGATATTGCTGCTAGTAAGATTGCACCTAAATCAACCATTTATCGGATCATCAAGATCTTCAAGGACAGAGGTTCAATTGTTGTGAAGAAGGCGTCAGGGTGCCCAAGAAAGTCCAGCAAGCGCCAGGACCGTCTCCTAAAGTTGATTCAGCTGCGGGATCGGGGCACCACCAGTGCAGAGCTTGCTCAGGAATGGCAGCAGGCAGGTGTGAGTGCATCTGCATGCACAGTGAGGCGAAGACTTTTGGAGGATGGCCTGGTTTCAAGAAGGGCAGCAAAGAAGCCACTTCTCTCCAGGAAAAACATCAGGGACAGACTGATATTCTGCAAAAGGTACAGGGATTGGACTACTGGGGTAAAGTCATTTTCTCTGATGAATCCCCTTTCCGATTGTTTGGGGCATCCGGAAAACACCTTGTCCGGAGAAGACAAGGTTAGCGCTACCATCAGTCCTGTGTCATGCCAACAGTAAAGCACCCTGAGACCATTCATGTGTGGGGTTACTTCTCAGCCAAGGGAGTGGGCTCACTCACAATTTTGCCTAAGAACACAGCCATACATAAAGAATGGTACCAACACATCCTCCGAGAGCAACTTCTCCCAACCATCCAAGAACAGTTTGGTGACGACCAATGCCTTTTCAGCATGATGGAGCACCTTGCCATATGGCAAAAGTGATAACTAAGTGGCTCGGGGAACAAAACATCGAAATTTTGGGTCCATGGCCAGGAAACTCCCCAGACCTTAAGAACTTGTGGTCGATCCTCAAGAGGCGGGTGGAAAACAAAAACCCACAAATTCTGACAAACTCCAAGCATTGATTATGCAAGAATGGGCTGCCATCAGTCAGGATGTGGCCCAGAAGTTAATTGACAGCATGCCAGGGCGGATTGCAGAGGTCTTGAAAAAGAAGGGTTAACACTGCAAATATTGACTCTTTGCATAAACTTAATGTAATTGTCAATAAAAGCCTTTGACACTTATGGAATGCTTGTAATTATACTTCAGTATACCATAGTAACATCTGACAAAAATATCTCATAACACTGAAGCAGCGAACTTTGTGAAGACCAATACTTGTGTCATTCTCAAAACTTTTGACCACGACTGTACATGTACATATTACCTCAATTACCTCAACTAACTGGTGCCCCCGCACATTGACTCGGTACCGGTACCCCCTGTATATAGCCTCGCTATTGTTATTTTTACTGCTGCTCTTTAATTATTTGTTACTTTAATTTCAAATTATTTTATATTGTATTTTTTGTGTGATTTTCTTTGGTATTCTTTCTTAAAACTGCATTGTTGGTTAAGGGCTTGTAAGTAAGCATTTCACTGTAAGGTCTACACCTGTTGTATTCGGCGCATGTGACAAATAAAATTTGATTTGATTTGAAAATAAGATTCAGCTAAACAAAGCATGTGGAACAATTTTTGAGTATATTGAGTGACACTATGGCATTTATGACATCACTCTACGTTTAACATATACCTCCAAACAAATTTAACCAAACCTTTAAGCCAAGTAATCCATAAAAAGCCTACACAGTATGAAAGTGTCCCTAGTGTTGTCTGTGAATTGGATCTGCTAAGAGCACTACCACGGCTGTTTGCTCATCTACAGTGAGGGACAAAAGTATTTGATCCCCTGCTGATTTTGTACGTTTGCCCACTGACAAAGAAATGATCAGTCTATAATTTTAATGGTGGGTTTATTTGAACAGTGAGAGACAGAATAACAACAAAAAAATCCAGAAAAATGCATGTCAATAATGTTATAAATTGATTTGCATTTGAATGAGGGAAATAAGTATTTGACCCCTCTGCAAAACATGACTTAGTACTTGGTGGCAAAACCCTTGTTGGCAATCACAGAGGTCAGACGTTTCTTGTAGTTGGCCACCAGGTTTGCACACATCTCAGGAGGGATTTTGTCCCACTCCTCTTTGCAGATCTTCTCCAAGTCATTAAGGTGTCGAGGCTGACGTTTGGCAACTCGAACGTTCAGCTCCCTCCACATATTTTCTATGGGATTAAGGTCTGGAGACTGGCTAGGCCACTCCAGGACCTTAATGTGCTTCTTCTTGAGCCACTCCTTTGTTGCCTTGGCCGTGTGTTTTGGGTCATTGTCATGCTGGAATACCCATCCACGACCCATTTTCAATGCCTTGGCTGAGGGAAGGAGGTTCTCACCCAATATTTGATGGTACATGGCCCCGTCCATCGTCCCTTTGATGCGGTGAAGTTGTCCTGTCCCCTTAGCAGAAAAACACACCCAAAACATAATGTTTCCACCTCCATGTTTGACGGTGGGGATGGTGTTCTTGGGGTCATAGGCAGCATTCCTCCTCCTCCAAACACGGCGAGTTGAGTTGATGCCAAAGAGCTCCATTTTGGTCTCATCTGACCACAACACTAACACCCAGTTTTCCTCTAAATCATTCAGATGTTCTTTGGCATACCTCAGACTGTAATGTATATGTGCTTTCTTGAGCAGGGGGACCTTGCGGGCGCTGCAGGATTTCAGTCCTTCACGGCGTAGTGTGTTACCAATTGTTTTCTTGGTGACTATGGTCCCAGCTGCCTTGAGATCATTGACAAGATCCTCCCGTGTAGTTCTGGGCTGATTCCTCACCGTTCTCATGATCATTGCAACTCCACGAGGTGAGATCTTGCATGGAGCCCCAGGCCGAGGGAGATTGACAGTCCTTTTGTGTTTCTTCCATTTGCAAATAATCGCACCAACTGTTGTCACCTTCTCACCAAGCTGCTTGGCGATGGTCTTGTAGCCCATTCCAGCCTTGTGTAGGTCTACAATCTTGTCCCTGACATCCTTGGAGAGCTCTTTGGTCTTGGCCATGGTGGAGAGTTTGGAATCTGATTGATTGATTGCTTCTGTGGACAGGTGTCTTTTATACAGGTAACAAACTGAGATTAGGAGCATTCCCTTTAAGAGTGTGTTCCTAATCTCAGCTCGTTACCTGTATAAAAGACACCTGGGAGCCAGAAATCTTTCTGATTGAGAGGGGGTCAAATACTTATTTCCCTCATTAAAATGCAAATCAATTTATAACATTTTTGACATGCGTTTTTCTGGATTTTTTTGTTATTCTGTCTCTCACTGTTCAAATAAACCTACCATTAAAATTATAGACTGATCATTTCTTTGTCAGTGGGCAAACGTAGAAAATCAGCAGGGGACCAAATACTTTTTTCCCTCACTGTACGTACTCACATTGAAAACGTTAACATTTGCTTTGACGAGAAAACACCATAGCCCCCATGACAAGTTAATACTATCGTAATCATAGTCATCCCTCCAGGCAAATGCATTGAGCACACTAGGTGAGTCATACATTGCCTCAGTCCTCTTGTCTGGTGCTTTTATGGATACATCAAATAACAGCAGTAACAAAATGATCCCTCTGCTCTGTTAAAAGCAGAGACATGTTACATTTACCATATCCAAAGTGTGAATATATGACAACTACCCATCATGGACGGAATGTATTTTCAATACGAAGACAATGCCATATTAAAGTGTTTTTGTGAAAGGCACAAAGTGTTTATTATTTGGTAAATACAGTAAATGGACATTATCGATAATTTCATAGTGAGACTAAATGTAGGCAGTAAGTAACCAGCCTACTGTAATAGTCTACTGTTACCATTTAGAAACTTACTCACCCCCAACAATACTTTGAAGTCACGTGTCACTCCTCAGCAGAGCATACAGTTTGTGCCGAGGGTACAATGTCACACATAACAAATCTAGCCTCTCCGCAGTGTCTCGTCTTGCCTCTAAATAATCAATAGCCACTTCCAGCAGCAGCCAATTGAGATTGAGGGCTACAATCAACGTTCCAATCCAAACAGCACAAGCAAAAAGCAACTGAGGCATACAACAGCACAGTCACAGTCACAGTGTAGATCTGTTTGTGGCCAAGGAATGCCAGAGTAGCAACCCTCTGTTCACTACTGGCGGTATTTTCCAAATCAATAGGCTGCAATCCCCTGCATGAGTATTGTTAGGGTCCAGGCTAAATGTATCTGATGTCTGGTCATCTCATGAGATTTTATTTTCTCATCTTGTCATGTTTTTAGTAGCCTTAGTGGATACCCACAACCAAGAATTGGCCCAAAACCCTGGTTTTGTTTACTCCCTTTCACTTATTTTACTGATGGCAACAGCTTACGGACAGAGTACTGTCCTTAAAATGCTTGGCAAGCAACAACATGACTAATTCTACATACAGCTAGGGCCGTGCACAGATCTTTGGAGGGGCAGGTGCTCAAAGATTCACAGCTAATTCTCTAATGCTTGTGTAGCCAAATGTCAACATATACAGCACCAGTCAAAAGTTTGGACACACCTGCTCATTCAAGGGTTTTTCTTTATTTTTACAATTTTTTACATTGTAGAATAATAGTGAAGACATCAACACTATGAAATAACACATATGGAATCATGTAATAACCAAAAAAGTGTTAAACAAATCTAAATGAATTTTATATTTGAGATTCCACCCTTTGCCTTGATGACAGCTTTGCAAATTATTGGCATTCTCTCAACGAGATTCATGAGGTAGTCACCTGGAATGCATATCAATTAACAGGTGTTCCTTGTTAAAAGTTAATTTGTGGAATTTCTTTCCTTCTTAATGCATTTTTTGTGACAAGGTAGGGTGGGGGGTATACAGAAGATAGCCCTATCTGGTAAAAGACCAAGTACATATTATGGCAAGAACAGCTAAAATAATCAAAGAGAAATGACAGTCCATCATTACTTCAAGACATGAAGGTCAGTCAATCCGGACCATTTCTTCAAGTGCAGTCGCAAAAACCATCAAGCGCTATGATAAAACTGGCTCTCATGAGGACCGCCACAGGAAAGGAAGTTACCTCTGCTGCAGAGGATAAATTCATTAGAGTTACCAGCCTCAGAAATTGCAGAATAAATAAGTGCTACACAGAGTTCAAGTAGCAGACACATCTAAACATCAACTGTTCAGATGAGACTGCGTGAATCAGGCCTTCATGGTCGAATTTCTGCAAAGAAACCACTACTAAAGGACACCAATAAGAAGAAGAGACTTACTTGGGCCAAGAAACATGAGCAATGGACATCAGACCGGTGGATTTTTGGTTCCAACCACTGTGTCTTTGTGAAACGCAGTGTAGGTGAACGGATGATCTCCGCATTTGTAGTTCCCACAGTGAAGCATGGAGGAGGAGGTGTTATGGTGTGGGGGTGCTTTGCTGGTGACACGGTCTGTGATTTATTTAGAATTCAAGGCACACTTAACCAGCATGGCTACCACAGCATTCTGCAGCGATACGCCATCCCATCTGGTTTGGGCTTAGTGGGACAATCATTTGTTTTTCAACAGGACAATGACCCAACACACCTTCAGGCTGTGTAAGGGCTATTTGACTAAGAAGGAGAGTGATGGAGTGCTGCATCAGATGACCTGGCCTCCACAATCCCCAGACCTCAACCCAATTGAGATGGTTTGGGATGAGTTGGACCGCAGAGTGAAGGAAAAGCAGCCAATAAGTGCTCAGCATATGTGGGAACTCCTTCAAGACTGTTGGGAAAGCATTCCAGGTGAAGCTGGTTGAGATAATGCCAAGCGTGTGCAAAGCTGTCATCAAGGCAAAGAGTGGCTACTTTGAAGAATCTCAAACATATAATATATTTGGATTTGTGTAACACTGTTTTGGTTACTACATGATTCCATATGTGTTGTTTCATAGTTTTGATGTCTTCACTATTATTCTACAATGTAGAAAATAGTTAAAATAAAGAAAAACCCTTGAATTAGTAGGTGTGTCCAAACTTTTGACTGGTACTGTATATATTTTGCATAGGTGTTCTTTATGCAAAATCACACTCATCCCACTGTAAGCAAGCTTATAGCCTACTGCTCAAAGAGCGGGCAAAGAGGGGTGGGCTATCAGCTGATCATAGTGAATGTAGATTACATCAAACAGCTAGTTAGCTAGCTAGCTATGCTTTTGAAAACAATTTAACTAGTCTTTACCTGTGATTGGAGTTTATTCTGCTGGTTAGGCCTTCTAACAAACAGTCGAATTGAAGCGTTCCCTGTTCCTGACGTGAGAAAACACCACAAGAGGTTGGTGGCACCTTAATTGGGGAGGACGGGCTCGTGGTAATGACAGGAGCAGAATTGGTGGAATGGTATTAAATACATCAAACACATGGTTTCCAGCCATTATTATGAGCCGTTCTCCCCTCAGCAGCCTCCACTGGATGACACAATCAACAGGACGTGTGCAGTGTGCACTGTCATGTGGGGGCAAGATTTTAAAATGAGAAATTAGCTAGTTTGATGGCAATTCATTTAAATAACAAGAGAGAAAATAAACTAAACGTGATGTAAAAATTAAAAAACGCCCCCAATCAGAAAGGGAATTTTTCTCATAGGCGGGCAAAAGGGTAGGTGCTCTATCTGTGTATACAGCAAAGTATCAACAAATACCATCCAAAGGTATTTATAACTAAATATGTATAATTCCTAGTTTCCATCTCAACAACTGCTGTGTTTGTGGAACACTACTGGCAAAATCTTCAGCAGGTTTAAAGGTAAACCTTCTACAGTCTCAGAGGAATTTCCAACCAAAATATACTTTACTGCATGTTTCTGTTTCTCCACCATGTGTTTCCTCATGTTCCGAAGTATGAAAATGTATGCACTCACTACTGTAAGTCGCTCTGGATAAGAGTGTCTGCTAAATGACTAAAATGTTTTCAAAAATGTAAAATGTCTCCTCTCCAATCCGAGCGGCTATTCCTCGTGCACCTAGACCCTAACGCTTCAATATCTGTCATTTAACTTAAAACATTTATTACCTTTTATATTTGGCATAAACACAACCAGTCACAATGTTTTAATCTGAGGCTACTTCAAAAGTCTCCTGTAGGTTTGTCAAATATTTTATTCCAGCATCCTCAAAATGGCTTGACATTGACACCCTAACGACTCTGGCAAGTGTGCTAGTCCAGTGTCACTTTGATTATGCCTGCACATCATGGTTCACCAGCAGCCCCAAACATATAAAGAATATGGTGTAGTGGAGGGTATATGCAGGTACACGCCATATACCCACTTATTTCAGTGGCCATTGCATATACTCACTTCTTAATCCCCACTGATGCTTATCAAAGTAGTGTAGTGGAGGTATAGGCCATATCAATTAATAAGGCTGATGGAACAGATCACAATGTTTAGCTTAAAATGTTGATAAACTATTATTTCTTCACATTTTAGGCACAGAAATATACACACACGGCGTTAGGCCTACATGTGAATGTTTCAAAATGCAATTTGCAAGAAAACACTGTTCTAAAACGCGCACCACACATGCGAGAGGTTTCATGGACAGGGATGGAAATATCCATTAGAAATTTAGAAAGGGGGGATTTAAAGATGCAACAACTATCATCATTAGCTAATATGACTAGGATAATGCCTTTGGCTGCTAGACAATGAAATAAAGTTAAAAGAAAACCAATAGAACAGTAAAACGCATATGAGGAAGTCTTAATACAAATAATTGCCTCTATGTTTCTTTGGTGGGATTTTGGCTATAGGCTACTTTGAAATAAGGTAAGACATGCCTCATAATATGAAGTAAAACATCCAGGCTTCAAACAATTAAGGAACTGGCAAAATATAGCAATGCTAATGATAGGCCAAACTTCTTCTGGTAGATGGAAAGGCTTTCCCAAAAACCTTCTGAATTACATTTACATTTACATTAAATGTTAACTAGCTACAAAGTAGCCTATGCCTACCTGGCAGAATGATAATGATTATTTACATCAATCCAGTGGCCATTTATTTTGCAAACTCCATCTCATGTGAGATAACACATCAATAAATTAATTTATGAATGCACAATTATACATGTATGAAATAACCTTAAACAATGATTTGACATTTCATCATGTGACATTCCTTTGTTTGCCTTTTCAATGATCATCTCCAATTTAAGCCATACCAACGTGTCTAGATTTGTGCTTTACACACTGTTCACATCATGCAAATGGCACGGTAACAAAGCTCTCAATAGGATTTGGGTTAGCCTTTGTTGAGAATAAATCACATTATATCCTTAATAAATTGTGTGCGTCAAATAAATACCTTAAAAATAACTGTGCCTGTTGATTTAATAGATTTTGCATTATGTCACGCCCTGGCTCTGGGGACTCTCGTATGTTGAGCCAGGGTGTTCATTTGTTTATGTTCTAGTCGTTGTATATCTATGTTGGCCAGGGTGGCTCCCAATCAGAGAGGGCTGTAGCTCGTTGTCTCTGATTGGGAGTCATACTTAGGTAGCCGTTAGGCATTCATTGTTTGTGGTTTCTTGTTCTTATTTGGTTTGTGTTCAACCGTAGACATCACGTTTTTCGTCTGTTGTTTTGATCGTGTGATCATACTCTAATAAATATAAATATGTTCACCTTCAACGCTGCGCATTGGTCCTCCTCCTTAGACGATCGTGGCAGAAGAAACCACCAGAACTGGACCAAGCAGCCTAGTGAGGAGCAGAGTGGGTGGACTTGGGAAGAGTGGAGGAAGAGCTTCGACTGGGTCAAGCCGAATGAGGAGCTGAATGGCGGAGATTGGAAGCAGAAGAGCGAGAGTTGGGCGAGAATTATAGAGGCCTGGCCCACGGGGAAGAGAGACTCCCAGAAATTTTTTTAGGGGGGCTCACGGTCGTCGGACCAGCAGGGAGGCCGCGATAGAGCGGCCCAGCGGGTTGCCAGAGGAGGCCGCCAGGTTACGGGGGCCACTGGTCGAAGAGGGGATGGAGGATGTAGAGGCATGGCGAGAGGTACTGGCGTGTGTTGCCAGTCCGGTCCGGCCTGTTCCTGATCCCCACGTGGGGCCAGTGGTGTGTGTTCCCAGTGCGGGTCCGGCCTGTTCCTGCCACTCGCACCAAGTCAGTGGTGCGCTCGTCAGCCCGGCACGGCCGTTCCTGCTCCCGCACCAAGTCAGTGGTGCGCTCGTCCGCCCAGCTCGGCCCGTTCCTGCTCCCCGCACCAAGTCAGTGGTGCGCTTCGTCAGCCCGGTCCGGCTCGCTCCTGCTCCCCGCACCAAGTCAGTGGTGCGTTTCGATCAGCCCGGCGCGGCCCGTTCCTGCTCCCCGCACCAAGTCAGTGGTGCGTCCCGTCCAGCCCGGCCGGCCCGTTCCTGCTCCCCGCACCAAGTCAGTGGTGCGCTTCGTCAGCCTGGTAAGGCCCATTCCTCCTCCACGCACCAAGCCAGGGGTGCGAGTCGTCAGCCTGGTAAGGCCCGTTCCTCCTCCACGCCCCAAGCCAGGAGTGCGCGTCGTCAGCCTGGTAAGGCCCGTTCCTCCTCCACGCACCAAGCCAGGGGTGCGCGTCGTCAGTCCAGCACAACCCGTGCCTGGGTCACCGGTGCCTGGTAAGGTCCCGGTCAACTGCTCCACTACGGAGTTGAAGCTATCCGCTCCACCAGTGTGCAGTCCAGCTCCGGTCAGCAGGGCCAGACCGGACCAGGGGTACTTTGGGGGTTTAGAGAAGGAGTGGGGGTCATGTCCGAGCCGGATCCGCCGGAGGTGGAGTGCCCACCCGGTCCCTCCCCTGTTGTGTTTGGTTGGCGCGGTCGGAGTCCGCGCCTTTGGGGGGGGGTACTGTCACGCCCTGGCTCTGGGGACTCTCGTATGTTGAGCCAGGGTGTTCATTTGTTTATGCTCTAGTCGTTGTATATCTATGTTGGCCAGGGTGGCTCCCAATCAGAGAGGGCTGTAGCTCGTTGTCTCTGATTGGGAGTCATACTTAGGTAGCCGTTAGGCATTCATTGTTTGTGGTTTCTTGTTCTTATTTGGTTTGTGTTCAACCGTAGACATCACGTTTTCGTCTGTTGTTTTGATCGTGTGATCATACTCTAATAAATATAAATATGTTCACCTTCAACGCTGCGCATTGGTCCTCCTCCTTAGACGATCGTGACACATTAGTCATGTTTATAATATTAAACAACTTTGTACATGAATCCCCTATTATGCCTCAGTCTATTCCTCAATGGTAGTATGGATGGTCGTATGTAGTAGAATTTCATTACATAAAAAATTGTACAGGCATTTTATAGTCTCCAAGACACTATTGTTTTGTATTATTTGGCTGATGAATCACTAAAAGTCATGCTCCAGAGGTTTTGTGTTTTTAAAGTAGCACTCATGAGCCAAAACCGGTCCCTGAAAATTGTGCACAATGTCATCCATTTTGTATGATATGTTACGTCTTGCAAAAAACGTTTTCCTGCAATTTGTATGTATGTTAGGAATTCCAATTCATACAATATGATACAAATTTGTAAGTGCTTAAGATCTCGTTTAATCTTTTTAATTTCTTCATATTTGTAGCTTATTCAGGATCATACAATAGCAAGTGCTCTTATATTTGTTCATATTGGACACATCTTGGGCTCAAAGGTGACCCATATACATCTGAAACAGACCACATTGATGGAATGATGGAAATTAAAATTATGTTTGCTGGTCGTAATATTGTTTTTTCTTTCTCCAGGACTCCTCAATTGCATGAGAAACTGGATGCTGCATTAGATATTGAATATACCTGCTACAAAACATTGAAAAACATTCAGCCAAGCCTGATAGGTGTCCCATTTTTGAGTAGCTACCATTTCAAATTTGTCACTGAGCAGCATGTGGCCTTCTGGCTTCCAGCGGTAAATTGATAGGATGTTACATGGTGGGGGAATGCCATGAGATGTCATCTCCTATAAAGAATCAATATGTTTCCTACACAGGAACACTCCAGAAATCAGAGCTGGTCACCATGACAACCCAGCCATACCCAGCACCCCATCTACCTGTGGCTTACCATCCAGGCCTATTTTTCAAATTGCAAGTGGTTTTAAGCTTGTTTAGGGTTTTATTATTCCTATGTACAGTCTAGAATACTAAGCAGTGGAGAGAAAGCACAAGCTCAATCACTTAAATCTGACAAAATTATGTTAAGGGAAGTTGTTCCAATATTTTCAATGCGAGCCCAATACAATGGTTACAGGAATAAAGATAGACATCCTGCTTATGCTGCCGGCTCAAGCTTTTGGGTGATGTTACCTTAATATGATAGGGCAACATTTAGATTTCCGCCTAAATAGACATACCCAAATGTAATTATTTTTCATGAGATGGCCATAAACAATAACTGGTAATGTTGCATAGTTTTAGAAAGGTGAGGTGTACTCTGAGGACAGAAACTCAAGTAGATAGCACAAATATTATGAAAATATGAAAAATCATATTATATGTTTTCCTATTCAACAAAAGTGTGGCAATAGGGCTTGAAATGACTGAAATACTTTCTAAATATAGTAGCAATCAAATTATAAACGACTATAAAAATTGTACTTCTCTTACAACAGTAAAATAAATATGATCATACTTAATGATAGTTCAATTTTGGCACTATTCCATATAACTGAGCACAGAGACTTTTCTCCTAAACGTCAAATGAGCGGCGCAGAGACACCATTCAAATATGTGCAGACTCTATACAACTTCAGCTTTAAGCACGTAGTGGTTTTGTCTGTCTGTGACCAAGAGAAAGTGGTCTTGTTTTCATTCTAAGGAATTATTTAGTATTTTTTCATGTTGAGAGCTCTATACCTGGCTGAAAATATCACAGCGAGATGAAACCACAGCTGTTGGATTCGCTGGACTGTCACCTTTCATATGCCATCTCACAGGCTGGGCTCAGTCACTCAGAGGAACAGCAAATCTATTGTTTGTCTGGATAGGCCAGAAAATGTGACATCACTCCCTATGTAAATGTGGGGCCTGAAACCTGACACGTAATGTAAGCTCCGCTGAGAAAGTGGGAGCGGAGAGCAGACAAATGGGGCTTTATTGTACTACAATATGAAGTCTCCTATTTAGGAAACTTAACATCTAAGAGTTAAAAGACATAGGTCTCTATTTTATCAGAACCTAACACAATGTTAAATCTTAGTGATGGTTGTAGCGCTATAAGTCCGGGGGGTGTGTCAGAAATATTTTTGCTATGTTCACAGCGGGAATTATGGGTGCAATAGCTGGCCGTGGCGCGAAGGGGCTGTATTTTGATGAGTAAATGAGTTGCAGGTGTGTCAAGGTTTGACCCTTCACTGGCCAATCAGAACATGGCTAAATATGTGGTTCCTTCAAGTTGTGTACTTACGGTCTTTTGTTAGCAACTCCATTTCGAATGTTAGTCCGTCATAAATAGCCTACAGAAACAAACAAAATAACGAAATGTAGGCCTATCCCATATTTGCTAAATATGCTGAACATGTTTGCAGTTCACATTGTTCTAAGTAGGCTAATTGCATGGCTTCAATATGAAAATATATATTTGTAAATATAGCATTAGCACTAATATGAATAATTCAAATCAAATTTGAATAAAATGAAACAACTTGTTTTAAATAGGCTATGTCTAAATACAGTTAGAGACACCATAATTGCTGCCCTTGGGCATACAGTATGATATAAAGACAACAGACTATGGAGGGTTTTATGCATGGAAAAATATACAATATAAAGAGAAAGGGGGAATGTCCACTTACCAGTTGTCATATTGTCAACCAAATAGCATGACAGAAAGTTGTTTCTTTGGAAAGATACTGTATACAGAATAAAGTGATCTGTACATTTGAACAACAGCATAAATACACCTATTTCCCTTTTGAATGTAATGACAGAATCACCACTGCTGCACATGCTGCCACTGTTTTGATAACCAAAAGTTATATTTTTAGAACGAGCAGCACACATCCAGCTCACGAGTGCATTGCTGACACAAGGCTAGCACAGGGAAAATGCAACAAGCACAGATGCGACAAGTGAAAACACATTATCTAACTGGGGATAGCTAGCTAGCATACTGTCCCAAGCATGATGAGCTCAGCATTAACTTTAGTTAGACTTGATTGGTATGCTAGCTTGCCGTTAGCTAGTGTCCAAAAGCTAGCATCTAACTGCAGTGTTGCGAATTGGGCACAGAGCTATGTATTTTTTGTACTACCAGATCTGCGAGAAGGTTCTAGCTAGTGTTTCCCTCTATCCTTCGACTGTTGATGGGTGTGGATCTCCGGTTCAGGTCCCAGGCTCCCAATGAATGTCAAGCTGTTGCGGCCGCCATGATGACACTGTTATGATTGGTTTGTTACAAATCAAGTACAATTTGCTCTTAATGTTGACAACCTGATAGAGTAGCTCCAGAAGATCTGAGTGCACATTTCAGTGCCACAGGACAGTTCATTTTACTTTGTGCTGTTAAAATTCTATAAACAAATACAAATTCAACCCTGCAATCTCATTGATGCAGTCCCCCCTCATAGCAAATACAGTGCCTTGCAAAAGTATTCACCCCCCTTGGCGTTTTTCCTATTTTGTTGCATTACAACTTGTAATTTAAAATTATTTTTATTTGGATTTAATGTAATGGACATACACAAAATAGTCCAAATTGGTGAAGTGAAATGAAAAAAAATAACTTGTTTCAAAAAATTCTAAAAAATAAATAATTAATGGAAAAGTGGTACGTGCACATGTATTCACCCCATTTGCTATGAAGCCCCTAAATAAGATCTGGTGCAACCAATTACCTTCAGAAGTCACATAATTAGTTAAATAAAGTCCACCTGTGTGCAATCTAAGTGTCACATGATCTGTCACATGATCTCAGTATATATACACCTGTTCTGAAAGGCCCCAGAGTCTACAACACCACTAAGCAAGGGGCACCACCAAGCAAGCGGCACCATGAAGACCAAACTTTGAACATCCCATGGAGCACCATTAAATCCATTATAAAAAAATGGAAAGATTATGGCACCACAACAAACCTGCCAAGAGAGGGCCACCCACCAAAACTCAAGGACCAGGCAAGGAGGGCATTCATCAGAGAGGCAACAATGAGACCACAGATAACCCTGAACGAGCTGCAAAGCTCCACAGCGGAGATTGGAGTATCTGTCCATAGGACCACTTTAAGCCGTACACTCCACAGAGCTGGGCTTTATGGAAGAGTGGCCAGAAAAAAAGCCATTGCTTAAAGAAAAAAATAAGCAAACACGTTTGTTGTTTGCCAAAAGGCATGTGGGAGACTCCCCAAACATGAGACTCCCCAAACTTAAGGAAGAAGGTACTCTGGTCAGATGAGACTAAAATTTAGCTTTTTGGCCATCAAGGAAAACGCTATGTCTGACGCAAACCCAACACCTCTCATCACCCCGAGAACACCATCCCCACAGTGAAGCATGGTGGTGGCCTGTTTCAGTCTTCCAGAGATTTGAGACTGGTATAGAGGTTCACCTTCCAGCAGGACAATGACCCCTAAGCATACTGCTAAAGCAACACTCGAGTGGTTTAAGGGGAAACATTTAAATGTCTTGGAATGGCCTAGTCAAAGCCCAGATCTCAATCCAATTGAAAATCTGTGGTATGACTTAAAGATTGCTGTACACCAGCGGAAGCCATCCAACTTGAAGGAGCTGGATCAGTTCTGCCTTGAAAAATGGGCAAAAACCCCAGGGGCTGGATGTGCCAAGACTTGCAGCTGTAATTGCTGCAAAAGGTAGCTCTACAAAGTATTGACTTTGGGGGGGTGAATAGTTATGCATGCTCAAGTTTTCTGTTTGTTTGTCTTATTTCTTGTTTGTTTCACAAGAACAAATATTTTGCATCTTCAAAGTGGTAGGCATGTTGTGTGAATCAAATGATACAAACCCATTATAATTCCAGGTTGTAAGGCAACAAAATAGGACAAATGCCAAGGGGGGTGAATACTTTTTTAAGCCACTGTATACACACTACATGACCAAAAGTATGTGGATACCCGCTTGTCGAATATCTCATTCCAAAATCATGGGCATTAATATTGAGTTGGTACCCCCTTTGCTGCAATAACAGCCTCTACTCTTCTGGGAAGGCTTTCCAGTAGATGTTGGAACATTGCTGCAGGGACTTGCTTCCATTCAGCCACAAGAGCATTAGTGAGGCGGGGCACGGATGTTGGGCGATTAGGCCTAGCTCGCAGTCAGCATTCCAATTAATACCAAAGGTGTTCAATGGGGTTGAGGTCAGGGCTCTGTGCAGGCCAGTCAAGTTCTTCCACACCGATCTCGACAAACCATTCTGTATGGACCACGCTTTGTGAACTGGGGCATTGTCATGCTGAAACAGTAAAGGGCCTTTCCCAAACTGTTGTCATGAAGTTGGAAGCAAAGAATCGTCTAGAATGTCATTGTATGCTGTAGCGTTTAGATTTCCCTTCATTGGAACTAAGGGTCCTAGCCCAAACCATGAAAAACTGCCCCAGACCATTATTCCTCCCCAACCAAACTTTACAGTGGCACTATACGGGCAGGTAGCGTTCTCCTGGCATCCGCCAAACCCAGATTCATCCGTCGGACTGCCAGATGGTGAATTGGATTCATCACTCCAGAGAACGCGTTTTCACTACTCCACAGTCCAATGACGGCGAGCTTTACACCACTCCGGCTGAAGCTTGGCATTGTGCATGGTGATCTTAGACTTGGGTGCGGCTGCTCGGCCATGGAAACCCATTTCATGAACCTACCAACGGGCCACCACTGGTAGCCTATGATGTGTGTCCTATCCATTCAAGATAGTTTGTTAAATAATTGCCTAGGCCTATACAGTAGCCTAACCCAACAATAGGCCTAATTACAGTGCCTTCAGAATGTATTCACATCCCTTGACTTTATTCCACATTTTGCTGTGTTACAAAGTGAGATTAAAATGGATTTAGTTGTCATTTTTTGGTCAACGATATACACAAAATATTATGTAATGTCAAAGTGGAAGAAAAATTTGAACATTTGTACAAAAAAACGAATAAAACATTAATATATCTTGATTAGATAAGTATTTAACCCCCTGAGTCAATACATGTTAGAATAACCTTTTGCAGAGATTACAGCTGTGAGTCTTTCTGGGTAAGTCTCTAAGAGCCTACCACACCTGGATTGTGCAACATCTGCCAATTATTCTATAAAAACTTATTCAAGCTCTGTCAAATTTGTTGTTGTTCATTGCTAGACAACCATTTTCAGGTCTTGCCATAGATTTCCAAGCATATTTAAGTGAAAACTGTAACTCGGCCACTCAGGAACATTTACTGTCTTCTTGGTAAGAAACTCCAGTGTAGGTTTGGCCTTGTGTTTCAGAAAGGTGAATTCATTTCCCAATGTCTGGTGGAAAGCAGACTCAACCAGATTTTCCTCCCTGTGCTTAGCTCCATTCAGTTGATTTTTTATCCTGAAAAACTCCCCAGTCTGTAACGACTACAAGCATACTCATAACATGATGCAGCCACCACTATTCTTGAAAATGTGGAGAGTGGTATTCAGTAATGTGTTTTATTGAATTTGCCCCAAACATAACACTTTGTATTCAGGACAAAAAGTGAATTGCTTTGCCACATGTTTAGCAAAATTACTTTAGTGTCTTGTTGCAAACACGATGCATGTTTTGGAATATTTGTATTCTGTACAAGCTTCCTTCTTTTCATTCTGTCAATTAGGATAGTATTGCTGAGTAACTACAATGTTGTTGATCCATCCTCAGTTTTCTCCTATCACAGCCATTAAACTTTGTAACTGTTTTAAAGTCACTGTTGGCCTCATGGTGAAATCACTGAGCAGTTTCCTTCCTCTCCGGCATCTGAGTTAAGAAGGACGCCTGCATCTTTGTAGTGACTGGGTATATTGATACACAATCCAGAGTGTAATTAATAACTTATCCATACTCAAAGGAATTTTCAATGTCTTTTTTTTTTTTTTTTTTACCCATCTACCAATAAGTGCCATTTTTTGCGAGGCATTGGAAAACCTCCCTGGTCTTTGTGATTGAATCTGTGTTTGAAATTCACTGCTCGTCTGAGGGACCTTACAGATAATTGTTTGTGTGGGGTACAGAGAAGAGGTAGCCATTCAAACATCATGTGAAACACTATTATTGCACACAGAGTGAATCCATGCAACTTATTATGTGGCTTGTTAAGCACATTTTTTGTCCTGAACTTATTTAGGCTTGCCATAACAAAGGGGTTGAATACTTATTGAATCAAGACATTTCAGCTTTTCAACAACACAACGAGATGAAACAATTAACGTTTTTCTTCTGTCAATGATGTTTGGCTTTTGATGCGATGTGATTGGTGTGAAGCCAAATCCAAACTGGCTTCCCTTGACACTTTTTTTTGGTGCTCCAGAACCATTCACAGTTGAGCTCACTCAGTTTAGCTCAACGCTGATTGGCTATTATTGTATTGAAAAAATTATCACGGGAGGCCAAAAGCCTGTTGGCTTCCCTTGCATTCAATGCTACGGGCGGCAACAATATCATACTCTTTTTGACCAGACAGCATCAGATAGATGGGCTACACATACAGAGGGGCGCTGTTTCGCTCACCCAGATGCTTTCTCCGGTGAGATACATATTGGCCTCTTGCGAATTTAAGGAAAGGCTGTGTAACGCATGATCAGTGCCAGGGCTGCCTCTTCAGGAGATGAGGGAGGGGAGGGCACCATACTCCCTGCAAAGCCCCAGCTGATTGAGCGGGACGGGGTCAGGGGTGGAGGTGGTGTAAAACATTTGCCAAGACTAAAACCCCACTCTGTCTAATTTAAAACATCTGATTCTTAATCACTGAAATTATGGAAATTGTTTCCAATAAACACCATTTGTTGAAACTGATTTTGTTGTAGCAAAGCAATGGCATATTGGATGCAATGTAATAAGTATTTTCTGTTTCATTGTGAGAAAAAATTGGTTTGACAGGTAGGGAATGATTGAAACCCCATGTGGTATGAGATCATTATGTCTTCATTTCATTCCCATTTCGACAACATCAGCAAAATTTGAAAATGTATAATTAAATTGCTTAGCGATTTACTGTGGTGTTTTGTTGGCATTTGCATTATGCTATGATGCATAACAAAATATTAATATAGACAATTAAGCATGGTTTGTTGACAATATAGCTACCCATGAATAGTTAAGTTAAATCCCTTTAAAGGGGCAATCTGCGACTGCTATATACACTTTGGACTTTTATTAATGATATACAGTGGGGGAAAAAAATATTTAGTCAGCCACCAATTGTGCAAGTTCTCCCACTTAAAAAGATGAGAGAGGCCTGTAATTTTCATCATAGGCACACGTCAACTATGACAGACAAAATGAGATAATTTTTTCCAGAAAATCACATTGTAGGATTTTTTATGAATTTATTTGCAAATTATGGTGGAAAATAAGTATACAATCTTTGGAGGGAGTTGAAAGTCTGTGTTGCCCAGCGACAGCCACAAAACATCACTGCTCTAGAGGAGATCTGCATGGAAGAATGGGCCAAAATATCAGCAACAGTGTGAAAACCTTGTGAAGACTTACAGAAAATGTTTGACCTGTGTCATTGCCAACAAAGGGTATATAACAAAGTATTGAGAAACTTTTGTTATTGACCAAATACTTATTTTCCACCATAATTTGCAAATAAATTCATTAAAAATCCTACAATATGATTTTCTGGGGAAAAAAATCTCATTTTGTCTGTCATAGTTGACGTGTACCTATGATAAAAATTACAGGCCTCTCTCATCTTTTTAAGTGGGAGAACTTGCACAATTGGTGGCTGACTAAATACTTTTTTTCCCCACTGTATACCCATTGATTCTTGAAGAATATAACTTTGATTCTCAGTAGTGTGAACCTCTGGCAGAACGACTGAAAGATTACACTGAAATACACAACCATGCTGGCAGAGTTTCAATATTCAAGGAACAACAATGTGACATACTGTAGTTTGGTGCCATTGGGGTTAACAGTGACACTACGAATATTACAAACAGTACGTTTGCTCTGTAAGGAAGCACCAACTTCTGCATCCTCAGGCCCTTCCCATTTGTCACTGTCAGATTCTGCCAGATATTTATTTAACACCCAATTTCATTCCAATTTAACTAATCTCAGCATGGTGCATCAAACAGAGTAAAACGTCAATCTACCCAGGTCTTTACTATCAGTGCTGTTAATATACAGCCTCACCTAATGCTTGCCAAGCATTTTCTCCATGGCATCCTACTGTAACAGCTTTATTGACCTCTAAAATGATCAAACATGAATAAAAAAATTGACACTCATAAAACCCCCTAGTTATTGCGCTTTGCATCAAACTATCACATATATTTATTGTGTGATGAAAATGTCCTTAAAAAAATCGACTCTACAAAAAAAAGGTGCTATCTTGAAACTAAACTGTCCCTATGGTAGGACCCTTTTGGTTCCAGGTAGAACCTGAAAGGGTTCCATGTAGAACCCTTTCCAAAGAGGGTTCTACATGGAATCCAAAAGGGTTCTACCTGTAAACAAAAAGGATTCTCTGTGGAACCAAAAAGGGTTCTCCTATGGGGACAACTGAAGAACTCTTTTGGAACCCTTTTTTCTAAGAGTGTAGGCAAACTGCTTCAATTTTAAAGGCCCAATGCAGCTGTTTTTATATCAAGATCAAATCATTTCTGGGTAGCAATTAAAGAGAAACTGCCCCTAAAAACCAACTTCTCATTTAGAAAACAGCCTATGTGGCATTGATATGAGTCATAAATATTTATTCTAGTGTCAAAATTGACTACAAAGTATGCATAGGATAATTTTTGTCATAAAGTCAGTCTCGTCCAAAATTGAGTTTTGTAAGTAAATGTGTCGAGTTACTTGAGGGTTGGGTTTGAATTACAATTACAGTGCATGTCAACAAAAGTCCTCTACAGACTTTCCATTCTGTCCCCAAGTCTGCACCAGTAATGATAGCTTTGTGTGAAACACACATTTTGCTCTGGAAGGTTTTTCCAACTTCAACCAAGTGGAGATGGGCTTCCATACTAAATTGATGCTAACTGTGAATGCAGTTCACACAATCTTAGATGGCCAGATGACATTTGATGCTGGCTGTCAATGGTCAAACCCGCGACCAGTGGTGGTGAGTATAGCTAGACACTGCTGGTTATGTATCTGTATATTTTAATAATCATTATCACTATCACAATGCTAGCGAGGCAGGCTAGCTGACATTAGTTATCTAGCTTCCTAGCTAGCTGGCTACCTCAATACAACTCGGATTTGGCTTGAAAACACAATAACATTTAAAAATTAGGCAAATAATTAGTAGGAAGACCTTTTGTCATGATTGTGATATCGCCAGATTGACTTTAGCTGCAGTATAAGTTTAGCCAGCTAACTAAGATTGAGGGGACACCACCGTATTTTAGCTAGCTAACATTAGCATTACTAGCTATTTTTGACAAACTTGCTAGTAATGGCAACATTGCCATCTCTCTAAAGGAAATTTGACGACATCAATGATGGCAAGGTTGTTTCCTACAAATTATTTGCCTACTTTATCAATGTAATCATATTTCTATGCCACTATAAGTTAGTGTAATTTAGACGAAACAGTCACATTAGCATCCGTTCAGAATGTTAGGCACCAGTAGCCGTTGGACACTTTCATAACAATGAAATGACACGACCGAGTGACGGAGGTGCAACCCATGTCTAGGGCAAAAATAAATATTGGATGCAGCTATAGTGGTAACTAATTCATTTCTGACTACAACTGTGCATTAACTAGAAGCAACAAACACAAACCAACCCAGGGCTATAGCAAAACATGGCACAGTTGGTTGCATAGTTTAACGGCGCACCGGCTTGAATCTAATCCAAATCTGGAGCTACAGTCAATCTACATCGGTAAAGCATAGAATTACGTGGCGCAGCGGTCTAAGGCACTGCATCGCAGTGCTTGAGGCGTCACTACAGACCCGGGTTCGATCCCAGGCTGTCACAGCTGGCAGTGAACGGGAGACCCATGAGGCGGCACACAATTGACCCAGCGTTGTCCAGGTTAGGGGAGTGTTTGGCCAGCCGGGATTTCCTTGTCCCATCGTGCTCTAAAGACTCCTTGTGGTGGACCGGGTGCCTGCAAGCTGACTTCGGTCGCCAGCTGGACGGTGTTTCCTCCGACACATTGGTGTGGCTGGCTTCCGGGTTAAGCAAGCAGTGTGTCAAGAAGCAGTGCGGCGTGGCATGGTTGTGTTTCGGGGGACGCATGGCTCTCGACATTCGCCTCCCCTGAGTCCGTAGGGGAGTTGCAGTGATGGGACAAGACTGTAACTACCAATTAGATATCGTAAAAAAAAAAGCATAGAATTACACTCAACAAAAATATAAACGCAACAATTGAAGATTTTACTGAGTTACAGTTCATATAAGGATGATAACGGATGAAATCCATAATTTATTTGAGACATTATTTAATTATTTAATGTAACAAATCAAACATTAAACCTTGTAAACAATTCATGGTGATTCATGGTAACCTCGTAAACAATTTATTTATACCCAGCGTTTATTTGAAACAGGTGTTTATTTGCTGAAATGTGTGCCGTTGCCTGGCTATTAAAAGGGACAGGTGGCTATTTGAGACACTGCGTTTAATTGATGTTTTAAGGTATGTTATTTTCAGTTTTATTGCTATGTCATTTAGGTACAAAAGTGATACTTACACATACTTAATACTTCTGTAATATTGCTGACTAGTTGTGTTCTTTGCCAACACTGCTCCTCACAGTAATGCATTACAATGAGAATGCCAACCGAGCCTAAGCAACCATGGCTACAGGGGAGTGACGATACTCCATCTGGTAACCCAAGTACAAGGGAGAACAATACTCTGTGCGGGCTCTGAAAAGTGATCCTACTTTCGGTAAGATTACTGTTGATACAAACCTGTCAACTACAAGGAATAAGTGCTTGTTTTTAAACTTTGATCCTAACATTTTATTTCATTGACAGGCTACGTACAAAACCTGTTGGATTTGCTGTTCAGCAGTGTGGTGGTAACCCCCTAGCCATATCAGGAGCTGTTCCAAAGGGTGCCTGT
Organism: Coregonus clupeaformis; assembly: GCF_020615455.1. Taxonomy (NCBI): domain Eukaryota; kingdom Metazoa; phylum Chordata; class Actinopteri; order Salmoniformes; family Salmonidae; genus Coregonus; species Coregonus clupeaformis. Next base: position 35,527,284 of record NC_059200.1, read on the forward strand.
ACCCGTCTCCCTTTGCTCAGAGTATGATAGACCAGAAAAGGCTGAGGCAGTAGCCAGATACCAGCCCCGCTTCAGGGTAGGGGAGAACACTTGAATCAGGTTGGTGACCTATTTTCACCTATTTTAACCTAAATCCAATGACATGGTGAAATGTTTTGTTGATTTCACGTTGAATTCATATTAGTTGACAACTCAACCAAATGTAAATCAAAACTAGGCATTGAACTGATGTCTATGCCCAGTGGGCTGTGTGTGTTTGTGTGTAACCAACCAGTATCTTTGATGAGGGGCCAGGAGCACACTTCACCTCCAGCCTTACCTCGTGCTTGCTCACCAATGGTCGTCGATGGGGAGAACAGAATTAGGTAGGTTTAGTCTGACCTGTTCAAACTTCAACATAGTATGTTTGTGTGTCAGATATAACCTATCCCTAACTGCCATTGGCAGTAGAACAGTGACTGTGTGTATGTGTTCACAGATGCATGAAACGCAGAGCTGGCACTCAACACATCCACAATGTGGGACTGAAGTTGATGATTCATAATACAGTACAGTATAAATGTATCGTAATAGCAACACCGTTTTCATTCCATGTGTCACTGATGAACTCTGCCTCAACTCTACCTATTTCTACAGATGGACTGGAGATGCTTTTGTCAGACGCCAGCCTCAGTCATTTGATGGGGAGTCCACAATTGGGTAGGGTTTCATCTGACCTGTTCAAACTTCAACATAGTATCTGTTTGTGCGTCAGATATCACCTGTCTTAACTGCCATTGGTAATAGAACAGTGACTATGTGTTCACAGACACATGTATGTAGCCAGCAAATGGAGACTTGCAAGATGATGTGATGGAGTCCAGACTGACCGACCAGCTTGATACAGATGTCTCGGAATAGAGAGAACTTGCATTCATAAAAATCTTACTTGACAAAACTTTTACTTTTGTCTTTTCTATCATTTAATTTAATGGTATCAGTCAATATGGGGAGGGAGAAACCCTGTGTATTCTCCACCAGGATCAGGGAACTCCTGTTGTGTACGGGACACCACACAGGAAAGGGCAAAATAAAAAATGCAGATAGACACAGTATCTGTATTTGTATCAGCTGGGAATGACAATGGAAGGTGAAAGGTGCACATTGTTATATTAGTAGAACACTGCTGCAATGGTATCATATAAAGGGTTGTTTATTCTACGTGGACCTGTTACTACATTTGAAAGTTGTCAAAACACTTAATTTGAGGCACATGCGGTTACCGATAGGACGCATGGGGAGATAGTAGCTCAAATTTGTACCGTCAAAACTGTGATTATGTGTAGAAGCCAGACAACATAGTTTAAATTAAGCCTTTAAAATAGACAGATCAATATACTGTATCCCCAAGCATCCGGGAGAGAGTGAGCGGTCAGTTATACATAACAGCAAACCAATCTGTGAGTAAAGCGACGCTGAGACTGGCACCCAACAAGCCATGGCTTCCCTTAGAGGAAAAGACAACTTGGAGATGCAAATGAGAGCAATGAACAGCTAAAGGATATCCAGGGAAACACAGCTAAAATGTTCTCAATGCTCACCAAAACAAACGTTACAATCTGTTGTTAAAAAAGTAGATTTTCTCAAATGGAAAGTAGAATCTATCAGATACGCATATACAGGATGGGTGCGTGCACGAACAAGACAACAAATTTGGCCTTCTGGAAACAAAGGTGCAAACTTTCGAAGATTAACTGGATCAGCTAGAAAATAGATCGAGACAAAATAATATCCGAATATTGTCCCTACCAGAAGACGAGGAAAAAGGGGACCTTTCCAGCTACGTGATCAAGCTGATATCGGAGGAGCTTGACGTGGATGTGTCACTGGTGTCACGATCGTTTATGGAAGATACGGACCAAGGCGCAGCGTGATAAGCGTACATTTTATTAAGTACTTAACTCACGACAAAACAACAAACAAACGAAACGTGAAGTCCTAGGTTACACAAAACAAACCTTAACGGAACAAGATCCCACACAGACTGGTGCCAAACGGCTGCCTAAGTATGGTCCTCAATCAGAGACAACGAGCTACAGCTGCCTCTGATTGGGAACCACCCTGGCCAACATAGATCTACACGATCTAGAAAACACAACATAGAGAATATGACATAGAAACTCCACACCCTGGCTCAACATTTAAGAGTCCCCAGAGCCAGGGCGTGACAGTACCCCCCCCCCCCCCAAAGGTGCGGACTGCGACCGCGCCACACAAACACAACAGGGTAGGGGCCGGGTGGGCATTCCGCCTCGGAGGTTGATCCGGCTCCGGGCGTGACCACCACTTACTCTCCACCTCCCCATTGCGCCCCTGGTCTGGTCTGGCACCGCAGACTGGAGCTGGACCCGACGACGGTGGATCGATCTGTACAGGCTCCGGACTGGAGCCGCTGGCCGGAGCTGGACTGGGCACCGGTGGAGTGGATTGCTCTGGCTCCGGAGTGGATCCGCTGACAGGAGTTGGACCGGACCCCGGTGGAGCGGATTGCTCTGGCTCCGGAGTGGAGCAGCTGACCGGTGCCGGACCAGGCACCGGTGGAACAGGCACGGGCCGTGCCGGACTGGACACACGCACCACTGGCTTGGTGCGGGGAGCAGGAGCGGGCCGGACCGGGCTGACGACGCGCACCACTGGCTTGGTGCGGGGAGCAGGAACGGGCCGGACCGGGCTGACGACGCGCACCACTGTCTTGGTGCGGGGAGCAGGAATGGGCCGGACCGGGCAGACGACGCGCACCACTGGCTTGGTGCGGGGAGCAGGAACGGGCCGGACCGGGCTGACGACGCGCACCACTGGCTTGGTGCGGGGAGCAGGAACGGACCGGACCGGGCTGGCGACGCGCACCACTGGCTTGGTGCGAGGGACAGGAACAGGCCGGACCAGGCTGGCAATGCGCACCACTGGCTTGGTGCGAGGGACAGGAACAGGCCGGGCTGGACTGGGAACACGCACTACTTGCTTGGTGCGGGGAGCAGGAACTGGCCGGACCGGGCTGGCGACGCGCACCACTGGCTTGGTGCGAGGGACAGGAACAGGCCGGGCTGGACTGGGAACACGCACCACTGGCTTGGTGCGGGGAGCAGGAACAGGCCGGGCTGGACTGGGAACACGCACCACTGGCTTGGTGCGGGGAGCCGGAACGGGCCGGGCCGGACTGTGGAGGCGGACTGGAGGTCTGGTGCGAAGAGCTGACACAACCCGTCCTGGCTGAATGCCTACTTCCACACAATACGTGTGAGGCATCAGCACAGGACGTACGGGGCTGTGCACTCGTACTGGCGCTACAGCGCGTGGCACTGGCGCAGGATATACGGGACCGAGGAGGCGTACTGGAGACCACGAGCGTTGAGCCGGCACACCCCGTCCTGGCTGAATGCCCATCTTTGCACGACACATGCGTGTTGTTAGCACAGGACGTACAGGACTGTGCCGGAACACTCGCGGCACAGTACGTGGCTCCGCATAACACGGAGCCTGCCCAGTCACACGCTTCCTAGCCTGAGTACGGGGAGTTGGCTCTGCTCTAACCCTAGGCTCCGCCAACCACCCTTTTAGCCCCCCAAAAATGTTTTATTGGGGCTGTCTCTCGGGCTTCCTCCTCGGCCGGTACCCTCTGCGTTGCCGCTGCTCCTCTCTATAGCGCGCCTCCACAGTCTCCTCCCAAGGACGGCGATCCATTCCGGCCTGAATGTCCTCCCAAGTCCAGGATCCCTTCCCGTCCAGGATCTCCTCCCAGGTCCAGGCTGTCTGTTCCTGGACACGCTGCTTGGTCCTCTTTTGGTGGGATCTTCTGTCACGATCGTTTATGGAAGATACGGACCAAGGCGCAGCGTGATAAGCGTACATTTTATTAAGTACTTAACTCACGACAAAACAACAAACAAACGAAACGTGAAGTCCTAGGTTACACAAAACAAACCTTAACGGAACAAGATCCCACACAGACTGGTGCCAAACGGCTGCCTAAGTATGTCCCCAATCAGAGACAACGAGCTACAGCTGCCTCTGATTGGGAACCACCTTGTCCAACATAGATCTACATGATCTAGAAAACACAACATAGAAAATATGACATAGAAACTCCACACCCTGGCTCAACATTTAAGAGTCCCCAGAGCCAGGGCGTGACAACTGGAGGATATGCAGCGATGCCATCGGATCTGTGTGAAGCAGAAGAACGCTAAATACCCTCGCATGGTAATCTTTGAGCTGGGGAACTATCAGACCAAAGTCAACATTCTGAGGGAACAGGAGGGAAAGGAGATCAAGGTCCAGGGCCAGTCTCTTCCATTCGTCCAGGACCTGTCTGCTAGGCTGAGGAAAAAATGCAAGCAATTCATTCCGATCAGACAGTGACTGGAGGTAAAAGGAATCAAGTCTCAACTCTGATTCCCGGCAGTACTGTGCGTATGGACGGGAACACCGAGAATGGAGTACACAAGCACCGATGAAGCCCTGAACAGACTGCAGGAAACATTTCCAGTTGAATGAGAGCCCAGTGCACTGAGGAGAGGCAGAAGTGGAAAAAATAGATAAGCACACTAGGCTACATACAGTGATGACAAAAACCAGCTTATCGTAAATTGAGACAATATTCCTTCCCCCTCCCCCAATACAACCTAGACTCTATTGTCTCCAAAGTAACTGTTCTTCTCTAGGAAGTAATGATAGAATTAGCCGATGCCAATGAGATACATGGACACTGAAAATACAATATAAAATAGGAAATATAGCATGTAAGTCAATAATTGTAAATAATTGGTCTGTGTGTGGGCGAGAAGGTGTGAGTGGGTGTATGTGTGGGTATGTGTCTGTGCATATGAATAGAAGAGTGAAGGAGGGTGAATATGAATATGTCTAGGAGGGCGGGAGATAATGGGTGTGCAGAGGCATAGGGTATATGCTGTGTATGAATGAAGGAGAATGGATGAGTTCGTAGATGTATAGAGGGGTGTAAATGTGTTTGAGAAGAAGGTTGGGATAAACTTGGCAAGGAGGGAAGGTGGTGATAAGCTTGGCTTGGGGGGGCAAGGGTGGGTAAGGATGGGCGGGTGGGAAAAGCTTGGCTTGGGGTGGGCAAGGGGGAGTAAAGATGTGGGGTGGGGATAAGCTTGGCTTGGGTGGGGTACAGGGGGTAGAACAGGGAGGAGGTGGTGGAGAGGAATGGCGTTGGTTTGGGAGAGAGAGAAGGAAGGACTTAATTATACTACAATGTAGTTGTATTTCTTTTTTTTAGGACTTGTAAACCGGTTGTAAAATGAATAAGAGTTCGGGACACATTAGGAAAGGATGCCGAATCATTATTATTCCTTGTTTGTCATTACAATTAAGATTTAATGGTGGTTATTGGTGAGAATGGAGAGGAGCTTTATCCGGGGGATTGGGATGGGGTGACTGGGAGGGCATCAGACACTTCTCCGAGTTGTGTGTGGGGCCTCCACTCAGCCCATTTCAGTCTCTCGGAGGATCCACTCACCCCTAGTAGACCCCCACCACTCACTACACTTTAATTTAATTCATAAGGTAATACAAACCAACCACAGTACTAGGGGGTAGATCAGCTTTAATATCGCAGATAGATTGTAACTTCCATCAATGGAATTGTCTGCATCACTTCCAATCCCCCATATATATTTTTTGCAAGTATCCATCCATCCATCTACAAATACATTCATATACACAAACATACATACAGTGAGGGAAAAAAGTATTTGATCCCATGCTGATTTTGTACGTTTACCCACTGACAAAGAAATGATCAGTCTATAATTTTAATGGTAGGTTTATTTGAACAGTGAGAGACAGAATAACAACAATAAAATCCAGAAAACCCATGTCAAAAATGTTATAAATTGATTTGCATTTTAATGAGGGAAATAACTATTTGACCCACTCTCAATCAGAAAGATTTCTGGCTTCCAGGTGTCTTTTATACAGGTAATGAGCTGAGATTAGGAGCACACTCTTAAAGGGAGTGCTCCTAATCTCAGCTTGTTACCTGTGTAAAAGACACCTGTCCACAGAAGCAATCAATCAATCAGATACCAAACTCTCCACCATGGCCAAGACCAAAGAGCTCTCCAAGGATGTCAGGGACAAGATTGTAGACCTACACAAGGCTGGAATGGGCTACAAGACCATCACCAAGCAGCTTGGTGAGAAGGTGACAACAGTTGGTGCGATTATTTGCAAATGGAAGAAACACAAAATAACTGTCAATCTCCCTCGGCCTGGGGCTCCATGCAAGATCTCACCTCGTGGAGTTGCAATGATCATGAAAACGGTGAGGAATCAGCCCAGAACTACTCGGGAGGATCTGGTCAATGATCTCAAGGCAGCTGGGACCATAGTCACCAAGAAAACAATTGGTAACACACTACGCCGTGAAGGACTGAAATCCTGCAGTGCCCGCAAGGTCCCCCTGCTCAAGAAAGCACATATACATGCCCGTCTGAAGTTTGCCAATGAACATCTGAATGATTCAGAGGAGAACTGGGTGTAAGTGTTGTGGTCAGATGAGACCAAAATCGAGCTCTTTGGCATCAACTCAACTCGCCGTGTTTGGAGGAGCTGCCTATGACCCCAAGAACACCATCCCCACCGTCAAACATGGAGGTGGAAACAATATGCTTTGGGGGTGTTTTTCTTTGGGGTTGTTTCATGGATGGGTATTCCAGCATGACAATGACCCAAAACACACGGCCAAGGCAACAAAGGATTGGCTCAAGAAGAAGCACATTAAGGTCCTGGAGTGGCCTAGCCAGTCTCCAGACCTTAATCCCATAGAAAATCTGTGGAGGGAGCTGAAGGTTTCAGTTGCCAAACGTCAGCCTCAAAACCTTAATGACTTGGAGAAGATCTGCAAAGAGGAGTGGGACAAAATCCCTCCTGAGATGTGTGCAAACCTGGTGGCCAACTACAAGGAACGTCTGACCTCTGTCATTGCCAACAAGGGTTTTGCCACCAAGTACTAAGTCATGTTTTGCAGAGGGGTCAAATACTTATTTCCCTCATTAAAATGCAAATCAATTGATAACATTTTTGACCTGCGTTTTTCTGGATTTTCTTGTTGTTATTCTGTCTCTCATTGTTCAAATAAACCTACCATTAAAATGATAGACTGATCAAATACTTTTTTCCCTCACTGTACATGCATATAAATACATATACATATCCTTCTTATAAATATATTTTCCTTTATTACTTTCCAACCCCACCACCCCTCCCCTAATTGGAGTAAACTAGTGAACAACAACGCTTAAGCCTCTACTTCCAGCTTATAATTGACATACTATATACATTTTATGGACACAGTCAATTTTACAATAGTTATTTTACAATAGTTATTTATGCCATATCTTTCAAACTGTGATCTTTCACAAAAGTTCTTAACCTATAACCTATATACTTATTATGGACACAGTATGTTTTACATTAGTTAGCTTGTTGTTATTAGTTATTAGTCCCAACTTTCAGCTCCATTCAACTTAAGTGGCAGTCTTTCTTCAAATGTATGTACAATGTATGTATCCACATCTTTTTTTAAATATATATACTAGGAGAGGAGTCAGAGCTAAAAAAAAAAAAAACGGTATAGCTCCTCAAGTACAAAGACGTACTTTGCTTTATGTTTTTTGTGTGTTTTGTGTGTGTTTTTTGTTAACTGTCTGTTCAGCCCACATGCCCATACATTCTATATACAGTATATCATGTATGCAATAACTATGATCCTCCCATTCTATGGAATGCCCACCGCCCTCATATGTCATGTCTGCTAAAATGTTTTACTTGGTTCTTCAATGATAGATGGAACAGATAAGGTTAACTTTGATTACAGTGGGGAAAAAAAGTATTTAGTCAGCCACCAATTGTGCAAGTTCTCCCACTTAAAAAGATGAGAGAGGCCTGTAATTTTCATCATAGGTACACGTCAACTATGACAGACAAAATGAGAAAAAAAAATACAGAAAATCACATTGTAGGATTTTTAATGAATTTATTTGCAAATTATGGTGGAAAATAAGTATTTGGTCCATAACAAAAGTTTCTCAATACTTTGTTATTTACCCTTTGTTGGCAATGACACAGGTCAAACATTTTCTGTAAGTCTTCACAAGGTTTTCAAACACTGTTGCTGGTATTTTGGCCCATTCCTCCATGCAGATCTCCTCTAGAGCAGTGATGTTTTGGGGCTGTCGCTGGGCAACACGGACTTTCAACTCCCTCCAAAGATTGTATACTTATTTTCCACCATAATTTGCAAATAAATTCATTAAAAATCCTACAATGTGATTTTCTGGAAAAAATAATCTAATTTTGTCTGTCATAGTTGACGTGTACCTATGATGAAAATGACAGGCCTCTCTCATCTTTTTAAGTGGGAGAACTTGCACAATTGGTGGCTGACTAAATACTTTTTTCCCCCACTGTATCATTACAAATGTAGACATAGAGGACAGAGAAAAGCCGACCCCCGATATAATTTGGGATGCCTTTAAGGTGTACATTAGACGGATGATAATCTCATACTCTGCTAAAGTTACATCTGATTTAGAAATTGTAATGAAATAAAAATGAAAAATTAATCACTATCAATGGCAAATAAACCTGGTAAATATCTTGCAGCTCTCACAAAACGAATACATGCTAAACCAGTTATAGTTTTACAAGATAAAGATACAAAAGCGGTAAATAGAAACTACAACGCGATTAATGACAATTTTACAAGCTTATATGAAAATGTATATAAATCAGAATTAAACAACAGTTGGATGGATCCTATAGCCTTCTTAGACTCAACAACTGAAGCAATTATCTGCAGACAAAAAATAATCACTAAAAACAGAGATCACCCAAGAAGAAATATTAGATACTGTTCAAACATTCACGTGGAGAAAAACACCAGGAATGGATGGCTTTCTCACAGAATTCTATTCAACATTTTGGGACAAAGTAGGCCCCCTATTTACACAAATGACAACACACGTCACTCAATTCAGTACTTCCTAGTTCCATGTATCAAACAGTTATTTCATTAAAACCAGGAAAATCTGACGAGGCCCCTGCTGCTTATAGATCCATAGGTTTAATAAATTGTGACAATAAAATAATAACTAAGCTTATAAGCAATAGAATGGCAAATGTATTACAAGACTTGATACATACAGTGCATTCAGAAAGCATTCAGACCCCTTCAATATTTCCACATTTTGTTATGTTACAACCTTATTCTAAAATTGATTTTTTTTTTATCATCCTCATCAATCTACACACAATACCCCATAATGACAAACCGATTTTATTGCAAATGTATTAAAAATAAAAAACGGAAATACCTTATTTACATAAGTATTCAGACCCTTTGCTATGAGACATGATTTGGAAAGGCACAGATCTGTCTATATGAAAGGTCCTACAGTTGGCAGTGCATGTCAGAGCAAAAGCTAAGCCATAAGGTCGAAGGTATTGTTCGTAGAGCTCCGAAACAGGATTGTGTCGAGGCACATATCTGGGGAAGGGTACCAAAACATTTCTTCAGCATTGAAGGTCGCCAAGAACAAAGTCGTCTCCATCATTCTTAAATGGAAGAAGTTTGGAACCACCAAGACCCTTCCTAGAGCTGGCCGCCTGGCCAAACTGAGCAATCGGGGAGAAGGGTCTTGGTCAGGGTGGTGACCAAGAACCCAATGGGCAATCTGACAGAGCTCCAGAGTTCCTCTGTGGAGATGGGAGAACCTTCCAGAAGGACAACAATCTCTGCAGCACTCCGCCAATCAGGCCTTTATGGTAGAGTGGCCAGATGGAAGCCACTCCTCAGTAAAAAGCACATGACAGCCCGCTTGGAGTTTGCCAAAAGGCACCTAAAGGACTCTCAGCCCATGAGAAACAAGATTCTCTGGTCTGACGAAACCAAGATTGAACTCTTTGGCCTGAATGCCAAGCGTCACGTCTGGAGGAAACTGTAAATCTATCAGTCACTAGTGGAAACATTTGCAACTGCAATTAAGTTTCGTTATCTTTTTTGATGTATTTTACCTCAGACAATCTGGTAGTAAGATTGCTAGCTAGCATCCCTAGCAGCTTATGCTAACTAGCTAGCTGGCTAGCATTTACTGCCAGTGAAGTTGCTAGCTAGCAAGTTAGCATAAACTAGTGCTAACTGGGCTAGTCATTGTCAAAATGACAGGTAGAAACGCATTCATAACCATAAAGGGGTAAACTAGCCCCCAGGGGCCAGTTACCCCTAGTAGCTGGGGGCGAGTTGCCCCCCAACACACTCATCCAACATATTACTACTTTACTCAAAAATGATCTACATTTTCCTCTCTAGCGCTCTAGCCTGTGTAGCTCAGTTGGTAGAGCATGGCGCTTGCAACGCCAGAGTTGTGGGTTCGATTCCCACGGCGGGCCAGTATGAAAATGTATGCACTCACTAACTGTAAGTCGCTCTGGATAAGACCGTCTGCTAAATGACTAAAATGTAAACAAAATGTAAACATCTTAAGGCTTTCCTACTGGTGGTCCTCTGTAGCTCAGCTGGTAGAGCACGGTGCTTGTAATGCCAGGGTAGTGGGTTCGATCCCCGGGACCACCCATACACAAAAATGTATGCACGCATGACTGTAAGTCGCTTTGGATAAAAGCGTCTGCTAAATGGCATATTATTATTATATTATTATTATTATTTAAAATATATATATATAGATCTAACTTCATTGGAATATATCTACAACTTTTTCAAAATGTCAATCAATTTGATCAACTTACCACAAAATCGTTTTGTTGAAATAACTCCAAAAGTTGTGATGACACAGAGGCTTTTTTGTTGTTGAGCAAGAGCAGTGGCAGCCAGGGGGCATGCTCATCCCCAGAATCTTTTTACGTGTCTATTTTAAAGGATAAAGCTAAGAACATGAACAACTTCATAGTTAAGAACACTAACAATATGGAAGAAAATTAAACTTATTCTACAAGAACCAATATGACTTCCTAAAAACACAACCTTATGGAACAATCTTTGGATAGCTTTTCAGAATTCACCGATAGATTGGTCCACATGGAAAACTAAAGGCATAGAAACCGTAAATGAATTGGTAACAGGAAATACATTTATTTCCATTACAGAATTAAAAAGTAATTTTGGACTGACCAATGTAGACAAACTATTGGAACCAAGATTTAAAAATAACTGATGTTAGCACAAGATGGAGGGAAAGTTGGAGCATAACTAAATTACAGTTAATGAAAAGGTACGCTTAATGCAGTATAAACTAATCTATAGAATGTATTATACAAGAGACAAAATTCACAAATTCTAAAGCACAACGGCAGAGTCATGTCTTAAGTGTAAAACTAATAATGACTCGGTAATCCATGCTTTCTGGGAATGCTATAAAGTCCGGAAGTTGTGGGCGGAGCTGGAGAGTTGGCTGTCGGAAGTATTACAATGTAAACATACTTTTAATCCGTCTGTCTGCATATTTCAAGACATGGCATATGGGGGTGTAGTGAGATTCTCTTCTCATCACTAATCTTGAAAAAAAAGTATACTAAAAACGTTGAAATCAATCAATCCGCCATCATTAACACAATGCAAAAATCGAATGATTTATTTTTTAAACATTTAAAGTGCGTGGGCTATGGAGAGAAACAAAATGGTGCAGTTTCAGGCAATGTGGCGGAAAGTGATGCGGGTGCTTGAGATGGGGGTGTGTGCTAGTGGGTCTGGTCAGGTGTGATGTAGTTGATGTTTGTATGATGTTGTCGTTTGTATGTGTATGTTTTGTATTGTTTATAAAATATAAAGATTCTAAGCTGACATATGGAATGTTTTTCAGATGGTCATACTACGGATCATTTAGCTATTAGATTTTTTATTTAAGACCCCTTTAGGTATCAAAATAAATAATAAAACAATTATTTGATAAAATATTGAATTTGGCCTTTACTACTATAGCCCAGAGAAACACATTGAATAACTCATTCATATAAGTCAAGGGCCCTGTATTCCATCTCCTTTTCCCCGGAGGATAAGGTTTTGCGGGGTAACCTCATCGCCTGAAGGCTGCGAGGATGACTACTCTTGTTTGGGGATAGCTCTGCGCACTCACCGGTGAAGGGAGTTCGCAGGCAGAGTGCCACAGTGTACGCAGAACTCGGGGTTACACGTCGATCCAGAGCATCTCAAACATACTCAATGAGTGACATGTCTGGTGAACATGCAGACCATGGAAGAACTGGGCAATTTTCAGCTTCCAGGAATTGTGTACAGATCCTTGCGACATGGGGCCGTGCATTATCAAGCTGAAACATGAGGTGATGGCAGCGCATGAGTGGCAATACAATGGGCCTCAGGATCTCACCACGGTATCTCTGTGCATTCAAATTGCCATCGATCAAATGCAATTGTTTTTGTTGTTCGTAGCTTATGCCTGCACACACCATAACCCCACCGCTATCATGGGGCACTCTGTTCACAACGTAGACATCAGAAAACTGCTAGCCCACACGACTCCATACACGCTGTCTGCCATCTGCCGGTACAGGTGAAACCGGGATTCATCCGTGAAGAGCACACTCCAGCATGCCAGTGGCCATCGAAGGTGAGCCTTTTCCCACTGAAGTCGGTTACGACACCGAACTGCAGTCCGGTCAAGACCCTGGTGAGGATGACGAGCACGCAGATGAGCTTCCCTGAGACGGTTTCTGACAGTTTGTGCAGAAATTCTGCGGTTGTGCAAACCCACAGTTTCATCAGCTGTCCGGGTGGCTAGTCTCAGACGATCCCTTAGGTGAAGAAGCCAGATGTGGAGGTCCTGGGCTCGCGTGGTTACACGTGATCTGTGGTTGTGAGACTGGTTGGACGTAATGCCGAATTCTCTAAAACGACGTTGGAGGCAGCTTATGGTAGAGAAATTAACTGGCAACAGCTCTGGTGGACATTCCTGCAGTCAGCATGCCAATGGAACGCTCCCTCAAAACATGAGACATCTGTGGCATTGTGTTGTGTGACAAAACTGCACATTTTAGAATGGCCTTTTATTGTCCCCAGCACAAGATGCACCTGTGTAATGATCATGCTGTCTAATCAGCTTCTTGATATGCCACACCTGTCAGGTGGATGGATTATCTTGGCAAAGGAGAAATGCTCACTAACAGGGATGTAAACAGATTTGTGCACAACATTTGAGAGAAATACGCTTTTTGTGCATATGGAAAATATCCAGGATCTTTTATTTAAACTCATGAAACATGGAACCAACACCTTACATGTTGCGTTTATATTTTTGTTCAGTATAGTTCTGCGTTAACCTAAAGAGTGACTGCAATTCACACTTTGGTTTTGGTAGAAAAGTCACTGCCAAGAAACGCTTATGTTAGCATTTTCTGAATAAAAACTTTATTTTACTCATCATAGTAAAATAAGCACATTACACTATTACAACAATGTGACTGTTTCGGAATAAAATGTTCAATATAGTTTCTTCAACATCCTCTGTATTGTGTGCTTATTGTTTAACCATTGATATGTACTCTAGTGGCCATATTGAGACCTTCAAGAGCATCAAGTACTGCTGGAAAGTCTACCAATGGCATGTCCATCTTTTTGTGAGAAATTACACTGGTCACTTAAAACATTTATAAAGTATTTATAAAGGATAAATAGCCCACACTTCATATGATGCCACACAAAAATACTTAACTAATGGTTTATAATGATCTATATTAAACATCTTAAATTATTTTATGAATCATTATTAAATACTTAAAGTTGTTTATAAATGTGTGAATAACTAGGTTATTAACATTTACAAATTTGGGAGTAATGATGAATAATTGACAAATTAACTATTTACTAATCCATTATACATGCTTTATTACCTGAAATTATAAAGTGCTACTGTGCACAGTAGTTCTCTCTCCTATGATTGCACAACAATACACACAATCATGGCTGAAACAAAACAAACACACACCAAACATATTAACTAACTATGTTTGATCAGTCACTGAGTCTTTTCCTCTTCTTAAATTTTACACTTGAAGGACCCCCTCATTCTTCCAAAACAAAGTGGGAATAAAAGCTGAGTGCTCCTTTAAAGCTGGAATCCGTAGTTGGTGAAACTGCCACGACCATTTGGGATATTGCAACAACAAAGAAGTTAATTCAAACAACATTTTTTCCCCCCTCTGGCATCATTGCATGCCAGATAAAACACCAGAATATGTAGGGGAGAGTGGGGTAAATTGAGATGTTTTTTTACATTTAGCATCACTCCATCAAGGGAAATATAGTATTCTTTGTAACAAATATATCTACATATACAGTATTTCAGGATATTTTTGGAAATAATCAAAATAAATGTAAACATTACAGTTTTGAAAACATAGCTTGTCCCAAAAAAGTTGTCTCTAGGCAGAATTTACCCTGGGTATGGGGTAAGTTGAGCCTCGGGACAGGGTAAGTTAAGTTGCCTAGAAATGTCTATACTGAATGAAATATTACCACTACCTTTGTTCCCCAAACAATCACAATCACTTTGTCTTTTAATAATTTTAAGCATCTTTTAACACAAGCTTAACGCCTAACAAGCGCTTTGTACTTTTTTTTTTAGCACACTGCCAGACTCTACTCCGTTTCATCAACAAAATAGTGGTGCTGTATCACCTTATGCGGATTTCAGCTTTAAGATTTAATTTAAAGAGTATCTTTCAACTGCAAAAAGGCATGAGTGGTTTGGCTCAGCCAACCTTCCTCCTGTGATGGACAATCAAACAGCAGCCTTAACCTTGATGAAAAGGAAGCAATCTTATTAAAGCCTGTTCATCTGTTAAGCCCCTGTCACCTAATTATAATATCCTATTAATTTCTGCCCTTTAATAACAGGTCAATACCAATATCCTGTTTTGTGAAGGCGATCAGATAGCCATTATTTACATCTCTCTAATTAAAGAACCTTGTCCCCTCTCCTTTTTGCTTTATAAACTCATAATTTCCAAATGTATCATGCCTTAGTGCTTTCTCTCATGCAATTTCACGGTGCCATCAAAAGCATATCACAATGCATTAGTGTGTACTCTAAGTGTGCGAGTGAATTATGTGTGTCCATAAGTGTAACAAAGACAAAATGTGCAATGCTTAGTGTGCTTGGTCACACTCTCAGGGGTGTGTGTTTTCCCTCCCACAGGTAACTTGGACACAGATGAGCTGTGTGCCTGGAAAGCGGGCACATTACGTTTCTCCACATTTCAAATGGACCTCAAAATGGGACAGGTTGACAGTGCAGACTGAGGATAGCGTCACCTAGTATTCAACCCTATCTCAACCCTATGCATTGATAATGTTAAGTTTGCCTGACGTGCTGCCAACCAAATGTTGTTGTTTTTTACTCTAGGATGTGCATGACTGGCCAACTTAACGAGATGCATTATAAGTCATCAGAAGTGGCACCACAGATTCAAAAGTGGTGTGACAAAATGTGTACATGTATTTTCTGGGGCCTGATCTCATGACCTGATCAGGTAAAAATCTGGGTCCTATTCGTAGGCTATGACAAAATATTATTATTATAGATAGCTTCCCTTTTCATCTGACTATCCACCTCATTTTTGAATGTTGCTATGGGCACAGCCAAACAACGGAAGTGATGGATTTGACTTCTGCTTTACTTCCCTACTGCAGCACACCGGGGGCAAACTTGCCAGAGTAAATTATTTGAGAGTCAATTTATAGAGAATAAACGTCAAGTAAACAAGTGTAAGTGTATAAGTGTAATTGTATATTTATTTCATTCAAGTTCGCTAATGTTAGCTAGACTTACTAGTAGGCTAGTTCTGTTGTGATAATAACGTTAGTTGTGTTGTGTCAGAGTTAAGGTCCGGGCCATCCACCAAGCCAATAGTCTTAACTATAACGATAACTATAATGATAAACTATAGGCTACATAACTATAAAACATTGGTAAGCATCCACACTAGAGGAAAGTTTATCATTTATCGTTCTACAGTCCTACACCTGTCAATCAACTGATCAGCGCATCCTACTGCATGCTGCTATTAATGGGGAGGTAACAAGACCATTCATGAGGTCTCTAACGCACAGATACTGGTTCAGACCATTCAGTGCTTTGAGGGTGTTTCCATTGTCATAGTGAAAACTGCAAATAATTATTCAATGTACATGTAGGCCTAATCAAAAATAATATAGTAACTCATATTTAAAATGTAGCAATTCAACAACAAATGCCTTTTAGCCTATGCATCTTTTAGGCCTACAGCATGTCATTGCCTCCTTGCTTAAAGAAAAACTCCACCCAAAAACTATATCTTTGCATCATAGGGAGAGATGATTTCTGTATTTTGAAAGTTACATATCTTGAAAACTTGATTGCTGACAAGCATAAGATTCTGGGACTATGTCAACCATGGACTAAAAGACAAATACCAAAAGATAGTTTTTGGGTGGAGTTTTCCTTTAAATGTCTTGCAAGCGATTTCAATTTTGTAATGGTTGTATGTCTTGTGCAACTACACTACCGGTCAAAAGTTTTAGAACACCTACACATTCCAGAGTTTTTCTTTATTTGTACTATTTTCTACATTGTAGAATAATAGTGAAGACATCAAAACAATGAAATAACACACATGGAATCATGTAGTAACAAAAAAAAGTGTTAAACAAATAGCCACCCTTTGCCTTGATGACAGCATTACACACTCTTGGCATTCTCTCAACCAGCTTCACCTAGAATGCTTTTCCAACAGTGTTGAAGGAGTTCCCACATATGCTGAGCACTTGTTGGCTGCTTTCCCTTCACTCTGCAGTCCAACTCATCCCAAACCATCTCAACTTGGTTGAGGTCGGGGGATTGTGGAGGCAAGGTCATCTGATGCAGCACTCCATCACTCTCCTCCTTGGTAAAATAGCCCTTACACAGCCTGGAGGTGTGTTGGGTCATTGTCCTGTTGAAAAACAAATGATAGTTCCACTAAGCGCAAACCAGATGGGATGGCGAATCACTACAGAATGCTGTGGTTGCCATGCTGGTTAAGTGTGCCTTGAATTCTAAATATATCTCTGACAGTGTCACCAGCAAAGCACCCCCACACCATAACACCTCCTCCTCCATGCTTTACGGTGGGAAATACACATGCGGAGATCATCCGTTCATCCACACCGCATCTCACAAAGACACAGCGGTTGGAACCAAAAATCTCAAATTTGGACTCCAGACCAAAGGGCACATTTCCAACGGTCTGATGTCCATTGCTCGTGCTTCTTGGCCCAAGCAAGTCTCTTCTTCTTATTGGTGTCCTTTAGTAATGATTTCTTTGCAGCAATTCGACCATGAAGGCCTGATTCACACAGTCTCCTCTGAACACTTGATAGTGAGATGTGTCTGTTACTTGAACTCTGGGAATAATTTATTTGGGCTGCAATTTCTGAGGCTGGCAACTCTAATGAACTTATCCTCTGCAGCAGGTGTAACTCTGGGTCTTCCATTCCTGTTGCGGTCCTCATGAGAGCCAGTTTCGTCATAGCGCTTGATGGTTTTTGCGACTGCACTTGAAGAAACTTTCAAAGTTCTTGAAATGTTCTATATTGACTGACCTTCATGTCTTAAAGTAATGATGGACTGTCGTTTCTCTTTGCTTATTTGAGCTGTTCTTGACATAATATGGACTTGGTCTTTTACCAAATAGGGCTATCTTCTGTATACTACAATGTAGAAAATAGTAAAAATAAAGAAAAACCCTTAAATCAGTAGGTGTTCTAAAACTTTTGACTGGTAGTGTATTTGCAATGCATCAATGAGTGCATCAATTTTATCATGACAGGCCAAAAGTGATCACACCAATGCACATTTCTCTCCTCAACTTGCATTTTCTATGCTGTAGGCCTGTTTTACATTAAGCAATTAGCAAGAGCAAGCCTGCTTCTTTCCCCGAATAGGCTATAAGGCCCAAATAGCGTTTTATAGGATTTCATGAGAAGAGGCCTATTGCGGAGACTTGTGTAGCCTGGAGCCTGTTGCTCACTGGAGCAGCTGGAAGAGAGGCGAGTGATGTGTAGCCGAAGTAAGAAGCTAAATATTAGGCCATTAATTTGCTAAATATTAGTGCTATAGGCTAAATATTTACCTGTCAAAGTGCAAGAAAAATAAGTAACCAGATTATGAAATGGCAGATCTGTTGTGAGTTCCTCCAGGCTGCGTTCTGTAGTGCCCGGGCACGCAAAGCTCCACTATTGATTAAATCAAATGTTAATTGTGCAGGGGTACAAGGAAATGTAGGTAGATATGTACATATAGGTATTAAGGGGTAAAGTGACTAGGAAACAGGATAGGCCTACGTTTTTAGACAAGAAAACTATTATACCTGGGCTACAAAAACACAGTGCAATGAGTAATGTACTATTGTTATCAAGTGTATACACAAGTATTGCCCATAGGCTGTAAACTGCAGTGGTGTAGGCAAACTTGAATAACCGCTCACACCTCCTGTTTTGTTTCATGCCGAAATAACTGCATAGGCCAACAGCTTAGGCCTGATTATGCAACCATTTGGATCAGTTTGGGTCTATTCTCAACAGTTTAGAAGGTCCAGAAAGGTACATTAAAATGTCACTCATATGGTGTAGCCCTATTTTGTCAGGATGTAGCCCGGTGTTAAGATAGGCAAACTATATTTTAAAAATGCACTCCCCGCCTGTTAATGCTGTAGCCTATTTTACATTAAGCAAGCAAGAGCACACATGCATCTCTCCTCCAATAGGCTTGTAGTAGGCTAAAGAAAGTACATCTAAATAAGTGTCCAACAAGCTTTTGTAGTTAATTTTTCTGGGACTCAAGTTTTTGAAGTCATAGCCATGGCAGCGGAGAGGCCAAGTGAGGAATTGTACAACAGAACAATGAAGACAGACAGACTGGAGACGTAGCCTATATCCTAAATTAGAAGTGTATGCATATTAGCCCATAATTCATAAGCTCGATGTTAGGCTTAATACTGCAGAGAATATATCCAGTCAATTTACACAGCGAAATAAAAAAAAGTTTATCAGATAAGGAAATCATAGGTAGCCTACACTGAGTGCACTCCCTCCCAGTCCCCGGTTACTCAGCTCGAAAAGGGAACCTATTATTTAAGTTTACTAGGGACAAGAAATGTATCCTACCTAGGCTACAACAACACAATGTAATGAAGAATTGTATTAATTGTTTTCAAGTGAGTACAAAACTCTAGTCTAGGCTGTAAACTGCAGTGAATAGCCTATATGTCATTCCATGGGGCGGCGCACAATTGGCCCAGCGTCGTCCAGGGTAGGGGAGGGAATGGCCGGCAGGGATGTTGGTAGAGTATGGTGTTTGCAATGCCAGGGTTGTGGGTTCGATTCCCGCGGGGGGCCAGTATGAAAAATAAATACAAATATGTATGTACTCACTAACTGTAAGTCGCTCTGGATAAGAGCGTCTGCTAAATGACAAAAATGTAAAATGTAAATGTAAATTTGAATAACCTATCAAAAGCCTGGCGTCATTTCGAAATAATTGCATCTAGCCTGCAATCCCATGCTAATGCAGGGATTTCTAGTGGCGCGCATATTAAATATGATAATGTGCAAGCACGGAGGAAGTTGTATCCATAGTTTCCGCGTTTGGCTTCGGTGTTTCAAAAGCTCTATCCGTATGAATATTATCCAAATGCATCAGAATCTCTCATGGCTTCACGTTGAAAACACATTTCTATCCAGTCTTCTGAATGTCTTTAGGAATGTTATATTTTTCAAAAAAAACATAGTCTTTTTCAGACCAGTTAGTACATACTAGCAACACGCATAACCACCAAACCAGACAGGTAAATTCAGGGCATCGAAGACAACCGAAGCCAATGACAAATCGCTTTAAATGACAGTTTTATATAAAGCCATATCTGAATGGAACTCTTTTTTAATCCATATTACTCAGGCAAAAAGTCAATCCACTTTTAAGAAAAAAATAAAAGAACATTAATGCGATAGACCATATGACTGGACAGGAAATAGAAAGCATCAACTGAATGTTAAATGTGTTACCGTCAGGTATTTTAATTGTCTGTATTGTCTACTTGTTAAATGTTTGTAAAGTCTTAATTTGTAATGGTCTTATTAATTGGTGTTGGACCCCAGGAAGATTAGCTAAAGTTACGGCGTTAGCTAATGGGGATCCTAATAAAAAAATCTAAATTCAAAATCACCAGGCAGTAAATTTGTTAATAGACCAGGGCTCTCCAACCCTTTTCCTGGAGATCTACCCTCCTGTAGGTTTTCGCTCCAACTCCAGTTGTAACTAACCTAATTCAGCTTATCAACTAGCTAATTATTAGAATCAGGTGGGCTAGATTAGGGTTGGAGTGAAAACCTACAGGACGGTAGCTTTCCAGGAACAGGGTTTGAGAGCCCTGTAATAGACCAATAAGAAAGAGAGTTCCAAACCTCTCTCAATAATAGCTAGTTTTCAATGTTCCCCTCCTCTCCCCACTCAGACCAGACCACTCCCAGACAGTCATATTCTTGCTTGAGAAATTGCCCTTTGCTAAGAAGCTGTTGTTTCATTTTGACCATTTTAATTTAAGACAATCACAGTAAGGTACTTCATTGTTACCCAGAAATGATTTGATACTGAGAAAAAAAACAGCTGCATTGGACCTTTAAATATTAATTTCACTCTATACACACACACACACACATACAATGTAAAGCAGTGGACTTTGAAAAATATAAATAAGACAGGTTTCAATGTAGAAATGTATTAAAATGTTGTCATAAAACCTATTATTTGTTCATCTGATTACAGTGCTCTTTTGCAATTATTCATTCTGTAAGCTTTCCCTTACAGAAACATGTGTTTCATTTGTTTTGGAACGCTTGACATGTGATCACGTGATCATGTTGTCACGTTATCACATTAACTTCACATAAGATCACGTGTTTACATGTAAAATTAATGTGGTTTTTCTGTAAGGGTTATGTAAGGCAGGGTTACATTTAACAGCATACACAGTAGACTTTAACAACGTTTGTTTTAATGTGTAATTCATAAAACCTTGTGCTGTTGTCTAGGCCTCCATCTGGCCCACCAGAGGTTGGTTCCCTGGCGCTCACTGTAGGAACTGATTGCCTGTCAAATCCATATATTAAATCGACTACTTTCAACATTTGCATTGAAAATAATATCCCCCTTTTCATGAAGTAGATTTGATTGAATGTCACTCTTTCTATTGCACTCTATTCTAACCAAACCTGCATTACCAGTTCATATCAGTAGGTGTCACTGAATAGAATAAGACTGACGCCATGATGGCTGCCTGTCTCTATCTGTGAAATGTATAATGGTGCTAGAATTAATCAAGTCTCTGTTTCTGCATTAGCTGTCCATTGGTTATGGTTGGACAAATGTGTTCATATTGTCTCTGTAAACTGCTCTGTGGCGGAAGTTGTAGGTTTTTTACATTTAAGACAGTGAAATTTGCGCAACAAACATTTTTTAATAATCAGTGGAAATAAAATAATATGCCAACATTACTGGACTAACAAACTGGCTGACTAACCTTTTCAGGAACTTCAGTATCCATTGGCAGCAGCAGATCATTTCATCTTCTTTATCTTGTGCCAAATACATATATTCAGTGAGTCTAAATTATTAACATTAGCTGCTGGCTGCATGATTGCGTCAACCTAGCTAGCTAATGTAAACTAGCTAGCTATCTAGCTAGGTTACTAAAGCTAATGTTAGTAGTTTTGTTAGCTAGCTATAGATTGGATCATTCTAGCTAGTTTTAGAGGACGACTAAACTGCTTTTATAAATTGCTTTTATTAACACATAACTTGTTTTCCATGAACATTTGTGTTCGCTCTCTCATGGGGCAGGCAACCAGGCAGGCAAGAGAGGTGCGTGAGCGAAGAAAGAAGCCAAGTGCAGCGTACAGAGTCAAACAACGAGGTGCTGGTGCAACCAAACATAGTTGTTGAGAGGCGTGGTTGATGAGGCTCTGTGGGCTGTAGCTAGGAGACCACTGTGACTGACAAGTGAATCCACCTGTTGCAGCAAGCATGGGGGTTACCGCATGAAATCCTAGGGACAGGGTTGTATTCACTAGACAAAACAGAGGCAAACGTGCTGAAATTGGGGGAGGTACTATGTCAACTTGTCCAATAAGAAAAGCCTACTTTCCATAGCAAAACGTTTTTCTAGGTTTTTCTATAACGTGAACAAATTAATATATCTGGTAAACGCGCTTGGTGCTGCTGCGGCGGCGCCACACCAGATTGAAAAGTATTTGGGCAAATGCTGTCTCGCCACACATTTTCCACCGGCTCTGTAAGAAATATCAAATCAAAATGTATTGGTCACATACAGTGGGGAAAAAAAGTATTTAGTCAGCCACCAATTGTGCAAGTTCTCCCACTTAAAAAGATGAGAGAGGCCTGTGATTTTCATCATAGGTACACGTCAACTATGACAGACAAATTGAGGAAAAAAAATCCAGAAAATCACATTGTAGGATTTTTTATGAATTTATTTGCAAATTATGGTGGAAAATAAGTATTTGGTCAATAACAAAAATGTCTCAATACTTTGTTATATACCCTTTGTTGGCAATGACACAGGTCAAACGTTTTCTGTAAGTCTTCACAAGGTTTTCACACACTGTTTCTGGTATTTTGGCCCATTCCTCCATGCAGATCTCCTCTAGAGCAGTGATGTTTTGGGGCTGTCGCTGGGCAACACGGACTTTCAACTCCCCCAAAGATTTTCTATGGGGTTGAGATCTGGAGACTGGCTAGGCCACTCCAGGACCATGAAATGCTTCTTACGAAGCCACTCCTTCGTTGCCCGGGTGGTGTGTTTGGGATCATTGTCATGCTGAAAGACCCAGCCACGTTTCATCTTCAATGCCCTTGCTGATGGAAGGAGGTTTTCACTCAAAATCTCACGATACATGGCCCCATTCATTCTTTCCTTTACACGGATCAGTCGTCCTGGTCCCTTTGCAGAAAAAACAGCCCCAAAGCATGATGTTTCCACCCCCATGCTTCACAGTAGGTATGGTGTTCTTTGGATGCAACTCAACATTCTTTGTCCTCCAAACACGACGAGTTGAGTTTTTACCAAAAAGTTCTATTTTGGTTTCATCTGACCATATGACATTCTCCCAATCCTCTTCTGGATCATCCAAATGCACTCTAGCAAACTTCAGTCGGGCCTGGACATGTACTGGCTTAAGCAGGGGGACACGTCTGGCACTGCAGGATTTGAGTCCCTGGCGGCGTAGTGTGTTACTGATGGTAGGCTTTGTTACTTTGGTCCCAGCTCTCTGCAGGTCATTCACTAGGTCCCCCCGTGTGGTTCTGGGAGTGTTGCTCACCGTTCTTGTGATCATTTTGACCCCACGGGGTGAGATCTTGCGTGGAGCCCCAGATCGAGGGAGATTATCAGTGGTCTTGTATGTCTTCCATTTCCTAATAATTGCTCCCACAGTTGATTTCTTCAAACCAAGCTGCTTACCTATTGCAGATTCAGTCTTCCCAGCCTGGTGTAGGTCTACAATTTTGTTTCTGGTGTCCTTTGACAGCTCTTTGGTCTTGGCCATAGTGGAGTTTGGAGTGTGACTGTTTGAGGTTGTGGACAGGTGTCTTTTATACTGATAACAAGTTCAAACAGGTGCCATTAATACAGGTAACGAGTGGAGGACAGAGGAGCCTCTTAAAGAAGAAGTTACAGGTCTGTGAGAGCCAGAAATCTTGCTTGTTTGTAGGTGACCAAATGCTTATTTTCCACCATAATTTGCAAATAAATTCATTAAAAAATCCTACAATGTGATTTTCTGGATTTTTTTTCCTCAATTTGTCTGTCATAGTTGACGTGTACCTATGATGAAAATTACAGGCCTCTCTCATCTTTTTAAGTGGGAGAACTTGCACAATTGGTGGCTGACTAAATACTTTTTTTCCCCACTGTATATGTAGCAGATGTTATTGCAGGTGTAGTGAAATGCTTGTGTTCCTAGCTCCAACAGTGCAGTAGTATCTAACAATTCACAACAATACACAAATCTAAAAGTAAAATAATGGAATTAAGAAATATTTAAATATTAGGACGAGCAATGTCAGTAGAATAGAATACAGTATATACTGTACATAGGAGTTGAGTAAAGCAATAAGTAAACATTATTAAAGTGACTAGTGTTCCATTATTAAAGTGGCCAGTGATTCCATGTCTATGTATATAGAGCAGCAGGGTTGAGTAACCGGGTGGGAGCCGGCTAGTGATGGCTATTTAACAGTCTGATGGCCTTGAGATAGAAGTTGTTTTTCAGTCTCAGCTTTGATGCACCTGTACTGACCTCGCCTTCTGGATGATAGTGGGGTGAATAGGCCGTGGCTCGGGTGGTTGATGTCCTTGATGATATTTTTGGCCTTCCTGTGACATTGGGTGATGTAGATGTCCTGGAGGGCAGGCAGTGTGCCCCCAGTGATGCGTTGGGCAGACCGCACCACCCTCTGGAGTGCCCTGCAGTTGCGGGCGGTGCAGTTGCCGTACCAGGCGGTGATACAGGCCGACAGGATGCTCTCAATTGTGGATCTGTAAAAGTCTGTGAGGGTCTTAGGAGCCTCCTGAGGTTGAAGTGGTGCTGTTGTGCCTTCTTCACCACACTGTCTGTGTGGGTGGACCATTTCAGATTGTCGGTGATGTGTACGCTGAGGAACTTTATGCTTTTCACCTTCTCCACTGAGGTCCCGTCGATGTGGATAGGGGTGTGCTCCCTCTGCTGTTTCCTGAAGTCCACGATCAGCTCATTCGTTTTGTTGACGTTGAGGGAGGTTATTTCCTGGCACCACTCCACCAGGGCCCTCCCCTCCTCCCTGTAGGCTGTCTCGTCATTGTTGGTAATCAGGCCTACTACTGTTGGTAATATAGGAACATGCATTAAATGTGCATGTGTTACTCAGAAGCATGTCAACCATAGTGATTGTGATTCTCATGTACTTGATAGGAACAACTCACTAAAAGTCAATAAACCGATAACCAAAGGTTCTGCCATACACTGACCCAAGCTCCTACTCAACATTCCACCAGAAAGTTAATAGAACTGCCACCTCAGCCACAATGTTGAAGAACGGTGTGGACCATTTTGGGAGAGTCGTTCAATACATTCCATTGCAGAATTTTTCAAAGCATTCAACTAACTGAACACAGCCTTGGTAAATCCTTACAAAACTAGCCTATCCCCCTGATGCCCTGCACAGCACTTTTTTTGCCATACTGTAGGGCAGGGCTGCCCAACCCTCTTCCTGGAGATCTACTGTCCTGTAGGTTTTCAGTCCAACACTAATTTAGCATATCTGATTCAGCTAGTTAAGGTCTTGTTGAGCAGCTAATAAGTAAAATCAGGTGTGTTAAATTAGGGTTGGCCTGAAAACCCATCGGATGGTAGATCTCCAGGAAGAGGGTTGGGCAGCTCTGCCGTAGGGGAACAGCCTATGGTTTATTTAAACATTTCTCATGGGGAGAAAAGTTGTCATCAGTTCTATTCCTGTCACGCCCTGGCTCTGGGGACTCTAGTATGTTGAGCCAGGGTGTGAGTTTTCATTTGTTTTTCGTTCTAGTTTTGTAGTTCTATGTTGGCCAGTGTGGTTCTCAATCAGAGGCAACGTGTATCAGCTGTTGCTTGTTGTCTCTGATTGGGAACCATACTTAAGCAGCCAGTTTTCCCACAGTGTTTGTGGGATCTTGTTCCGTGTTGGTTTGTGTTTTGCACCTGTGGACGGCACGTATCGATTTGTTGTTTTGTTCGTGTATCATTTAATAAATAAGTATGTTCACCTTCCACGCTGCGCCTTGGTCCTCTATATCTGACGATCGTGACAATTCCAGGCTACGGTGTGAGAGAGCATGAATTATGGTAGGCCAAAAGTACATATTATGATAAAGTGGAATAATAGCATGCCAAACATTCATATGATATATTTCTACTCTCTGGTACAGCCAACATTGGAGCAATCAATCAATATAGGGAAATTAAAGATTACCTTTCCGCAGAAGTAGAAAATGTTACGTGAAGTCTTATTTATATTTCCCTTCACCAGTTGTGAGCATTATTTCAGTTGTATCCCTAGGAAAGTCTGTGTGGATTTTGCTTACAGGTGACCTCAGCTTTCAGTGTTAAAGGCATGTAGAGTTTACCTAAGGAAATCTGAATGTATTACTTTGGTTTATAATAAAAACGTTAATAAAATATATTGAATATGTTTCAAGACAGTTAATGGAAAATGGGCAGTAAAGTCTTCACATAATCTTAGGTACTTCATTGCTTTTGTTATTGATCTAAATAGATTATATCCAGGAGTGATAAGTATAATCTTTTTGTCTTTATCTGTTGTGGTCTAGTGCTGTCTTTTTGCTAGCTAGGGCCATCTACTTTAAGTGCTGCCTGTCTTCCCAGTGGCTTGCTTGGTGTGTGAACTGCTGACTGCTCATAATTTGCATATAGTTGTTGACACATCAACCAGGATCAAGGGGAAGGGCAATTTGTGACTTGTTTTGGTAATCAGTGGCAGTATTGGAGGGGGAGTGGTTTCACCTCTCCTAGGCAATTAGTGTTACTTCTTCAGTCTCCCTTGGTTTCTTAGCGGTAGCTGTAAGCGGCGATCATTTCAGTGGCAGTTTTGTCACAAAACTAAGACCGTGGCCGAAACAAAGACTGTTCTGCCGAGTTGTTCTGCTGAGTTGTTCAAGGAAGGAAAGAGAGGAAGGCTCCACACCACTCTCACTTGAGTATCTTACCTAAATATTTTCAGATTATCTAATTTTACTCTTTTGTAGCTTTGTCAACTATGTCTCCCTGTATGCTTTACAGATGCTCCCCACCCCTTGGCTGCAACCCTTCTAATTTAGTATACCCTGCGAGCACAACCCATGTGGAATTCCAGGTCTCTGGCAGCATTTGGAACAGCCGATCTGCATCAAGAACGCAGAGTTAATCTCAGCCTATGCTGCCCTTCAGTCCCTTTACTTTTTGGCCCTGATGGAGACATGGATCACCCCAGAGAACAATGCTACTCCAGCTTATCTTTCTTCATCTGACTATGTTTTCTCTCATAGTCCGAGAGCATCTGGTGGTGGCACAGGTCTACTAATTTCTCCTAAGTGGAGATTTTCTATTTTCTCCCTCGCTCACCTGTCCATCTCCTCATTTGAATTCCATGCTGTCACTGTCACTTGTCCACTCAAGCTTAACATTATTATCATCCATCGCCCACCAGGTGCCCTTGGAGAGTTCCTCAATGAACTTGACACCTTGATAAGCTTATTTCCTGATGATGGCTGACCGCTCTTCGTACTTGGCGACTTCAACCTCCCGACGCCTGCCTTCGATTAATTTATTTCCAACTCTCTCTTACCCCTACTTGCCTCTTTTGACCTCAACCTTTCCCAATCCCCTCCAATTCACAAGGCAGGCAATACGCTTGACCTCATCTTTACTAGAGGCTGCTCACCTACTAATCTCACTGTAACCCCCCCTCCAGGTCTCTGATCACTACTTTGTTTCCTTTTCTGTCTCCCTTTCCTCTAACCCTAACCACTCAGCCCCTACCCAGATGGTCATGCGCCATCACAATCTTCGCTCTCTCGCACACTACTCTCCTTCTATCCTATCATCTTTCCCTTCTGCTAAATCCTTCTCCCTCCTGTCTCCTGATTCTGCCTCTTTGACCCTACTCTCCTCCCATTCCACATCCTATGACTCGCATTGTCCCCTTTCCTTCCAGCCGGGTCGGCCCTCCCATCCCCTCCTCCTCTCTACCTTCTCTTCCTCTGTATCCGCTGCTAAAGCCATTTTTTACCACTCTAAATTTCAAGCTTCTGCCTCTAACCCTAGGAACCCCCTCCCTCCTCCCTCTCTGTGGAAGACTTTGTCAACCACTTTGGTTGACCATATCCTGTACTCATTCACTCAGCCTATTGAGTCCACTGGTCTCACACAGAACTACCCTATGCCTTGACCTCTTTCTCCCCTCTCTCTCCAGATGACATCCTGCGACTAGTGAGGTCTGGCCGCCCGACAACCTGCCCGCTCAACCCCATCCCCTCCTCCCTTCTCCGGACAATCTCTGGAGACCTTCTCCCATTCCTCACTTCCCTCATCAACTCATCCCTGAACACTGGCTTCTTCCCCACTGACTTCAAAAAGGTCCCCAGTTGCTCCCCCCCTAAAGAAACAAACATTCAACTCATCTGATGTCAAAAACTATAGACCTGTATCCTTTTCTTTCCAAAACACTTGAGCGTGCTGTCTCTGATCAACTTTCTCATTATCTCTCTCAGAACGATCTTCTTGACCTAACCAGTCAGGCTTCAAGACGGGTCACTCAACCGAGACTGCTCTTTTCTGTGTCATGGAGGCACTCCGCACTGCCAAAGCTGACTCTCTCCTCTATTCTCATCCTCCTAGATCTATCCGCTGCCTTCGACACTGTGAACCATCAGATCCTCCTCTCTACCCTCTCAGGGCTGGGCGTCTCAGGCTCTTCACACTCTTGGATTGCATCCTACCTGGCAGGCTGCTCCTACCAGGTGACGTGGAGAGGATCTGTGTCTGCACCACATACTCTCACTACTGGTGTCCCCCAGGGCTCGGATCTAGGCCCTCTTCTTTCTATACACCAAGTCACTCGGCTCCGTCCTATCCTCACATGGTCTCTCCTATCATTGCTATGCAGATGACACTAAACTACTTTTCTCCTTCCCCCCCTTCTGACACCCAGGTAACGACATGCATCTCTGCGTGTCTGGCAGATATCTCAACTTGGGTGTCGGCCCACCACCTCAAGCTCAACCTCGACAAGACGGAACTGCTCTTCCTCCCAGGGAAGGCCTGCCTGCTCTCCATCATGGTTGAAAACTCCACAGTGTCGTCCTCCCAGAGTGCAAATAACCTTGGCGTGACCCTGGACAACACCCTGTCGTTCTCTGCAAACATCAAAGCAGTGACCTGCTCTTGCAGGTTCATGCTCTACAACATCCGTAGAGTACGACCCGACCTCACACAGGAAGCGGCGCAGGTCCTAATCCAGGCACTTGTCCTCTCCCGTCTGGACTACTGCAACTCGCCGTTGGCTGGGCTCCCCACTTGTGCTATCAAACCCCTGCAACTTATCAAGAACGCTTCAGCCCACCTGGTTTTCAACCTTCCCAAGTTCTCTCATGTCATCCCGCTCCTCCGCACACTCCACTGGCTTCCAGTCGAAGCCCACGGTGCTTACCTATGGAACAGAGGAACTACACCTCCCTACCTTCAGGCTATGCTCAAACCCTACACCCCAACCTGAGCACTCCGTTCTGCCACCTCAGGTCTCTTGGCCCTCCCACTCAGCCCTGTCTAAACTCTTCTCAATTCTGGCACCCCAATGGTGGAACCAGCTTCTCCCTGAAGCTAGGACAGCAGAGTCCCTGCCCATCTTCCAAAAACATCTGAAACCCTACCTCTACAAACAGTATCTTAAATAATCCTCATCTCGCCCTGCCCCTCCCCCCCCCAAAAAAAATAAAAATAAATTATAACTTAACCAGCACTTGCACTTTATGCCTGTGAAATGTGGTTGTCCCACCTAGCTATCTTAAGATGAATGCACTAACTGTAAGTTGCTCTGGATAAGAGTGTCTGCTAAATGACAAAATATTGTATGTGTACAGTGCTTTTGGAAAGTATCCAGACCCCTTGTCATTTTGTTACGGTACAGCCTACTTCTAAAATGGATTAAACTGTTTTTTTCCCTCATCAATCTACACACAATACCCCATAATGACCAAGAGAAAACAGGTTTTTTGAAACCTGAAATATCACATTTACTCAAGTATTCAGACTCTTTACTCAGTACTTTGTTGAAGCACCTTTGGCAGCGATTATCAATCAATCAATCAATTTTATTTTATATAGCCCTTCTTACATCAGCTAATATCTCGAAGTGCTGTACAGAAACCCAGCCTAAAACCCCAAACAGCTAGTAATGCAGGTGTAGAAGCACGGTGGCTAGGAAAAACTCCCTAGAAAGGCAAAACCTAGGAAGAAACCTAGAGAGGAACCAGGCTATGAGGGGTGGCCAGTCCTCTTCTGGCTGTGCCGGGTGGAGATTATAACAGAACCATGCCAAGATGTTCAAAAATGTTCATAAGTGACAAGCATGGTCAAATAATAATCAGGAATAAATCTCAGTTGGCTTTTCATAGCCGATCATTAGAGTTTAAAACAGCAGGTCTGGGACAGGTAGGGGTTCCATAACCGCAGGCAGAACAGTTTAAACTGGAATAGCAGCAAGGCCAGGCGGACTGGGGACAGCAAGGAGTCACCACGGCCGGTAGTCCCGACGTATGGTCCTAGGGCTCAGGTCTCTCAGTTGGCTTTTCATAGCCGATCATTTAGAGTTGAAAACAGCAGGTCTGGGACAGGTAGGGGGTTTCGTAGCCGCAGGCAGAACAGTTGAAACTGGAATAGCAGCAAGGCCAGGCGGACTGGGGACAGCAAGGTGTCATCATGCCCGGTAGTCCTGACGTATGGTCCTAGGGCTCAGGTTCTCAGAGAGAAAGAGAGAACGAGAGAATTAGAGAGAGCATACTTAAATTTACACAGGACACTGGATAAGACAGGAGAAGTACTCCAGGTATAACCAACTAACCCCAGCCCCCCGACACATAAACTACTGCAGCATAAATACTGGAGGCTGAGACAGGAGCGGTCCGGAGACACTGTGGCCCCATCCGAAGAAACCCCCGGACAGGGCCAAACAGGAAGGATATAACCCCACCCACTCCGCCAAAGCACAGCCCCCGCACCACTAGAGGGATATCCCCAACCACCAACTTACAATCCTGAGACAAGGCCGAGTATAGCCCACAGAGGTCTCCACCACAGCACAAACCAAGGGGGGCGCCAACCCAGACAGGAAGATCACGTCAGTAACTCAACCCACTCAAGTGACGCACCCCTCCCAGGGACGGCATGAAAGAGCACCAGCAAGCCAGTGACTCAGCCCCTGCAACAGGGTTAGAGGCAGAGAACCCCAGTGGAGAGGGGAACCGGCCCGGCAGAGACAGCAAGGGCTGTTCGTTGCTCCAGCCTTTCCGTTCACCTTCACACTCCTGGGCCAGACTACACTCAATCATATGACCTACTGAAGAGATAAGTCTTCAGTAAAGACTTAAAGGTTGAGACCGAGTCTGCGTCTCTCACATGGGTAGGCAGACTGTTCCATAAAAATGGAGATCTATAGGAGAAAGCCCTGCCTCCCGCTGTTTGCTTAGAAATTCTAGGGACAATTAGGAGGCCTGCGTCTTGTGACCGTAGCGTACGTATTGGTATGTACGGCAGGACCAACTCGGAAAGATAGGTAGGAGCAAGCCCATGTAACGCTTTATAGGTTAACAGTAAAACCTTGAAATCAGCCCTTGCCTTAACAGGAAGCCAGTGTAGGGAAGCTAGCACTGGAGTAATATGATCAAATTTCTTGGTTCTAGTCAGGATTCTAGCAGCCGTATTTAGCACTAACTGAAGTTTATTTAGTGCTTTATCCGGGTAGCCGGAAAATAGAGCATTGCAGTAGTCTAATCTAGAAGTAACAAATGCATGGATTAATTTTTCTGCATCATTTTTGGACAGAAAATTTCTGATTTTTGCAATGTTACGTAGATGGAAAAAAGCTGTCCTTGAAACAGTCTTGATATGTTCGTCAAAAGAGAGATCAGGGTCAAGAGTAACGCCTAGGTCCTTCACAGTTTTATTTGAGACGACTTTACAACCATCAAGATGAATTGTCAGATTTAACAGAAGATCTCTTTGTTTCTTGGGACCTAGTACAAGCATCTCTGTTTTGTCCGAGTTTAAAAGTAAAAAGTTTTCAGCCATCCACTTTCTTATGTCTGAAACACAGGCTTCTAGCGAGGGCAATTTTGGGGCTTCACCATGCTTCATTGAAATGTACAGCTGTGTGTCATCCGCATAGCAGTGAAAGTTAACATTATGTTTTCGAATAACATCCCCAAGAGGTAAAATATATAGTGAAAACAATAGTGGTCCTAAAACGGAACCTTGAGGAACACCGAAATGTACAGTTGATTTGTCGGAGGACAGACCATTCACAGAGACAAACTGATATCTTTCCGACAGGTAGGATCTAAACCAGGCCAGAACTTGTCCGTGTAGACCAATTTGGGTTTCCAGTCTCTCCAAAAGAATGTGGTGATCGATGGTGTCAAAGGCAGCACTAAGGTCTAGTAGCACGAGGACAGATGCAGAGCCTCGGTCTGACGCCATTAAAAGGTCATTTACCACCTTCACAAGTGCAGTCTCAGTGCTATGATGGGGGTCTAAAACCAGACTGAAGCATTTCGTATACATTGTTTGTCTTCAGAAAGGCAGTGAGTTGCTGCGCAACAGCTTTTTCAAAAATTTTGAGAGGAATGGAAGATTCGATATAGGCCGATAGTTTTTTATATTTTCCGGGTCAAGGTTTGGCTTTTTCAAGAGAGGCTTTATCACTGCCACTTTTAGTGAGTTTGGTACACATCCGGTGGATAGAGAGCTGTTTATTATGTTCAACATAGGAGGGCCAAGCACAGGAAGCAGCTCCTTCAGCAGTTTAGTAGGAA
Source organism: Coregonus clupeaformis (assembly GCF_020615455.1). Taxonomy (NCBI): domain Eukaryota; kingdom Metazoa; phylum Chordata; class Actinopteri; order Salmoniformes; family Salmonidae; genus Coregonus; species Coregonus clupeaformis. The sequence goes on from NC_059200.1 coordinate 35,560,008, forward strand.
TAGGATCCAGTATGCAGCTTGAAGGTTTAGAGGCCATGATTATTTTCATCATTGTGTCAAGAGATATAGTACTAAAACACTTAAGTGTCTCTCCCGATCCCAGGCCCTCGCAGAGCTGTGCAGATCCAGGACAGCTAAGCCCTGGAGGAATACGCAGATTCAAAGAGGAGTCCGTAATTTGCTTTCTAATGGTCATGATCTTTTCCTCAAAGAAGTTCATGAATTTATCACTGCTGAAGTGAAAACCATCCTCTCTTGGGGAATGCTGCTTTTAGTTAGCTTTGCAACAGTATCAAAAAGAAATTTTGGATTGTTCTTATTTTTCCTCGATTAATTTGGAAAAGTAGGATGATCGAGCAGCAGTGAGGGCTCTTCGGGTACTGCACGGTACTGTCTTTCCAAGCTAGTCGGAAGACTTCCAGTTTGGTGTGGCGCCATTTCGTTCCAATTTCCTGGAAGCTTGCTTCAAAGCTCGGGTATTTTCTGTATACCAGGGAGCTAGTTTCTTATGACAAATGTTTTTCGTTTTTAGGGTGCAACTGCATCTAGGGTATTGCGCAAGGTTAAATTGAGTTCCTCAGTTAAGTGGTTAACTGATTTTTGTCCTCTGACGTCCTTGGGTAGGCAGAAGGAGTCTGGAAGGGCATCAATGAATTTTTGTGTTGTTTGAGAATTTATAGCACGACTTTTGATGCTCCTTGGTTGGGGTCTGAGCAGATTATTTGTTGCGATTGCAAACGTAATAAAATGGTGGTCCGATAGTCCAGGATTTTGTGGAAAAACATTAAGATCTACAACATTTATTCCATGGGACAAAACTAGGTCCAGAGTATGACTGTGGCAGTGAGTAGGTCCAGAGACATGTTGGACAAAACCCACTGAGTCGATAATGGCTCCGAAAGACTTTTGGAGTGGGTCTGTGGACTTCTCCATGTGAATATTAAAATCACCAAAAATTAGAATATGATCTGCTATGACTACAAGGTCTGATAGGAATTCAGGAAACTCAGAGAGGAACGCTGTATATGGCCCAGGAGGCCTGTAAACAGTAGCTATAAAAAGTGATTGAGTAGGCTGCATAGATTTCATGACTAGAAGCTCGAAAGATGAAAACGTCATTTTTTTTTTGTAAATTGAAATTTGCTATCGTAAATGTTAGCAACACCTCCGCCTTTGCGGGATGCACGGGGAATATGGTCACTAGTGTAACCAGGAGGTGAGGCCTCATTTAACACAGCAAATTCATCAGGCTTAAGCCATGTTTCAGTCAGGCCAATCACATCAAGATTATGATCAGTGATTAGTTCATTGACTATGACTGCCTTTGAAGTGAGGGATCTAACATTAAGTAACCCTATTTTGAGATGTGAGGTATCACGATCTCTTTCAATAATGGCAGGAATGGAGGAGGTCTTTATCCTAATAAGATTGCTAGGGTGAACACCACCATGTTTAGTTTTGCCCAACCTAGGTCGAGGCACAGACACAGTCTCAATGGGTATGGCTGAGCTGACTATGCTATTGGCAGACTCCACTAAGCTGGCAGGTTGGCTAACAGCCTGCTGCCTGGCCTGCACCCTATTTCACTGTGGGGCTAGAGGAGTTAGAGCCCTATCTATGTTGGTAGATAAGAGGAGAGCACCCCTCCAGTTAGGATGGAGTCCGTCACTCCTCAGCAGGTCAGGCTTGATCCTGTTTGTGGGTGAGTCCCAGAAAGAGGGCCAATTATCCACAAATGTTATCTTTTGGGAGGGGCAGAAAACAGTTTTCAACCAGCGATTGAGTGCTGAGACTCTGCTGTAGAGCTCGTCACTTCCCCTAACTGGGAGGGGGCCAGAGACAATTACTCGATGCCGACACATCTTTCTAGCTGATTTACACGCTGAAGCTATGTTGCACTTGGTGACCTCTGACTGTTTCATCCTAACATCGTTGGTGCCGACGTGGATAACAATATCTCTATACTCTCTACACTCGCCAGTTTTAGCTTTAGCCAGCACCATCTTTAGATTAGCCTTAACGTCGGTAGCCCTGCCCCCTGGTAAACAGTGTATGATCGCTGGGTGATTACAGCCTCAAGTCCCCAAGAACACAGTGGCCATTCTTAAATGGAAGGAATTTGGAACCACCAAGACTCTTCCTAGAGCTGGCCGCCCGGCCAAACTGAGCAATCGGGGGAGAAGGGCCTTGGTCAGGGAGGTGACCAAGAACCCGATGGTCACTCTGACAGACCTCAGAGTTCCTCTGTGGAGATGGGAGAACCTTCCAGAAAGACAACCATCTCTGCAGCATTCCACCAATCAGGCATTTATGGTAGAGTGGCCAGACGGAAGCCACTCCTCAGTAAAAGGCAGATGACAGCCCGCTTGGAGTTTGCAAAAAGGCACCTAAAGGACTCTCAGCACATGAGAAACAAGATTCTCTGGTCTGATGAAACCAAGATTGAACTCCTTGGCCTGAATGTCAAGAGTCACATCTGGAGGAAACCTGGCACCATCCCTACGGTGAAGCATGGTGGTGGCAGCATCATGCTGTGGGGATGTTTTTCAGCGGCAGGGACTGGGAGACTATTCAGGATCGAGGGAAAGATAAACGGAGCAAAGTACAGAGAGATCCTTGATGAAAACCTGCTCCAGAGCGCTCAAGACCTCAGACTCGGGCGAAGGTTCACCTTCCAACAGGACAACGACCCTAAGCACATAGCCAAGACAATGCAGGAATGTCTTCGGGACAAGTCTCTGAGTGGCCGTCAGAGCCCGATCAAACATTTCTGGAGAGACCTGAAAATAGCTGTACAGCGACGCTCCCCATCCAACCTGTCAGAGCTTGAGATGATCTGCAGAGAAGAATAGGAGAAACTCCCCATATACATGTGTGCCAAGCTTGTAGCGTCATACCCAAGAATACTTGAGGCAGTAATCGCTGCCAAAGGTGCTTCAACAAATTACTGAGTAAATGGTCTGAATACTTATGTAACTGTGATATTTCAGTTTCTTTTTTTATACTTTTGCAAAAAAGCTATTTTTGCTTTGTCATTAAGGGGTATTGTGTGTAGATTGATGGGAAACTAACAACTGAATCTATTTTAGAATAAGGCTGTAAGGTAACAAAGTGTGGAAAAAGTAAAGGGGTCTGAATACTTTCCAAATGCACTGCATGTTAGTCCCCCAGCAAGATGACGTTTACCACGGCCATTACCAGAGTCCCAGTAAATCTTGTATATTGATTGGCCCTAATTGCTAAATAAATTAAAGTTTTTTCTTGGATGTTGAGACTATGTTTTAGTGGAATGTGTTGCAATTTAATTAGTTTAAAGGTTTACAATTGCTTGATGGGCTGTCCCAATTACAAACAAGGGTTTGACATTTTGGGTTCCCTTTTGCTACTTGCCTGACATTAGCCAGATGTTTTGTGTGGCTGTATGTTATTTCTGAATGGCTCTGAAAAAAGAATGCATTAGCCTTAGTATGGTGATTATCCTTAAATACTGTAAAACTTCAATTAAACGCTGAGTCTCAAATAGCCGCCTGCCCATTTTAGTAGCCGGGCAAAGGCACACATTTCAGAACATAAACGCCTATTTCAGATAAACGCCAGGTCTAAATGAATTGTTTATGAGGTTACCATGAATTACTATGAATTGTTTGAGGTTTAATGTTTGATTTGTTACATTAAAGAAATCAGTAATGACTCAAAAAAATTATGGCAACCATCAGTTTTTATTGCCAGCAAGAAACTACTAGCCATTGTTTTTGTTGTCATTTGAGTTTTTGTAAACACATACTCAGGATTGTGGCTTTAATCCTAATCATGGATATACCTAAATTTCAGTGTGTAAATGATAACACATTAGTGCAGGAAATGAAGAAATTGATTAAAATGCTGGAAGTGAATGCTGAAATTAAACAATGAACTATGCAAATTAAAAAAAGCTGTGCGCATTAAGAAAATAGACGCCTGGCTCAAATAGAAGCCTGTCTCTAATAAGCGCCTGTTGTGTTCAGTGATTTAAGGATATAAACACCTACGCTATTAATTGAAGTTTTACAGTACTTAAGTACGATAAGTCACTGGAATGTATCAGTGTTCACTCATGACATGTACCATATCCATGTTTCCAGATGAGATAAATAGTCTACATCTATTATCCTTGTTGCTTGTGCAATGCTACCATCTTTTGAGGACTAGTGATATTGCTTATCTGAGTTTAATTTCCTATTTCTGAATCCCTGTTTCCTTTTGATTTCATCTTATTCCCAATGGTCTTAAACCTTTTGAGAAATGTTTGTTTTTACATGCAAATGATACAGACCTGCCAAGGTGGACCCCTAAAAGATGAAAAACTGCTCATAGAAATGTCACAGATAATTTGCATCCTCTGGTTTAAAGGCACAATGTGGTATATTTACTGCTGTTCAATGGTCATTTCAATTAATGATATACCTATTGATTATTGAATATAACCCAAATGCCTCATAAACTTATTAGTACAGAGCTGTATAGAGCGCTGCCTTTCCCTATCATTACCCAAACTATCAAGGTGTATTACTCAATTGTTTATGTTTTTGTTGTCATTTGAGTTTTTGTAAACACATACTCAGGATTGTGGCTTTAATCCTAATCATGGATTTACCTAAATATAATTTGCATAAATGGTGATCCTGCAGTCATCAACAACTCCATCTATGACAATTTCAGTTGCCATAGATAATATGATACACAGATAATGAGGTTGCACATATAGTAGCTCAATTACTTTTCCTCTTATGCTCTGCTCATAAACATACATCAAATACATTACGGGCAACTATTTGATGAAAATGTGACATAGTGCTTCTTTAGTATGTGAGATTCCACTGTAAACCACTAGAGGTTGTAATGAAACCACCAAACCCACAAGATTGCTTGTGGTGGTCACTGCAATAATGTAACAGAAAAATAAACCAGGTTTGTAGTTAACCAGGAAAGGAAGTATAATACAAAAAAATAGCAGCAGCAATAACAGAACTGTGACTGAATTTTAATTTTGACTTGACTTAATTGACTTGCTATTTTCCCTTTTTCTTTAGGAGAAGTAATGGCACACAAATGATCACTAGATGGCAGCAAGTCAATTTTTTTGACTCTGGAATAGCCTCTTTCCATTTAGCGTTTTGTGTCTACTGTATGACCTGAAATGAGGAAAAGATTAAGTGAGAACTGAAGAATGGCCTGTAATGAATGCATTAGATGAGCCATATTGTATGTCTGCAGGGGCATACAATAGGAGATGCAAAGGCCTCCACAGTACCTGTACTTTGACTATAATTTAAGTGTACAGGGCCTACAGTGAGTGAATGTGCTTGAACAACATGTTGCTAAGGGAATTGCTACAATATTTATCATGCTTGAGTAGATATCCCCCTCTAGTCATAGTTCCTCCCATTTCCCAGGAATCCTTAATCTGATGTGTAGCTTCATGACTTCATCATAATTGTGTTAAGCAGACATTTCTTTAAAGTAGAGCCGGTTTCCTGGACACAGATTAAGCCTAGTCATGGACTAAAAGGCATGCTCAATGGAGATTCTCCATTGAAATAACATTTTAGATTTTAGTAATTTAGCAGACGCTCTTATCCAGAGTGACTTACAGTTAGTGAGTGCAAACATTTTTCATACTGGCCCCCCGTGGGAAACGAACCCACAACCCTGGCGTTGCAAGCGCCATGCTCAACCAACTGAGCTACAGGGGACTACGCATTTCAGCTCAGGACTAGGCTTAATCTGTGTTTAGTCTGTTTCCAGCGACACAGGTTCTTCAGTGGACTTCATCTAAATGAGTATCTGTGAATCTGAGATATTAATTTGTGCCCCAAGCTGCTGTCATTAGACCAAAGGGTAGCATGTGATGTTAATGGATGTTGTAATCATGTTGTGTAATACCATCAAAGGTACAGTATTTTTTGGAGTGCCAATTAACATATTTACAAGCAGAGTCGTCTTATGACAAGTTGACTGGGTTTAAACTCCAAACATTCTCCCACTCCATCCCATACTTCACTGTAATCCTTCCGTGAGGCGAATTGACTATTTATATCCATTTCGAGAGCATTAAATATGAATTTAAGCATCTCATCATGTCAACTTCTGTGTCCCCCTGTACTCGCTGGAGTTAATGTATTCACAATGTAAAGGTTACCTTATTGGATTAGGAGGCAGCAGAGAATGCACCATTCTGGAGGTGCTATGATGAAAGGCCAAGGTGGCTCCAATGTTCTGCTTGAGTACAATAATGCGTGCCAGAGTTAATACACTAAAATAAGAAAGGATGTCTTCCTCGGCCAATCATGTTTATGTACAGTGAGGGAAAAAAGTATTTGATCCCCTGCTGATTTTGTACGTTTGCCCACTGACAAAGAAATGATCAGTCTATAATTTTAATGGTAGGTTTATTTGAACAGTGTGAGACAGAATAACAACCAAAAAATCCAGAAAATCGCATGACAAAAACATGACTTAGTACTTGGAGGCAAAACCCTTGTTGGCAATCACAGAGGTCAGACGTTTCTTGTAGTTGGCCACCAGGTTTGCACACATCTTAGGAGAGATTTTGTCCCACTCCTCTTTGCAGATCTTCTCCAAGTCATTAAGGTTTTGAGGCTGACGTTTGGCAACTCGAACCTTCAGCTCCCTCCACAGATTTTCTATGGGATTAAGATTTGGAGACTGGCTAGGCCACTCCAGGACCTTAATGTGCTTCTTCTTGAGCCACTCCTTTGTTGCCTTGGCCGTGTGTTTTGGGTCATTGTCATGCTGGAATACCCATCCACGACCCATTTTCAATGCCCTGGCTGAGGGAAGGAGGTTCTCACCCAAGATTTGACGGTACATAGCCCCGTCAATCGTCCCTTTGATGCGGTGAAGTTGTCCTGTCCATAATGTTTCCACCTCCATGTTTGACGGTGGGGATGGTGTTCTTGGGGTCATAGGCAGCATTCCTCCTCCTCCAAACACGGCGAGTTGAGTTGATGCCAAAGAGCTCCATTTTGGTCTCATCTGACCACAACACTTTCACCCAGTTCTCCTCTGAATCATTCAGATGTTCATTGGCAAACTTCAGACGGGCATGTATATGTGCTTTCTTGAGCAGTGGGACCTTGCGGGCGCTGCAGGATTTCAGTCCTTCACGGCGTAGTGTGTTACCAATTGTTTTCTTGGTGACTGTGGTCCCAGCTGCCTTGAGATCATTGACAAGATCCTCCCGTGTAGTTCTGGGCTGATTCTTCACCGTTCTCATGATCATTACAACTCCATGAGGTGAGATCTTGCATGGAGTCCCAGGCCGAGAGAGATTGACAGTTATTTTGTGTTTCTTCCATTTGCAAATAATTGCACCAACTGTTGTCACCTTCTCACCAAGCTGCTTGGCGATGGTCTTGTAGCCCATTCCAGCCTTGTGTAGGTCTACAATCTTGTCCCTGACATCCTTGGAGAGCTCTTTGGTCTTGGCCATGGTGGAGAGTTTGGAATCTGATTGATTGATTGCTTATGTGGACAGGTGTCTTTTATACAGGTAACAAGCTGAGATTAGGATCACTCCCTTTAAGAGTGTGCTCCTAATCTCAGCTCGTTACCTGTATAAAAGACACCTGGGAGCCAGAAATCTTTCTGATTGAGAGGGGGTCAAATACTTATTTCCCTCATTAAAATGCAAATCAATTAATAACATTTTTGACATGCGTTTTTCTGGATTTTTTTGTTGTTATTTTGTCTCTCGTTCAAACAAACCTACCATTAAAATTATAGACTGATAATTTCTTTGTCAGTGGGCAAACGTACAAAATCAGCAGGGGATCAAATACTTTTTTCCCTCACTGTATGAGTCTCATGTGGATAGTAGGTCTATTTGCATCATGCAAAAAGGTTGCCAGATATTTTTTGATTGTCATTTGTTTGTCGACAATTGTATTGTTATAGCAGTGATAGTAGTCTAGGAATATCATTGGGCACCGGTTCGCCTCTTAATTTAGGACTTTTGGGCCTGATTCTATCAACCCTGATATAGCACTCTTCGCGCTGTGTTCTTGTTTACAAAAATGTGATTCTGAAATAAGGAAGCTGTCTACCTGTCTGTGACTGGAGTCCTAAAACTTTTCTTCAATTGTGTTTTTCCACATAAAAAAAAGGTATGTTTACTTCATAAATGTGGCCTCCTGTAGCTCAGTTGGTAGAGCATGGCGTTTGCAACGCCAGGGTTGTGGGTTTGATTCCCACGGTGGGCCAGTATGAAAAATGTATGCACTCACTAAAACTGTAAGTCGCTCTGGATAAGAACGTCTGCCAAATGACTAAAATGTAAAAATGTAAAATAAATACTGCACTGCATGTTTGATTGAATTGTGCCCCTGGTCTTGTTTCTAATTAATCATACAAGGGAGAATGTAAAAAATCTCTCATCCACTCCAGCCTGCTGCTTCAGGCCCACAGGATGAATACCAACTGGAAATGCCCGGGGTTGGGGTTTCAAACATTGATCACTTGCCCAAAAACTATATGGAGCCCTGTGGTGAGTGACACATCCTATCTGCATTTTTAGAGGGTTGGCGTTCCAGCACCCAGTCCTGGCTCAGTTGTGTGTGCATGTGAGACAACCTCTGACATTTCTCCAAATCAATCTGCCATAGTATTATCAGCAGTTGTCTGATCCTGGACAAGGCGCACACACCTTCCCAGCATGATTGGGTGTATTAATACAGGAGGCAGGGGACTGGAAAGCATGTGGCAAACCTGGCTGCCGGAAGTAAATCTAATGCCATGTTGAGTTTGTCACCCACTCCTTGTTTTATTTCACTGTCTGGAAGTGAGTCAGGAGGAGACTGGGACACAGCTGTCATAGAGTCAAATAATGCAATGATAACTTGACTGTTCTCCAGCTAGTTTTCAAAGAAGAGCTGAAATCTATCATTAAAATGACTACTGTACACCAAAGTAGTCAATACGCATTCAGTAGAGAAACCACATGACAAGAGATCCAGCCATAGTTGTAGAGAAAATAGGGTGCAGTTGGGTGCAGAAACTAAGATGAATACCAATCCTATTCAATGATTTAGAGTCGAGAGTGCTGGTGCATTGAGGGTATTTGACGATTTTATGAAAGTTGACAGTCATATTCAAACAAAATAAATAACTTAATAGCATATAACATACAGAAATGTCAAGGTTGTAGTATTGCAAATATTTGGTTTATTTTCAAAACTAGCCTACTCACTCATATCGAGACTCATTAAACACATTTGTTATTTCTGTTCCTTATCAAATATGTTATACCAGTGGGATTTGAATTTGCATATGTAATGTAGCATGAAATTCACACTTTACAAATGTATTACAGCATGCTCTCAGTGACAGATTAAACTTGGTCCTCGCTATAAACATATGTACCATCTTTATACTATCATGCCGACACAAACCTAACTATGCTGGTCCGGAAATGTTTGTTTCAGCACGTTCTGGCAACTTTGGTGTACGTGTAACCAGGCCATCTTAGAACAGCTTGGTTGTGTTCAGCTCAGTAGTGTGAAAATGTATTTTGTGAAGCCATTAAACCTTGAATTGGTCAGTATTCTGAAATAAGCATGTAGAACAACAATCCATCGCCAGAACACTATGAAGAAATGAAAAGTACCCAATTAAGGAGAGATACAGTATCTACACCGCACAACAAGTGTATGGATGTCAAACTGGAGATAAAGATGTGAAGGTGAATGAGACTTCAATTGTCATTCTTGCACCAATACAGAAAAAGCACTCCCAAAAATTATGTCCACTAAACAATGTTGCTTTGGCGGCAGGTAGCTTAGTGGTTAAAAGTGTTGTGCCAGTAACCGAAAGGTCGCTGGTTCTAATCCCCGAGCCGACTAGGTGAAAAATCTGTCGATGTGCCCTTGAGCAAGGCACTTAACCCTAATTGCACCTGTAAGTCGCTCTGGATAGGAGCGTCTGCTAAATGACTAAAATGTAAATGTCAAAGCAGTAAAATGGTAATGATTGAAATGTCTGGAATGCTCGGTAAGATGCTTCATAGCAACAGCAAGAGACAAATAAGTGATGCCGACAAGTGAAATGGGGAGATTCAAGTAATTTCACTGTTGGCTACCCTACTGTCTCTACTGTTTCCATTTAAAATGTTTAAGGCAAATTCAAAACATGCTGGCTGGGTGGAAGCGAGGTTGAGCAAAGTTTTTAAACACAGACACATTCCTCTCTCTCATTCATGTTTTGGATTTCATGCTGATTTATTGTTAAGAAATTGTGTAATGGTATTTACCATTGCTCATTGCTATAATATCATTTCAATGAGGAAAGCAAAATATAGCTATGCTAAGCCATGCCCGGGCTAAGCCTCGGCAATACAGAGTTGCATTAGCATTTTTAAACAGTGGTACATTATTCCTCTTAATGGATGTATGTGTTCCTATCCACAATAACTTCCTTTAGTTATTTCTGATATTAAAAAGGTGCCTAGTTTTGCAATGGTGGTACAGTGCTAATTACATATTTGCTTGCACAATTGCGTGTATCCAGCTCTGGGAATTTATTTAGGAATGGACTCCCAATGCTTGAGATTGTATTGCACAAGCTGGCCACTTGTTTTTTTAATGTTTCCTGGTGTGATGAACTTTGTTTGGGTTGAATGGGACTCTACATTTAATATGCCATTTAGCAGACGCTTTTATCCAGAGCGACTTACAGTTAGTGAGTGCATACATTTTCATACTGGCCCGCCGTGGGAAACGAACCCACAAGCCTGGCGTTGCAAGCGCCATGCTCTACCAACTGAGCTACAGGGGACTGAAATAATAATTGTGTCCTTCAAACTTTGCTTTCGTCAAAGAATCCTCCATTTGCAGCAATTACAGCCTTGCAGACCTTTGGCATTCTAGTTGTCAATTTGTTGAGGTAATCTGAAGTGATTTCACCCCATGCTTCCTGAAGCACCTCCCAAAAGTTGGATTGGCTTGATGGGCACTTCTTACGTACCATACGGTCAAGCTGCTCCCACAACAGCTCAATAGGGTTGAGATCCAGTGACTGTGCTGGCCACTCCATTATAGACAGAATACCAGCTGACTGCTTCTTCCCTAAATAGTTCTTGCATAGTTTGGAGCTGTGCTTTGGGTCATTGTCCTGTTGTAGGAAGAAATTGGCTCCAATCAAGCACCGTCCACAGGGTATGGCATGGCGTTGCAATAGCCTTCCTTCTTCAAGATCCCTTTTACCCTGTACAAATCTTATTCGTTTCTGGCCATTTTGATCCTGTAATCGAACCCACAATTGCTGATGCTCCAGATACTCAACTAGTCTCAAGAAGGTCCGTTTTATTGCTTCTTTAATCAGCACAACAGTTTTCAGCTGTGCCAACATAATTGCAAAAGGGTTTTCTAATGATCAATTAGCCTTTTAAAATGATCAACTTGGATTAGCAAACACAATGTGCCATTGGAACACAGGACTGATGGTTGCTGATAATGGGCTCTGTACACCTATGTAGATATTCCATTAAAGGTCAGCCGTTTCCAGCTACAATAGCCATTTACAACATTAACAATATCTACACTGTATTTCTGAACAATTTGATGTTATTTTAATGGACAACAAGGACATTTCTAAGTGACCCCAAACTTTTGAACGGTAGTGTAAATGCAAGCTGAATGTACCAGTGGTCTGGCTTTGACCAAGTAAGAGCAGGTCCGCCACAGCCATGGCCCAGTGAGACTGGTGCCAGCCCGCGTAGATGGAAACAGAAAGGTCTAAGCCTTTTGGGTAAAACACTGGGGTAAATCCTGTATGGAAATGAGCCATTATATACTCAATATTTTTATTTATTTTATTAGCCCATCCACCCCCCTCTTATGAGGATAAAAGTAACGTTGTTTTACATTTGTTTGTTTTTTACAGATATTTTCTTACATATACATCATTCATACACTTTACATGCAGTACATGGTACTTTTATACACAGTATTACATGATAGGAGTACAGTTTGATACACACATTAAACATAAAATGGTACTCATCGTTACATACTCTTGCAATAAGTGCCATGGGACCTTTGGTGACCACAGAGTTGGGACAGCCTTTTAAAGTCCCCATCTTCTTCTATTTTATTAAGGAACATTCCATTCTTAGTACTTCAACATTATTCAAATGAAATTGTTTTAAAAGTGAATGGTATAAATTACAGTGATCGGTCTTTGAACTTACTGCTTTCTTGTTAATTTCAGTAGCATATTTTTCTTTGGCTTTTGTTTGTCTGTCTTTCCCCTGGTGGCATTCATACATCTTTGTGCCCCTAACTTGAAATGGAACACCATTGAATGGGAGACTTTTAATCTCCCTACTGAGTTGATTACCTGCCAAATGCTGTTTATCTTTTGAAGGTCAAGAATACGATATTTAGAATTAAGTAAGTTTACAATAAAAGGCTTGTAGGGAAAGTAACAACATTGTTCTATCAAATTGAATAACTCTGTGCTTGGAATGTAATCCATTATTGTAGCTAGCTAGCTCATTTTATATGAGAGTAGCAAAAGTTCTTAAGGGAGGGGGGGGGGGGAGTATTTCTGTCTTTAATAATGCCCTTTAGTGGGGAAAAACTCATTCTGATTGGCTGGTCCTGGCTCCCCAGTGGGTCGGCCTATGCCTTCCAAGGCCCACCCATGGCTGCATCCCTGCCCAGTCATGTGAAATCCATAGATTAGGGCCTAATGAATGTATTTAAATTGACTGATTTCCTTATATGAACTGTAACTAAGTAAAATCTTAGAAATTGTTGCATTTGTATAATAATTTTTTTATTAATTTGGGCAGAGCTTTATAGTGCCGAGCTTTAGGGCGCCCCATACATTTGTTGTTGTTGTTGACAGTATTGAAAATCATACTGTCAGTATTTCAAAATACCCCGATATACAGTATACCGCCCAAGCCTAATTAAATCTCACACCATTGACAAGAACAGTTAATATTGCACTTTAAAGTCGTCACATGGGACGTAGACTTAAGAACTACGAATGGTTGGAGACCTACCCTCCTCGCAGTCTTCAACCTTTCAGAATGATGCCACAATCATCCAGAGTTATTCAAGGTAGGCCCAACATTTTTTCTATTTGCTTGTGAAAGTGCCCCCAAAGCACGTCTTGTGCAGGCTCTCCACTGTCTAATGCTCAGTATGCAATTTGAGACATGCCCACCTGTCTTCCAATGAGGTAGAAATGGCTCTATGGGGACAGCTAATTACAACCCGGGAGAGGGAAGAGGTAGAATGGCTGCCGGGGTTGGCTTAATTAGTATTCATACTCACATCCCAGTGGTACTGTAGTCCTGACTAAGTCAGACAGAGATGTACACACTGGACCTGTAGCCACTCTGTGAATACTGAGCAGCTGGGTCAACCTGGTTGCTATATGTTGGTACACCTGGCATTCTACAATATGTGCTCCTTGGGTGTTTCACAGACAATATTCCCCTTCAGTTTAGGTTTGCTACAAAGTTGAACTTTAATGAATTTAATTTCATTTGACTTATTTAACCTCACATCATAGAGCTAGATTCAGTAGCGGTGTGTGGGTAAAATCACTGGGGAAGCCAGTTACAACCTATGTGTTGTGATAATTGCGTTGTTTGCTCTATAACCTGTTAGTTCAAATGCCTTGCCACCATTATATATAGGCCTAAGGTCGAGACAATAAGAAGACACTGTCGCAGAATAAATTCAATTTACACCTTCGTTTCATCACAAAGCGGAGAGCAACCTCTGTCCGGTGAAGTCCACAAAGCATATTGCATGTAACAAACAGTTACATGACCTACAGCATGGTCAATCAAGTTAATGTTTCCGACATTTTTATCTTGGCCAGGTCGCAGTTGTAATTGAGAACTTGTTCTCAACTGGCTTACCTGGTTAAATAAAGGTGAAATTATGTGACAGCCATTGGTGCAACTTTTTCCTACTAATAGAAGAACTGATGTTTATTGTCCCCTTCAGTGGGGGTCAGTGCTTTTAAGATGAGGGAGGACGATTTTCATGAGCATGGCGTTATTTCTATTACAGCATATTGGATGACTGTCATTCATATTCCATTCACCCAGTTCAATATAACAGCGATAGGTTTAGGCTACTACATGACACTCACATTTTCCCTGTACCCATCATGAGGTAGCTACAACCTAGCCTATGAATGAAAGTTTAAAGCGTAGGTGCACACAGGTCGAGATACATTTTTGAGGTGACAGACAGTGACACATGGACAGACAGTGATAGATTCAATACCGCCTTGCACACTCTTGCCTGCATCTAGCTGATATAGTGTGTAATCATTAGTCCAACAGTTGCAAACAAGAGTTTCTTTTGGACAAATTCAGGTATGTTTATCCCCGTTTTGTTCCGTTTTAAGAAACTTTTTTCAACAGAATTGGCAGAATGAATACACCCCTGATCACGCGTAAACACAGTTCACTTTCATAACAGCCACGTTGAATTCCTTCTCGCATTTATGCGCTCTCCTCCTCTCATCTTTTCCCTTCGTCGCTTGTGGACGTCAATGCACAACACATCAGCTGTATGTGACCAGGTGAAGAAACCTTTCCAAGCCAAACCATATCATAACTGCTACACACAGCCTACATTTTTGTCACCATATTAGCTAAAGTAACGTCATAGTCAACATAGCTAATAGAAAAAACGTGTTAGTAATCAAATCAAATCACATTTTATTTGCCACATGCGCCGAATACAACAGGTGTAGACATTACAGTGAAATGCTTACTTAGCCAACAATGCAGTTTTATTTTTATATAAAAAGGTAACATAAAAAAAGTGTTAAGTAAAAAATAAAAGCAAATAACTAAAGAGCAGCAGTAAAATTAAATAACAGCAGGGAGGCTATATACAGGGGGGTACCGGTACAGAGTCAATGTGCGGGGGCACCGGCTAGTCGAGGTAATTTAGGTAATATGTATCTGCGGGTAGAGTTCAAGTGACTATGCATAAATAATAAACAGAGTAGCAGCAGCGTAAAAGAGGGGGATGGGGTGGGGTGGGGGGGGGGGGCAGTGCAAATAGTCTGGGTAGCCATGATTAGCTGTTCAGGAGTCTTATGGCTTGGGGGTAGAAGCTGTTGAGAAGCCTTTTGGACCTAGACTTGGCGCTCCTGTACTGCTTGCCATGCGGTAGCAGAGAGAACAGCTTATGACTAGGGTGGCTGGAGTCTTTGACAATTTTTAGGGCCTTCCTCTGACACCGCCTGGTATAGAGGTCCTGGATGGCAGGAAGCTTGGCCCCAGTGATGTACTGGGCCGTACGCACTACCCTCTGTAGTGCCTTGCGGTCGAAAGGCTGAACAGTTTCCATACCAGGCGGTGATGCAACCAGTCAGGATGCTCTTGATGGTGCAGCTGTATAACTTTTTGAGGATCTGAGGACCCATGCCAAATCTTTTCAGTCTCCTGAGGGGGAATAGGCTTTGTCGTGCCCTCTTCACGACTGTCTTGGTGTGTTTGGACCATGATAGTTTGTTGGTGATGTGGACACCAAGGAAATTGAAGCTCTAAACCTGTTCCACTACAGCCCCGTCGATGAGAATGCTACAATCATGCAGTAACGTTAGTGTGGAGTCTGTAAGCAATTTAGCACTTACACCAGCGGTCCCCAGCTGCAATAAATTAGTAAAACCAAAAGCTTACCTTGACTTGGAAGAGTTGCAGTGTTGTGTTGGATAGTCATAGCCAGCTAGCTAACATAGCATCCCTCTGTTTGAGCAGGGTGTTTGAGTAGGCTAAACTAGCTAGCTGCATTTGCTAGCTAAGTAAGTGAAACAATCTCTCTCTTGCTTCTCCTTCATTTTGGAATAAATGAATTTGTTCAAAACTGTTAAACTATTGTCTTTATCTCTCTTTGAGTCAACTACTCCTTTTATGCACTGCAGTGGTAGCTAGTTGTATGCTTTCAGTACTAGATTCATTCTCTGATCCTTTGATTGTGTGGAAAACATGTCAGTTCATGCTGCAAGAGCCCTAATGGATTGGAGGACGTCCTCCGGAAGTTGTCATAATTACTGTGTAAGTCTATGGAAGGGGGTGAGAACCATGAGCCTCCTAGGTTTTGTATTGATGTCAATGTTATTCATTCCCAAGACAGACTGGTTCTGTCAGATTGTCTCTCTTTTGTAACACTGTCTGACCTTGAAGTCAGAAGGAAGGATCTTCTCCTTTATGTAGGGGGAGGACATGTGCCGCTTTCTAGATCTTAGGGATAACACCGGAAACAATTGTCAAGTTAAAAATATAGGTCAGTGGTTCTACAATAAGTGAGGCAGAGAGCTGCAGTAAGAAGGGATCAAGTGAATCAGCCCCTATGTTTTTTACATCAATCTTTAACAAAGCATGTACTACATAATAGACTCCAAATGGTTGAAATTAAAATAAAGTACGTCAGTCTGTTAGTGCATCATTCTCTACAATCTGTTCTGAGGTGCCTAATGGACTCCCTCTAGTGGGATAATATTAATTTTCAGAGATGATCCTTTCAAGTAGGTGGCCAGCTGAAGCAAAATGGTTATTAAAAACATAAACAATGTCAATTTTGTCTATTATGGGACCAGAGGCTTTCAAAACCTGCTGGGGCAACAAGGGGGTGGAGTTTTGTTTCAAAGATTTGGCCACTTTCCAGAAATTGGTTGGATTACCACCACTCTCCGATACACAATTCAAGAAATATGTTGATTTTCCTTTTTTTAACCAGGGATAGACATCTATTTCAGAAATGTCTGAAGGACTGCCAATCAGACATACAGGCAGTCTAGTCTTAGCCCAAGCTACATTTATTTTCTGTAATTTCTCAGACAATTACACTTTGGATGGTGTATCAATACAACCAGTCACTACAAATATACAGGCATCCTTCCAAACTCAGTTGCCGGAGAGGAAGGACACCGCCTAGGGATTTCACCATGAGGCCAATGGTGACTTTCAAACAGTTACAGAGTTTAATGGCTGTGATAGGAGAAAACTGAGGCTGGATCAACAACATTGTAGTTACTACAAAATACTAACCTAAATGACAGCGTGAAAAGAAGGAAGCCTGTATAGAATAAAACATATTCCCAAACATGCATCTTGTTTGCAATAAGGCACGAAAGTAAAACTGCAAAAAAAAAGTGCCAAAGAAAGAAAACTTGAAAGCATTATGTTTAGGGCAAATCCAACACAACACATCACTCTTCATATTTGAAAGCATTGTGGTGGCTGCATCATGTTATGGGTATGCTTGTCATCGGCAAGGACTAGGGAGTTTATTATTTATTTATTTTGGGGGGAAAGAAACGGAATATAGATTGGGGATATAGAGTGGGGGAAAAAAGTATTTAGTCAGCCACCAATTGTGCAAGTTCTCCCACTTAAAAAGATGAGAGAGGCCTGTAATTTTCATCATAGGTACACGTCAACTATGACAGACAAAATGAGAAAAAAATTGCAGAAAATCACATTGTAGGATTTTTATGAATTTATTTGCAAATTATGGTGGAAAATAAGTATTTGGTCAATAACAAAAGTTTCTCAATACTTTGTTATATACCCTTTGTTGGCAATGACACAGGTCAAACGTTTTCTGTAAGTCATCACAAGGTTTTCACACACTGTTGCTGGTATTTTGGCCCATTCCTCCATGCAGATCTCCTCTAGAGCAGTGATGTTTTGGGGCTGTCGCTGGGCAACACGGACTTTCAACTCCCTCCAAAGATTTTCTATGGGGTTGAGATCTGGAGACTGGCTAGGCCACTCCAGGACCTTGAAATGCTTCTCTACGAAGCCACTCCTTCGTTGCCCGGGCGGTGTGTTTGGGATCATTGTCATGCTGAAAGACCCAGCCACGTTTCATCTTCAATGCCCTTGCTGATGGAAGGAGGTTTTCACTCAAAATCTCACGATACATGGCCCCATTCATTTTTTCCTTTACACGGATCAGTCGTCCTGGTCCCTTTGCAGAAAAACAGCCCCAAAGCATGATGTTTCCACCCCCATGCTTCACAGTAGGTATGGTGTTCTTTGGATGCAACTCAGCATTCTTTGTCCTCCAAACACGACGAGTTGAGTTTTTACCAAAAAGTTATATTTTGGTTTCATCTGACCATATGACATTCTCCCAATCCTCTTCTGGATCATCCAAATGCACTCTAGCAAACTTCAGACGGGCCTGGACATGTACTGGCTTAAGCAGGGGGACACGTCTGGCACTGCAGGATTTGAGTCCCTGGCGGCGTAGTGTGTTACTGATGTTAGGCTTTGTTACTTTGGTCCCAGCTCTCTGCAGGTCATTCACTAGGTCCCCCCGTGTGGTTCTGGGATTTTTGCTCACCGTTCTTGTGATCATTTTGACCCCACGGGGTGAGATCTTGCGTGGAGCCCTAGATCGAGGGAGATTATCAGTGGTCTTGTATGTCTTCCATTTCCTAATAATTGCTCCCACAGTTGATTTCTTCAAACCAAGCTGCTTACCTATTGCAGATTCAGTCTTCCCAGCCTGGTGCAGGTCTACAATTTTGTTTCTGGTGTCCTTTGACAGCTCTTTGGTCTTGGCCATAGTGGAGTTTGGAGTGTGACTGTTTGAGGTTGTGGACAGGTGTCTTTTATACTGATAACAAGTTCAAACAGGTGCCATTAATACAGGTAACGAGTGGAGGACAGAGGAGCCTCTTAAAGAAGAAGTTACAGGTCTGTGAGAGACAGAAATCTTGCTTGTTTGTAGGTGACCAAATACTTATTTTCCACCATAATTTGCAAATAAATTCATAAAAAATCCTACAATGTGATTTTCTGCAACAAAAAAAAATCATTTTGTCTGTCATAGTTGACGTGTACCTATGATGAAAATTACAGGCCTCTCTCATCTTTTTAAGTGTGAGAACTTGCACAATTGGTGGCTGACTAAATACTTTTTTCCCCCACTGTATCTAACATAAAATCTTATCATAGCATGAGTCGAGCATGTAACTCTCTGCACAATCCACACAGCTCAAACACAGCAGAGACATCTTTATTTGCGCACACACACACTCTCTTTCTCTCACACACACATGAAAACTATTCAATCAACAAGAATGCATCCATTCATACAATTCCAAAAGCATGCTTCCGCCGCTCCTATTCCTTTATTTTCCTTCCTAAATTTGTGCTACCTTGAGTTGCAGATATTCAATGAGAGGCTTCTTCGGGACATATACCTCGTCAACTATATACCGAGAGGTAACGTACAATTGAATTTGTATTCTACAAACTCACAGTCCCTTGGAACTGACCCGAATATTCACCTAGTGACTTCCCAGGATTTGTGGCCCATCTAATGATCGCCTCATGTGAGGGCTTCCGTGGATCAGCGACGTCCCAATCAGTATACGTTTTTCCTTAGTTCCTTGTCCCTTATTCCTTCATTCTATTCATTTTTCCTTTAATTTTATTCAAGCCAAATTTCCCTGGGCCCAGTGTTATCAATTCCTTTTTTCCTTAGATCCTTTATTATATTCATACTCCCCCCTGTTTGCGTTGTTTCCAACGCAAACAAATTTAGAAATTTAGAACGGAATCTCATCACACAGCAATCACAGCATGGCACACACAGGTTGTTCACGGTGTGTCCCCTCAACGCACACACAGCTACACGAACTGACCAGCGCCCAAAGTTGTGAGAAAGCTCACCTTATCTGCCGGCCTCTGGAGCGAGAGTCAGTTCGGAGCCCATGATGTAACGCTGAAATAGACGCAACTCGTCCCAAAATCCTCGTCGCCAATTTCTGTGGTGGCTGAACGATGCTGCGATGATGTGTTGATAAGAAATCTGCTGACACTATACTTTGATTATAAAGGTTTATTATATCAAAGATTTCAGCATCAATTTACAGACTTCTGCAGAATCTGGAGAGCAACATATCCAATCTCAAATATGATCACTCTCCCCGTCCCTTTGTTCAAACATGGATATATATATATATATATATATATATATATATATATATATATATATATATATATATATATATATATATCCCATGCCCTATAAAGATGGCGTGTTTTGAATAGACCAATCCCTGGCCTCCACATATCCCAATCTCCACTGTTTTAGGGTGCCCCTATAGTAATACTTTCCAGATGTTTCAGCAAAGCAAAGTAGAGAAAACCTCAGCAAACAAACCAAAGCAAACAATATGAAAACCTCAGATACTACACCACCAAAAGACGATATGAGGGGAAAAAGTCAGTCACTCATCCACTCCTCCAATGGCATGACATGACATCCTCCTAGCATCTATCTAGCTAACGTTAGGCTCTGTGTTTTTAGCTTGCTACATGAATAGATATGCTAGCCTATTAGCCACGTTATGACTGACTTGTGATCATTGCCCTTGCTAGTTTGATTGTATTGACATTCCCAGCCTTAGTTACATTCGTTCATTTTTGTCCAGAATATTGATTAATTGAAACTGAAACAGTGCATCCCGAATGGAGGCAGCAAACAATGTACCAGGCCAGCTGTGATTTATAAACTGATAGCAATATTTTTTGGACTACCAAGAAATGTATTGGTGAATTATATTAATCATGAAGTGGGTTGTAAAGTTGGTTTTGTAGCATAAACTGGGAATTTGATATTTCTGACTAATATTATGATTGTCTGTTTGTTTCATAGCTGCAAAGTAGTTAAAATGCTGTCAGTTCCACTTTAAACTTTAGGTCACTGGTTACTTTGTGTGCTAAACGTGAAATGTTTTTTGCAATGGGAAGTAATAGTTGTACATTTCGATTGGGAAATGCTTAATGGTTGTGTTTTTGTATTCTTATGATTGGGACCTACTGGCTTATTATGTCCGTGTTTATGGACTGCTTATCCTTTAACATCATGCTGTGTGTGACTGCTGTCTTTCCATCAGCCCTATGCAGTTGTGTAGTGGTGCCTGGAGAAGTGGGTATACTCTAATTTTGCCAGAAAGGTCCCAAACGGCCCGCCCAGCGAAGGAAGGCACCCTGTGAGAAATATTCTGTTTTCCTATGTTTTTTTATGAGTTTTCCTTATAGATTTTTCAGATTTTCACTCTCAAAATCACACCTTTATTATATAAAAATAAATTATGCTCTAAGTCCACAACAATGCTTAAACCACATCAATCTGATTGGGTGGGCCTGTCAGGGCCTGGCTCCCCAGTGGGTGGGCCTCTGTCCACCCAGGCCCATCCATGTCTACGCCCCTGATGCAAACAGTGCATGATGACAATTGCGCATCACAAATAGCCTACTAACCAACACCTCGGACTAAATTTTTTCAATACCTGGTTTGCATACTCATTGTTGCCTTAGTTAGCACTTACTGGTAGATATCATAAGTTGAAACGTCTTTCCTACCCTACCGACTACTGATGTAATTCTTCTGTGAGCTGCTCCATGCCAAAACCAGTTGAGAGCTGTACACTCTTGCTGCCTGCAGATGATATTCCACTGTGTGCGGCACGCATGTGAATATATTTCATATGCTTTGCGATTGTGTAGGCTACTTTGTGCATCATTTCTCTATTGTACTACATAATTGATAAGTAGTATATCTCCACTACACTACTTTGATAATACGCATCAAAAGGGATTAAGAAGTGAGTATAAGCAATGCCCACTGAAAAAAAAGTGGGTATACGGTTTATACCTGGGTATACCCACCACTGGCCCTTTGTGTTTTACAAAAAGTGCACCTACATGTTAACCACTGCGCAAACATGTCTATAGTACATATAAAGGCTGATAAGATATTACTGTTTCAAGAAAGGAGTGTATATATTTGGCCTGGCGAAGCGGTTTTATGCGCTGACTGAATGGAAGATGAGAATTATGAGTTTTTTACTCTGCTTGTCTCGGCTGGTCTCAGGAAGAAATTACGAGTCCTCACTGTCCGAGACGTAGTCAAGACCGAGTACAAATGTATCCGACACCGAGACAAGACCGAGACGCTCAATATGTGGTCTCGAGACCAGACTCTACAACACTGCCTTTTATGGTCCTGCTGCCATGGAACAACCAGACAACCAACCAGAGGGAGGTGCAGAAGCCATTCCCCAAAACACACACACAGCACAGGACCACACAGAATCTCAGTGTCTGCGTTCAACCCTCATCCAGGTCCAACCCCTATAACTGGGTTCCAAAGACAACACCAGACCTCCATCAGGTCAGGACAATCCCATCCAAAAGCTCCTGACCATGATGCAAGCTTTAAAGGCAACTGTCGAAAATCATGGAGTAATCTTGGAGCAGCTGAGGTTTCAGATGGCACCTTCCACCCCTTGTAGCATCAATTCCAATCCAAGACAGTACTCATTTACATTTTACATTTACATTTTAGTCATTTAGCAGATGCTCTTATCCAGAGCGACTTACAGTTAGTGAGTTCATACATTTTCATACTGTTCCCTAGTGTTAGTAAACAGTATAGAACAGTTACAGAGCAGAGCACAGTCTGTTACATTCCCTTAAACTACACAGACGGGTCTGTGTAAGGTCCCACAGTTAATCACTCCATTCTCCTCTCCTCCTTTCTTCTCT
The DNA here is from genome assembly GCF_020615455.1 of Coregonus clupeaformis. Lineage (NCBI taxonomy): Eukaryota > Metazoa > Chordata > Actinopteri > Salmoniformes > Salmonidae > Coregonus > Coregonus clupeaformis. The sequence continues at coordinate 35,582,620 of NC_059200.1, forward strand.
TCTTTTTAATGTAAACGTGAAGGTGATGTCTGGTTTTCAGGCACACACTCCAGAGTGGAATGAGCTCATCACTCCGGACGCTGGTAGAGTTCTCTGGTATAGAATGTGGAGTGTGTGTGTGTAAAGTCTCTGGTCTCAGGTCCACACCTCCATGGGGACCATGGACTCCTTGGAGCCGATGGGAGGAAGTAGATTCTGCTCAGACAGGAAGTAGAGCGGAAACTGGACCAGGAAGCCACGGATCTTCTTCAGCTCCTGATGAGCACGTGCAGAATCCTCCCTCTCCAAACCCGGCTTGGCCAGGTAGCCTTCCAGTTCTAGAATGTTCCTGACATCACTGGAGGGAAGGCACCGGAACACCTTCTGATAGATAGTGCCGTTGCGAGCGCAGGTGGTCATCCAAATCTCCTTGTAGAAGTGATCACTGATAGGGTCAGACACGTCTATAGACAGATCAGTATGGGCCCCTAGGATAGTACTTCACACCAAAGCTCCCAGTTTTGGCACCAGCTACACCTGACAAAGCTCAGACACCACCTGAACCATAAGCAGTGGGCCGCCATTCCGGGGCTGTAGCTGCCGCCTCCCCCTACTAATCGCTTCTGCCAATTCAATCTCCGATCCAGCTTCCACCCCAGGCTCCTCCAGTCCAGCCACCCCCAGGCTCCTCCAGACCAGCCTGTACCCCAGGCTCCTACAGTCCAGCCTCCACCCCAGGCTCCCACAGTCCAGTCTCCACCCCAGGCTCCTCCAGCCCAGCCTCCGCTGTAGGCTCCAGCCTCACCCTAAGGCTCCAGCCCAGCCTCTGTCGCAGGCTTCAATCCAGCCACCCCTACCAGGCAGTGCCTTCGGAAAGTATTCAGACCCCTTGACTTTTTCTACATTTTGTTATGTTACAGCCTTATTCTATAATTGATTAGATAGTTTTTCCCCTCATCAATATACACACAATACCCCATAATGACAAAGCAAAAACAGGGTTTTTTAAATGTTTCTTAATTTAAAAATGGAAATATCACATTTACATAAATATTCTGACCCTTTACTAAGTACTTTGTTGAAGGCAGCGATTACAGCATTGAGTCTTCTTGGGTATGACGCTACAAGCTTGGCACACCTGTATTTGGGGAGTTTCTCCCATTCTTCTCTGCAGATCCTCTCAAGCTCTGTCAGGTTGGATGGGGAATGTTGCTGCACAGATATTTTCAGGTTTCTCCAGAAAAGTACGGTCGGGTTCAGTCCGGGCTCTGAATGGGCCACTCAAGGACATTCAGAGACTTGTCCCGAAGCTGTCATGTGCCTTTTATTGAGGAGTGGCTTCCGGCTGGCCACTCTACCATAAAGGCCCGATTGGTGGAATGCTGCAGAGGTGGTTGTCCTTCTGGAAGGTTCTCCCATCGCCACAGAGGAACTCTGGAGCTCTGTCAGAGTGACCATCTGTTTCTTGGTCACCTCCCTGACCAAGGCCCTTCTCCCCCGATTGCTCAGTTTGGCCGGGTGGCCAGCTCTAGGAAGAGTCTTGGAGGTTCCAAACTTCTTCCATTTAAAAATTATGGAGGCCACTGTGTTCTTGGGGACCTTCAATGCTGCAGACATTTTTTGGTACCCTTCCTCAGATCTGTGCCTCGACACAATCTCTACGGTACATTCCTTCGACCTCATGGCTTGGTTTTTGCTCTGACATGCACTGTCAACTGTGGGACCTAATATAGACAGGTGGGTGCCTTATCAAATCATGTCCAATCAATAGAATTTTCCACAGGTGGACTCCAATCAAATTGTAGAAACATCTCAAGGATGATCAATGGAAACAGGATGCACCTGAGCTCCATTTCGAGTCTCATAGCAAAGGGTATGAATACTTATGTAAATAAGGTATTTCTGTTTTTATTTTTAATATATTTGCAAAAATGTCTAAAAACCTGTGCCATCTGGCTCCAGACAGAGGCTAGGTGCCTGCCTAGACACAGAGAACACCATCTAACCTCAGATCAACAATGTCACTCCCCTCGCAGGCCCATCCAAGGCACTTTCATCTTCCATACCAAACTGGTCAGTTCGAGTCGTCAGCCATCATCACCCTGTATACCCAGTGTGCACACTGCAATTCTGCTGATCACTACATTAGTAGTTGTGCACAGTTTAGCCAGATGACCAATGACCAAAAGGTAAACTGGATCCAGAACCACAAGAGATGCTGGTGCTCAAAATCACCAGGCCTCCAAATGCGACTTGACGGCACCATGTCCCTTCTGCAAAGGCCGTCACCTCCAGATCCTATGCAAACCCATCACCAATCCCATCAAAACCCAATAACCAAGCCAAACCTTTTCCAGACCGGCCAAGACCCCCAACTCCATGACGGATCCTTTTTCCCATGGAAATTTGGAGGCGGCTGTTGTGAAGGCTCATGTTCTCACCCCTAACATTAGACCACCCCTCCCTTGCCACTCATCTCACCTGTCCCCACTCTGCTTTCTTATTCCTGTTGGTGAATGCATGGTGCAGCCATCTTATGTTTTTCCTTTCCACGTTGTGCGTGACTGACAAAGTGAGTACCTTTCATTATTGAAGAATATGTATAAATGTTAATATTAAGATCCTTTTAGTTTGATGATAAAGTTAATATGCTGCCATATTCCTTAGTACTATTTCCTGTCAGTCCAGCTTGTAAGATATATCCTCAGTTTGTTAGTAAAATGCATTTCAGTTTACTCTCCTTTTTCCAATTGTCAGTCATGCTTGTATGTTAAAATGTGTTTATCTCCCTCTTGTATTTCCCTAGTAAACCACAATAATTCCTTATACTGCAACCTTTCCCCATGTGCTCCTGTGTCTCAGTTTGCAATAAAAACCCAGTATTTGGATTCCTGCTCCATCGCCTCATTTCATCTGCATATTGATAGATGTGCCATGGTGGCATTCTGAACTCTGAAACAGTCATTACAAAACCTATTTATATAGTCCACCTTTTCTTTAATGATGCTCCTTCCGCGTGCCTGGGAATGTCAATAATTTTCCTGACTGGATATGATTGCCTTCAAACAAATGTAACACAAATTAACAGATCACTTCTGCATTCATGATAATTCAATTCCTGATCACATACATTGACAAAATCAGCAAAAACTGTCATGCAAAATTAAAGTGACTTAAATATTTTAATATATCTTAATATGGTCCATGGTGGATTAAGTCCATGTCAAACCTTAGAAGTTAATGACAGTCTGTTCAGAATGGTATTAATAAGGACTACACTAGGTATACTAAACAGGAAAAAGACAGGGGAATTGTTGCCTTACTATGTAGCCACTGGTAGACATAATAGACCCTTGCAAGTACTGTGGTGTTTAGGTTATCAGGCACCACCAGAAAGCATGAAAAGCTGCGAAATGCAATTCTAGAATTCCTTTGACTGTTGGTGTTGCATAGCTATCCTGACCCTTGCTTCTCTGGGATGAGTTGTAGTGGTCTACGGTGCCAAGCTGGTGGAGAGAAGACAATGCATTCAATCTTCACCAGACACTGTTAAATCCTTCATTATGCTTTCTCTGGGCTTTGCTATTATCAAGTCCTTGTTTCAGGAATAAAGCCTGCCTACTAAGCCTGTGCCAAAGGCAATGTGTCTCAAATCCTGCCAAATTTGTTTGAAATAAGTAGACTACGGAAGAATGTCCTTCACAAGTTGTTGCAAATTGACTCAAACATTTATCAATATACTGAATTAATTTGCATTTAGTTGGAGCAGAATGAGTCAAATTTCACCACAGTGCATAATTTGCATATACATTTTACACAAGCTACGTTGAATCACAACAAATTCAAGCAGGAACCAATACTGCTTTTGAGGCTGAAGTAAGAGAACAACCCGCTAAGGTAAATATTTGTCTTCAGATCCTCAATGTAATGCCCAAATTTGCATATTACCATTTTAAGTTGGAATTCCTCTAAAAAGATAACTTACATATCAGAGAATGGAAATACAGTGTGGGTCTGTATGGATGGAGGAGATTGACCTTGAAAGGCATGAGAAATGCTGCTAATTTACTAGATCCCAACAAACCCTTTCAAGCTTGGGTACCAAGGCGATGAAACTGCACCATCCTGATAGGATAGCCTTCATTGTGTGCAAGTTACACATGCCATTTCATGGTTTACTGACATTTATAGAGATGTGTTGTCTTTTATTGGGATAGTAGTGTCATTCCCAGACTTCAGGTGCATACGCAAATTGTACGGAAATATATTTTGTGTTGTAAAAAAACAAACTGAAACTAATTAGGGAGCATAATGGTGAGATACAGTGCCTTGCAAAAGTATTCATCCCCCTCGACGTTTTTCCTATTTTGTTGTATTACAACCTGTAATTTAAATGGATTTTTATTTGGATTTCATGTAATGGACATACACAAAATAGTCCAAATTGGTGAAGTGAAATGAAAAAAATTACTTGTTTCAAACAATTATAAAAATAAATAATGGAAAAGTGGTGCATGCATATGTATTCACCCCCTTTGCTATGAAGCCCCTAAATAAGATCTGGTGCAACCAATTACCTTCAGAAGTCACATAATTAGTTAAATTCCAACTGTGTGCAGTCTAAGTGTCACATGATCTGTCACATGATCTCAGTGTATATATACACCAGTTCTGAAAGGCCGCAGAGTCAGCAACACCACTAAGCAAGGGGCACCACCAAGCAAGCGGCACCATGAAGACCAAGGAGCTCTCCAAACAGGTCAGGGACAAAGTTGTGGAGAAGTACAAATCAGGGTTGGGTTATAAAAAATATCAGAAACTTTAAACATCCCACGGAGCACCATTAAATCCATTACTAAAAAATTGAAAGAATATGGCACCACAACAAACCTGCCAAGAGAGGGCTGCCCACCAAAACTCACCAGGCAAGGACCAGGCAAGGAGGGCATTAATCAGAGAGGCAACAAAGAGACCAAAGATAACCCTGAAGGAGCTGCAAAGCTCCACAGCGGAGATTAGAGTATCTGTCCATTGGACCTGTCAGGTTTTGGCCATGACTGTTCGGGTTTTGGTCACTAGATGTCCCCATTGCACCTTTTTTGTACCTTTTGTTTTTCTTGCTCTAATTATTGTTTGCACCTGTAGGTCATTCCCTTGTTAGTATTTATACCCTGTGTGTTCCTCAGTTCCTTGCTCAGTGTTTGTAAGTTAGCACCCAGCCCCAGCCCAAGCCTTGGTTTTATATAGATATTTCTCTGGTGGGATTTTCCAGAGGTTCTCTGGTTTAGTTCTTGTGTTTTGTTTGAGTAGTCTTTTGAGGTTTGTTTTTCCCTGCTGTTTTTTACCACTTTGTGGAGTTTCTTTTGTTTTTTGGAGGTTTTTCCTCTTTGTGCCTCTTGGCTTTATTTTTGGACATTGTGGATTTAGTTTCTTTGCCTGAAGATTTTGTTCTTTAATTAAACCACCATCTCTAGTACAGCTGTGTCTGCCTCATCTTCTGGGTTCTGACAATTATTAGTGACTGTTTCTCGCACCGGGTCGTGACAGAAACACTGAGCCATTATTATGAACCCAGAGGCAGCCAGTACCCAGGATCTTTTTTCCATGCTGTCCCACCATGAGGGGACTGTCCAACGCCACGAAGCTGCTCTGGTTCAGCAAGAGGCCTTAATGGCTAGACATTCTCAACTTCTGTCAGAGATGCTGACTTCCATAAAGCAGATTTCGGATCGACTTTCCCCGGCAACCGCTTCTGCTCCAGTTCATCCGATTCAAGGGCCCCTGGCAGTTAATCCCCTGGCTGAACCTCGTCTGCCGCCTCCCCAACGGTTCTCAGGGGATCCGAGTGTTTGTAAGGGGTTTTTCACCCAATGTTCTCTCTCCTTTGAGCTGCAACCATCGTCGTTTCCCACCGACCGGTCCAAGATAGCATATATCATCACCCTGCTGTCGGAAAAGGCCCTAGCCTGGGCTACTGCTGTGTGGGATGCCCAAAGTCCCTGCTGTGCCAGCTACTCTACCTTTGCTGAAGAATTCAAGCGAGTGTTTCAAGGTCCTACCAACGGCCCTGACTCAGCCAAACAGCTCCTGACTCTCCGCCAAGGTCGGCGCAGCGTGACGGACTATGCCATCCAGTTCCGCACTGTGGCAGCAGCAAGTGGCTGGAACGACGAGGCGCTCACAGTGTGTTTTTTGAAGGGTCTTTCTGACACCATCCAAGATGAACTGGCCACTCGGGAACCACCGGACAACCTCGAGTCCCTTATCAAGTTGGCTTCACGCATAGACCAGCGTCTGAGAGAGAGAGAACAAAACCATAGACCGCTCACCCTAGCTCCTATCGGTTCCAGCTCCGAGTCTCCACCTTTATCCTCGCTGGCTCCACCAGAACCCATGCAGGTTGGACGCATCTCCCAGGCTGAGAGAGACCGCCGGATGAGGGAGCGATGCTGTCTATATTGCGGCAAACCGGGCCATTTCCGCTCCACGTGTCCCGGGCTCCAGGGAAACGCACTCTCCCGTGCAGGCCTGGGAGGACTGTAACGGGAAACATAACCTCCTCCCATCCATCCAACTCCCGCCTGCTCATTCCAGTTACCCTTTCCTGGGACGACCACGAGTTTTCTCTTCAAGCCTTGGTAGACTCTGGAGCCGCAGGTAACTTCATGGATGGGATCTGGGCGAAGGAGAATGGCGTTCCTTCTGAACCTCTAAGTGACCCCATAAGGGTTACTACGTTGGATAGAAGTCCTTTGGGATCTGGACTTGTCACTCGTGCCACTACCCCCTTACGACTTTCAGTTTCCCAACACCAGGAAGTGATGAACTTTCATCTGATCTCCTGTTCCGAGTTTCCTCTCGTCCTTGGTTATCCCTGGCTTCACAGCCATAACCCTCACATCGACTGGTCTGTGGGCACTATCAAGCAGTGGGGTCCTACGTGCCAAGCCACTTGTATCTTCCCGAGTTCCCAGAGTTCTCCTTCCGAGTCTCTAGAATCCATCGACTTGTCCCGAGTTCCCGAGTGTTACCATGACCTCAAACTTGTATTTAGCAAACAGAGGGCCACCAAACTACCACCCCATAGACCTTACGATTGCACCATCGACCTGTTGCCGGGGACCTGCCCTCCCAGGGGTCGGATCTTTTCCCTTTCTCCTCCCGAACGAGCTGCTATGGATACCTACATCAAGGACGCTCTGACAGCAGGCCTCATGCGTCCATCTACCTTGCCGGCGGGAGCAGGGTTTTTCTTTGTGGCCAAGAAAGACGGTGGATTACGACCTTGCATCGACTACCGGGGACTCAATGCCATAACCGTCCGTAACCGCTACCCGCTACCCCTTATGGCCACAGCCTTTGAGCTGCTCCAGGAAGCAGTTGTCTTCACTAAGCTTGACCTGCGGAACGCATACCATCTTGTGCGGATCAAACCCGGGGACGAGTGGAAGACCGCTTTCAACACGCCTACTGGTCACTACGAATACTCGGTGATGCCCTTCGGCCTGACCAACGCTCCGGCTGTGTTCCAAGCGCTCATAAACGATGTGCTTAGGGATATGCTTAACATCTTTGTGTTTGTTTACTTGGATGACATCCTCATCTTTTCGAGCTCCCTTCAAGAACACACTAAGCATGTCAGACAAGTGCTCAAACGCCTCCTAGACAGCCATTTGTACGTTAAGCCGGAGAAGTGTGAATTCCATTCCTCTCGAGTACAATTCCTGGGATTTATAGTGGAACCCGGACAAGTCCAGATGGACCCCAAGAAGGTAGAGGCGGTAGCGGATTGGCCCACCCCCAAGTCCGTTAAGGAAGTTCAGCGTTTCCTGGGCTTCACCAATTTTTACCGCAAGTTCATCAAGAACTTCAGCTCGGTGGCAGCCCCTCTCTCGGCGGTAACCAAGGGTGGCAACACAAGGTTTCTGTGGGGTAGAGAAGCTGAGACGGCCTTCCAAGGACTCAAGCAGCGCATCCTCTCTGCTCCCATCCTGACACTACCAACGGCGGATGAACCTTTTGTGGTGGAGGTAGACGCATCAGAGGTTGGGGTTGGAGCTGTCCTGTCTCAGAGGGGTGAAGACAAGAAGCTTCATCCTTGCGCCTTCTTCTCTCACCGGCTTACCCCGGCCGAGAGGAATTACGATGTGGGGGATCGTGAACTCCTAGCGGTTAAGATGGCATTGAAGGAATGGAGACACTGGCTCGAGGGGGCTTCTCAACCGTTTCAAGTGCTTACGGACCACAAGAATCTGGAGTATAATCAGCAGGCGAAGCGGTTGAACGCCAGACAAGCTCGATGGTCTCTTTTCTTCAGCCGATTTCAGTTTATCCTCACCTATAGACCCGGGTCGAAGAATCTCAAACCGGACGCCTTGTCACGAATCTACTCTCCTGCCATTCGAGAAGATACTGACATGACTGTCCTTCCGGCCGCTAAGATCGTGGCTCCGATCTCGTGGCAAGTGGAGGATACCGTGAAACAAGCTCAAGCCATCGAACCGGGCCCTGGAGGAGGTCCTGCTAATCGGTTGTTTGTTCCCAAGGCAGCAAGGTCCCAAGTCCTTCGGTGGGGGGCACTCCTCTCGCCTCACCTGTCACCCGGGCGTAGGCCGCACCTTGGAGTTCATCCAGCGTAAGTTCTGGTGGCCCACCATAAAAGAAGACGTTGCCACTTTCATCAAGGCCTGTTCCGTGTGCTGCCAGGGCAAATCTTCTCACCTCCGCCCTCAAGGACTCCTTCACCCTCTATCTATTCCCCACCGACCCTGGTCCCATATCTCGTTGGACTTTATTACTGGCCTTCCTCCGTCCCATGGTAATACTACGATCCTAGTCATCATCGACAGGTTTTCTAAGGTGGCCAGGTTTGTTCCTTTGACCAAATTACCTTCTGCCAAGGAAACAGCTGAGTTGGTGATTAACCATGTGTTCCGAGTCTTTGGGATTCCGCAAGATATGGTTTCCGACAGAGGTCCCCAGTTCGCCTCAAGGTTTTGGAAGGCCTTCTGCCAACTCATAGGGGCCACGGCCAGTTTATCTTCAGGGTACCATCCGAGTCCAATGGCCAAACTGAGAGGATGAATCAGGAGCTGGAAACCACCCTCAGATGCATGGTTTCCAACAACCCGTCCACTTGGTCATCCTTCATTGTTTGGGCCGAGTACGCGCACAACACCTTGTGCTCCTCCTCCACTGGTATGTCCCCGCATGAGTGTCAGTTTGGCTATGCGCCTCTATTGTTCCCGGACCAGGAGGCAGAAGTCAGAGTGCCTTCAGCCTCGAGGTTCATCAGACGCTGTCGGCTTACGTGGAAGAAGGCACGTCTTAATCTTCTGCGTTCCTCTCAGCAGTACCAACGACAAGCCAACAGAGGTCGCCGTCCCGGTCCTACCCTGTACCCCGGCCAGAGAGTATGGCTCTCAACTAAGAACCTACCACTACGGGTGGAGTCTCGCAAGCTGTCCCAGAGGTTCATCGGTCCCTTTAAGATTGCCAGGAGAGTCAATCCCGTTACTTTTCGCCTGCACTTACCCAGATCACTTAAGATCAATCCAACATTTCACATTTCTTTATTAAAACCTGTTGTTTTTTCTCCCCTTATCCCGGCAGGCAGACCTCCCCCCTCCGCCCCGTGTCATCGGTGGCCAGTCGAGCTTATACCGTCCACCGGATACTGGATTCCCGCCGGGTGCAGCGGTCCTGGCAGTATCTGGTGGACTGGGAAGGTTACGGTCCCGAGGAGCGCTCCTGGGTTCCTGCCAAGGACATACTGGACCCTGACCTCATTCGTCAGTTCAGGGCCCTCCACCCTGAGAAGGCTGGTAGGAACGTCAGGAGCCGTTCCTAGGAGGGGGATTCTGTCAGGTTTTGGCCATGACTGTTCGGGTTTTGGTCACTAGATGTCCCCATTGCACCTTTTTTGTACCTTTTGTTTTTCTTGCTCTAATTATTGTTTGCACCTGTAGGTCATTCCCTTGTTAGTATTTATACCCTGTGTGTTCCTCAGTTCCTTGCTCAGTGTTTGTAAGTTAGCACCCAGCCCCAGCCCAAGCCTTGGTTTTATATAGATATTTCTCTGGTGGGATTTTCCAGAGGTTCTCTGGTTTAGTTCTTGTGTTTTGTTTGAGTAGTCTTTTGAGGTTTGTTTTTCCCTGCTGTTTTTTACCACTTTGTGGAGTTTCTTTTGTTTTTTGGAGGTTTTCCTCTTTGTGCCTCTTGGCTTTATTTTTGGACATTGTGGATTTAGTTTCTTTGCCTGAAGATTTTGTTCTTTAATTAAACCACCATCTCTAGTACAGCTGTGTCTGCCTCATCTTCTGGGTTCTGACAATTATTAGTGACTGTTTCTCGCATCGGGTCGTGACAGGACCACTTTAAGCCGTACACTCCACAGAGCTGGGCTATATGGAAGAGTATCCAGAGAAAAGACATTGCTTTAAGAAAAAAATAAGCAAACACGTTTGGTGTTCGCCAAAAGCCATGTGGGAGACTCCCCAAACATATGGAAGAAGGTACTCTGGTCAGATGAGACAAAAATTGAGCTTTTTGGCCATCAAGGAAAACGCTATGTCTGGCGCAAACCCAACACCTCTCATCACCCCGAGAACACCATTCCCACAGCGAAGCATAGTGGTTGCAGGCTCATGCTGTGGGGATGTTTTTCATCGGCAGGGACTGGGAAACTGGTCAGAATTGAAGGAATGATGGATGGCGCTAAATACAGGGAAATTCTTATAGGAAACCTGTTTCAGTCTTCCAGAGATTTGAGACTGGGACGGAGGTTCACCTTCCAGCACGACAATGGCCCTAAGCATACTGCTAAAGCAACACTCGAGTGGTTTAAGGGGAAACATTTAAATGTCTTGGAATGGCCTAGTCAAAGCCCAGACCTCAATCCAATTGAGAATCTGTGGTATGACTTAAAGATAGCTGAACACCAGCGAAACCCATCCAACTTGAAGGAGCTGGAGCAGTTTTGCCTTGAAGAATGGGCAAAAATCCCAGTGGCTAGATGTGCCATGCTTATAGAGACATACCTCAAGAGACTTGCAGCTGTAATTGCTGCAAAAGGTGGCTCTACAAAGTATTGACTCTTGTTTGTTTCACAATAAAACATATTTTGCATCTTCAAAGTGGTAGGCATGTTGTGTAAATCAAATGATACAAACCCCCCCAAAAATCAATTTTTATTCCAGGTTGTAAGGCAACAAAATAGTAAAAATGCCAAGTGGGGTGAGTACTTTCGCAAGCCACTGTAACTACCAGACTGTGAAAACAACAAAGAATTCTCAGGAATAATTGCCATCTGATACTGCCAAATCTATACACAAGGCCACTCCAATCTCTGCAACCGTACTGTTATTAAAAAGCTCTGCCTTCAGCCAGACCAAGAAGATGATCTATCTGTAGGAAGGTCCACAGTCGAACAATGTAGACGATGTGAAATCTACAAATGTCCTCAATTGATGCACACTCTATACAGAAGTAGGCCGATGAACATATCATTTTTGTTGAATTAAACTACAGTAGTAATAGTTATATATTTTTTAACAGGATTATTATATTTCACATGATCAATAAAATGAAGATGAATGACTTACAGTATATTAGAAGGAAATATGCTCTTCATCTCTTTTTAAAACCTTTAAAACATTTTTAAAAAACATTTTCTTCTAGAATCAACATCCTACATTTACAGTAAATCAGATTAAGGACTAATATAAATGTAAATCTTGCTTTTCTAGAAGATATTGTAAGTGATGAACGTGTATTACGTTTTGTAGGACTAATTTGTTTGCACTGGCCATATGATGAATGCATATTATAATACTTAAATTGGATCATATTTCTTAATCGTTGAGAGTAAGCCACACTTATTCAAATAATAATAAAAAATAAGATCTAGATCTACACTAACTCCAGTTCATTACTATTAAAGTCAGTCTTTGCAGAGCTGTGTTTTGTCTGCACAAAGCACCCCTCTACTTACCCACTAAAGCTATAACAGTATAAGAGACTAAATTAGTTTGTTGCACAGTCAAATACAGAAATAGAAAGTCATGAAAATGTATGATACATATAGATGTGCTTAACCATTTTGCAAACAATTATGACGCTGTGAGATGAACTAGGTCTAAATAGAAAAACAGTGAAAAATATAAAAGTTCAGCTCTGAAAGAGCAGCAAGGTCTTTCCAGAACCTAAAAACAGCATTAATAGCTCAAATTGAAAGTACAGAAATAGCATGTCAAGACAGTGTTTAACCATGCCTGGTTGGTTTTCTATATATATGCAAATTGTGAAAATAATTACACGGTACGTTCTAGGTAGTATGAAACTCATTTCGATCCATGCCCTTGTTCAGTTTCAAACTTTGTGACTCTCAATTTCCCTGTAATCTGTTGCTCCCACATATTGCCAAACCCAGCATCAAACACATTATTGATAGTCAAAATATTGTTTTCAGGAGGGCAATTGCACCATGTGGTACCATTTTTGGCAGTATCTCTGTGCCATGATGCATCAGTGCCCTGCAATCACCATGGGCTCTATTGTAAATAAAAGCAGTTCTTCACAGAAAATATTTCAATTTATGGAGATGGTAACAGGTTGCATTAATATCAGTATACTTGTATTTGAAGAGGAAGTTTGAAGGCAAGATGGCTTAAATCTGTGTCCTGGATTTGTTCCTTGGATGCCTGGCAAGCGCCCATCCGAAACAAAGCAGTGGGTTTCAGGCATTGCAATAACACGCTCATCTGGCACAGGGGAGGGAGGATCAACCAGAAGGATTGAGTAATTGGCCCAGTCTGTCCTCAAAATACATGATTTTTCCTTCCTTTGTTTGTCTGAAGCAAAGCTGTCTCAAAACAGAAAATCCGCTTTGGAACACAAGGTGACAACAGGGCCCTCGATAAAAGGAGGCACACAGGCTATATTTTAAAAAATCCTCAGACTTCCTTATAGGTACACTAAAACAAGTGATAATATCTCCACATAATGAGAGGAGCCTCTCATTGGCTTTGGCTATACTTGATTATTTGGGCAACAATGTACAGATGTAGGATCTTAATTTGATCACTATTTTGCTGCTGAGAATGTTCCTGCAAAGCAGGAAATGCAAACTTGTAGTGTATTTGAGTTTTAAAAAGGCTTATAAAGTTTCTAATTTCCACTTAGACATTTCAAAATTAGAACTCCTGTTCTGGATGTTAAATGAAATGGACAAGAGTTTTGGGGATACTGGACAATATCACTGGATTCAAGATCGTAGGCGTTTGACGCTATTTCCAACTTCACCTTAATAGGTTATTTTTTCACTTTATATACAGTGCCTTCAGAAAGTATTCATACCCCTTGACTTATTCCACATTTTGTTCTTCTCACCCATCTACAGTGCATACAATACCCCATAATGATAAAGTGAAAACATGTTTTTAGTAATGTGAGTCTTTCTGGGTAAGTCTCTAAGAGCTTTGCACACCTGGATTGTACAATAATTCTTCAACGTTGTTGATCATTCCTAGACAGCCATTTTCAAGTCTTGCCATAGATTTTCAAGCCAAGTTAAGTCAAAACTGTAACTAGGCCACTCAGGAACATTCAATGTCGTCTTGGTAAGCAACTCCGGTGTATATTTGGCCTTGTGTTTTAGGTTATTGTCCTGCTGAAAGGTGAATTTGTTTCCCAGTGTCTATTGGAAAGCAGACTGTACCAGGTGTTCCTCTAGGATTTTGCCTGTGCTAAGCTACAGTGGGGAAAAAAAGTATTTAGTCAGCCACCAATTGTGCAAGTTCTCCCACTTAAAAAGATGAGAGAGGCCTGTAATTTTCATCATAGGTACACGTCAACTATGACAGACAAAATGAGAAACAAAATCCAGAAAATCACATTGTAGGATTTTTTATGAATTTATTTGCAAATTATGGTGGAAAATTAGTATTTGGTCACCTACAAACAAGCAAGATTTCTGGCTCTCACAGACCTGTAACTTCTTCTTTAAGAGGCTCCTCTGTCCTCCACTCGTTACCTGTATTAATGGCACCTGTTTGAACTTGTTATCAGTATAAAAGACACCTGTCCACAACCTCAAACAGTCACACTCCAAACTCCACTATGGCCAAGACCAAAGAGCTGTCAAAGGACACCAGAAACAAAATTGTAGACCTGCACCAGGCTGGGAAGATTGAATCTGCAATAGGTAATTAGCTTGGTTTGAAGAAATCAACTGTGGGAGCAATTATTAGGAAATGGAAGACATACAAGACCACTGATAATCTCCCTCGATCTGGGGCTCCACGCAAGATCTCACCCCGTGGGGTCAAAATGATCACAAGCAAAAATCCCAGAACCACACGGGGGGACCTAGTGAATGACCTGCAGAGAGTTGGGACCAAAGTAACAAAGCCTACCATCAGTAACACACTACGCCGCCAGGGACTCAAATCCTGCAGTGCGAGACGTGTCCCTCTGCTTAAGCCAGTACATGTCCAGGCCCGTCTGAAGTTTGCTAGAGTGCATTTGGATGATCCAGAAGAGGATTGGGAGAATGTCATATGGTCAGATGAAACCAAAATATAACTTTTTGGTAAAAACTCAACTCGTCGTGTTTGGAGGACAAAGAATGCTGAGTTGCATCCAAAGAACACCATACCTACTGCATGGGGGTGGAAACATCATGCTTTGGGGCTGTTTTTCTGCAAAGGGACCAGGACGACTGATCCGTGTAAAGGAAAGAATGAATGGGGCCATGTATCATGAGATTTTGAGTGAAAACCTCCTTCCATCAGCAAGAGCATTGAAGATGAAACATGGCTGGGTCTTTTAGCATGACAATGATCCCAAACACACTACCCGGGCAACGAAGGAGTGGCTTCGTAAGAAGCATTTCAAGGTCCTGGAGTGGCCTAGCCAGTCTCCAGATCTCAACCCCATAGAAAATCTTTGGAGGGAGTTGAAAGTCCGTGTTGTCCAGCGACAGCCCCAAAACATCACTGCTTTAGAGGAGATCTGCATGGAGGAATGGGCCAAAATACCAGCAACAGTGTGTGAAAACCTTGTGAAGACTTACAGAAAACGTTTGACCTGTGTCATTGCCAACAAAGGGTATACAACAAAGTATTGAGAAACTTTTGTTATTGACCAAATACTTATTTTCCACCATAATTTGCAAATAAATTCATAAAAAATCCTACAATGTGATTTTCTGGATTTTTTTTCTTCTCATTTGTCTGTCATAGTTGACGTGTACCTATGATGAAAATTACAGGCCTCTCTCATCTTTTTAAGTGGGAGAACATGCACAATTGGTGGCTGACTAAATACTTTTTCCCCCACTGTATACATATTTGCATGTGTAATACATAATTTGTGTCATATTCTTTCTGTGTTAATTTTTTGAATAATTATGTTTTCTGTTGTTGGTACATGTGGGGACCTCAGATGTTTTGTTTTTCTCTTTGACGCTTAGGGATATTGGGTCTAGGCAGGGACAGAGAGTCTCCACAGGAGGGTGAGCAAAAAAAGTAATAGTTAGTCAAGAATGCTCTAGATAACGTGTAAGCAGCCTAACCAGCTCTTCTACGGCAAGTAAAATGGTCAGAGTGAGGTGTTCTCTCATTTGGGTCTGGAAGTAGCAAGCTAGCCAACATTAGCCAGTTAGCTTGGATGCTTGGTTGGGACAAGCATGTATTGGCAGGAAAAGCTGCAGAAGGACAAGGAGGCTACAATTCCCCATCATTTATCAGTGCAATTTTGATGACCAAATAGCTGAAAAAGTTTGAGAGGGTTTATCTAATGTTCCTTCGTTAGATTTTAGCTCATCTTGATCTGGCTAGCATTAGTTGTTGATTTTGTTGTTTTTGATGTGCATAGCTGAGGGAGAGTGAGCCTACCTTTTCATGGTTGTTTGATCAATAGGACTGTAAGTTCCCAAATGTAAGAGGACTTCCGTGGTGTTTACAGTACATATTTGCAGAAATCCATTCTGTATTTTGTGACTTTTGGTGAATGCATTCTAATGATCTAAAGTCGTGCTGTTGCAACTGCCTGTAAACACACAGTCCATTTCAAAGTGAATGATAGCAGGCCCGTGTGGCAAATGGCTTGTTTGTAGAAAGGTCTACTGTAGCTCTGATTGGCTATAGCGCACTGGTCTGTGTAGACTCCGGTCCTGGACAAGACAGATGTTTTTATTCGGTTTTATTTACTGCAGTGTCTATTAATTGTCCAAATGCACGGCCACTTTCCCACTCTATATTGCTATATAATTTTCACAAATGCCTTAGTATACAGTTGAAGTGGGAAGTTTACATACACCTTAGCCAAATACATTTCAACTCAGTTTTTTCACAATTCCTGACATTTAATCCTAGTAAAAATTCCCTGTCTTAGGTCAGTTAGGATCACCACTTTATTTTAAGAATGTGAAATGACAGAATAATAGTAGAGATAATGATTCATTTCAGCTTTTATTGCTTTCATCACATTCCCAGTGGGTCAGAAGTTTACATACACTCAATTAGTATTTGGTAGCATTGCCTTTAAATTGTTTAACTTGTGTCAAACGTTTCGGGTAGCTTTCCACAAGCTTCCCACAATAAGTTGGGTGAATTTTGGCCCATTCTTCCTGACAGAGCTGGTGTAACTGAGTCAGGTTTCTAGGCCTCCGTGCTCGCTTGTTGGAAAAATGACTTGTGTAATGCACAAAGTAATGTCCTAAACAACTATAGTTTGTTAACAAGAAATGTGTGGAGTGGTTGAAAAATTAGTTTTAATGACTCCAACCTAAGTGTGTGTAAACTTCCGACTTCAACTGTACATAATTCGCAAACATTCTAAGAATTTATGAAAACATGAAAATGACCATATTTCTTTTTTTGTTCCATATACTTCCAGGGGGTGCATATGAACCAGTAGAGGCTGCTGAGGGGAGGACAGCCCATAATAATGGCTGGAATGGAGTCAATGGAATGGTATCAAACACATCAAAGGCGTGGTTTCCATGTGGTTGATACCATTCCATTGACTCCATTCCAGCCATTATTATGAGCCCTCCTCCCCTCAGCAGCCTCCACTGATATGAATAGATTTTAATAAGATTTCATGTTGCTAAAATGCTGTTCACTTTAAATGCAACAATGTTTCACACACATAAGTTATTTTCAAAGAGATGGCAAACAACAGCAAGCGCGCTGCAATAGAAAACACAGTTCCACTCACCAGATGATGATCATTTGAAACTGAACTTCTTGTTGAAAGTTATTCTTGACAAGGGATAAGTTAACACATTTGCAACAACATCCTCTTTGATAACACCTGCTGCAGCCACTGCAAACTAGACAAAAACAAAAGCTAGCTACCTAGACTGTGAGAAAACTACTGCTCGCTATTGCACAGTGACCTGTTGGCCTTCAAGAAGGCAGAAGTTTCCATACGTTTTTGTAAAAATGGTCCCACTCATTAAGTCAAAATGTGATTAGTTGATTCCACTGTCACTCCAAACTTTTCCCTTAATACAGTTGAATGGCAGATCCCTTTATCTAGCTTCTGATGGCCTAGCCAATGGCTGATTTAGCTAGCTAGATTTATCTCCCCAGAGACCAGCAAAGAACAATTCTGATTGAATATTTTTTTCTCTTCAGTGTTAACCCTTTCCTTTTCAATAAAAACTGAAGAGATTAAATCAGAACATATTGAAAATAATAATATAATTATCATTAATATTATATTATTATAATCATTAGTTTATAAATCCTTAGCCCTTCTCTGAAGGCATAGAAGGCCCATTGTTCCCCACTGTGTTTGGGTTAGTAATAATGTGTAGAGTGGCTCTATTTTCACTATTCTGAATGTCTAAAGAATCCATATGTTTTTCTGAAATATGAACACAGAAATACTGGACATTTTGAACTCTTATAACGGTGGTGATTTCACAAAATTACAATCATCATCGCATTTTTCTGGTCTCGGTCTTGACTCGGTCTCTGATCCCTTGTCCCCCTCCCGGTCTCGGTCTTGACTCTGACTCGATTTGCTTCAGTCTTGGTCTTGACTCGGACTCGATTTGCTCGGATCTTGGTCTTGAATCGGTCTCGCTTTAGGTGGTCTCGAACACAACACTGATAAAAGGTGGACTGTGTAAGGTTTTGTAATGACCAGTGATGGAAAAAGAACCCAATTGTCGTACTTGAATAAAAGTAAAGATACTGTACTTTAATAGAAAATGACTGTAGTGGAAATTCACCACTAAGGACTCAAACTCAATGTAAATGAATCAGTCTTTATTATCATGACCAGAGAGGTTCAAAAACTCAATCCAAGCTCGATGAAAACTCTGAAAAGGGCATTCCCTCTCCGTTCTTATATACTGCTACACAAACAAGTCATATAAGCATGATTTACATTATTCATTATTCATTATTAACGTTGGTTCCTACATGTGACTGACTCCTTTATGTGACTGACCGATACCTCACAAAGCTTCTTCTCTCAAAGCTGAGACCTTGAAAGTGAGATTCTCCTCTGGGCATACTGCCAGCAATGTTCTGGGCATACTGCCAAATTGCATATACAGTGAGTGAGGATTCCTCCCATGTACAATCAATCAGTGTGTACAATCAATCAGTCACTCGCATGAACCCAAAGCAGCATTTATGCTAAATATATGATCTGTGTACAATCTGATACACACAAACATAACATTTTCCCTCACATTCCCTCCTTTTATCACCATGTGATATTTATCATTACATTTTAAGGTAAGCATTAGATTATAGTTTCTATCAAAGGAGGTTCTATCAAAATACTTATTTTAAAGTAAGCGAAATCAACACATAAAACCAGACACTTTATCCTTTCAAACCCTTCACTCTGGGTTGTACAATCTAAAATACACACACATAGACAAGGGATCTATAGACAAAGAGGTAAATAAATCTCTCAATGTTTAACCATTGTTTCTATAGCCCTTACCACAATCGGGTTGCATTGACCTGTTCTGTACTAACTGTCCCTGGGACATCAACTAGTCAAAATATAAAACCTGCTGTTTAACAAATCCGCTAGGGCCTTCAAAAAGTTGGTGCTGGCTTTATAGCTCAATATTAGGTACTAAAAACATTTACTTGGATCTACTCCAATTCTGGACAGTGTTCCACGTAATGGAAACAGATTATTGTTTTAGATGACATTGCCTTCTTATTTAAATCACTGGTATATTTAAACTATCGAATTGAGAAATATAAATTGGAAATGGTCAAAACTTATCTTATTCAATTATTTATACCACTGTTTCAATTTTTCCCACTGTGTCCCTTACAGCCTGTTTGTGTTCAGTGAGTACCACTATGGGAAATTTTCCAGTACATATATGATCAAATGTTGAGATGAAATAACAGAATAATTATGGGCTTAAGGGAAACCTATAACCACACCTTTTCGTATAGAATAAAGCATGATTGACACTTTGGATAGTAATGACAGTCAGCACACCCTGTAATCTAATCATCTTTAAGAATGTACTCATATTATTTTTCATGATACTGCTAGTATTACGCCACCAATATAACTTTGTTAAGACTCAAGGGGGGTGGGGAAGAAATCAATTGGACTTTGGAAACCATAGTGGCGTGGAACTAAAATATGTCAATCATTTACATAAATAGGAGTGACTATGTATGTTGTGTAAGAATGAAACTGTATAAGAGGAGAGCTCTGAGTCAGGATGGGCAGTTGCTTCATGGACCAGCTCGGCTTGTTACTTTGTAATAAAGTCTATACTGAATTCACAATCTCCGGTGTTTGAGAGATAACTTTGAGAAGTATTTCCATTACATAAATTTGCATCACAAACAGGATTGGCAAAAAGGGACCTGCGGCTGTGGACGGCTTGGACGAACTACACAAACAAGTGGCCACTAAAAAGGTAAGTAAAGTTCTTGCTTAATAGTATAGAGTTTGTGTGGTTCGCTCCGGGGCCCGGCCTCAGCAGCAGGACACGTAGTAGGTCTCTCCAAATTTAAGAACTAGAAAAACATAAACTGGGAGCTTTTGAATTCAAAATGCATACAAAATAATGAAGTAATAAAAAGCCTTGAGGGTTGCAATAAGTAGAAAAAGCCTAGGTAGAAGTAGATCTGCTCAGCCCATGCGGGTGGATGGTTTGCTTGGGCGGTTTTGTTTCATTCAGTTCGGTTAAGTTGGACTGTACACCTGTTTCATTCAGGTTGTTCATTTGATCAGTTTGATCAATCTGTTTGATCCGGTTGTTTTATCTGTTCGTTTTGTCCAGATCTGTTTTGTTCAACCTGTTCGAGTTGCGAATGCAACCCGTTCATCTTATTCAATCAGTCGGACTCAGTTCTGGCATTCAATTCATCGGGGTCTGTTCAATTTGTCTGATTCATCTGTTCATTCTGCTGATCGTTCTGTTCGATTCATTTCAGCGCAGGCGGCTGCCCATCTATTTGGGTAATTAGAAAAATAAATAAGAAGTCCTGCGGATACCGCTCTAGTGTGTTGAGGAAGTGTATCACTAGGGGGCTGCACGGGTAGGCAAAAGTCCTGTAGATACCGCTTTAATGTGTTGAGGAAGTGAATCAATAAAGGGCTGCTTACACAGGCAGAAATCCTGTACAGTACTGCTTTTTCTTTGTTGAGGAAGTGAATCAGGAAAAGGGCTGAATTTGCAGGTTGTTTGTGGGAGAAACATAAAGAAAGTGTGAAAGCTTCTGTCTCTGGTGGAGAAGGGGTTGCGCACCTCTCCTGGATCGTCACATAAAAGTGACCTGGCAGTGAAGACATACCCAGTCTGCACTGGAAAGGAAGAGAGTGCATGAGTGTGTGATTAAAGTACTGAAAGTGAGAAGTGTGAAAGCTTCTGTCACTGGTGCAGAAAGGGTTGCACACCTCTCCTGGATCGTCATATAAAAGTTACCTGGCAGAGAGGATGCACCCAGTTTGCACTAGAAAGGAAAAGTGTGAATGTGTGTGTGATTAAAGTACTGAAAGTGAGAAGTGTGAAAGAAAATATTGTCCTGGGTGGGAAAGGGGCTGCACACCTCTCATGGTCCATTGCAAAAGTGTAACCCGGCAGAGAGGACACACCCAGTCTCGCACTAGGAGAGAAAGAGTGAACGGTGCGCGAATACCCATTGAAGTACTAAGGGTGGAAAGATACACGCTGCCAAGCGGTTTGGAAATAAGAAAAATAAGAATAAGATTTATGAGATTGTCCACACGAAGAAGGTGGACATCAGGAGATATAAGTGTAAAAGAGAAAACCGAACACACACATTTACAATAACTGAGTTCTGGCTAGGAGAATCAAGATTGTGGACAAATTACCAATAGGAAAAAGGGAATAACAGGGTAAAAAGGAACTAGGGAAAAAATAATAGTATGGATATTGCAGGAAGCTAAAAGGGGATTGAACTTGGGACTGGCAGTGGGGAGTCCAAAAATACAGGTTGCAGAAATGAATAAAACAGCGGTAGAAATGTTAAGTGCCAGATATCCTCTGCACAAAGAAGAACTGATAAAGATCTCCAAAGAATGGGAACAACGCACAAAAAAGATGGGCACCAAATGTCCAGAAGCAGGAATGTTTGACGTCTCGATGTGTGAGGAGATTATTAGGAAAAACTAATAAAAAACTGTAAAACAAATGACAAAAGATAGAAAAGAAAGGCCAAAAGAGAAAGAGAAAAATAGGTACTAAAAATGTTTAAAGCAGAAGGAAAAGGACTGCTGAAAACATACGGGAAGCTAGAAACATATTGAAAAAGGACGATGAAAAAACGAATGGAAAGAAAGTAGAATGGTCCACGGGACCCCCGCCATACACCAACGGGCAATATCCCCTGGTATCTGGGGTGGTGAAGATAAAGGGAGAAGTAGAGTTGGAAGATGAGGGAGACATTTCTTTTGCATCCTCTCAGAGAAGAGAAAAAGACCTGGAAAGGACAGTGAAGAAGGAACAAGAAATAGGGAGGAACTCTTAAACGCTATGAAGGATTGAGAGAAGCCTTGGCAAAAATGAAGGTAAGAAAGGAGGAAGATGGAATTCCTGGACAAAGATATAATAACTGATATTGAAATAAAAAGTGGGGAAGTAGGAAGAGAAATAAGAAAACTGGAAAGACAACTAATTGGAAAGAGGGAAAGAACAGAAGAAAGAGAACGAAGAGAACAGGCCTGCAGGGAACAAGATGGGAAGAGCAAAGAAGATAACAGCCAGCTTTAGGGACATGATGTATGGCAGAGAGAGAGAAAAGGGAGGGCTGCGGGATAGAAAAAAGCTGAAAAAAGCTGTAAGACTTGGTGCACAATACCCAATCCTAATAAAGGGTTCCCAGGGACATTATGTTCTGTGGGGATCACAGGACCTGGAAGGATTGGTTGCCCGCCTGCTAGATTTGCATGATGGGGCAGGTAAATGGATAAGGACCTTTGAAGAACAAACCATGGGGAAACTGCTGGCTGTGGGGGATCTAAAGGCACTGTTGGCAAGGGTAGTGGGAGTAGCAAAAATTGAGGATATACTGGGGAACAGCGGCCTGAGGATGGCAGTGGGAGATACAGTGGCTTACGAAAGTATTCACCCCCCTTGGCATTTTTCCTGTTTTGTTGCCTTACAACCTGGAATTAAAATTGATTTTTGGGGGGTTTGTATCATTTGATTTACACAACATGCCTACCACTTTGAAGATGCAAAGTATTTGTTATTGTGAAACAAACAAGAAATAAGACAAACAAACAGAAAACTTGAGTGTGCATAACTATTCACCCCCCCCCCCCAAGTCAATACTTTTGCAGCAATTACAGCTGCAAGTCTTGGCACATCCAGCCCCTGGGATTTGTGCCCATTCTTCAAGGCAAAACAGCTCCAGCTCCTTCAAGTTGGATGGGTTCCACTGGTGTACAGCAATCTTTAAGTCATACCACAGATTCTCAATTGGATTGAGGTCTGGGCTTTGACTAGGCCATTCCAATACATTTAAATGTTTCCCCTTAAACCACTCGAGTGTTGCTTTAGCAGTATGCTTAGGGTCATTGTCCTGCTGGAAGGTGAACGTCCATCCCAGTCTCAAATCTCTGGAAGACTGAAACAGGTTTCCCTCAAGAATTTCCCTGTATTTAGCACCATCCATCATTCCTTCAATTCTGACCAGTTTCCCAGTCACTGCCGATTAAAAACCTCCCCACAGCCTGAGCCTGCAACCACCATGCTTCACTGTGGGGATGGTGTTCTTGGGGTGATGAGAGGTGTTGGGTTTGCACCAGCATTTTCCTTGAAGGCCAAAAAGCTCAATTTTAGTCTCATCTGACCAGAGTACCTTCTTCCATGTGTTTCTCTTTGTTGCCTCTCTGATTAATGCCCTCCTTGCCTGGTCCATGAGTTTTGGTGGGCAGCCCTCTCTTGGCAGGTTTGTTGTGGTCCCATATTATTTCCATTTTTTATAATGGATTTAATGGTGCTCCATGGGATGTTCAAAGTTTCGTATATTTTTTTATAACCCAACCCTGATCTGTACTTCTCCACAACTTTGTCCCTGACCTGTTTGGAGAGCTACTTGGTCTTCATGGTGTCGCTTGCTTGGTGGTGCCCCTTGCTTAGTGGTGTTGCAGACTCTGGAGCCTTTCAGAACAGGAATATATATATACTGAGATCATGTGACAGATCATGTGACACTTAGATTGCACACAGGTGGACTTTGTTTAACTAATTATGTGACTTCTGAAGGTAATTGGTTGCACCAGATCTTATTTAGGGGCTTCATAGCAAAGGGGGTGAATACATACAGTTGAAGTCGGAAGTTTACATACACTTTAGCCAAATACATTTAAACTCAGTTTTTCACAATTCCTGACATTTCATCCTAGTAGAAATTCCCTCTCTTAGGTCAGTTAGGATCACCACTTTATTTTAAGAATGTGAAATGTCAGAATAATAGTAGAGAGAATGATTTATTTCAGATTTTATTCATTTAATCACATTCCCAGTGGGTCAGAAGTTTACATACACTCAATTAGTATTTGGTAGCATTGCCTTTAAATTGTTTAACCTGGGTCAAATGTTTCGGGTAGCCTTCCACAAGCTTCCCACAATAAGTTGGGTGAATTTTGGCCCATTCCTCCTGACAGAACTGGTGTAACTGTGTCAGGTTTGTAGGCCTCCTTGCTCGCACACGCCTTTTCAGTTCTGCCCACACATTTTCTATAGGATTGAGGTCAGGGCTTTGTGATGGCCACTCCAATACCTTGACTTTGTTGTCCTTAAGCCATTTTGCCACAACTTTGGATGTATGCTTGGGGTCATTGTCCATTTGGAAGACCCATTTGCGACCAAGCTTTAACTTCCTGACTGATTTCTTGAGATGTTGCTTCAATATATCCACATAATTTTCCTTCCTCATGATGCCATCTATTTTGTGAAGTGCACCAGTCCCTCTTGCAGCAAAGTACCCCCACAGCATGATGCTGCCACCCCCGTGCTTCACGGTTGGGATGGTGTTCTTCGGCTTGCAAGCTACCCCCTTTTTCCTCCAAACATAACGATGGTCAATATGGCCAAACAGTTCTATTTTTGTTTCATCAGACCAGAGGACATTTCTCCAAAAAGTACGATCTTTGTCCCCATGTGCAGTTGCAAACCGTAGTCTGGCTTTTTTATGGTGGTTTTGGAGCAGTGGCTTCTTCCTTGCTGAGCGGCCTTTCAGGTTATGTCGATATAGGACTCGTTTTACTGTGGATATAGATACTTTTGTACGGGTTTCCTCCAGCATCTTCACAAGGTCCTTTGCTGTTGTTCTGAGATTGATTTGCACTTTTCACACCAAAGTACGTTCATGTCTAGGAGACAGAACTCATCTCCTTCCTGAGCTGTATGAAGGCTGCGTGGTCCCATGGTGTTTATACTTGCATACTATTGTTTGTACAGAAGAATGTGGTACCTTCAGGCGTTTGGAAATTGCTCCCAAGGATGAACCAGACTTATGGAGTTCTACAATTTTTCTTGGCTGATTTCTTTTGATTTTCCCATGATGTCAAGCAAAGAGGCACTGAGTTTGAAGATATGCCTTGAAATACATCCACAGGTACACCTCCAATTGACTCAAATTATGTCAATTAGCCTATCAGAAGCTTCTAAAGCCATGACATCATTTTCCTGAATTTTCCAAGCTGTTTAAAAGGCACAGTCATTTTAGTGTATGTAAACTTCTGACCCACTGGAATTGTGATACAGTAAATTATAAGTGAAATAATCTGTCTGTAAACAATTGTTTCAAAAATTACTTGTGTCATGCACAAAGTAGATGTCCTAACCGACTTGCCAAAACTATAGTTTGTCAACAAGAAATTTGTGGAGTGGTTGAAAAACGAGTTTTAATGACTCCAACCTAAGTGTATGTAAACTTCCGACTTCAACC
The DNA here is from genome assembly GCF_020615455.1 of Coregonus clupeaformis. NCBI lineage: Eukaryota > Metazoa > Chordata > Actinopteri > Salmoniformes > Salmonidae > Coregonus > Coregonus clupeaformis. The sequence goes on from NC_059200.1 coordinate 35,608,032, forward strand.
GTATGCACGCACCACTTTTCCGTTATTTATATTTTAGAATTTCTTTAAACAAGTTTTTTTGTTTTTTTTCACTTCACCAACTTGGACTATTTTGTGTATGTCCATTACATGAAATCCAAATAAAAATCAATTTAAATTACAGGTTGTAATGTAACAAAATAGGAAAAACGCCAAGGGGGATTAATACTTTTGCAAGGCACTTTACGCTAGGAGACGGAATGGACTTTGACACATGACACCCTGAATTCTGGCGAGAACTTAGACTTGAATACCCGGCAAGAATTGATCCCAAATCACTAAAAGGGGAAGCACTGGGGGAGACAGAGAATCCAGCTGCCTATCTACACGGACAACTGAAACGATGGAAACTGGAAACAGAACGAGATCCAGAGGGGGATCCACTGATGACAACCTTGTTCCGAAATTCTGTGATAGAGGCCATGCCCCAGCCGGTGAAAAGCAGGCTGGAGGATGTGGTGGGACTAACCTCAAAATCACACAAAGAATTCTGTGACCATGTGATACACATAGTAGAAAAACACAGGAAGGATGAACAAAGACTTACGGAACAGGGGAGAGACATTCAGAGAAAGTTGACTCAACTCCAGCTGCAAGAACTGATAAACAAATGGAAGAAGAAAGTCCAGGCTCCAGTAATAGCACCAGTGCCTGAAGTGAATGTGTATGCACAACAACTCCAGCAATGGAATAACAGCAGTAGACAACAAAAACTTCCTCAAAACAATCAGACAGGAGGGAACCGGTGCCCGAAGGGGCCTCCTGGAGTTTGTTGGGGATGCCAACAGCCAGGACATGCCAGACGCAACTGCCCCTTCAAATCCGTGGCAGCCACGACAAGGAAATGGGAATCAGGGCAATTGGCATCAATCGAGTGGCTGGCAACAAAATCAATGACAATCTCAGGGTCCTGTAAACCCATGGGCAGGACCCAATCAGGGGTACTAGGGGTGCCCAGAGAGTCTTACAGGGGAGGGTCAGTTTCCAGTGCTAACTACACAAGCTGATCAGGAACCTATGCTGCAGGTTCAAATAGAAAATAGAGGCACACCAATGATGATAGATACTGGAGCCACTTACACTTACAAGTCCAAATTATGCCTCTCACCTCCCCATGTCTGGCAAATACGCCAAAATTGTAGGATTCTCGGGACAAATGCATCTAATTGCAATGACAGCTCCAGTTCGCTTAACAGCTGAAGACAAATCCGCAAACCTCCCTATATTAGTATCAGAACACACCCCTGTACATTTATTAGGAATGGATGCTCTATGTAAAATGTGAATACAAATTTGGTGTTCCCCCGAAGGGGTGATTATAGATAAAGCAGGGTTAAACTGGCAAATGGTAATGACAGGGGGCACAGCAAATGTATATTAGTTAGGAGGCATTGAGACAGAAGTAGATAAAACAATTAAGAAATGGGGAACTGATAGAGCAAAATCAGAGTACCATTGCATAATGCAATATGATCCCTATCGTGATCATCTTCTGGAGCAGCTATGGTTGTTAAACGCAAATGGGAAATCAGTACCAATTATGTCCCAGTATATAATTATAGGAAAACAGGGAGCGGCAATGGAAGTAACAGACATGGACAGCTCAGACTTTGTGGCAAGATGGTATAATGTCTCCGGTGCTGCCCCACACATTACTTTACTAGTAAATAAGGGATTAAAGGCTAAAGACCTGGGCCCCCATGATGAAACGAGCAAAAGCAAGTCAATGGGAAAAAACTGACAATCCGTTGATTTATCACTCAAAAGATAGAGCTTCTATTAAAATATTGACTACCATAGTAATGACTGGAGACCCAAGGGAGGTAGAAGTTACAGCCAAACAGCAAATACAGTTAGGGGAAACAACAGAACCACAAAAACAGCAAAAACAGGAAATGGAGAGAAACATACCAGATGGGGTATGGTCACAGCATGATACAGATGTTGGATTGGTAAAATCAGCAAATCCTGTATGCGTCAAGATAAAACCAGATGCTAAGCCCCCTTGGAAGGCTCAATACCATATAAAACCTGAGGCAGAAGAAGGTATTAGCATGACAATCGAGGGACTAATAAAAGCAGGGGTGCAAATAGAAACACAAAGTTGTTGCAACACACCTGTTGCCAGTTCTTAAAACAGATGGGAAGAAGTGGAGGCTAGTCCATGATTTAAGGGCAGTAAATTACATAGTACAGGACTGGCCTGCTGAAGTTCCAAACCCTCACACACTGCTGACCAATGTTCCCCCGGAAGCCAAGTACTTTACAGTAATTGATCTATGTGGAGCGTTTTTTAGTGTGCCCCTGGCCGAAGAATGCAGACATTTGTTAGCATTTACGTACAAAGGAAAACAGTACACATACACCCGCATGCCACAGGGGTTTAAGCATTCGCCTCATGTGTTTAATTTTACATTTTAGTCATTTAGCAGACACTCTTATCCAGATCGACTTACAGTTAGTGTGTGCATACTTTTTTCATACTGGCCCCCGTGGGAATCAAACCCACAACCCTGGCATTGCAAACGCCATGCTCTACCAACTGAGCTACACGGGACTGGTTAAGCAGGTGCTAAGAGCAGACCTGGAAGACTTAATACTTGAAGGAACATTGATTCAGTATGTAGATGATCTGTTGATTTGTGCCTCCTCCTTGGAACAATGCCATGCTGATTCTACGAAGGTCTTAAAACGACTGGCAGAAGGAGGACACAAGGTGTCAAAAACAAAACTCCAATACTGCCGATCCCAAGTTGAATACCTAGGATGAACAATAGCACATGGAACAAAGGCAATAGCACCAGGACAACTAGAAGGGATTAGCAAAGCGCCACTTCCTCACTCAGACTGGTTAGAGGTGTATGTGGTTAAGACAGCTCCTCTGCGAGAAATTATGAAGGAAGCAGGACAGCTAAACCTTAGGGCAAGTCTTGAATGGAACAGTGACACACTAATTGCATTTGAAATGCTAAAAAAATAGATGCAATCCGCTCCAGCTCTGGCAGCCCCAGATTATATAAAACCATTCCTGCTGCATGTGGCGAATAGATGTGATAGGTATGCGGCGGCAGTACTTATGCAAGAAACATGCAGTGGAAGACGTAAACAGCCCATTGCCTATTACAGTACTAAATTGGACTATGTCGCCCAGGGATACCAACCCTGTTATCAAGGCTTAGCTGCGCTACAATATGCATATGATAAAGCATCCACCATTAGCATGGGATATCCAGTAACAAAACACACACACCATAAAATAGTGGAGTTAATATGGAAAGGAACATTTGTCCTGACCAATGCTAGAACCTTAGAATATATGACCCTACTAACCTATCCAGACATTTCCATTAAAAGGTGTAGTACGGTGAACCCAACTGAAATAATTCCTTTGGAATTTGAGGGACAAGCACATGACTGTGTAGCAAACTCCTTGACGTTTACCAGACTTAGACCAGACCTAGAGTCAACCCTGTTACTTAACATTGGGGAAGAGTACGTAGAATAATATTCTGTGGATGGGTCCTGCTATAAAGACCATACGGGAAATCATGCAGGTTATGCAGTGGTATGAAAACAAGGAAATGAGTTTAAAGAAGTGATAGCAGAATACTGTCCACAGCCATGCTCAGCCCAGTTAGCCGAACTTAAAGCACTTACCGCGGCCTGCACTCTAGGAAAAAGGAAGACAGTTAACATATATACTGATTCAGCATATGCACATGGGGTATGCCACCTACTTGGGGCAGTCTGGAAACAACGAGGATTTAGGAAAAGTGATGGTACACCCATACAACATCACAAGCAGATCGTAGAACTAATGACGGTATTAATGTATCCCGCAAAACTGGCCATAATAAAATGTCAGGCGCACAAGAAAGGAAATGGGCTTGTGATTAAAGGCAATAATGCAGCTGATGAAGCTGCCAAAAAAGCATCTAAATGCACCATCCCGGTATTAACGGTACCAATGGTCATTATTGAATCTATACCACAACCAGATGATATAACTAGAATGCAGGAAAGAGCAGGAACTTAAAAACAAACAATGTGGCACCAAAGAGGGGCCACCAAAGACACGACAGGACTATGGAGGTCTCATGAAGGAACCATAGTAGCACCCACCATATTGCTTAATCTGCTGATAACTGATGTGCATGGTTGTGACCATTGCGCAAGGGGGGAAGTGGTAAGGAAAATAAAAAAACAAGGGTACTGGTCGCCATATTTGCAAGCAATGGTAGATGATGCATTGGCAAAATGTGAAGTTTGCGCGCAAAATAATGTGTGTGAAGGCATAACTACGCCTATAGGTCACATACCATTCCCAGAAGGACCATTTCGACACCTAGTCATGGATTATGTGGATATGATAGAAAAGGTAAATGGCAAAAGATGCATGCTAGTGATAATAGATAGATTTAGCATATGGGTAGAGGCGGACCTGGGATCAGGGACAGTAATCACATTTCTAACCAGAGAAGTAATACCCAGGTTCGGAATAACGACAGAAATCAGTTCAGACAAAGGATCAGCATTTATTCAGAAAACGGTAAAACAAGACTGGGATGTGCGGCAGGTAGCTTAGTGGTTAAGAGCGTTGTGCCAGTAACCTGAAAGGTTGCTGGTTCTAATCCCTGAGCTGACTAGGTGAAAAATCTGTCAATGTGCCCTTGAGCAAGGCACTTAACCCTAATTGCTCCTGTAAGTCGCTCTGGATAAGAGCGTCTGCTAAATGACTAAAATGTAAAATAGAGCAAGCTTCTATGAAATTGTTCTATAATGACTTTGTTGCTGATAAATGCGGAGTCAATGCAAGTGAAGCACATCAAAATTGCACTAATCTCAGAGTACATCCGCTGATTTTTTTATCCCTGTTAATTGTCCTCATTATGTCCGAGGCTTGATGATTACATTCTAACAACTTGTTGGTCGTGGCTGGCCGATATGAAATATGAAAAACAAAGTTGATGGAAAGTAACTTGACATTTGTTACAACTAAAATATTGCAAAATGTACAGTAGCTGTAGGATAATGTAGTAGCCTGTAACATTTGTGCTGTTACGGCAGTATACAGGATATTTGTTTCTTAGGTCACATAAGTTAACCATGTCCAGCCCACCTTAACTGTGAACTTCTCAGAAATCACTGCTGAAAAGAAAACCCAAACCAATAAATAGAATGCACAATCATCTCATCATTATGTCCAAGGCATGCTAGTCACATCAATTCCAAGGATAGGCCTGCTACAAGTGTTAGAAATATGCATTTCATTAGATTGTGCTAATGTGCCTTTGGATATATTCTTGCATATATTTCTACTTTTGAGTAGCCCTGTGGAGGTAAATACATGAATCATTAAACAAATGTCTTGATTCAAATAATTATAATGTACCACCACCTTTGACGCAGAGCTCTTATTGTGTCCTGTAGATATTTATTATATAGTTGCATGACTCTCTCACTGTAGTCCACATGAATATAGAGGTCATGGCTTCCTTCAGAAATATTCAAATGTACTGCATTATCATCCCTATGCAAATCACAAACAGTTTATTTCTGAAGACACAACACCTTCATTCTCCTGTGATCGCCGCATGCACGGCAATGTAGGGACCATCAAAGTAAGCTCTCAAAATCTATTTCATTCAGTGCTTAGATGCATTTCCTGCCTTCCTGGCCGACTATTGTGGACTATATGAGAAAATGTAATTGAAGTTGCATCGGTTAAAACAATGTATTCCTTGCAGCACCGCCACCTTTGCCACCCAATGTCACTAAAGCCAACAGAACATGGGAATTTAAGAAAAAACATTTTATGGTCAAATATTGACTGAGCAATGTCTACAAAACCACAATATTTCCAGACATCCACTGAATCATTAAAATACCAATTGTTACCGAATGGAGGCAGTGACAGGCAGGTGTGACTATTATTCCACCGATGTGGACAACAATTCAAGCTAACATGTCAAACATCTAAAACAAGACAATCCTAAAGGTGTCAGAATTAATGATAATCCAGAGGTTTTTGAAAACAACAGAGCAAATCTAAGGTAGTAACCTAATGTATTTCAGAATAGGCCTACATATCCTAAAAGAGGATAAGTATAGAATTGTAATTGAAATTTGGAATTAGCTAGCAATCTACCTGACATCATCACTAACAATGCAGAGCATGGTTGTGTTCCAGACTGCCTTAATCCATCGGTTTCACAATCAGACAGCCAAGCCATTGTTCCACCACCCAGACACAGGATAAGTGTACTTTCTTAGCTATTGGCATTCAAGGAGCAAAGCTAAAGGCAGAGATGGTTTTGATATATAACTCAGATCAAATGTATTTAGTCTCTGTGCTTTAATGTGGAACTATTAATGTCATTTCAATTATCCATGTGGCCACGCTGACATTTTCCCTTCTGTACTTCTTCACGTCTGTGCTACTGTATGTCTGTTACCTGGCAGCACTACTGAGGGGTCAATTGAACTCCCCTATACCTTGAGTGTAGGCTATTTTCAGAGGAAATCTACAGACCCCTTTTAAAGAGGACATTTTTCAAAATAAAACAGCTTCCCATTTCAAGCCTTTTCCTAAGGTTCATTATAGTAATCAGTCATACATTTCCAACGGAGGCTCTGAAAATGATGATGTTTATTTGGACACTACATCACCAAGGGTGGGATTTGGCTTAGCCTTTTCAAAAATGTGAGATTGGTGCCTCGTCCAATTCTCCGGTCTTGCGTTCTGAGCACTCCCACACTATGGGTAACGTGTTTCCAAGTGCAAGGCACTTTGGAGGCCTGCTGTCATGCGGTCTCACAGGTAAAGCTCCAAATTTGCAGTTGAACTGCACTGTCGTGCCCTCACACACTTAGTAAAGACATGAATGGGACTCTTAACTTTTTTTTGTGATTTTGAAAAGAGAAGGGGGTGGAAAAAGGTTGAATTCAGCACTCTTTAACAGATCTCTCCATATGCCCAGTTAAAAGAAGGAATGCATGGTGAAGTTGGGTACTCTCCCAAATCAAATCTACAGACACGTTTGGCGAGTGGAGGTAATTTTACCTTGCCATTTACACAGCTCAGGCACTTGTGTTACATCACACAGGACTTGCTAACCAGAGCATGCTTGGTCTCTGGAGGTCAGGGCTACAGTGTGAAGAGTATAGAGCAGGTGCTGCTATTAACAGGCTGCCTGTCTCCATATCCTCCGGCTATGGCGGCACCACAGTCCTCCTGTCCAAGTGCAGCAGGTGCTGTTTTACAGGTCTCCGAAAGAGGACCCTCTAATGGGATACATGACCAGAATCCCAACACGGGGTGTAAGGCAGCAGAGGTGTCTCTCGCTGCCTCCCGCCGATAAAGAGTTTTCAAACACGGCCCAGGCTTAAGATGTGTGACAAGGCGAGCCACGGGGGGAAGTTGAGGGCTCACCCCATGTGAGCGTCTTACCAAGTGACACAGGTCCTTATTTATTAGGTCAAACCAAGGGAGTCTGGGAAGGAGGTGAAATAATGAGAAGGCGGGCTGAAAAAGAGAACCTGTGGTCCTTGCATTTGACAGCCATGGGAAGACTGAATCTAGTCTCCTCCTGGCTGAGGAGCAGAAAATAACATCATCCCACTCTATAATGTCATTATGTTGCCTCCAATGAAGATGCTAATAAATTGCACTCATGAGGATAAGTTGGCTGCGAGGTTGAATAAATACCCACTCTAATGGAAGATTTATTGTGTCTTACTCTGATGCAACTAATACAACTCACTTTTATACTGACTAAAAAGGTTTTTGTTGTCATAAAGTAAAGACAGCTTTCATTGTCATTTTCATTGCTCAAATGTTGTTCAAATGTGGCTTTCAACAGTTTATTATATTGTGAAGGTCTTTGGAAATATTTAATTTTGCCTCGGAGCCTAAATATATTTTTTAATTAGAAAGTATTTTGTTACACTAAAACGAACATAGCCTATACAGTATACAGAGACTTAAGGCTATCAAGAATATGATATGGATGCAAAGTTAATTTGTTCGAGGAGCGATTTTGTAAGAATTGGCTGTTCAATAATTGTATAATTGTAGATCCAGGTCTTGATATAAGCCTGATAATGAATTTGTTAGCAGTATTACCAAATAGTTATTTCTGCCATACTGTACAGACATGGTAATTCCTTTTGTCCAAAACAGCAACCACCTTCTCTCTGTTCATATGCCTGATCCTTTTGAAAGGCAGCCCATGAAAATGTTGAAAAATACTTGATAAAAAAAAACTCTACAGAGACATGGCATCACAGTAGGCTAACATTACCAACCATAACCAATACAATTCTTTATCATATACCTTCAATGTGACATGACAAATATTGTTTTACCATTCTTGCACTCAAAATGAATCTTCTTACGACAATAGATTTTTACAGTGAGACACAAATGAACACTTATTGATCTATAATTTGTGTATGTAATATCATATTGACTCCTATAGATGTAGGATCTTAATTTGATCACTCTTTTGTTGCTGAGAATTTTCCAGAAGGAAATGCAAACTTGTAGTGTATTTGAGTTTTTAAAAGGCTTCTAAAGCTTATTTCCACTTTGAAATGTCAAACTTGATTTGCCCTAACGTAAATTGTATCAACTCCTACAAAACATTTCCATTAATTATAATCCACATAATAAGTCACATTTCCTGTTGCTGCAGGATTATTTTCCTGCTGTTGCAAACTGGCTCAAATTAAGATCCTACATCTATACATATAACATTGATGCTGTTAGACATTTTGATTGATTAGTCGCTAAGTGAGATTTCATATTGGCTTCCCTCTGGAAGCCCTTTATGGACTGAGGAGTAAAATCTGTTGTAACCAATGACTGTATACATGAAAGGACAAAGCCATCGCTCACGTGAAACCATTTGTTCCTATGTGAAGACTCAATAGCGCATTTAAGCCAAATGAAGTCGGTTAAGATGGCTTCTCATGGAGACAACATGTGCAGTTTGAGCTACTCCAAGAAGTGATGATGAAGGCTAGCTCAGTGCTGCCCACTCATTGAATAACTCAAATTAAAAGCCGACCGGGGTACTGCAGGCTGCCATTAGCAACTAAATTATCCTTATAACTTCTTCTGTGTGCTATTTTAAAATAGCATACGGCAGGTGTATTAGAAGCAATTATTGGTACCATGATTGTCTTCAAAATAAAACCATTTTTACATGAAGTTTGACCACGAAGATTGGCATTTTTCCATTCACTATAATGGGTGATCCTGTTTTCGTTTTCTGCTAACAATGCCTGCAGTACCGCGGTCGGCCTTGAACCTCTGTGGCTTCAATGAGAGGGGGCAGTCGTTCTCCCCTGGTTGTAACCATTGGAGAAAAACTTCAATGACTACAACAATTCAATGGAGGAGAGGTAGGCTAATGTTACACTGAATAAAACTATTGATTGACCTTGAACAGATTTCCAAATTATCAAGGATTTTTTCGTCACTGCTAGCATTGATCAATGGGAACCATGGCGATTAATTATCAGAGACACTTATCGGATTTGGAATTGCCAACCAACTGAAAACAGAAAATGGAGAGCCAAACCTTCAGCTCATTCTCACTCTCACTGTATACAGAACATAGCCACAATCCAATCGTCTGCCTTCCTTTCACACCCACTCTTTATCACTCTTATCCATATCAGATAGAGTAGATGGGGGAAGGGAAGCCTTTCTGTGTAGATGGAGTATTATTGGTCAAGTCTCATAACCCTTTCTCCCCAACACCCGCTTATTGAATCCATTGATATCTTCTTATCATCAAAACACAGAGGATTCCTCACCTGAATTTGTTTTCCCCTTCCTCTTTCATTCATTCATCAGTATCTTGCAGTGAATTCAGGGCCCTTCCTGGCTATACTAACTTATGTAGAGTGTCGCTGTCAGTCTACCATTGAAAGAGGGGTGCAAAATAATGTTTCATTTGCTGACAAGTAAGTAATGAGACACACATTATATAAACAACAGTTACATCTCTCAGAGGGTGGAGAGATAATTACTTGAAATCATAGGACTAAACATTTTACCCAATGAGTGGTATTCTCAATTGCAATATGAATACTACGGAGAGAGGAAGCTCTGGAGGGGAAGGGCTCTTAGACAAATTTAACCATATTTCCAAAAAGTTATGATTTTAATTATTTCTAAATTACGCATACTCTGCTCTAGCCTCAGAGGTGAGTGAAATGATTTCATTCAAGCCCTTCTATGCAACCAGGATGATAGTCTTTTCAGACTGAAGGACGGCAAAATTTTAACTCTTCTCTCAAAGGTCTGGCTATCCAGATTAATTTGGGCTGATGGGACATGAAGTAGAGAGAGAGACTTTGGATTCATTTATTTTCCTCAGAGACTGGCCATAAAACATGAATAGCCCCATCGAGTCTAGACGTACACACAGCCACATCTTCATTTAGATGCTATTCATCCTGGAAACCTGTACAAGCAACCTTAGTAATTGTCTCCTGCTGTGTGGTGTGTGCCTAATACTGATTTAAAAATGTGCATCCTCACATGCTAGACATACTGATGGGCCGACATTCTGTATAGTGGAAGTCCAGCAAATACAAATGGGGACATGTTTGATTGCTCTCCTTGGGGCTCAATCTATTGTGCACATACCTTTTAACATCCCTCAGTGGCAGTGCAACTTTTTGTTTTGCCTTCACACATCATTATTGAGCAGTGATCTGCATGACACATGGGGTGTGCCTCACCTGTACTTCTCAAATACTTTTCACAGTATGCTGTTTCAGTTTTCCACTTTGTCCTTAGAAAGATTGAGGATGACCATATGCCTTGCTACATTTAAAATTACTTCACAGAGCCAAGGAATGATACCTGCCCCTAATCCCATATAAATTTAAGCATTTTAGGATTGCACAATATATCATAATCTGAGATCAAAAGGATACTGGCAGGTTCCATTTTCTTATATTCTCAGAAATACAAGACATAGGGCAATAGCACCAGGGGCCTCATTTATAAACGTTGCGTACGCACAAAATATGGCCAAAAACATGTGTGCGCCAGTTTTCACGGAAAAGTTGGCATTTATAAAAAAAACTGTACTTGACATGAGAATGTGCTTATCCTCCCGCAAACTTTAGACCATGCCTACGCACAGTTTCTAAGTGGTTGAAGTATTGCATTGCAAGAAGGCAACAGTAGCCTAGTAGTATCCTTGCCCTTGTGCAAATGGGGAATATACATTTGAAGTCAGAAGTGTACATGACATTTAATCCTAGAAAAAATTCCCTGTCTTAGGTCAGTTTGGATCACCACTTTATTTTAAGAATGTGAAATGTCAGAATAATAGTAGAGAGAATGATTTATTTCAGCTTTTATTTATTTCATCACATTCCCAGTGGGTCAGAAGTTTACATACACTCAATTAGTATTTGGTAGCATTGCCTTTAAATTGTTTAACTTGGGTCAAATGTTTCGGGTAGCCTTCCACAAGCTTCCCACAATAAGTTGGGTGAATTTTGGCTCATTCCTCCTGACAGAGCTGGTGTAACTGAGTCAGGATTGTAGGCCTCCTTGCTCGCACACGCTTTTTCAGTTTTGCCCACACATTTTCTATAGGATTGAGGTCAGGGCTTTGTGATGGCCACTCCAATACATTGACTTTGATGTCCTTAAGCCATTTTGCCACAACTTTGGAAGTATGCTTGGGGTCATTGTCCATTTGGAAGACCCATTTGCGACCAAGCTTTAACTTCCTGACTGATGTCTTGAGATGTTGCTTCAATATATCCACATAATTTTACTTCCTCATGATGCCATCTATTTTGTGACATGCACCAGTCCCTCTTGCAGCAAAGCATCCCCACAGCATGATGCTGCCACCCCCGTGCTTCCCGGTTGGGAGGGTGTTCTTCAGCTTGCAAGCAGCCCCCTTTTTCCTCCAAACATAACGATGGTCATTATGGCCAAACAGTTCTATTTTTGTTTCATCAGACCAGAGGAAATTTCTCCAAAAAGTACGATCTTTGTCCCCATGTGCAGTTGCAAACCGTAGTCTGGCTTTTTTATAGCGGTTTTGGAGCAGTGGTTTCTTCCTTGCTGAGCGGCCTTTCAGGTTATGTCGATATAGGACTCGTTTTACTGTGAATATAGATACTTTTGTACCTGTTTCCTCCAGCATCTTCAAAATGTCATTTGCTGTTGTTCTGGGATTGATTTGCACTTTTCGCACCAAAGTACGTTCATCTCTAGGAGACAGAACGCGTCTCCTTCCTGAGCGGTATGAAGGCTGCGTGGTCCCATGGTGTTTATATATTGTTTGTACAGATGAACGTGGTACCTCCAGGCGTTTGGAAATTGCTCCCAAGGATGAACCAGACTTGTGGAGGTCTACAATTTGGCTGATTTCTTTTGATTTTCCCATGATGTCAAGCAAAGAGGCACTGAGTTTGAAGGTAGGCCTTGAAATACATCCACAGGTACACCTCCAATTTACATTTTACATTTAACATTTTAACATGACTCAAATGATGTCAATTAGCCTATCAGAAGCTTCTAAAGCCATTACACAATTTTCTGGAATTTTCCAAGCTGTTTAAAGGTACAGTCAACTTAGTGTATGTAAACTTCTGACCTACTGGAATTGTGATACAGTGAATTATAAATGAAATAATCTGTCTGTAAACAATTGTTGGAAAGATGACTTGTGTCATGCACAAAGTTGATGTCCTAACCGACTTGCCAAAAATATAGTTTGTTAACAAGAAATTTGTGGAGTGGTTGAAAAACAAGTTTTAATGACTCCAACCTAAGTGTATGTAAACCTCCGACTTCAACTGTAGGCATACAGAGGCCCATTATCAGCAACCATCAGTCCTGTGTTCCAATGGCACGTTGTCTTTGCTAATCCAAGTTCATCATTTTAAAATGCTAATTGATCATTAGAAAATGCTACCAAATACAACACTGTGTACTACTCCCTTCACAGAAAAGCGCAAACTGGCTCTAACCAGAATAGAAAGAGGAGTGGGAGGCCCCGGTGCACATTTGAGTAAGAGGAGTTTACAGCATACTTCCAAAGTTGTGGCAAAATGGCTTAAGGACATCAAAGTCAAGGTATTGGAGTGGCCATCACAAAGCCCTGACCTCAATCCTGTAGAAAATGTGTGGGCAGAACTGAAAAAGCGTGTGCGAGCAAGGAGGCCTACAAACCTGACTCAGTTACACCAGCTCTGTCAGGAGGAATGGGCCAAAATGCACTCAATTTATTGTGGGAAGCTTGTGGAAGGCTACCCGAAACGTTTGACCCAAGTTAAACAATTTAAAGGCAATGCTACCAAATACTAATTGAGTATATGTAAACTTCTAACCCACTGGGAATGTGATGAAAGAAATAATAGCTGAAATAATTCATTCTCTCTACTATTATTCTGACATTTCACATTCTTAAAATAAAGTGGTGATCCTAACTGACTTAAGACAGGGAATTTTTACTAGGATTAAATGTCAGGAATTGTGAAAAACTGAGTTTAAATGTATTTGGCTAAGGTGTATGTAAACATCCGACTTCAACTGTAAGTATTGACTATATGACAAATTATTATGTTTTACAAATTAATCTTAATACCAATTTCCAAAATACTCCCCTTATCACCCTGTTGATTACACCTCAGATTCACAGTATCATGACGTAACACCTCCAATATCTGTTAGGGGGACTAGTCAAAGACAGAGAAAACAATGGTGGGAACGTCAGGAGATTCTTGAAGGTCTTGAAGATCTTGAAGTTCTTGGTTGTTCTTGGATGTTCTTGGATGTCTGACCATCCGCCGAGGGAATCAGCCAGAGCACGTAGCTCATCAGTAGCATTCCCATTCTCATCCTCTCCCATCTCCCGTTTCTGGCCCCATCTGCTGTTTCTGGCCAGCTTCAGCAGCCTCAGCTCCCTCATCTCTAGGTCGTCGGTTTCCTCATGGTTCTCTGGTGCAGTGGTTTAGATGATACCAGGTCGTTCTCCTCTCTATCCGTACAGCCGTTGGTGTAGCCTGGGTAATGATGTATAGTCCCTTTGGCACGGGACCTCCCTCCGTCACTAGGGTCTCCGGATCATGCAGAGTCCCTCTCAATCCATCGACATCGGTCTGCGGAGATTGTCCTTCTGGCACCGTACCAATAGGGAAGCTCGGAGTCACCACTGCAAAGACACACAGACACAAAAGAAAATAACGCTACCCAATGGCGGGGTCATCTTCCTCTTCTGGGGTTGGAACTCTCCTACAGTGGGACACATGGATCCAGGTATCTGTCTCTGCCACTTTTACCATCATCGAGGCAGTCAGCAACACCTGGTATGGGCCTCTCCACCTAGGGTCTTTCCAGCTATTTCTTCTGTAGTCTTTTACCGCACAAAGTCTCCAGGGCACAGACAATGCTAAGATTCTCCTGCTAGGTTGTAAGAGAGAAACCTTCACCTGTGGGAAGGAAGTCTTAAGAACATTGTTAGTTGAGACACATTATGCTTCTGTACCATGTCTTCTCCTCAGTCAGGAGAAGACTTGAGATTAGGAAGTGCACATTATTGCAGCTTTTTGTAGTCCACTAGTTTCAGAGACAGGCCCCCTACTTTGTCTCCTGCCACACTTACATTTGCATATAAAACATTCCATCTAACCCATTAATTACTTTTGCTGATATTCTTAATACAATTTGCATATTTACCAAAAGGCCCCAGGGGACCAGTAATTCCCCTCTTTGGACACATGACACACATCGTGATTCATGCGTTCAAAAAATAAAACAACAACATTGCCTGTTAAACCAAAATAATAAATTAAATTAGAATGACAACCATTGATAACATCTTAAGTTAATTATATCCCATAAGGTAATTCCGGAATAGTAAAATTGACTAGCGACAGGTATCCCTCATTCAGGGCTAGCGCTCTCTCTCTGTCCTTGTCATGGTCCGAAACATATATACGACTATGAACTATAAACTTCTTTATAATTATCAGTATTACAAATGACCCTCAACTCGGTATAATAAATGACCTTGAATACATCATCCAATGTCTCTCGGCTTTCCAGTGTGGGTGATCAAATCACACTAGAAAGTAAGAACAGAGGTCAGAGGTCATTCAAATCCTTCAAAGAAGTGTTTCATTTCTATAGTAGACTAATTATTAATAATAGTCAAAACATTTCATACATTTTGTATCCCAAGTGTGCAGTAAGTCCTTAGTACAGTTATTTTCAAAATAAATCACATTTACTTAAAACTCACTCCAGAAAATAAAAACCTCAGAAAATTCCATGTGTGTGCCCCTTTAAGATATCACATTTCTAACCCGTGAAAACACCCTAAAATAAAAACAAAAACCCTATCCAACTAACATTTCATAATAGGTGGGTTGTGTGAAAACCAAATAAAAATGGCCTTATTTAATTTGGTAGCTCCCTTCACTGCCTACTCCGGATATCTTACTACTTATAAAACTGCAGAATTTAACTAACATCTTTCCCCAAGACCACATACTCGGGAACATCTGAAAAAGATACTGAAACCCCCTTCTCCTGTTGTCACGCCCTGATCGAGATAACTCTTGTTGGTTGGGTCAGGGTGTGAGTTTTCTGTTGAGATCTATGTTAGTGTATTTCTATGTTGTAGATCTAGGTTGTATTTCTATGTTTGGCCGGGTGTGATTCCCAATCAGAGGCAGCTGTCGCTCGTTGTCTCTGATTGGGGGTCATACTTAGGTAGCCATGTTGCCTACCTTAGTTGTGGGATCTTGTTCCGTTTAGGCTTGTCTGTGTATAGCCGGAGGACTTCACGTTGCGGTGTTATGTTAATAAACATGTACGCTTTCACGCTGCACCGTCTCTCAACGATTGTGACACCTGTAAGAAAAAGTATACATATTGTTGACATTCACTCTTAATCAGTAACAAGCATGACGACGATAATTCCACTATCTTCCCTCTCGTCTTAATCAATGTTTAAATTTAATTCCTCGTTTCTACTAATAAGGACTAATTCTCTCTTATAGGGCTTTTACAAAGGACTCTAACCTTTAACAAAGCTTGTTGAGGACTTGAACCTCGTAACAAAGGACTCTAACCTTTACTCAAACCTAACACTTTATGATGATTCTTACACACCAAAGGACTCAAACCTATATTTTTCCATCTTTATAATGTCGTACACATTAAAGGACTCAAACCTATATTTTCCCATCTTTATAATGTCGTACACATTAAAGGACTCAAACCTATATTTTTCCATCTTTATAATGTCGTACACATTAAAGGACCCTGCGCCCAATCTTGTTAAACCCACTCTCCTTCTCCTCTGTTGTTTTTACTCATTACTCTGAACACACCCTGTTTTGAATCATAGCACCATGTCATTGTCTAATTTGATATTTCTCCCTACATCTCATTAAATAACTCAATACAACTCATCTTCCCCCTTTTAAAATATTGAATTTTAAACGTTCTTTACAGCTCAGCCTTACCACAGATAAGCAGAGATTAACACAATCCAAAACAAATAAAAGTCTGCTTACCTGTCGGTTAGGGCGCTGGACTGCATACACCCTCAGTACCTCTGTCGCGCTGTCTAAATCGCGTCCTCGTCGTGGCTCCGTTGGCCCGAAGGTGTAGGCTCTTGGAATCTCGATTGTTTGCGCGACTGTGTCCCTTTTTGCCATGTTCACTTGTGGGCCCTTGGCGGACGTTTTTTGATCTCGAGCCAAACTCCGAATCCCCGGATCTGCCCGATAGCCGTGCGTGATCGGGATCAGTTGACGGGACTACCGTGAATCTAGTTTTGACTCTCTCTCAGATTTTTCTCTGTTACCTCCGTTTTGTTTATTTTCTGTCACTCCACACTACCCCTTCTGCCGGCGCCTCGGCCGGCGGATAATCCGGCCAATTATGAACCCAGCGGACCTGGACTCCGTCGCCATGCCATTACCCAGCAGGAGAAGGAGTAGTTGGGCCATCAAGCACGGTACTCAGGGGAGATCGCGTTGTCAGTTCGAACCTTTCTACCGGCCTGATGGAGGTCCAGAACCAACGCCAATGTCGGTGGAGGACCCACTACCGGTTCCACCCATCTCGCCTGCCGCTTCTGAAGTGGTGTCCTCCGTGAGCCCAAGGTTCCGACGCCGGAGAAATATGAGGGGGATCTGGGAAGATGCCGTTTCCTTCCTTATGCAGTGTGGATTAGTGTTCGATCTACAGCCCTACTCTTATGCCACTGACAAGGCTAGGATAGCCTTTTTGATTGAGTTGCTGCGTGGTCGAGCGCTGGAGTGGGCTTCAGCCGTTTCGGGGAACGACAGGATCCCTGCATGGCTTCATACCAGGGGTTCACGCCGAGATGAGGAAGCTCTTCGACCATTCCGTCCGAGGGAGGGACGCAGCCAGGCGTCTGTTTTCTCTTCACCAAGGAACTGAGCGTGGCCGACTTCGTGATCGAGTTCAAGACGTTGGCTGTGGAGAGTGGGTGGAACGAGGAGTCTTTGCAAGCGGCCTTTTACCAGGGGGCCTGTCGGAGCAGCTCAAGGATGAGTTGATCTCCTATCCGGAGCCTAGTGACCTGGACAGCTTGGTAGCCTTGTCTATTCGGGTGGATAATCGAGTCCGAGAGCGAAGGAGGGAGAAGCAATGGGGTCCGCTCAATCGATCAGCTTCTCAGTTCCCAGTCGGGTCGATGGTGGACCAGAACCCGTCGATCATTCTCCACCACCAAGGATTAGTGGAGAGGACCTCTCTCCCGATTCTGAACCCACGCAAGTGGGGCGGCACGGGTTAACCAAGGAGGGAGCGTCAACATAGACGTAAGACCAACTGCTGCCTCTACTGTGGTCGCTCGACATTACATCTCCACTTGTTCCCGGCGGTCGTCAAACTGCCCGGCTCGCAAAGTTGGGAGGACTTTTAGCGAGCCAGTTTCAACCTCTCAGTACCTCTGTCAGACCCCGCTTCCCGGCTACCCTTGTGAACAGGAATCAGAGCTTAGCGCTTAACGCTTTTATCGATTCAGGTGCCGATGGAAGCTTTCTTGATGCCGAGTTGGTGGAACAGCTGGGGCTTTCCAAGGAGCAATTGCGCGGAAGCCATTGAAGCGACCACTCTGAACGGCAGTAGTCTGGCACGTATCACGATGAGGACTGAACCGGTTAAGATGCGGTGTTGTCGGGAATCATTCTGAGATGATTTCATTTTTCATTCTGCCGTCTTCCCATGTTCCTCTGGTTCTTGGATACCCCTGGCTGAAGGAACACAATCCCACGTCCGATTGGGTGACGGGCAAGGAACGAGTTGGAGCCTTGATTGTCATGCTAACTGTCTCAAGACTGCCTGCCCCCATTCGGTTCCCAGTCAGGTGATTGAGGCTAAAACCCCAGATTTGTCCCTGGTTCCCGAGACATATCACGATTTGGGGGAAGTTTTCAGTAAGCAGAAGGCTCTGTCACTTCCTCCCCACCGACCATATGATTGTGCCATCAACCTGGTTCCTGGAGCTGTCTACCCCAAGGGAAGGTTATACAGTATCTCCCGACCTGAACGTGAGGCGTTGGAGACCTACATCAAGGAGTCCCTAGCTGCTGGTCTCGTTCGTCCCTCGTCATCACCCCTGGGGGCAGGTTTCTTCTTTGTGGGAAAGAAGGATGGCTCTCTTCGACCGTGTATTGACTATCGGGGGTTGAATGACATCACGGTCAAGAACAAGTATCCCCTGCCCTTGATGAGTTCTGCCTTCGACTCCTTACAGGGTGCTACGGTGTTCACCAAGCTAGACCTACGCAATGCGTATCACCTGGTCCGGATCAGAGAGGGGGACGAGTGGTTGACGGGTTTCAATACACCGATGGGTCACTTCGAGTATCAGGTGATGCCGTTTGGACTGACCAATGCTCCAGCGGTATTCCAGAGTATGGTGAACGACGTCCTGAGAGATATGATCGGTCTCTTCGTGTTTGTTTACCTGGATGACATTCTGATCTTCTCGAAGGAACCTTCCGACCACGTCCAGCATGTCCGGCAGGTTCTGCAGCGATTGCTGGAGAATCGCCTGTTCGTGAAGGCCGAGAAGTGCGAGTTTCACGCCCACACTACATCCTTTCTCGGGTACATCATCTCCAGGGGTGAGATTAGGATGGATCAGGAGAAGGTTAGAGCGGTTCTGGAATGGGCCCAGCCCGGTACGAGATTGCAACTCCAGAGATTTTTGGGGTTTGCAATTTCTACCGCAGATTCATCCGGGATTACAGCCGTGTGGCCGCCTCCACTAACTGCCTTGACTTCCAGCATCAGGACCTTCAAGTGGAATCCGGAGGCGGATCGAGCGTTTCTGGATTTGAAGAGGCGATTCACCAACGCACCGATTCTCTCTCAACCGGACACGGCCCGTCAGTTTGCCGTTGAAGTGGACGCCTCTGATGTGGGAGTTGGCGCCATCCTGTCGCAGCGATGCTCCACGGACAGTAAACTCCATCCCTGGCGCCTACTACTCTGCGCTCGCCTACGGAGAGGAATTACGATGTGGGTAACCGGGAGCTCTCTGCGGTGAAACTTGCCTTGGAGGAGTGGCGCCACTGGTTGGGGGGGGCGGAGCAACCGTTTATTGTCTGGACTGACCACAAGAATCTTGCTTACGTGCAATCGGCTAAACGTCTCAACTCCCGTCAGGCCAGGTGGGCGTTGTTTTTCGGACGCATTCAGGTTTGTCCTGACGCTCCGACCTGGATCTAAGAACGGCAAGGCGGACGCCTTGTCCCGGATGTTCTCCAAGACGGAAGAGAGTGGGTCCAAGACCGAGACAATTCTCCCGAACTGCGTCGTGGGAGCAGTTATGTGGAAGATTGAGGAGGAGGTGATGGCGGCCCTTCGGACGCAGCCCGGTCCCGTAACGGTCCACCCGGTCGGTTGTTTGTGCCTGAGTCGGTTCGCCCTGCTGTCCTCAAATGGTCCCACGCCAGCAAGATGGCTTGTCACCCTGGCGTGGCTCGGACGATGGCGTTTCTTCGCAGACGTTTTGGTGGCCTGCCATGGCCGAGGATACTCGGGGTTTTGTTGCTGCCTGTCCAGTGTGTGCGCAGAATAAGAGTACCAATCGGCCCAGCTCTGGACTACTTCACCCCTTCCTATTCCCCGGCGACCATGGTCGATCTGGCCCTGGACTTTGTCACTGGGTTGCCCGCTTCTGAGGGGAACACGGTCGTTCTGACTATCGTGGACAGATTCAGCAAGTTCGCCCACTTTGTGCCTATTGCCAAGCTTTCCTCTGCCTCGGAGACGTCCGAGATCCTGGTCAGGGAGGTTTTCAGGGTCCACGGTTTGCCCAGTGATATCGTTTCCGACCGTGGTCCTCAGTTTACCTCTGCTGTCTGGAAGTCCTTCTGTTTGGCCATTGGAGCTACAGTCAGTCTCACATCTGGTTTTCACCCCCAATCCAATGGTCAGGCGGAGAGAGCCAACCAGAAGATGGAATCCACGCTACGCTGTCTGGTCTCTTCCAACCCCACCTCCTGGGCCTCTCAGTTGCCTTGGGTTGAGTATGCCCACAATACTCTCCCTACATCTGCCACTGGGATGTCTCCCTTCCAGTGCCTGTATGGCTACCAACCGCCCCTGTTCCCTTCTCAGGAGAAGGAGCTCTCTGTGCCTTCGGTTCAGGCCCATATTCGTGTGTTGCCACCGGACCTGGCATCGGGCCAGAAAGGCACTCCTTAGAGGTTCGGACCGGTATCAGCTCCAGGAGAATCGCCGGACCCCCGCTCCCACCTATACCATCGGAGATAGGGTTTGGTTGGCCACACGGGATCTTCCGTTACGGACTGAGTCTAGGAAGTTGTTACCGAAGTTTATTGGTCCGTTTGTGGTGGAGAAGGTGATCAATCCAGTGGCAGTTCGACTCAAACTCCCGAGGACGCTCAGAGTCCATCCCACCTTTCATGTCTCCTGCCTCAAGCCTGTCTTCCTCAGTCCTCTGTTGCCTCCTCCGCCTCCTCCTCCTCCTCCTCGGATGATCGGAGGTGGTCCTGCCTACACGGTGCGTCGCATTATGGATTCCAGACGGCGGGGCCGGGGTTTCAGTATCTCGTGGACTGGGAGGGGTATGGTCCTGAAGAGAGGAGTTGGATTCCACGGGCGACAGGTCCTAGATGCGGATCTCATCAGGGACTTTTACCGCCCATCCTGGCGCTCCGGGAGTCCGCCCGGTGGCGTTTGGCCGGAGGGGGGGGGTACTGTAACGATCCCGCTGTCTGAGTCGGGTCCTGCTCGTAATCTCCAGTTTCCCGAGGGTTCGGGAACGCTCCGGGAGCGCTCTGGTTTCCGCACTCTGCTTCCCATTTAGCAATCTGCACACCTGGGCCTAATCAGCACCTTTCTTAGGCTCTGGCCCAACATCCAGTTCCTGCCGGATCGTTAGCGCAGAACAGTAGGTGTATCTGCGTATCAGTTTTTGAGTGCTAGCGTGAGTTTTGGTTGTTTTGTACTTTGTCAAGTTTTTTGTGTCCTTACCTCCGTTTTTGTTCCACCTGCAGTCACACGTCCGGAACCTTCACCCCACCTCTGCCTGATGGTCGGCGGCTGCCGAGCCATCACTGGACCAAGTACTGCACCCCCAACTACGCACCCACGCCGTCCGCTCTGTCCCTGGATTATTCTGCACCTTTTTGTTATCTGAATAAACCTCACTTTCGTTCAACTCTCTCCTTGTCCGTAAACTGTATCCCGTTCGTAGACACCAATCTGTTATGATGAGTTTCTATGGTATCAAGTAATTCAGGATGCAAGAAGATATTTAACACTTAGATGGAGAGTTAATACAAAGTATTTAATAGATACGGTACCGGGTTCATATAACAGACGGCACATGCGTTGCCTCTTGTCATCCGAACTCCTACACAAAGGACTTCTCTCAGTTATATAGCCCCTTTACACATTTCTTCAACAACATCTGGTAACCATCAGTGGGCACTCCCCACTCTGATGGTATCACCTTGTACCCAAGTCAGTATATTCCATCTATCAATCATTCTAAGATAAACACGAATAAGCTCCCTCGACATACTGGAATCCTTGGCATTCAGACTCTGTGGCACCAAGAGTTACCTATCTAACAGATTAAAATATGTTCCTACAACACTGTGAAAAGACGTCATATCACATAGGAATGAATGGTGTCACGTGATCGATAGCTTTGTCCATTCATATATACAGTCATTGTCTGCACGGCTGTGTCAAGTGGGACAGAGAGGAGGAGGCGGAAATGGGACACAGGCCGTAAATCTGTCCAGAGCCCTATCCGTTCACGTCCTGTTGCCCTAGGTCTGGGATTTCAGAGACTAGCCGCAGTCAGTGGTTGAAAGCTTATAACGACAATGTTAACTGTAATGGTGAATGCAAAACTACTCACGTGCGAAATAAACTAATTGAAGCATTCTCTGCTAGCTCCATTTAGCTACCAATTTTGATTCTGGTGAGGATGTTTATGCCAGGGCACAAATGCGTCGATTTCCACCTAGTCCAACCTACGCTTCTGCCTGTGAAAGACGTGTATGCTGGAACATTGTGGATAATGTAATGTTCCATTGCTGGAACATTGTGGGAGACACATTTTCTCATAGCTACAAAAACAGCCTTATTTGCTAAAGTTGAACAAGTACAGACTACAGAGTACTATAATTTGGGTTATTACTAAGAACCCATCCTCATAAGACCAAGGCTATGGAATGAGAACGACCAAGGCTAATTCTGGGAATGTGTTGCTATAGTAACATTTAGTTATGGACACATTCTTGGTTAGGGATGTATTAAATATCAGATAGGTCTACATCCATATCAGTGACATTTATAAAACATACAGTACCTTGAAACTTTTTCCACCAATAATGGTGTATTCTGTTTTGCTTTCAGCTCTGAAGTAACCAATTAGACATTTCTACTTAACCGTCAGAAATGTTATGAGCCAGCGTCTTGTGTCTCGCTCTATTTGAAGCAGCTTTTGTATGGAATACAATAATGCCATAGCTCTGGCCTCATGTACTCTATAGTCATTGATTCAAACATTCAAATCCTCAGGAGCAAGGATGAAAATAGCAACAACAACAAAAACAGAAATCATTCAACACCTATTCAAATATGCTGCAAAGCCCAGACATTTGGATTCACGTTATTCTCCTCTGTAATTAACCATCCATATCACACAATGAACGCCGACTTTGGGCTATATCTGCATGTGGCGCCAGTGGTGACGCTCAGAATAATTTGTTGGCCTGGAAAAGGGACAGAAAAGTCTACCTTATCTACTGTCCATCTTGAGTACATACTGTGCATTAATGCGATACTAATTGCGCTCGCATCTCATCCAGAATGCAATACAATGCCCTGTTTCCGTAGTCTATGCATTTCAATTAGCTTTTTGTCGGGGCACCAGCTTGGGCCAGATAAAGACGGCATTGGTTTAGGTGGATATTGCTCCATATTGAGGGACACAGCTGTAGCCCAGCAGTCTTACATTAATAGGAGCTGTCAGTACAGCCTCTCACGAACTCCCATGAACTCTGGGTTTTTAATTCATGAGTACGTAGCTACACTTTGAAACAGTGTGATATGTGAATGCTTCCATGCAGCCATTACACAGTAGTGTAAAGCATAGCACAGAGAATTTTCGACAAACCTTTACTTGCCGATAATTCCCAACTAGGAAGACAACACGTCCTCTAAACTTCCATGTCTAGTTGCAGGGGATTCTCATTGACTGAAACACGTGAGTGTCATCATGACATGGGGCATTTTGGGGTGGACACCCACCTGTCTCAATCAATGAGAGAAGATTTGAAATACACAATATGGCGGTGTACACATTGTTTGATTACTTAATGGAGCAAAATATCTATTTAATTTAAAAATGGAGCATTTGCAATACACAAGTCTTTATAATTAAGTGTTTGAATGGTTATGAGGTGGGTTGGATATTTAATTGGAAATGAAGAATGTATTTGAAATTGAAAATGGAGGTCTGAGATCCTCAGTCTACATTTCATATTCCAATTAATGCTATGCGTCATAACATTTGAAGATACAGTTGAATTATTGTGGGAAATTGGTGATAGATTAGGCCCGTCTTTGTGCTTTTTCTTTATACATTTCAGACAAAAGCAGTACAGTTTGGTGTCACTATTCTTATGTCATAGCCAAAGGCACCCACCTCGACCCACAAAGTTAACTGTAAAATGCACATTATAGCTCTTGTGTGTCCCAAAGCTCAATCAAATACTGATGAATAGTTTAAGATAATTTTAAGGTACATTATTTATTTATTTATTTATTTATTTGTAGTTGACTCTTTCTCAGCTTACTGCTTAATATTGTCCGCATTTTACCCAATTAAGAAATTAGTTCCAATCATTAGCACTTTGGTCTACACTTTCTCTGAGACTGAATTACTCCTCCATCCTACTAGTAGTCTACAAATAATATGTTGTAGAGCACAATGATGGGAAAGTCTACTAAAAAAGCATTGCCCACATTCTTTGACCGTGTGCAAAATCAAAATTACCTTAGATATACAGTCGGGTCCGAAATTATTGACACCCTTGATAAAGATGAGCAATAATGACTGTATAAAATAAATCATTCAAATACTGAGCTACAATTGAAGTCGGAAGTTTACATACACTTAGGTTGGAGTCATTAAAACTCATTTTTTTCAAACACTCCACAAATGTCTTGTTAACAAACTATAGTTTAGGCAAGTCGGTTAGGACATCTACTTTGTGCATGACACAAGTAATTTTTCCAACAATTGTTTACAGACAGATTATTTCACTTATAATTCACTCTATCAAAATTCCAGTGGGTCAGAAGTTTACATACATTAAGTTGACTGTGCCTTTAAACAGCTTGGGAAATTCCAGAAAACGATGTAATGTCTTTAGAAGCTTCTGATAGGCTAATTTACATCATTTGAGTCAATTGGAGGTGTACCTGTGGATGTATTTCAAGGCCTACCTTCAAACTCAGTGCCTCTTTGCTTGACATCATGGGAAAATCAAAAAAAATCAGCCAAGACCTCAGAAAAAAATGGTAGACCTCCACAAGTCTGGTTCATCCTTGGGAGCAATTTCCAAACACCTGAAGGTACCACGTTCATTCGTACAAACAATAGTACGCAAGTATAAACACCATGGGACCACGCAGCCTTCATACCGCTCAGGAAGGAGACGCGTTCTGTCTCCTAGAGATGAACGTACTTTGGTGCGAAAAGTGCAAATCAATCCCAGAACAACAGCAAAGGACATTGTGAAGATGCTGGAGGAAACAGGTACAAAAGTATCTATATCCACAGCAAAACGAGTCCTATATCGACATAACCTGAAAGGCCGCTTAGCAAGGAAGAAGCCACTGCTCCAAAACCGCCATCAAAACGCCAGACTACGGTTTGCAACTGCACATGGGGACAAAGATCGTACTTTTTGGAGAAATGTCCTCTGGTCTGATGAAACAAAAATAGAACTGTTTGGCCATAATGACCATCGTTATGTTTGGAGGAAAAAGGGGTCTGCTTGCAAGCCGAAGAACACCATCCCAACCGTGAAGCACGGGGGTGGCAGCATCATGCTGTGGGGGTGCTTTGCTTGGTCGCAAATGGGTCTTCCAAACGGACAATGACCCCAAGCATACTTCCAAAGTTGTGGCAAAATGACTTAAGGACAACAAAGTCAAGGTATTGGAGTGGCCATCACAAAGCCCTGACCTCCATCCTATAGAAAATGTGTGGGTAGAACTGAAAAAGCGTGTGCGAGCAAGGAGGCCTACAAACCTGACTCAGTTACACCAGCTCTGTCAGGAGGAATGGACCAAAATTCACCCAACTTATTATGGGAAGCTTGTGGAAGGCTATCCGAAACGTTTGACCCAAGTTAAACAATTTAAAGGCAATGCTACCAAATACTAATTGAGTGTATGTAAACTTCTGACCCACTGGGAATGTGATGAAAGAAATAAAAGCTGAAATAAATCATTCTCTCTACTATTATTCTGAAATTTCACATTCTTAAAATAAAGTGGGGCTCCTAACTGACCTAAGACAGGGAATTGTTACTAGGATTAAATGTCAAGAATTGTGAAAAACTGAGTTTAAATGTATTTGGCTAAGGTGTATGTAAACTTCCGACTTCAACTGTACATATATACATACATATACATTTCCTATTTTTAAATATATTTCCCTTTATTACTTTCCAACCCCACCACCCCTTCCCTAATTGGAGTAAACTAGTGAACAACAATGCTTAGGCCTCTACTTCCAGCTTATACATACTATGTACATTTTATGGACACAGTCAATTTTACAATAATTTTATTTTGTTTGTTTTTACCCCTGAACTTCCTCTACCCTCAACCTCTCTGATCATTTTCATGATGTCCATCCGGTGTCACGGTTTCGGCCGAGGCTGCTCCTCCTCCTGGTTCGGGCAGGCTTCGGCGGTCGTCGTCCCCGGAGTACTAGCTGCCACCGATCTATGTTTCATGTTCGTTTGGTTTTGTCTTGATGTTGTACACCTGTGTCTTGTTAGTCCTCGTTAGTGTCCTATTTAGTTCTCGTTGTGTGTGTTTGTCTTTGTGTGTGATTGCTCTTCTGTTTTGTGTTGGAGCTACGTACTTCCCTCCAGTGTTTTGGAGAGGTTTTTCGCACATGTTAGTGCGCCGTTTGTTTGACGCCTGTGTGCGCCGTTATTTCGCCTTCGGGCTTATTGTGCTTATTTTCTACGTGAATATTGCACTAAAGTCTTTTGGACTGAGCTTCTGCGTCCTGCGCTTGTTTCATGCACCACACCCACCTTCAGCACCCCTTGACAGAATCACACACCACTATGGAATCAGCAGGATCTGCAGTTACGCCTGAGTCGCTCGAGGAGCATGTTCGCGGCCAAGATGACCAGATACGACAACTGGGGACCGCTCTACAGGACGTCATCAACACCCTGCACCGATGGGAGGCCAGCGGGGTACCCACACCTCCACCTACCCTGCCAACCCCATCGGCCGGTCCACCAGTCCCAGGTTCGGAACCCAGGGGGATTCGGCTCTCGCTCCCGAGGGCGTATGACGGAACAGCTGCCGGGTGTCAGGGGTTCCTCTTGCAGGTGGAGCTCTACCTGGCCACTGTACACCCGGTGCCCTCGGGACATGAGAGCGTTTCCGCCCTCATCTCCTGTCTCACGGGCAAGGCGTTGGAGTGGGCTAACGCCGAGTGGAGGAAGATGGACGCCAACACCATCTCCTACGCCGAGTTTTCCCGCCGCTTCAAGGCCGTGTTCGACCATCCACCTGAGGGCAAAGCGGCGGGGGAGCATCTAGTCCACCTGAGACAGGGGAGGAGGAGCGCACAGGCGTTTGCTCTAGAGTTCCGGACTCTAGCGGCGGACGCAGGGTGGAATGAGCGGGCCCTCATCGACCATTTTCGATGTAGCCTACGGGAGGACGTTCAACGTGAGTTGGCCTGCAGGGATACCCATCTCACCTTCGACCAGTTGGTCGATATGTCCATCCGTCTGGACACCCTGCTGGCCACCCGTGGACGTCCCGAGGGGGTCCGTCCATTCCGCCCTCCGGCACCTCCGAGCCGAGCCCTATGGAGCTCGGGGGTGCCGGCGCTAGAGAAAGGAGGAGGAGGAGCCCGAGGGGGCCTGTCTCCTGCACCAAGTGTGGTCGTGGAGGGCACACTGCGGCCAGGTGCTGGGGAGGGTTCTCCGGGGGAGAAGACAACAGGCCACGCACTGGGGGGGCCTCCCAGGTGAGTAGACGTCCCACTTACCCAGAACTTTCTGTTGCACACTTTTGTATACCTGTGTGTTTTCCACAGGTTGCACCTCATTCCCAGCATAAGGCGCTAGTAGATTCAGGCACAGCTGGGAATTTTGTTGATCGGAAGTTTTGTTTAGATTTAGGGATCCCTCTCCTACCTGTTGACAAACCTTTTCCCGTTCATGCCTTAGATAGCCGCCCGTTGGGGTCGGGGTTGGGAGATCACAGCACCACTTAGGATGTGTGCGCGGGGGGTCATGAAGAGACTATACAGCTGTATCTGATCGACTCTCCTGCGTACCCAGTGGTGCTGGGAATTCCCTGGTTAAGCACCCATAACCCTGCTATTTCGTGGCAACAGTTGGCTCTCGATGGGTGGTCTGCTCAGTGCGAGGGGCGATGTCTGGGTGTTTCCGTGGGGGCGACTTCGGTGGAAAGTCCAAACCAAGTGCCCGCACTGCACATTCCGCCTGAATATGGGGATTTAGCTCTCGTGTTTAGTAAAACTAGGGCGACACAGTTGCCTCCTCATAGACAGGGGGATTGTGCGATTGATCTCCAGGCAGGAGCAGCGCTCCCACGGAGCCACGTGTATCCTTTGTCTCAAGAGGAGAGAAAAGCTATGGAGACTTACATAGCCGAATCTTTGAGACAGGGATACATTCGGCCCTCCACTTCTCCCGCCTCCTCGAGTTTCTTTTTTGTGAAGAAGAAAGATGGAGGGTTGCGCCCGTGCATTGATTACCGTGGTCTCAATCAGATTACTGTGAAATACAGTTATCCACTCCCTCTGATTGCGACCATGACAGAGTCATTGCATGGAGCGCGGTTTTTCACAAAATTGGA
Organism: Coregonus clupeaformis; assembly: GCF_020615455.1. Taxonomy (NCBI): domain Eukaryota; kingdom Metazoa; phylum Chordata; class Actinopteri; order Salmoniformes; family Salmonidae; genus Coregonus; species Coregonus clupeaformis. The sequence goes on from NC_059200.1 coordinate 35,636,734, forward strand.
TCTCAGGAGCGCGTATAACTTGGTGCGCATTAGGGAGGGTGACGAATGGAAGACAGCGTTTAGTACCACGTCAGGTCATTTCGAATATCTCGTCATGCCATATGGGTTGATGAATGCTCCATCAGTCTTCCAATCCTTCGTAGATGACATTTTCCAGGATATGCAGGGACAAGGGGTGGTCGTGGTACATTGATGACATTCTGGTGTACTCGTCTACCCGAGCCGAGCATATAACCCTGGTGCGTCGTGTATTGAGGGAGGCTGTTGGAGCACGACCTATATGTCAAGGCAGAGAAATGTCTGTTCTTCCAGGAGTCGGTCTCCTTTTTGGGTTATCGGTTGTCCGCGTCAAGGGTGAGAATGGAGGTGGATCGTGTGTCCGCTGTGCGTAATTGGCAAACTCCAACCACTGTAAAAGAGGTGCAGCAGTTCTTGGGCTTTGCGAATTACTACCGGAGGTTTATCCGGGGTTTTGGACAGGTGGCAGCTCCCATCACGTCCCTTCTGAAAGGGGGTCCGGTGCGCCTGCAGTGGTCAGCTGATGCGGACAGGGCCTTTAGGAGACTGAAGGACTTGTTTACGTCGGCTCCTGTGCTGGCGCATCCGGATCCCGCATTACCCTTTCAGGTTGAGGTAGACGCGTCTGAGGCTGGTATAGGGGCCGTTCTCTCTCAACGGTCCGGCACGCCACCTAAACTCCGCCCCTGTGCTTTTTACTCAAAAAAGCTCAGCCCGGTGGAGCGTAACTATGACGTTGGGGACAGGGAGCTGTTAGCTGTAGTTCAAGCCCTTAAGGTGTGGAGGCATTGGCTTGAGGGGGCTCAACACCCTTTCCTCATTTTGACTGACCATCGGAACCTGGAGTACATCCGGGCAGCGAGGAGACTGAACCCTCGCCAGGCTCGATGGAGTATGTTTCTCACCAGGTTCGTATTTAAAATCACGTACATCCCTGGGTCCCAGAATGGTAAGGCAGATGCGCTGTCCCGGCGGTATGACACGGAGGAGAGGTCCGTTGAGCCTTCTCCCATACTACCGGAGTCTTGCCTTGTGGCACCGGTGGTGTGGGAGGTCGATGCCGAAATCGAGCGAAGCGTTGCGTGCACCGACCCCAGCCCTCCACAGTGTCCTGAGGGTCGGAGGTACGTTCCGCTCGAGATTCGGGATCGACTCATTTACTGGGCTCACACGTCACCCTCCTCTGGACATCCGGGTATTGGCCGGACAGTGCATTGCCTTAGCACTAAATACTGGTGGCCCACTTTGGCTAGGGTTGTGAGGGTTTATGTCTCCTCCTGCTCGGTGTGCGCCCAGTGTAAGGCGCCCCGACATCTGCCCAGGGGTAAGTTACAACCCCTGCCCGTTCCACAACGACCATGGTCCCACCTCTCGGTGGATTTTGTGACAGACCTTCCCCTTTCTCAGGGGAATACCACCATCTTGGTCGTTGTGGACCAGTTCTCTAAGGCCTGTCGTCTTCTCCCTATGTCGGGTCTTCCTACTGCCCTACAGACCGCTGAGGCCCTATTTACCCACGTCTTCCGGCATTACGGGGTACCCGAGGATATAGTGTCTGATCGAGGCCCCCAGTTTACCTCCCGTGTTTGGAGAGCGTTCATGGAGCGTTTGGGGGTCTCGGTTAGCCTTACCTCAGGGTACCACCCGGAGAGTAACGGGCAGGTAGAACGTGTCAACCAGGATGTGGGTAGGTTTCTGAGGTCGTATTGCCAGGGGCCGGCCGGAGGAGTGGGCACGGTACATTCCCTGGGCCGAGATGGCCCAGAACTCTCTCCGCCACTCCTCTACCAACCTAACCCCCCTTCCAATGTGTGTTAGGTTACCAGCCGGTTCTGGCACCTTGGCAGCAGAGCCAGATCGAGGCCCCTGCGGTGGATGATTGGATGAGGCGCTCGGAAGAGACGTGGAACGCTGCCCACGTCCACCTGCAGCGGGCCGTCCTTCGTCACAAGGCGAGCGCCGATCTCCACCGCAGTGAGGGGCCGGTGTACGCACCCGGAGATCGAGTCTGGCTCTCTACCAGAAACCTACCCCTCCGCCTGCCCTGCCGGAAGCTGGGTCGGCGGTTTGTGGGGCCCTTTAAAGTCCTGAGAAGATTGAACGAGGTGTGTTATAGGTTACATCTACCTGTTGAGTATAAGAATATTAACCCCTCGTTCCATGTGTCTCTTCTCAGGCCGGTGGTAGCTGGTCCACTCCAGGACAATGAGATAGGGGAGACTCCTCCGCCCCCACTGGACATCGAGGGGGCTCCGGCGTACACCGTTCGGTCCATCTTGGACTCAAGATGCCGGATGGGGGGTCTCCAGTATCTCGTGGAGTGGGAGGGGTACGGCCCGGAGGAGCGGTGTTGGGTGCCGCGGAGGGACATCCTAGACCCATCTCTCCTGTCGGAGTTCCACCGGGACCATCCCGCGCGCCCTGCTCCGCGTCCTCCTGGTCGTCCCCGAGGCCGGGGTCGGCGCACGGCTGGAGCCGCGCGTCAAGGGGGGTACTGTCACGGTTTCGGCCGAGGCTGCTCCTCCTCCTGGTTCGGGCAGGCTTCGGCGGTCGTCGTCCCCCGAGTACTAGCTGCCACCGATCTATGTTTCATGTTCGTTTGGTTTTGTCTTGATGTTGTACACCTGTGTCTTGTTAGTCCTCGTTAGTGTCCTATTTAGTTCTTGTTGTGTGTGTTTGTCTTTGTGTGTGATTGCTCTTCTGTTTTGTGTTGGAGCTACGTACTTCCCTCCAGTGTTTTGGAGAGGTTTTTCGCACATGTTAGTGCGCCGTTTGTTTGACGCCTGTGTGCGCCGTTATTTCGCCTTCGGGCTTATTGTGCTTATTTTCTACGTGAATATTGCACTAAAGTCTTTTGGACTGAGCTTCTGCGTCCTACGCTTGTTTCATGCACCACACCCACCTTCAGCACCCCTTGACATCCGGTTTGCTTCTATATGCCATATCTTTCTAACTGTGCCCTTTCACAAAAGCTCTCAACCTATAACCTATATACTTATTATGGACACAGTATGCTTACATTATTAGTTATCTTGTTGTTATTAGTTGTTGTTATTAGTCCCATCCTTCAACTCCATTCAACACCACCCATCTATCTCTTAACACCATCCATATTGGATTTCTATTTGCCATATATTTTTCAACTGTACTGTGATGTTTTACAAAAGTTCTGAACCTTTCTATTCTCATTGTTTCTACAGATTGTAAATTGAAAATAAACATTTTTGCTAAAAGTATTATTATATTATTGATCGATTGACTATGACTTTTCAGATCACCCAGTAATGCTATCTGCAGGGTTAGCTCCAGGTAAATATTGCAATCCTTTAGCCATTCCTGGACCTGTGTCCAAAAACAAGCTAAAAATGGACAGTACCAAAACAAATGATCTAATGATTGTCTCTTCACAGCTAAATCTGCAGAGCTGGGAAGATTGTATCCCCCATATAAATAACATTCTATTGGTAGCAAGAATTTTTTATAATATTTTAAATAGAAAAATGCTATGTTTTGAATCTGGCGTCGTTTTGCGTATCAGTTCATAAACACTATGTGTCACGCCCTGGCCTTGAGAGCCCGGTTTTCTTTAGTTGGTTTGGTCAGGGTGTGAATTTCTATGTGTAGATCTAGTTATTGTAGTTCTATGTTGGCCGGGTGTGGTTCCCAATCAGAGGCAGCTGTCGATCGTTGTCTCTGATTGGGGATCATACTTAGGCAGCCATGTTGCCTACCTATGTTGTGGGATATTGTTTCTATGTGTTTGGCTTGGCTGATGTTTAGCCTTTAGAACTTCACGTTACGTTGTTTTGTCTGTGTTTAATAAATAAACAAATATGTACGCATACCATGCTGCACCTTGGTCCAATCCTGTATTCAACGAGCCTGACGGAAGATCCCACCACCAACGGACCAAGCAGCGTGCCCAGGAGGAGCAAACACCCTGGACACAGCGGGAAGCAACATTGGTAGATGTCCTCCTCGGTTGGGGGAAAATTACCAAGGAGGAATCCATCCGTTACGGTGAGGTAATGGAGGAGGGCTGGAGTCCGGATCAACGGCGACGCCGACGACAAATGAAGCCCGAGAGACAGCCCCAAGAACATTGTCTGATGTTTAGCCTTTAGAACATAATGTTACGTTGTTTTGTCGGTGTTTAATAAATAAACTAATATGTACGCATACTACACTGCACCTTGGTCCAATCCTGTATTCAACAAGCGTGACACTATGCCATGGGATCGGTATGTTTTTGTTAGCTGCATGTGCGACATACAGTGGGGAGAACAAGTATTTGATACACTGCTGATTTTGCAGGTTTTCCTACTTACAAAGCATGTAGAGGTCTGTAATTTTTTTATCATAGGTACACTTCAACTGTGAGAGACGGAATCTAAAACAAAAATCCAGAAAATCACATTGTATGATTTAAGTAATTAATTTGCATTTTATTGCATGACATAAGTATTTGATGTTTTAGAAATAGTGATATTTGGGAGATTTCCTTTTCAAATAACTGAAAGCGTGAGGTTGTAATCTGAATAAAGGGAAAAAGGCCATTCTTGAACATTGGGTGAGACTATTTTACTAATTTGCTAGAGAACCAGTTCGGATTTAAGTATAACTTTTGTATGACTTCAGCTTTTAGTGATACGTCTAATGCTGTAATATTTAATAATTTCTGTCCTCCGAAATCATATTCAATATATAAATAGGCCTGTTTAATTTTGTCTGGCTTGCCGTTCCAAATAAAATATTTTTTTTTTCTCATATAATTTAAAAAACTGTTCGCTAGGCGTACAGCAAATAGGTAAACTGGGATAATACTAAAGAGTTAATCAATGTGATTTTTCCACAAATTGATAGGTATTTAACATTTCATGGTAGCAAGATCTTATCTATTTTTGTGAGATCATTTAGTGAGAGAATTTCGTAAGTATCATTTTTGATAGCCACAAGCCATTGGCAGCATCGGGGTAAATCCCTGGTAGGTAGAACGGTGAAATATAACTCATTTTTGCGCTTGTTTGTAATTAGTACAGCTAGACGCAGAACATTACATGGGCATGATGACAAACGTTAGTGAAAAACAAACGTTTTCCCAAAAATTATGCCTAGTAAAGTTCTGAGATTACTTTGTGTTGGTCATTCGAAGTAAACAACGCTATCAAGTGTGTGGGCCAATCAAACAGGGTTTATTAAAAATAGACACAAACAAATACAAGAACATGTTTCAGTTTAATACAATACGCAAAATACAAGATATAGATTTATCAAAAAGGGCGTTGAATGGAGAAAACGCTTTCGACTGTCTTGAATGGCCTTTTCTATTCAAAACTTTGGAAACGAAATATTTTCTACCATAAATGTCATACAAATATTACATAAATGTCCTAAAGCAAAAATATAAAAATCATACATTATCTGATTAAATTGCTTTAGAAAGGAACACAATACAGGGATGTCCAATCTCCCCCCTCCTGTTTGCACTGGCAATTGAACCGCTTGCAGAATTTTTTTTGACAGGACCCAAACAGAACAGGTATCAATATTGGTAAACATGAATATAAACCCTAAAATCTCAGGATATAAAATTAACGTGGAAAAAACTTAAATAATTGCAATAGGGAAAATAAAAATAATAACTCATGATCTACAGCAATCCTTTAAGTGGACCACAAAACATATAAAACATACTCAGGATGCTTAAGAAGTGTTCACAAACAACAAATATATAAAGATAACTTTATTCCATTACATAACAATATAAAAGCAGATTTAATTAAATTGAATAATCTTCACATAAATCTTACAGGTAGAATAAACCTCTTTGGAATGGCATGGCTGCCAAAGTTGTTGTATTTATTTTTGGTAATACCAATTACCCCACCGAAGACATTCTTTACAAAAGTATACTCGGTCATAACAAACTTTATGGGCAAATAAAATTCATAGAATAAAAAGGAAAGTTTTACATCTTCCTATGTCTGAGAGTGGTTTTAACCTTCCAGACTTGGAATTGTATAAACTCGCTACTCAGGGCTTTTACTTGCGACATATAGTTAAATGCACTAAAGAGGAGCAATGGGTACATGTCGAAGATGTGCATGCTCATCCGCAGAATCTTTTTACGTATTTATTTTCAAAACATAAAGCTAAGAACATTAACTTCATAGTTAAGAACACTATAACAATATGGAAGAAAATGAAACGTATTCAACAAGAACCAATATCACTCCCTAGAAACACAACCTTACGGAACAATCCTTGGATAGCTTTTCAGAATTAATTGATAAATTGGTCCACATGGACAACTAAAGGCATAGAAACCGTAAATTACTTGGTAATAGGAAATACATGTATTTATATGACAGCTTTAAAAAGCAATTTTGGAAGGCCCTGTCACACCCTGATCTGTTTCACCTGTCTTTGTGCTTGTCTCCACCCCCCTCCAGGTGTCGCCCATCTTCCCCATTATCCCCTGTGCATTTATACCTGTGTTCTCTGTTTGTCTGTTGCCAGTTTGTCTTGTCTCGTCAAGCCTACCAGCGTGTTTTTCGTACTCCTGTTTTTCTTGAGCACTGTTTTCTAGTTGTCCTGGTTTTGATCTTTCTGCCTGCCCCGACCCTGAGCCTGCCTGCCACTTGGTACCTTACGGACTCTGCCCTGGACTACCGACCTCTGCCTGCCCTTGAGCTGTCCTATGCCTGCGCCCTGTTTATATAATAAACGTCCGTTATTCGAACTGTCTGCATCTGGGTCTTTTCCTGAGCCGTGATAGGCCCAATGTATAGTAGATATTTTCAAATACATCCAACTTAAAAATGTTACATCACAGAATTTCTATATCATAGGAATCTTGAGGGAACCCTATTTGAGTCAGAAAATGATATTCATATGATAGGTAAGATATGCAAAACCTTACAGAGAGCCTATCCAACTGGCAATCTCTTAGAAAAAATATAAACTATTAGAACCAAGATGAAAAAATAACTATTGGCACAAGATGGAGGGAATGTTGGAACTAAGGAGATTACAGTTAGTGAAAATGTACTCTAAATACAGTATACATTTATGTATTGAATTATTATACAATAGACACAATTCTAAAGCACAACGGCAGAGTCATGTCTGAAGTGTAAAACTACTAATGATTCAATAATTCATGCCTTCTGTCCAAAAGTTATGGGCGGAGTTGGAAAGATGGCTGTCAGAAGTATTACAATGTATATTTACTTTTAATTCGTCTGTCTGCATATTTCAAGACATGGCATATGAGTGTGGCATATGAGGGTGCAATGAGATACCCGATGGGTTGGACAATGCTTTTCTCATCAATCATCTTTAAAAAAGTATACTTAAATACTGGAAATCAGCCAATCCTACGTCGTTCACGCAATGGAAAGGTCAAATGCTTAATTATCTAAAAATTGAAAGTGTGTGGGCAACGGAAAAAAACAAAATTGTGCAGTTTGAGGCCATGTGGCGGGCGCTGAAGATAGGGGTGAGGTCTAGTGGGTCTGGGCAGGTGTGATGTCCTTGATGTTTGTATGATGTCGTCGCTTGTATGTGTACGTTATGTATTGTTGCAAAAAATTAAATAAATAAAAAGATACACTTAATTTTGACTTTCAATCCTGTGTAACACCTAGTAATTACATTGTAATCATGCAGATAAATATTACATGTACCCTGTGGTATACTAGTGTGTTTATTTTCTCACTTGGCTGGTGCGTCCGGAAGCCTTAAAATAAGGGCCAGGTTGTCAGGATGGGTAATGTACTATATCAGTACACATTTATTACAAGTAAGTACCCCTCAAGATACACTTCATTTTAAGTAGCTAAATAATTTGTAACACCTAGTAATTACATTGTACTTATGAGGATATTACATGTACTCTGTGGTGTACTTCTGGGTTTATCCTCTCACTTGGATGGCAAGGAGGTTCAGGTTGACATAATGGGTTATGTACACATTAATTATACATTACTTTGCATTATAATCTGGGATGACACCTGTATAGTAAACCCCAGTCAGTGAGGTTGACCTATACTGTATCTGTTTGTTTTTTGTAAATTCAACCAAGTTAACCCATATAGTACACTTTTTGGGGGCAAGTGTTGCCAACAACATTGAGTGGAGCTTTAGAAGAGTGCGCATTCACGGGTAGGTAATTAAAGCCTATTGAGCCTCCAATCTTTTGTAATCTTGGACACCCAGCACATCTGTCCACAACAGATTATAACCTTGTGAAAGTTATTACTGAATCAGATGCAGCTGAGAAGAAACTAAACACAAAATTGGTGAATTTAGTGCACACTTGCCATTTGTAACAAGCATGGTAACAAGCATTTGTTGTTACACCTCTGTAATTAGACTGCAATTACCACCAGTTACATGTTGTTATTACAGTGTAACTATGAGATATTACAATTAACTACAATACTTGTTACAGTGTAATAACACATGTAATTAAACTGTAGTAAGGACCCCATAAAATGAAGTGTTACCGTAAATTATACTGTACTCTAGTGTGCTCTACTATACTGTATTAAACTCTACTCTGCTATACAGTACTTTATTGTACTGACCTATACTCTACTCGACTTCTTTACTGTACTGTACTGTGCTGTCCAAACGTGTGAAACATGGACGTCCGGTGTCGGTCAGTGCTCATCGGGCTGGTTACAGTAAATGGAAAGCTTGCCTGACGACTCAAACTGAATTATTCCACTGCTCTATGTTCGCTACATACAAAATGGATTAAATGTTTTTTTCTCTCAGCAATGTACACACAATACCCCATAATGACACAATTTAAACAGGTTTTTAGAAATGTTTGCAAATGTATAAAAATGTAAGAACAGAAATACCTTATTTACATAAATATTCAGACCCTTTGCTATGACACTCGAAATTGAGCTCAGGTGCATCCTATTTCCATTGATCATCCTTGAGATGTTTCTACAACTTGATTGGAGTCCACCTGTGGTAAATTCAATTGATTGGACATGATTTGAAAAGGCACACACCTGTCTATAAGGTCCCACAGTCGACAGTGCATGTCAGAGCAAACACCAAGCCATGAGGTCGAAGGAATTGTCCGTAGAGCTCCAAGACAGGATTGTGTCAAGGCACAGATCTGGGGAAGGGTACCCAAAAAATTCTGCAGCTTTGAAGGTCCCCAAGAACACAGTGAACTCCATCATTCTTAAATGGAAGAAGTTTGGAAACACCGTGACTCTTCCTAGAGCTGAGCAATCGGGGGAGAAGGCCCTTGGTCAGGGAGGTGACCAAAAACCCGATGGTCACGCTGACAGAGCTCCAGAGTTCCTCTGTGGAGATGGGAGAAACTTACAGAAGGACAACCATCTCCGCAGCACTCCACCAATCAGGCCTTTACAAGCTTGGCACACCTGTATTTGGGGAGTTTCTCCCATTCTTCTCTGCAGATCCTCTCAAGCTCAGTCATGTTGGATGGGGAGCATCGCTGCACAGCTATTTTCAGGTCTCTACAGAGATGTTCGATCGCGTTCAAGTCCGGGCTCTGTCTGGGCCACTCAAGGACATTCAGAGACTTGTCCCGAAGCCACTCCTGCATTGTCTTGGCTGTGTGCTTACGATCATTGTACTTTGCTCCGTTCATCTTTCCCTCGATCCTGACTAGTCTCCCAGTCCCTGCCGCTGAAAAACATCCCCACAGCATGATGCTGCCACCACCATACTTCACCGTAGGGATGGTGCCAGGTTTCCTCTAGACGTGACGCTTGGCATTCAAGCCAAAGAGTTCAATCTTGGTTTCATCAGGCCAGAGAATCTTGTTTCTCATGGTCTGAGAGTCTTTTAGGTGCCTTTTGGCAAACTCTAAGCGGGCTGTCATGTGCCTTTTACTGAGTAGTGGCTTCCGTCTGGCCACTCTACCATAAAGGCATGATTGGTGGAGTGCTGCAGAGATGGTTGTCCTTCTGGAAGGTTCTCCCATCTTCACAGAGGAACTCTGGAGCTCTGTCAGAGTGACCATCGGGTTCTTGGTCACCTCCCTGACCAAGGCCCTTCTCTCCAAAATGCTCAGTTTGGCCGGGTGGCCAGCTCTAGAAAGAGTCTTGGTGGTTCCAAACTTATTCCATTTAAGAATGATGGAGGCCACTGTGTTCTTGGGGACCTTCAATGCTGCAGAATTTTTTTGGTACCCTTCCCCAGATCTGTGCCTCGACACAATCCTGTCTCGGAGCTCTACGGACAATTCATTTGACCTCATGGCTTTGTATTTGCTCTGACATCCACTGTCAACTATGGCACCTTATGTAGACAGGTGTGTGCCTTTCCAAATCATGTCCAATCAATTGAATTTACCACAGGTGGACTCCAAGTTGTACAAACATCTCAAGGATAATTAATGGAAACAGGATGCACCTAAGCTCAATTTCGAGTCTCATAGTAAAGGGTCTGAATACTTTTGTAAATATGGTATTTCTGTTTTTAAATGTTTATACATTTGCAAACATTAAAAAAAAACTGTTTTTACTTTGTCATTATTGGGTATTGTGTGTAGATTGCTGAGAAAAAAATCTTATTTAATCAATTTTAGAATAAGGCTAACATAACAAAATTTGGAATAAGTCAAGGGGTCTGAATACTTTCCAAAGGCGCTGTATATATATTTTATTGTTATACAATGGAATGTGTTGTTTTACAGGGTGAGCTATAGTAGTACGGCACCCCTGGAGTAAATTAGGGTAAGGTGCCTTGCTCAATGACACATCGACAGATGTTTCACCTCGTCGGCTCCGATTTTCAAACCAGCAAGCTTTTGGGTTATTGGCCCAACACTCTTACCGCTAGGCTACCTGCCACCCTTGCAAACTGAACACTAGCTAAACACAACAGTATGCCAGTGGAAGGGATGACAGTTGCAGGTGAACCGACTGTGGTTTGAGACTACTATGAATTCCCATTGTAGACAATTCAGTTGCAGTCATTCTGTTACTGATGTTTTGGTCATTCTGTTACCGATTTGGTAACAGAATGACCCGTTTTAATCACTTAATAAATCATGGACCATATTGTTATCAGTAACAAAACTATAACATATTGGTAGGTCTACCTTTTCTTGTTACTTCTGTAAATTTTCCTTATTGTCCCTCATCAAAACTAAATATAAATGTTGATATTAGTTGGCAGGGGTCTTTACTTCAATATTATTGTGTTTTGATATATTTCTAATATCGTTAAGACTTTTTCTCCAATATGTTTTCGAAGACCCCTTTTCTATCTGCTAGATGTTTTCTAAGACCCCTTTTCCATCCGTTTGACCTGAAATCAAAGCCTTTGCTTATTCCACATTTTTGGGATGGAAGATGGTAGAACAATTTATATATCCCTTAATTTCTCACAAATATAGACTCTTAGCTTTCATTTGACACCTAATTTGATGTGCTCCGATGTTAGTGCTCATTGGGCTTTTTACATTGAAATGCTCATAAGTAATTCCCCTGTAGTTATCCTTGATTATAAAACGAGATGTTTGGATCCTGGCTGCTGATTGGTTGATAAGAGTGTTGTTCACCACAATCTCCAGGTAATGCCTGTTAGCAGTTTCATTTGAATGATCAACCACTGTCCCACAGCCCAGCCAGGCAATCTACCCTGGAAAAAAAGCGTATAGACATTATTTCCCCATGCTTCTAGCCTAGAATTTCGTTTGCAACAGTTGAGGTTTGTCTAAACCTTGCTGCCTGCCTCTCCGACCTGTGCAACAAGGTAATTTGTTGTTGTGATTTCTGCTGTGTCATAGAGAATGAACGTGTCCAGGATCAGACCATCATAATGGATATATCCAAATAAATGGTAAAACAAACGAAAAGGCACATAGCTTGCTGTCATTTCAGCTGCTTGATGTGATTGTGTGTTAGCTTTAGTTGGGTAGCTAGCAAAGGAGAAGTAGCTCACCTCCATAGCAACCTTTTTTGCTTAGAACGGACGACCAGTCCGCTTGGGCGGAAACCATGCCAATAGAATGGACGACCAGCCCGTTTGGCTAGCAACTTCAGAATCTCAGAACTAGGCCTTACGACTGGCTTTTCCCCGGACTATATCGTTTGGTGAAAGTGTGAAATAAAACGTATTTACATATTAAAATAAAGTTTTTAATGAAAACATGTTGTTAATCTTTTTTAAATATGTTGGCAACCATTTTTTATTTAGCAATAAGGCACTCCAACCTGGGTATTATCGTGAATAACACCCTCCTAAGGGCTGTTTCCCCGGCCCTTCGCTTCACGTCCGGCCTAAGAACAGCCCTTAGTCGGGAGGTATTCACATGATTTATTGCTTAAATAACACCACTGATGTAATGCACGTGTCTTTTTTTTTTTTGGATAATGAAGGTCATGGACTTGTGCATGAGTCATGCTTGGATGAATACGGGGTTGGAGAGAAATCCAGGCTGATATTACTATAATTGTATGTGGCAAGGTCTCTCAGTGGTACTACTCTCTAAACCTGGCCTTTGAGGTAGACACATCATATATGAAGATATCACACTTCTGTGACTGCAAACAATGTCTTCTTAACCCCGAGCCATCTTATAAAGTACCTGACACTGCAGGGTATTGGAAAGAGAGAGAGCATGTCAGCATTTCATCAGGCAGCCATGCAAAATAGGATCGAGTTCAGTTAGTGGGAAAGCACACTGTCTGTCAACATCATGACAGACAGGGAGCAAGGAGCTGTGTTAACGCTTGGCTAAGGTGAATAATTATCACTTAGAGGTTTTCCCTGAGAGCGAAAAAGGTCAAAGATACACTTCACTCTCCATGAGAAAAGCTACTATACTTGCAGGGTTGGGTAGGTTACTTTCTAAATGTAATCCATTACACTTACTACTTACCTGCCCAAAATGTTAATTAGTAACAGAATTTATGGATTACCCAATTTCAGTAACGTAATCTTATTACTTGCAGTTACTTTTGGATTACCTTCCCCTTAAGAGGTATTAGAGAAGACAAAAAGGATCCATTAAATGCATTTGGTGTGTCATCATAGTGGTCTCTGACTTGTGGTCAGACTCGCTCAGGTGGAGCAAACTTAAACTTTTTTCAATGCTGAATTGAATGTCATTCAGAAAACAGAAAGGTGTCATTATGTACCCTGTGTTTTGATATGCCCATAGTACCCCACAAACACTGTTCCCTGGAAGGGTCATAGGAATTGCTGATGAGTTTTGTCTATTCAGGAAATGTAATCATATCTTAATTAATGTATTATTTACTAACTGAATACTGTACAATGATCAAGCTCTGCTCTCCAGACACCTCTCTGGACTTTCATGTTTAATTAAGCTCTTAAACAAAGGCATTTGTGAATTCATTAAACCTCACTAAACAGGTATGAAGCATCTCTCACTAAACAGGTATGACGCATCTCTCAGCTATTTAAAATCTGGCATTCACCTCTATTTTCCAGAGTGTACAGTAATACCCCAAAATGCCTCTAGTCTTCTATTGCTACATCTGGTATAAACTCCTGGGGTATCATGCCTCAGTGGAAAGCCTTTTCTAAATACTTCCTAATGTGTGTCTGAGACATCTGTCAGAAGTGCGTGATAGGACTGTGGAGAGGAATCCCACAGCAGAGTATCATACTGTACCGAAACACTTCAGACAGACAGAGAAAGCTGACTCCATCTTTCCATGGATGGATTAACCAGTTAGCCATTAGCGTTCTTCTCATTCCTTCAGCCGTCTGCTTCCCGTTACCATTATGCCACGTTGTACTTTATTCCCCTTCCTGTACATTGTTAGGCAGAGGTGGAGAATGTTGGAAACAGGCATATTTTACAAATGGATGCTGTGTGTGCGAATGGCCAGTGGGGAGCAGTGTTCCCTCTGTACTGTAACATTGTGGAAAATACTGTTTTTCCTTTAATAATGAGGATCCTTTCACCGCGTTTCCATGTACCACCATCACTTTCAGAGATGTCTTGTCTGTTCCTTCAGCAGTTTCATTGACTGACCCAGATACACCCATCCATATCCAATATAATTTGATTTGAAGAATAGCCACTGTAATCGTCCCTCATGTAGTGTTAAATATGTCCTTCCTGATTCTTGAGCCATTTTAATGCACAGACTTGTCAGCTACTTAATATACTATGTAGTTATAAGCAAGGAACTGCCAATTGAGAGTATGTTTAAAGTGATGGACTCCCTGGCAGTGCACTTTAACCTTTCAATTGAACAGGAACTTGATCCATCAGTGAGATAGTCTGGTCTGGGTTCAGTAATCATTCAATTGGATTAGGCTGCCACAATTCCTAATTTAACTTGATTCCAACCCATAGAGCAATATTACCCCCCGTAACGGCATCGCAAAGTGAGCTCACTAAAAGCACTGCAACAACTATGTGAACATTATAGCATATCTGATGACTGTTCTAAGGGATATGGTACATCCTTGCTAACTTGGGCGAAACCCCCAGTGCATCTATTATGCTCCACACAGTGGAGATTCTCTGCTTTTGATGTACCCAATCCTTAGATCTACAATATGACTGTAGGCCTATATAAAGCATCCACCATCTGAGGCTATAAATCGGTGGGTTTCCTCCAACACAGGACACACAACACTTTTTATTACATGAGGAATTTGTTTAAATGAAACAAATGGGGACTGTGATCTGCTAGATCAACATTAGGATTAAATAACTCTACAGGCTTTTGAAGCTCCACAGCTTTGATTTACATTGTTGAAAACCCTGTTTTACTTGAGGGCAAAATTCCCACAAGGTATAAATCAATATTGCTGTTTCTGCAAATACAATGAGGGTAGGAAAAGCTGGTTAATCGTGTTTACCATTTCACTAATTTAGCATGACGCACCATTCTGAGATCTATGTACATAGCTGATTATCTTTGAATTGTGGGAAGGGAAATGTATATCGTCAAGGTATAGCGACACTAGAAGTCTGTCATGGGAGAATTTCAACATTCATTGTAACATAAGAACTGCAATAGCTAAAGCAACTTGCTTCAAACTATTTACTCCCCTGGGAAGTATGTTATTACTTTGCAATTACTGCTGCATAATATGTATGCATACCATATGCACCTGGTACAGAGGTGTGCTACAAAACAGTGAAACACTTAAATATCATTAATCTGATGTATAAGGTGTCTTTGTACAGCCCAATTGGCATTATCATTCGGCTGTAAGAAAAGTTAAGAAAGTTGTGAGCTATCTCATTTTCATAATATTTGTTGATAGTGGTGGTCAAGGTAGGCAAAGTCCACTGAATTATATAGAGCACTCCAAACAAATCAAATTTTTCAATTTAGAGGGGAGGAACCACTTTGCTAACACCTTTAAGTGATCATCTTTCATCCGCTCATAATTTCCTTCCACCTTTGGCCGCTAACGGTGTAATAATCCCATTATATTGCCATATTACTTTACTGGCCATATGCCTCTTAGAGACCCTTAAAATGGGTCTGTCTAAATGTATTATTGGTGGAAAGTGAGGAGTTTCATAATCTAGAAAATATACACAGATTCTCATCATGCCACAGAAAGGCAGAAAAATACCTGATGCAGCATGAAATAAATTCCATTTAGCAAAGTGGTTTGGGTACCTTGGCTCTCGATTGGCTATGGAGCTCAGAGCAGAAATGTGTTTACGTGAGAATAATCCTGCACTTCCAATTTCATATTTATATATATTACTGTGGGGCACATTATGTTCAGCGAATGGGAGGTCCTCATATACTGTAACCTTATTGACAGAGTGAAAAGGAAGCTTGTACAGAATACAAATATTCCAAAACATGCATCCTGTTTGCAACAAGGCACTAAAGTAATACTGCAAAAAATTTAGCAAAGCAATTCACTTTTTGTCCTGAATACAAAGTGTAATGTTTGGGGCAAATCCAAGACAACACATTACGGAATAACACTCTCCATATTTTCAAGCATAGTTGTGACTGCATCACGTTATGGGTATGCTTGTAATTGTTAAGAACTGGATAGTTTTTTAGGCTAAAAAAGAAACGAAATGGAGCTAAGCACAGGCAAAATTCTAGAGGAAAACCTGGTTCAGTCTGCTTTCCACCAGAAAATGGGAGATGAATTCACCTTTCAGCAGGACAAAAACCTAAAACACAAGGCCAAATCTACACTGGAGTTGCTTACCAAGAAAACTGTGAATGCTCCTGAGTGGCCGAGTTACTGCTTTGACTTAAATCGACTTGAAAATCTATAGCAAGACCTAAAAATGGTTGTCTAGCAATGATCAACAACCAATTTTATGGCCCTCTAACCAATTGTACTATTATGTGTGTTTCATTTGTGTTATTTGTAATTTATTCTGTACATAATGTTTCTGCCACCATCTCTTATGACCAAAAAGAGCTTCTGGATATCAGGACAGTGTCACGATCGTCGTATACAGATGAGGACCAAGGCGCAGCGTTGCAGACGAACATACTCTTTATTTATGATACCCGATCAAAAACAACAAAACGATAACGTGACAGTCAATGGTCAAACACAAACCAACACGAACAAGAAACCACACCAAATGAATGCCTAACGGCTACCTAAGTATGACTCCCAATCAGAGACAACGAGCTACAGCCGTCTCTGATTGGGAGCCACCCTGGCCAACATAGATATACAAAACCAGAACAAACACAAATGAAAACTCACACCCTGGCTCAACATACTAGAGTCCCCAGAGCCAGGGCGTGACAGTACCCCCCCCCAAAGGCGCGGACTCCGACCGCGCCAACCAAACACCACAGGGGAGGGACCGGGTGGGCACTCCGCCTTGGAGGCGGATCCGGCTCCGGGCATGATCCCCACTCCCTCTCTAACCCCCCAAAGTACCCCTGGTCCGGTCTGACCCTGCTGACCGGAGCTGGACTGCACACTGGTGGAGCGGATTGCTCTAGCTCCGGCGTGACGCAGCTGACCCGTGCCGAACCAGGCACCGGTGAAACAGGCACGGGCTGTGCCGTACTGACGACGCACACTACTGGCTTGGTGTGGGGAGCAGGAACGGGCCGAGCCGGGCTGACGAAACGCACCACTGACTTGGTGCGGGGAGCAGGAGCGGGCCGGACCGGGCTGACGAAGCGCACCACTGACTTGGTGCGGGGAGCAGGAACGGGCCGAGCCAGGCTGACGAAGCGCACCACTGACTTGGTGCGGGGAGCAGGAACGGGCCGAGCTGGGCTGACGAAACGCACCACTGACTTGGTGCGGGGAGCAGGAACGGGCCGAGCTGGGCTGACGAAACGCACCACCGACTTGGTGCGGGGAGCAGGAACGGGCCGAGCTGGGCTGACGACGCGCACCACTGACTTGGTGCGGAGAGCAAGAACGGGCCGGACAGGGCTGATGAAATGCACCACTGGCTTGGTGCGGGGAGCAGGAATGGGCCCGACTGGGCTGGCGACGCGCACCACAGGCTTGGTGCGGGGAGCAGGAACAGGCCGGGCCGAGCTGGCGACGCGCACCGTAGACTTAGTGCGAGTGGCAGGAACAGGCCGGACCGTACTGGGAACACACACCACTGGCCCTACGCGGGGTTCAGGAACAGGCTGGACCGGACTGGCAACACACCCCAGTACCTCTCGCCGTGCCTCTACATCCTCCTTCCCCCTGGTGACCAGTGACTCCCTTAACCTGGCGGCCTCCTGCTGCCCCGTCGTCCACGGCGTGAGCCCCCCCCTAAAAAAATTCTGGGCGTCTCTCCTACCCGTGGACCAGGTCTCCATGTCCCTCGCCAGACTTTCGCCCTTCTGCTTCCAAGTCCAGCCCTTCTCTTCCTCACCCGGCTTGACCCAGTCGAGGAGGCGAAGGAGATCTGCTAGAGATCTCCCTGGCGATGGCTCCTGGACACGCTGCTTGGTCCAATCTTGGTGGTTTCTTCTGTCACGCTCGTCGGTGAGAGAGGAGGACCAAGGCGCAGCGTTGAATGCGAACATATTTATTTAATTAATGATCACACGATCAAAAACAACAAAAACGATGACGTGACAGTCAATGGTCACATTCACAAACCAACACGGAACAAGAAACCACCACTATTGTGGGAAAACAGCCTGTTTAAATGTGGTTCCCAATCAGAGACAACCAGCCACAGCTGACACTCGTTGCCTCTGATTGAGAACCACACTGGCCAACATAGAAATGAAACTACTAGACAAACCAATGAAACGCACACCCTGGCTCAACATACAAGTGTCCCCAGAGCCAGGGCGTGACAGTACCCCCCCCTAAAGGCGGACTCCGACCGCGTCAACTAAATACCACAGGGGAGGGACCGGGTGGGCACTCCGCCTTGGCGGCGGATCCGGCTCCGGGCCTGATCCCCACTCCCTCTCCAACCCCCCAAAGTACCCCTGTTCCGGTCTGGCCCCGCTGACCGGAGCTGGACTCCACACTGGTGGAGCGGATTGCTCTAGCTCCGGCGTGAAGCAGCTGACCGGTGCCGGACCAGGCACCGGTGGAACAGGCACGGGCCGTGCCGGACTGACGACGCGTACCATAGGCTTGGTGCGGGGAGCAGGAGCCGGGCCGGACCGGACTGGCGACGCACACCACTGGCTTGGTGTGGGGAACAGGCACGGGCGTGCCGGACTGGACGACGCACACCACTGGCTTGGTGTGGGGAGCAGGAGCGGGCCGGACCGGACTGGCGACGCACACCACTGGCTTGGTGTGGGGAACAGGCACGGGCCGTGCCGGACTGACGACGCACACCACTGGCTTGGTGAGGGGAGCAGGAGCGGGCCGGACCGGGCTGACGACGCACACCACTGGCTTGGTGTGGGGAACAGGCACGGGCCGTGCCGGACTGACGACGCACACCACTGGCTTGGTGTGGGGAGCAGGAGCGGGCCGGACCGGGCTGACGACGCACACCACTGGCTTGGTGCGGGGAGCAGGAGCGGGCCGGACCGGGCTGGAGACTCGCACCATTGGCCTGGTGCGGGGAGCAGGAACAGGCCGGACCGTACTGGGGACACACACCACTGGCCCTACGCAGGGATCTGGAATGGGCCGGACCGGACTGGTAACACACCCCAGTACCTCTCGCCGTGCCTCTACACCTTCCATCCCCTCTTCGACCAGTGGCCCCCGTAACCTGGCGGCCTCCTCTGCCAACCCGCTGGGCCGCTCTGTCGCGGTCTCCTGCTGGCCCGTCGTCCACGGCGTTAGCCCCCCCCTAAAAATGTTATGGGCTTCACTCCTACCCGTGGACCAGGCCTCCATACTTCTCGCCAGCCTTTCGCCCTTCTGCTTCCACGTCAAGCCCCTCTCTTCCTCACCCGGCTTGACCCAGTCGAGGAGGCGCTGGATATCCGCTAGGGATCTCCCTGGCGATGGCTCCTGGACCCGCTGCTTGGTCCAGTTCTGGTGGGATCTTCTGTCACGATCGTCGTATACAGATGAGGACCAAGGCGCAGCGTTGCAGACGAACATACTCTTTATTTATGATACCCGATCAAAAACAACAAAACGATAACGTGACAGTCAATGGTCAAACACAAACCAACACGAACAAGAAACCACACCAAATGAATGCCTAACGGCTACCTAAGTATGACTCCCAATCAGAGACAACGAGCTACAGCCGTCTCTGATTGGGAGCCACCCTGGCCAACATAGATATACAAAACCAGAACAAACACAAATGAAAACTCACACCCTGGCTCAACATACTAGTCCCCAGAGCCAGGGCGTGACAGACAGCGATTACTCACCTCGTATTGGATGAAGATTTTTTCTTCAATGAGTCGGACGTGAAGGATATTCTACAGACACCCGACATGGCCCAAATCCCCGTCATTCGCATGAGAAAGAGACGGAGATATTGTGGATGTAGGTCGGGGTTCCTTGTAAGGATCCGACGGCGAGCGAGTAAACTGCCTCTTCCATCAATCCTATTAGCCCACATTCAATCATTTGAAAATAAGTTGGACGACCTAAGATCAAGGTTATCCTACCAACGGGACATTAAAATCTGTAATATCTTATGTTTCACCGAGTCGTGGCTGAACGACGACATGGATAACATACAGCTGGCGGGATATACGCTACATCGGCAGGACAGAGCGGCTGACTCCGGTAAGACAAGGGGTGGCGGTCTATGTATATTTGTAAACAACAGCTGGTGCATAAAATCTAATACTAAGGAAGTCTCGAGGTTTTGCTCACCTGAGGTAGAGTATTTCATGATAAGCTGTAGACCACACTATTTACCAAGAGAGTTTTCATCTATATTTTTCGTAGCTGTCTATTTACCACCACACACCGATGCTGGCACTAAGATTGCACTCAATGAGCTGTATAAGGCCATAAGCAAACAGGAAAACGCTCATCCAGAGGCAGCACTCCTAGTGGCCGGGGACTTTAATGCAGGGAAACTTAAATCCATTCTACCTAATTTCTACCAGCATGTTAAATGTACAACCAGAGGAAAATAAACTCTAGACCACCTTTACTCCACACACAGAGACGCGTACAAACCTCTCCCTCGCCCTCCATTTGGCAAATTTGACCATAACTCTATCCTCCTGATTCCTGCTTATAAGCAAAAACTAAAGCAGGAAGCACCAGTGACTTGGTTAATAAGGAAGTGATCAAATGACGCAGATGCTAAGCTACAGGACTGTTTTGCTAGCGCAGACTGGAATATGTTCCAGGATTCTTCCGATAGCATTGAGGAGTACACAACATAATAATAATAATGCCATTTAGCAGACGCTTTTATCCAAAGCAACTTACAGTCATGCGTGCATACATTTTTGTGTATGGGTGGTCCCGGGGATCGAACCCACTACCTTGGCGTTACAAGCGCCGTGCTCTACCAGCTGAGCTACAGAGGACCACATCAGTCACTGGCTTCATCAATAAGTGCATCGATGATGTCGTCCCCACAGTGACCGTACGTACATACCCCAACCAGAAGCCATGGATTACAGGCAACATCCGCACTGAGCTAAAGGGTAGAGCTGCCGCTTTCAAGGAGCGGGACTCTAACCCGGATGTTTATAAGAAATCCCGCTATGCCCTCCGACGAACCATCAAACAGGCCAAGAGTCAATACAGGACTAAGATTGAATCCTACTACACCGGCTCCAACGCTCGTCAGATGTGGCAGGGCTTGCAAACTATTACAGACTACAAAGGGAAGCACAGCCGCGAGCTGCCCAGTGACACAAGCCTACCAGACGAGCTAAATCACTTCTATGCTCGCTTCGAGGCAAGCAACACTGAAGCATGCATGAGAGCATCAGCTGTTCCGGATGACTATGTGATCACGCTCTCCATAGCCGATGTGAGTAAGACTTTTAAGCAGGTCAACATTCACAAGGCCAGACGGATTACCAGGACGTGTACTCCGAGCATGCGCTGACCAATTGGCAAGTGTCTTCACTGTCATTTTCAACATGTCCCTGACTGAGTCTGTAATACCAACATGTTTCAAGCAGACCACCATAGTCCCTGTGCCCAAGAACACTAAGATAACCTGCCTAAATGATTACCGCCCCGTAGTACTCACGTCTGTAGCCATGAAGTGCTTTGAAAGGCTGGTCATGGCTCACATCAACACCATTATCCCAGAAACCCTAGACCCACTCCAATTTGCATACCGCCCCAACAGATCCACAGTTGATGCACTCCACACTGCCCTTTCCCACCTGGACAAGAGGAACACCAACGTGAGAATGCTATTAATTGACTACAGCTATTCATTGACTTCAACACCATGGTGCCCTCAAAGCTCAACACTAAGCTAAGGACCCTGGGACTAAACACCTCCCTCTGCAACTGGATCCTGGACTTCCTGATGGGCCGCCCCCAGGTGGTAAGGGTAGGTAACAACACATCTGCCACGCTGATCCTCAACACGGGGGCCCCTCAGGGGTGCGTGCTCAGTCCCCTCCTGTACTCCCTGTTCACCCATGACTGCATGGCCAGGCAGTTGTAGGCCTGATCACCGACAACGATGAGACAGCCTATAGGGAGGAGGTCAGAGACCTGGCCGTGTGGTGCCAGGATAACAACCTCTCCCTCAACATGATCAAGACAAAGGAGATGATTGTGGACTACAGGAAAAAAAGAGGACAGAGCAGGTTGAGCGCTTCAAGTTCCTTGGTGTCCACACCACCAGCAAACTATCATGGTCCAAACACATCAAGACAGTCGTGAAGAAGGCACGACAAAGCCTATTCCCCCTCAGGAGACTGAAAAGATTTGGCATGGGTCCTCAGATCCTCAAAAAGTTCTACAGCTGCACCATCGAGAGCATCCTGACTGGTTGCATCACTGCCTGGTATGGCAACTGCTCGGCCTCCGACCGCAAGGCACTACAGAGGGTAGTGTGTACGGACCAGTACATCACTGGGGCCAAGCTTCCCGCCATCCAGGCGGTGTCAGAGGAAGGCCCTAAAAATTGTCAGACTCCAGTCATACTAGTCATAGACTGTTCTCTCTGCTACCGTACGGCAAGCGGTACCGGAGCGCCAAGTCTAGGTCTAAAAGGCTTCTTAACAGCTTCTACCCCCAAGCCATAATCATGGTTACCCCGACTAGTTACATTAACCCTTTTTTATTTTCTTAAAACTGCATTGTTGATTAAGGGCTTGTAAGTAAGCATTTCACTGTAAGGTCTACTTTTATTCGGCACATGTGGCAAATAAAATTTGATTTGATTTTGAAAAGAATAATGGGCAAATGTTGCATAATCCAGGTGTGGAAAGCTTTTAGAGACTCACCCAGAAAGACTCACAGCTGTAATCGCTGCCATAGGTGCTTCTACATCACCATGGTCAAAGGGATATTTAATGTCTGTTTTTTTTTTGTTTTTTTTTACCCATCTACCAATAGGTGCCATTCTTTGTGAGGCATTGGAAAACCTCCCTGGTCTTTGTGGTTGAATCTGTGTTTGAAATTCACTGCTCGACTGGGGGACCTAACAAATAATTGTATGTGTGGGGTACAGAGATGAGATAGTCATTTAAAAAAATCATGTTAATCATTATTGCACACAGAGTGAGTCCATGCAACTTTTTATGTGACTTGTTAACCACATTTTTACTCCTGAACTTATTTAGGCTTGCCGTAACAAAGGGGTTGCATACTTATTGACTCAAGACATTTCAGCTTTTCCTTTTTTATTAATTTGTAAACATTTCTAAAACATAATTCCACTTTGACATTATGGGGTATTGTGTATAGGCCAGTGACCAAAATCTCAATCGAATCCATTTTAAATTCAGACTGTAACACAACACAATGTGGTAAAAGCCACAGGGTGTGAATACTTTCTGAAGGCACTGTATAGTTCAAATGATGTTAAGACAAATATTTGTGGAAAAAAAGTTGAGATTGTCCCGTCTTTCAAGAATCCCTGAGCTCTAAAACAGCAACATTTCCACTCAGCCTCATGGCAAAAATGTGTAAAATAGCATGTGATTAGCTATAAAACTGCACATTTTTCTCTCTGCCCCATGGCTTGGACCTTGCGGGGGGCCCCATAAAAACTGTGCTACGCCACTGGAGTTAAGATCCGTGTTTTTGAGTGCATTGGGTCTGTCTTCTAGACAGAGCCTTGAAAAAGACACTCAACTTGGCGCCAACCTTCCCACATGCCAAGGAGGCTTGCCGCTCTTAATTTGATTTCAGTCAATTACTTGATGTTTTGGGGGATTTTTAATTACTTAGAAAAGCAGCAGATCTCGTACTAATTTGTGGGTATTACTACTAATTGCACTTGGCCTTGTGGAAAACGTTCCTCGTTTCCTGAATAATTATGTGCCTAATGTTGCTATTTTGGATCATATAATTATGTTTTGACAAGAGACATTTTTATTGACAGAATCTCAGGTGTATGGATAATTTCAGCAATTATATTGCTGATCCAGCACAAAGTTACAACATTGCCTCACAAACTATTATTTTGCAACTTTCAGCACATTCAAACACGTTTTCAAACACCATAAATAAAGGTAAAATACAAAATGTATAGCCTGATGTGGGACAGTTATGAAGAATTGTTGTGTGTGTTGCTATGCTATGCTATACACTGCTTTTAAAGATCAATGAGGATTGGTGGGTTTGGTTGAGTTTTAATCTCAGTTGGCCCCTCCCCGTGAGGTGGGACAGTTCCCCTGAAGGTCAGACTTATTAATCAAGCCCCATCAGGAGTGAGCCATAATGCTCAGTGATCTCCCTATTCAGCATGTAATGATTGGACGTTGTTGTTAGGAAACACGCTGATGATGGGGATGATAATGACAAAGTTGTTGAGCATGATAATAATGATAATGATAGAGATGATGATGTTGGTGGTGGTGGTGGGTAAGAGACGATAAGGATAAAAGTGGGGATGATGGTAATGCTGATGACAATTTTCGGCTGAAGAGAACACACAGTGTATGTATAGATGGAAACACCTCAGTACAATACAGCCATTCTGAAATATGGTTAGTCCCCACTGCATGATTTATTTTTGGAGCTCTGTGGGTTGTCAAGCCTCGGACAAGCTGTACATCATGCCGAGTACCTTGGAGACAGGATGCTCAACAACAAAAAACTGGTTTTGTCACCAACTTGGTTGGGTTTCCACAACATTGTGCAGTAACAGGAATGATACTTCTCATTCCCCTCTCTGTACAGTGACAGCAACCTGAAAGCAGTGGCTTGCAGAATATCACTACTGTGCATTTGAGGGTGTCGTACACCACATACAGTGCCTTCAGAAAGTATTCATACCCCTTAACTTATTCCACATTTTGTTGTATTAGTCTAAATTAAAAATGGATTAAATATATTGTTTTTTTCTCACCCATATACACACAATACCCCATAATGACATAGTGAATCATTTTTTTATGAAATATTTGCAAATGGATTGAAAATGAAATACAGAAACATCTCATTTGCATAAGTATTCACACCCCTGAGTCAATACTTTGTAGAAGCACCTTTGGCAGCGATTACAGCTGTGAGTCTTTCTGGGTATGTTTCTAAGAGCTTTGCAAACCAGGATTGTACAATATTTGCACATTATTATAATTTTTTATTCTTAAAGCTCTGTCAAGTTGGTTGTTGACCATTGCTAGACAGTAATTTTCAAGTCTTGCCATAGATTTTCAAGCCGATTTAAGTCGAAACTAACTAGGCCACACAGGAACATTCAATTTCATCTTGGTAAGCAACTCCAGTGTATATTTGGCCTTGTGTTTTAGGTTATTGTCCTGCTGAAATGTGTCTCCCAAAAACTGTTGGAAAGTAGACTGAACCAGGCTTTCCTCTAGGATTTTGTCTGTGCTTAGCTCTATTCCATTTATTTGTATCCTACAAAACTCCCTAGTCCTTGCCGATGACAAGCATACCCATAACATAATGCAGCCACCACCATGCTTGAAAATATGAAGAGTGGTACTCAGTGATGTGTTGTGTTGGATTTGCCCCAAACATAACGCTTTGTATTCAGGACATTAAGTTCATTTCTTTGCCACATTTTTTGCAGTTTTACTTTAGTGCCTTATTGCAAACATGATGCATGTTATGGAACATTTTTATTCTGTACAGGCTTCCTTCTTTTCACTCTGTCAATTAGGTTAGTATTGTGGAGTAACTACAATGTTGTTGATCCATCCTCAGTTTTCTCCTATCACAGCCATTAAACTCTAACTGATTTAAAGTCACCATTGGCCTCATGGTGAAATCCCTGAGCGGTTTCTTTCCTCTCTGACAACTGTTAGGAAGGACGCCTGTATCTTTGTAGTGACTGTTTGTATCGATACACAATCTAAAGTGTAATTAATAACTTCACCATGCTCAAAGGGATATTAATATTGAATATGTCTGACTATGTCTGACAAAATACTTAAATGTCAACAGGATTAAGGAAGAACCTTCATATTAGTCGTACAAATGCACCCTTAATTATTACTTTTGTCCCTCCGAATGTTGCAGAACAGGTAAGCATGCAATGTTTAATTCAATTAAAATACCTCTCTCTGTAATTATTGTTATCCTCATTTGTTTCAATGTAATCTCCCGTGGGCAGATTCTGCGTGTATACTGAAGAATTGGACTGAATGGGATGCATGAGATAATGAGCTGCAGTAGTTCCGGCCTTTGGGTTTTCACTGGTTATATGGAAATTTCTTTGGCTGAGTGTTTCCTTTTGCGAGTTTTCTTTTGAGAGGGTGGAAACTTCGCAAACCGCCAGAACTCTCCATTTCTAAAACTTATAGACCCAGAAGTTAACCACACAGCTGATCAAATTACACTATATTTTACTTCTGGATTAACCGAGAACTGCACATCCTGATTCGGCCTCGTTTTAGATTTGGTTAATTAAGAAATGCTAGTGGCCATGACTGAATTCAAACGTGAGTAGGTTTCGGGCTGTGGTTTGATTTGGGAGTCTATTGTGTGTGTTCGTGGGAAGAGTTGGCCAAATTATTTAGCCAATTAGCTTTAGCCGGCTGGTGTGCGGCCCGTAGCAAATTAGGCTATCCAAAGTCAAACCAATCTCTGGGGATAGTTAGGGACCGTCAATAAATTACAGAATGTAAATGGGGCAATATTTTTATGTTGCACATCTTTTAGTATATGTGTACAGTTGAAGTTGGAAGTTTACATACACTTAGGTTGGAGTCATTAAAACTTGTTTTTCTACCACTCCACACATTTCTTGTTAACAAACTATAGTTTTGGCAAGTCGGTTAGGACATCTACTTTGTGCATGACACAAGTAATTTTTCCAACAATTGTTTACAGACAGATTATTTCACTTATAATTCACTGTATCACAATTCCATTGGGTCAGAAGTTTACATACACAAAGTTGACTGTGCCTTTAAACAGCTTGGAAAATTCCAGAAAATGATGTAATGGCTTTAGAAGCTTCTGATAGGCTAATTGACATAATTTGAGTCAATTGGAGGTGTACCTGTGGATGTATTTCAAGGCCTACCTTCAAACTCAGTGCCTCTTTGCTTGACATCATGGGGAAATCAAAAGAAATCAGCCAAGACCTCAGAAAAAAATGGTAGACCTCCACAAGTATGGTTCATCCTTGGGAGCAATTTCCAAACATCTGAAGGTACCACGTTCATCTGTACAAACAATAGTACGCAAGTATAAACACCATGGGACCACGCAGCCGTCATACCACTCAGGAAGGAGACGCATTCTGTCTCCTAGAGATGAACGTACTTTGGTGCGAAAAGTGCAAATCAATCCCAGAACAGCAGCAAAGGACATTGTGAAGATGCTGGAGGAAACAGGTACAAAAGTATCTATATCCACAGTAAAACGAGTCCTATATCGACATAACCTGAAAGGCCGCTTAGCAAGGAAGAAGCCACTGCTCCAAAACCGCTATAAAAAAGCCAGACTACGGTTTGCAACTGCACATGGGGACAAAGATCGTACTTTTTGGAGAAATGTCCTCTGGTCTGATGAAACAAAAATAGAACTGTTTGGCCATAATGACCATTGTTATGTTTGGAGGAAAAAGGGGGCTGCTTGCAAGCCGAAGAACACCATCCCAACCGTGAAGCACGGGGGTGGCAGCATCATGCTGTGGGGGTGCTTTGCTGCAGAAGGGACTGGTGCACTTCACAAAATAGATGTCATCATGAGGAAGGAAAATGATGTGGATATATTGAAGCAACATCTCAAGACATCAGTCAGGAAGTTAAAGCTTGGTCGCAAATGGGTCTTCCAAATGGACAATGACCCCAAGCATACTTCTAAAGTTGTGGCAAAATTGCTTAAGGCTGAAATAAATCATTCTCTGTACTATTATTCTGACATTTTACATTCTTAAAATAAAGTGGTGATCCTAACTGACCTAAGACAGTGAATTGTTACTAGGATTAAATGTCAGGAATTGTGAAAAACTGAGTTTAAATGTATTTGGCTAAGGTGTGTGTAAACTTCCGACTTCAACTGTATATGTATTTCTACAATTTATAGTTGGTTTGAGTTTTTTAAGTCATTGAAATTTGGAGCTTTTGGCCTTTTAAAATATTGTCCCATTAACATTGTGTAATTTGCTGGTGGTCCCTAACTAGCCCTGAAGGGATATCAAATGTCAAAGCAAATTGACCATGAGCATTACAATCGGGTCATGTGCAGCTGGGGGCTGCCAACTGTGGGCATGTGGGCAATATTAAAATGAACCCAACCCACTGAAAACTGTTACGTACCCTTCATTCCGTGACATAACAGGTTTTTGCAATCATCTCGCAAATCTTAGTTTTGGACGAGACTGACTTTATGACCAAAATTATCCTATTTACACTTTGTAGTCAATTTTGACACTAACATTAATGTTTCTGAATCATATCGATGCCACATAGACCATTTTCAAGACAATAAGTTGCTTTTTAGGGGCAGTCGTTCTTTAATTATCCTAATCAAAATATCTAATATCTTTCTACAAACAAACCCATTGGGGTGGTAGGCTATAACAGCTGTCAGTGCTCCTGGCCAACCTCACATCCTTCCTCACAATTTAATTTCTTAGAACCGCTCATCTCAAAACATTGATTATTCCTTATTTGTTCCCCTGTCCTATTCAATGTTACTATTTAGACAAAGCCCAGACAATGATGCATTCCCCCCCATGTTGCCATTTTGTCTGTTGGGCACTCAGAATTGAAAAGGAGCATCATGGCTAATTTCTCAAATGAATGTGAACTGTTTAAGAACAACTGTAATGGGTTTTGTCTGCGTGCTCCACGTGAGTCATTTGGTAGGATTTTGAAGCCCGGGCTCAGTAATGTATGGCTACAGACAGTCATGCAAAAAAAGACCCCTGTTCTGTGGAGCTAATGCATATCTAATTTTCCCTCATTACACTGAAATGTGCTGTTAGTCCATGCCGGCTGTTTAATCATTTTCCATCAGGGTCCATTTGGAATGGCGGCCCCCCAACCCCCTCAGACAGACGCTCACACAGCCACTTCCCAGGGACCTGGCCTAATGTTGTTTTAACCGTTCTTTGCAAGCCACATTGACTCATTAGAATGACTGAATTAATCAGTCACTTGGTTTGATGGATAGAGAACCGCCATCCTGACAATTCAGTGTGCTACTGTGACACAGGAAGTAGCGTCAGACCAAGCCAATGGGTGTCATTGATTGAATCACGGCGGATCTCCTCACAAGGCTTTTTAGGGAGTATGACCTGGAAATTGCTTTAACCAAAAGGATATGTAGGCTAATACATTTGAGCCTATTACTGTGCCATTTGCCGCCTGCCACATTTCACCATTCCACTCAGCTAACTCTTCACTGCCACAGGGCGTAACAGTTTTGAGGAAGACGTCGGTCTAAATGAAATGGATTTCCAATTCATTTCATGTTGATGGCAGTCTATGTGAAATAAATGACCTTGTTAGCTACAGTGTTTAGACTTACAGTCAGGTAAGTGCATGCATGATTGAGTCATATTTAAGTCAATTAATATTACAATCAATCACTGACTAGTAAATGAGTACAGTGCAAGTCTCAAACTGAGGGATATTACAATCATTTGCAATAGTTCTCGGGTTTTCAGCTTTTTCTAGTATTTCACTGTTTTCTCCTCTGGCCTTAAGCACAGGTATCAATCTGTGCCTCTGCAATGAGGTTTGTAACATGTAGCCTATAAGCATAATAATGTCTTCATCCAGTCATCCCAGTATCCTCTAAACAATTTGAGAAGTAATACAACGCTTTTTGATTTGCCTGGCTTTTTGTTATTCATGTAACATCCTCCCTCTTTATGATTGTGAAGGCCTCGGCATACTATAGTTTCATTTTAAGCACACATAGGTACACCAGCTAAACACAAACAATAATTAGCAGCGTCTGATGTTTCACCATTTCCCCCACATGCACACAGCAGCGGCTTGGCACTAATTGAGAATCTCACGGACGCTTTTAGAAATGAAAGTACCCTTGCGCTCCTGCGTCACAGTCTGGCCTGTGTGGCAATGTGAGGCACCACCATGAAAAGGATCAAGAATAAATTAATCGTATTAGCATGGCAATTAATTTGTGATTAATACCTTTATTCAAAGGTCCAAAGGGATTGTGGAAATTATACTGTAATGCCCAGGGAAAATATGTCTCCATTTTGACAAATGGACAGATAAGAGATTTCCCTTCCAGCCACACCTCAGTACACTCAGCTGCAGGAAACATAGGGTATTCACCACCTGGAAATCCACCTTAACCCCCAGGGTTTTCTCAAGTGTCTCGTGGAGGGCATGGTGTTTTGTCGTTGGAAAGCCAGAGCAATGACACATCACATTTGCCAAACACAAGTGCACTTGTGCATTGTATTGAATGTCAACTGGCTCATGTCAAAGGTGCTTGCTACACAGTAAAATTACAGTAGTTGTAACTGTAGTGATGGACAATGCATGAGCAAGCAAGGGGGAAAGTGCAGCGGCATGGGGCATGTAGACTGCCTTAACCTGTTGTATTGAATTGGAACAAACTGATGACTGAAGGTTGATTATGTGATCACCTAATTTGTTAAATTACGGCTCAAATATTAGAGTGAGAGGGAACTTTGTATTGGGATTTTTATTTATAATTATCAGTGTAGTAAGTGTGTTAAATAGCAGCCCAATTGGCTACCTTCACTTTAACTAAACTGCACAGATGATCAGTTCAGATGGACGTTATGAGAAGAGGTGAAGTGATTCTATCCCTGACCCAGGTATTTGTAGTTTCTCGACATTATCCTTCATTAAATCACGTTTCGCCCTTTCGTGTGGTCAGCTAAGACAATTGAGTTTCAAATCTCACACAACAGCTAGTACCTTGAGACTTACCCTTACATTTCACATATAAGCTGTGTATTATAACTTAAGAATAATTCTCAAAAACTGAATCAGTTTATTCAAACAAATGGCTATAGTTCCATGTGCTATTCACATGCTCATTGCTCCGTTAAGCAAAATTAAATAAAGGCCTATTCACATCTCTATTCACTGAGCGATGATTGAATGCTCGATAAAAATTAAATTAGGTCAGCATAAATGGTGAAGGTTCTTAAGTAAGTAGGGAAGCATTCACACTGCCATAAATAAAGGTCAGTTAATTTGATGGTAAGCAATAATGTTCCCCGAAATTCTCAGAGTGGAGTTATGGCTCTGCGTTTACTAGGCCTAAATGTCTGTGCCCACTCGAATCTAGGTCTACTGAGAATTTCAAATGTTGTTTTGGTGTACATTAAGAAGCCAGAGAACGAGTATGAATGTGATGACGTGTCAAATGTTATTAAGAATTGGCTACGATGGAGTCAATCAGGGATAATGTGCACTAGAAGAACTGCGTGTGGTCTAATGTTACTGGCTGTGCTCTTTGAGGGTCATGTGAGGTCAGTGAGTGCCCACTCAAGTGGTAAATACCACAGGTAGATATTTTGTCTGTGCTGAAGAAGAAACAACACTTTACTGTGTTTGGAAATTGCAAACTTCTACATTTATAAGCAACAGAGGAGAACATTTGTTTGAGGTTTTACACCAATTGAAGGTGTTCTGTTGAAACTGAGAACTCGGTTGACAGTTCACGGGCAAGATCTCCAGAGATTTTTGAAGATTTATATTGCCTCAATCTCTTTCTAGATTCATGTTTTAGTAACATCAAGTCTGATGCATCATTGCCAGGGAATAGTATAGCTAAATGTGTACATGTCCATTCAAGCATTGTGAGATCATATTCATATACACTAGATATAAATTAATTAATAATAATTAAATTAATTAGATATCAACAGTATGTTCTGCAAAAGGACTGCCATCGAAAACAGAATTGCATCAAGTGAAGTGCTTGTTGAACCCATTTCAGTTGCCCTCAAAGAAATGAACATTAAGACATCTTATTATTAACAGAGTACTTTGGGTTTAATGTCATGTTTAAATCTATTTAAGTAATGTATTTACATTTTCATATTTCTCTAACTAAGATGTTAATATGTTAACACATGCGTTTTTTTGTAAAGATTTCATTTGAACCCTTTTATTGCAAGAACAAGAACAATGTTCACTTGTGTTCTGTACCACTTAATTAGAAGGTGAAGAAGTCGGATGTGGAGATCCTGGGCTGGCGTGGTTACACTTGGTCTGCGGTTATGAGGCCGGTTGGATGTACTGCCAAATTCTCTAAAACGACATTGGAGGTGGCTTATGGCTTATGGCTTATTGCACATTTTAGAGTGGCATTTTATTGTCCCCAGCACACGGTGCACCTGTGTAATGATCATGCTGTTTAATCAGCTTCTTGATATGTCACATCTGTCAGGTGGATGGATTATCTTGGCAAAGAAGAAATTTGAGAGAAATAAGCTTTTTTTGCTTATGGACAATTTCTGAGGTCTTTTTATTTCAGCTCATGAAACATGGGAACAACACTTTACACGTTGGGTTTATATTTTGGTTCAGGTATACATTAACACTGAATAATGTACAGAATGTATGTGTTCCCTAAATGTACATGCTAATGTGCAGATATTTATAGAGTCATTGAAATGCATTAGCCATGTCAGGTGTTGAGTGTGGATGCGGTGAGGGAATCAAGCGCAGGAAACACGGGCGTTCGTCAACAGACTTTAGTAAACAAAAATACAGCACCAAACAGGCGAACAGCCAACCCAACCGGGAAGCAAAGTACAAAATTACGCACAACACACACAGTGCGTAAACATGAATAAAGCGCACACAGTGCGGACTCTCGGGAAAAACAACAAACACGAGAGTATACAACAGAGCAACAGCTTGACAATGAACAATACCACATAACACCTGCCCCACACACGAAAAACTAAATAGGCAACCAAATCAAACACTAACAAGGGACAGGTGTACAAACAGACAAAACCAAACAAACATGAAACATCGAACGGTGGCAGCTAGTACTCCGGGGACGACGACCGCCGAAGCCTGCCCGAACAAGGAGGAGGAGCAGCCTCGGCCGAAACCGTGACAGTACCCCCTCCTTGACGCGCAGCTCCAGCCGTGCGCCGATCCCGGCCTCGGGGACGACCAGGACGACGCGGAGCAGGGCGCGTAGGATGACCCCGATGGAACTCGGTCAGCAGGGACAGGTCTAATATGTCCCTCCTCGGCACCCAGCACCGCTCCTCCGGGCCGTACCCCTCCCACTCCACGAGATATTGGAGACCCCCCCATCCGGCGTCTCGAATCAAGGATGGACCTCACAGTGTACGCCGGAGCCCCCTCGATGTCCAACGGGGGCGGAGGAGTCTCTTCTATCTCATAGTCCTGGAGTGGACCAGCTACCACCGGCCTGAGGAGAGACACATGGAACGAGGGGTTAATATTCCTGTAATCAATAGGCAGTTCTAACCTGTAACACACCTCGTTCAACCTCCTCAGGACTTTGAATGGCCCCACAAACCGCCGACCCAGCTTCCCGGCAGGGCAGGCGGAGGGGCAGGTTCCTGGTCGAGAGCCAGACTCGATCTCCAGGTGCGTACACAGGCCCCTCACTGCGGTGGAGATCGGCGCTCGTCTTATGCCGACGGATGGCCCGCTGCAGATGAACGTGGGCAGCGTTCCATGTCTCCTCCGAGCGCCGCACCCACTCATCCACCGCAGGGGCCTCGATCTGGCTCTCGTGCCAAGGTGCCAGAACCGGCTGGTACCCTAACACACACTGGAAAGGGGTTAGTTGGGTGGAGGAGTGGCGGAGAGAGTTCTGTGCCATCTCGGCCCATGGAACGTATCTCGCCCACTCCTCCGGCCGGCCCTGGCAATAAGACCTCAGAAACCTACCCACATCCTGGTTGACACGTTCAACCTGCCCATTACTCTCCGGGTGGTAACCCGAGGTAAGGCTCACCGAAACCCCCAACCGTTCCATAAACGCTCTCCACACTCTGGAGGTGAACTGGGGGCCTCGATCAGACACTATATCCTCGGGTACCCCGTAATGCCGGAAGACATGGGTGAACAGAGCCTCAGCGGTCTGTAGGGCAGTAGGGAGACCCGGCATGGGAAGGAGACGACAGGCCTTCGAGAACCGATCCACAACGACCAGGATGGTAGTATTCCCCTGCGAGGGGGGAAGGTCGGTAACAAAATCCACCGAGAGGTGGGACCAGGGTCGTTGTGGAACGGGCAGGGGTTGTAGCTTACCCCTGGGCAAATGTCTGGGCGCCTTACACTGGGCACACACCGAACAGGAGGAGACATAAATCCTCACATCCCTGGCTAACGTTGGCCACCAGTACTTAGTGCTAAGGCAGTGAACTGTCCGGCCGATACCTGGATGTCCAGAGGAGAGGGACGTATGAGCCCAATAAATGAGGCGATCGCGTACCTCGAGCGGAACGTACGTCCGACCCATTGGACACTGTGGAGGACTTGGGTCGGTGCGTAACGCCCGCTCGATCTCTGCATCGACCTCCCATACCACCGGTGCAACCAGACAAGACTTTGGTAGTATGGGAGTGGGCTCAACGGACCTCTCCTCCGTGTCATACCGCCGAGACAGGGCATCTGCCTTCCCGTTCTGGGACCCAGGGATGTAAGTGATCTTAAACACAAACCGGGCTAGAAACATAGTCCAGCGAGCCTGGCAAGGATTCAGTCTCCTAGCTGCCCGGATGTATTCCAGGTTACGGTGGTCAGTCAAAATGAGGAAAGGGTGTTGAGCCCCCTCAAGCCAATGCCTCCACACCTTTAGGGGCCTGTACCACGGCTAACAGCTCCCTGTCCCCCTACGTCATAATTCCGCTCCGCGGACTGAGCTTCTTAGAATAAAAGGCACAGGGGCGGAGTTTAGGTGGTGTGCCAGACCGTTGTGAGAGAACGGCCCCAATACCGGCCTCGGACGCGTCTACCTCTACCTGGAATGGTAAAGCGGGATCCGGATGCGCCAACACCGGCGCCGAGGTAAACAGGTCCTTCAGTCTCCCAAAAGCCCTGTCCGCCTCAGCTGACCACCGCAAGCGCACCGGACCCCCCTTCAACAGAGACGTTATGGGAGCTGCCACCTGTCCAAAACCCCGGATAAACCTCCGGTAGTAATTCGCAAAACCCAAGAACTGTTGCACCTCTTTCACAGTGGTTGGGGTTTGCCAATTACGCACAGCTGACACCCGGTCAACCTCCATCTTCACCCCTGACGCAGACAACTGATAACCCAAAAAGGAGACCGACTTCTGAAAGAACAGACATTTCTCTGCCTTGACATATAGGTCATGCTCCAACAGCCTCCTCAACACTCGGCGCACCAGGGCTACATGCTCTGCTCGGGTAGAACTATACACCAGAATATTGTCTATGTACACGACTACTCCCTGCCCCTGCATGTCCCGGAAGATCTCATCGACGAAGGATTGGAAGACTGAGGGAGCATTCATTAACCCATATGGCATGACGAGATACTCGTAATGACCGGAGGTCGTGCTAAACGCTGTCTTCCATTCATCGCCCTCTCTAATGCGCACCAAGTTATATGCGCTCCTGAGATCCAATTTTGTGAAGAACTGAGCACCGTGTAATGATTCCGTCATAGTCGCAATCAGAGGAAGTGGATAGCTGTACTTCACCGTAATCTGATTGAGACCGCGGTAATCAATACACGGGCGCAGACCTCCATCTTTTTCTTCACAAAAAGAAGCTTGAGGAAGCGGGTGAAGTGGAGGCCCGTATGTATCCCTGTCTCAGAGACTCGGCGATGTAAGTTTCCATCGCCTTCCTCTCCTCTTGAGACAAGGGATACACATGGCTCCGCGGGAGGGCTGCTCCTAACTGGAGATCTATCGCACAATCCCCCTGTCTATGAGGCGGCAGCTGCGCCGCCCTAGTCTTACTAAACACCAGTGTCAAATCCTCATACTCGGGGGGAATATGCAGTGCAGGCATTAGATTCGGACTTTCCACCGAGGTCGCCCCTATGGAAACACCCAGACACAGCCTCTCACACTGAGCAGACCACCCTTTAAGAGCTTTCTCTCGCCACGATATAGTAGGGTCATGGGTAATCAACCAGGGAAGCCCCAGCACCACCGGATACGCAGGAGAGTCAATCAGATAGAGCTGAATTGTCTCTTCATGACCCCCCTGCGCCTCCATCTTAAGGGGCGCTGTGACCTCCCTAATCAACCCAGATCCTAACGGACGGCTATCTAGGGCATGTACAGGGAAAGGCTTATCAATGGGTAGGAGAGGAATCCCTAATTCTACACAGAACTGGCGATCTACAAAGTTCCCAGCTGCGCCTGAATCGACTAGCGCCTTATGCTGGGAACGAGGTGCTACCTGTGGAAAACAAACAGGCAAGGTTATGTGAATGACAGAAAGCTCTGGGTAAGTAGGGCGCCTACTCACCTGGGAGGACTCCCCAATGCGTGGCCTGCCTTCACCTCCACCGGGGGACCTTCCCCAACACCTAGCCGCGGTGTGCCCTCCACGGCCACAGTTGGTGCAGGGGACGGCCCCCCTCGGGTTCCTACTCCTCCTTTCTCTAGCGCCAGCACCTCCAAGCTCCATAGGGCTCGGCTCGGAGGTGCTGGAGGGTGAAATGGGCGACCCCCATCCGGGACGTCCACGGGTGGCGAGCAGGGTGTCCAACCGAATGGCCATGTCGACTAGTTGGTCAAACGTCAACATGGTATCCCTGCACGCCAACTCTCTTTGGACGTCCTCCCGAAGGCTACAACGGAAGTGGTCTATGAGGGCCCGCTCATTCCACCCTGCATCTGCCGCTAGAGTCCGGAACTCCAGGGCAAAATCTTGCGCGCTCCTCATCCCCTGTCGGAGGAAGAACAGACTCTCCCCCGCCGCCTTCCCTTCTGGTGGATGGTCGAACACGGCCCGGAAGCGGCGGGAGAACTCCGCATAAGTGATGGTAGCGGCGTCCATTCTCCTCCATTCGGCGTTGGCCCACTCCAACGCCTTGCCGGTGAGACAGGAGATGAGGGCAGAGATGCTCTCGTGTCCCGAGGGCGCCGGGTGTACGGTGGCGAGGTAGAGCTCCACCTGTAGCAGGAACCCTTGACACCCGGCAGCGGAGCCGTCGTACGCCCTCGGGAGCGAGAGCCGAATCCCACTGGGTTCCGGAATGTGGACAGGAGGACTGACCGATGGGGATGGTCCGGTAGCTGGGGGCGTGGTTACCCCGCTGCTTTCCCATCGGTGGAGAGTGTTCATCACCCGATCCAAGGCGTGACCGATCTGGTTAATCCGGTCCTCCTGTCCACGAAGACGGTCCTCCATGACTTCTGTCGGCGCGGGTGCTCCTGCTGACTCCATGTAGGATGTGGTATTCTGTCAGGTGTTGAGTGTGGATGCGGTGAGGGAATCAAGCGCAGGAAACACGGGCGTTCGTCAACAGACTTTAGTAAACAAAAATACAGCACCAAACAGGCGAACAGCCAACCCAACCGGGAAGCAAAGTACAAAATTACGCACAACACACACAGTGCGTAAAAATGAATAAAGCGCACACAGTGCGGACTCTCGGGAAAAACAACAAACACGAGAGTATACAACAGAGCAACAGCTTGACAATGAACAATACCACATAACACCTGCCCCCACACACGAAAACTAAATAGGCAACCAAATCAAACACTAACAAGGGACAGGTGTACAAACAGACAAAACCAAACAAACATGAAACATCGAACGGTGGAAGCTAGTACTCCGGGGACGACGACCGCCGAAGCCTGCCCGAACAAGGAGGAGGAGCAGCCTCGGCCGAAACCGTGACAAGCCAAGCCACATAGCAAAGAAAGAATGAAGAATGTCAGAATTTCTTGTAGTATTGCACAAAAAAGTAATGTTGGCTTAGCAAATAAATATAGTCCCATCTATATTTTACCTGTCAGGATGTCAGTGTTTTCAGTTGACAGGTGACTTTGCGTAGGTCGTGGTGGCTGTTGTGTTGGTGTCTTCACGCAGGGCTCTGGTTAATGAGGTCATAGGGCAGGGTTTTATTCCCCCCAATATACAGTACCAGTCAAAAGTTTGGACACACCTTTTCTTTCAAGGGTTTTTCTTTGTTTTTACTATTTTCTACATTGTAGAATAATGTGCACAACAACACAACGAGATGCAACAATTCAAGTTTTTTTCTGTCAATGACGTTTGGCTTGATGTGATTGTGAAATCACACTTTTTTTTTGATGCACTAGAACCTTTCACAGTTGAGCTCACTCAGTTTAGCTCAACACTGATTGGCTATTTTTGGATTTTTATTTTTATCAAGGGAGGCCAAATGCTCGCTGGCTTCCCTTGCATTCAATGCTATGGGCGACAACAAGATCATACTCCTTTTGACCAGACAGCATCAGATAGAGACATACACATACAGAGACAGAGGGGCGCTGTTTCGCTCGCTCGGATGCTTTCTCCGGTGAGATACATTCAGCCTCTTGCAAATTGAAGGACAATTATGAAACACAGAGAGACGAAAGATACATTATTATTTTATTTATTGATTTTTTGTACATTTTTGGGGAAGCCTGGCTTCCCTTGGCATCCATGAAACATGCCACTGGTGATCGTATACAAATGTAAGCAAGGTTTAAAATGATTACGTTTTAGTCAAATTTTCAGTTTTTGGCTTCTTGAGGTCAATTTGCATTCTACAAATTATTTGTAATTTTGTTACGGCCCCCCGACTATCCTCTCAGGAAGAAATCAGCCCGCGGCTGAATCTAGTTGATGATCCCTGTCATAAGGGTTAGGATGAACTGTGTGGGGCTAAACAGGAGTAAACGTAGCCTGCGTGGTGATACAGCGCTGTAAATGCGGCAACAAGACGGCAGCACCGTGACTAGCTCTTAGGAAACACTGCAGTATTTTGTTTTTTTTATGTACTATTTTTTACGTTATTAGCTCAGGAATTGTTTTGTATCATTACATACAGCCGGGAAGAACTATTGGATATTAGAGCGGCGGTAACTCAACTGAAAAACCAGCATTACGACCAGGATTACGACTTCCCTGGAGCAGATCCTTTTCTTTGCTCTCCCCAGAGCAATCAAACTTACTCCAGAGGCCGAACCAAAACAATGCCTTGCCGAGGAGAGGTACTCGGGGCAGTCTTCTGGTCTGACTTAGGAAGCGTGCACACCAACCGCCGCTCCCGAGTATATTACTCGTTAATGTCCAATCTCTGGTTAATAAGTTTGACAAGGGTTGCTTTCCAGAGAAACACCAGGGATTGTAATATCCTCTGCTTCAAGGAAACATGGCTATCTCGTGATATATTGTCTGAGTCAATACAGTCAGCTGGATTCTCAGTGCATATCGCCGACAGGAAAAAACATCTATCCGGGAAGCAGAAGGGTGGAGGTATTTGTTTTATGATTAACGACTCATGGTGTAACTGTAATAAATGCAGGAACTCAAGTCCTTCTGTTCACCCGATCTACAATACCTCACAATCAAATGCCGACCGCATTATCTTCCAAGGGAATTTACGTCAATAATAGCCACAGCCGTCTATATCCCCCCTCAAGCCGATACCACGACGGCCCTCAAAGAACTTCACTGGACTTTATGCAAACTGGAAACCACATATCCTGAGGCTGCATTTATTGTAGATGGGGATTTTAACAAAGCAAATTTGAGGAAAAGGCTACCAAAATGTTATCAACATATTGATTGTAGTACTCGCACTGCTAAGACACTCGACCATTGTTATTCGACCTTCCGGAATGCATATAAGGCCCTCCACCACCCTCCCTTTGGCAAATCCGACCACGATTCCATCTTGCTCCTCCCTTCCTATAGGCAGAAACTCCAACAGGAAGGACCCATAAAAAGGACTATTCAACGCTGGTCTGACCAATCAAAATCTACGCTTCAAGATTGTTTTGATCATGTGGACTGGGATATATTTCGGGTAGCTTCAGAAAATAATATAACACATATACCGATACAGTATCTGAGTTTATCAATAAGTGCATAGGAGATGTTGTACCCGCTGTGACTATTAAAACCTACCCCAACCAGAAACCGTCGATAGATGGGAGCATTCGCGCAAAACTGAAAGCGCGAACCACCGCATTTAACCAGGGCAAGAAGTCTGGGAATATGGCAGAATACAAACATTCCCTCCATATAGCAATCAAGCAGGCAAAATGTCAAAATAGGGGCAAGGTGGAGTCTCAATTTAACGGCTCAGACACAAGACGTATGTGGCAGGTTCTACAGACAATCATGGATTACAAAAGGAAAACCAGCCACGTCGTGGACACCGACGTCTTGCTTCCGGACAAGCTGAACAAATTCTTTGCTCGCTTTGAGGATAATACAGTGCCACCAACGTGGCCTGCTACCAAGGACTGATGGCTCTCCTTCTCCGTGGCCGACGTGAGTAAGACATTTAAACGTGTTAACCCTCGCAAGGCTGCCTGCCCAGATGGCATCCATTGCCGCGTCCTCAGAGCATGCGCAGACCAGCTGGCTGAGGTGTTCAGATGTATTCAATCTCTCCCTATCACAGTCTGTTGTACCCACATGCTTCAAGATGGCCACCATTGTCCCTGTACCTAAGAAAGCAAAGGTAACTGAACTAAATGACTGTCGCCCAGTAGCACTCACCTCTGTCATCATGAAGTGCTTTGAGAGACTAGTCATGGATCATATCACCTCCACCTTACCTGCCACCCTGGACCCACTTCAATTTGCTTACTGCCCCAATAGATCCACAGACGATGCAATCACCACCACACTGCACACTGTCCTATCCCATCTGGACAAGAGGAATACCTATGTAAGAATACTGTTCATTGACTACAGCTCAGCATTCAACACCATAGTACCCTCCAAGCTCATCATTAAGCTTGAGGCCCTGGGTCTGAACCCCGCCCTGTGCAACTGGGTCCTGGACTTCCTGACGGGTCGCCCCAGGTGCTGAAGGTAGGAAACAACACATCCACTTCGCTGATCCTCAACACTGGGGGCCCCACAAGGGTGCGTGCTCAGCCCCCTCCTGTACTCCCTGTTCACCCATGACTGCTTGGCCAAGCACGCCTCCAACTCAATCATCAAGTTTGCAGACGACACCACAGTGGTAGGCTTGATTACCAACAATGACGAGACAGCCTACAGGGAGGAGATGAGGGCTCTGGGAGTGTGGTGCCAGGAAAAATAACCTCTCACTCAACGTCAACAAAACTAAGGAGATGATCATGGACTTCAGGAAACAGCAGAGGGAGCACCCCCCCCCCCTTGTCCACATCGATGGGACCGCAGTGGATAAGGTGGAAAGCTTCAAGTTCCTCGGCGTACACATCATTGACAAACTGAAATGGTCCACCCACATAGACAGTGTGGTGAAGAAGGCACAACAGCGCCTCTTCAACCTCAGGAGGCTAAAGAAATGTGGCTTAACACCTAAAACCCTCACAAACTTTTACAGATGCACAATTGAGAGCATCCTGTCGGGCTGTATCACCACCTGGTACAGCAACTGCACTGCCCACAACCGCAACGTGGTCTGCCGAACGCATTCCCGGGGCAAACTTCCCGCCCTCCTGGACACCTACAGCACCCAATGCAATAGGAAGGCCAAAAAGACCACCCGAGTCACTGCCTGTTCACCCCACTACCATCCAGAAGGCGAGGTCAGTACAGGTGTATCAAAGCTGGGACCGAGAGACTGAAAAACAGCTTCTATCTCAAGACCATCAGACTGTTAAACAGCCATACATAGCACATCAGAGGCTGTGGCCTATAGACATAGATTAGAAATCACTCGCCACTTTAAGAAATGGAACACTAGCCACTTTAATAATGTTTCCGTATCCTGCATTACTCGTCTCATATGTACAAACTGTACTCCACTATTCTACGGTATCTTAGTCACTTTAATTTTGTTCATACATTACATCACCCCATCTGATATCTATATACTGTATTCTATACTATGCCACTGTATCTTAGTCCAATGCCGCTCTGATATCGCTCATCCCTATATGTATATATTCCGAACTAATTCCTCACTTGAGTTGTGTATTTGGGTATGTGTTGTGAAACTGTTAGATATTACTGCACTGTCGGAGCTAGAAGCACAAGCATTTCGCTATACTCGCAATAACATCTGCTAAACACGTGTATGTGACCAATACAATTTTATTTGACAAGCACGTCTAACAGCAGGACCAGCTAACTTGCCTATAGCTAGCTAGCTGGCTAACACTGTCAGTTTACAGAGTAACGTTTAACAATAAAAATCATTGTTTTCTAATCTATTTTTGTATGAATCATTTCTGTATGCATGCTTATGGTGTTATAGCAATTCACTTTTTGCACGTCCTTCATGTTGGTTTATTTCATTGCTATGGGCACCGGCGGCTGTCGCACTAGTGTGTGAAATTACTAGCCTCTTTGACTAGAGGGACAAGTGGGTACTCTGTGGGGTACTCAGCGATATTCCGCTCGCTCTCTGAAATGCGCTTAATAGGTCACATAAAGCTGTGGGGTGGGGCTGATGGTCAGCTAGTCATCATCAATACCACCTCAACAACAACACCTGTGCCTGCAATCAACTGAGGTTGGAATTAAGTATCCTAGGGGTCTCACAATTAGTTTTGGCAAAACAACACACAGTACAAGGTGTTCTCTATGTATTTCCCAGACCCTAAGTTAAAGGTAGACTCAGCGAAATGATGTTCCCACGACCAGCACCGCAGATATTGCAATGAGTGACATGCAAGACTTCGCTCTCATACAGTCACACACAGTAGCTGTGCATGTGCACAGGTTTGCTTAACGCTGTTAGAACGTGGTAGCCACGGACCAAAACAGTGAAGGTTAGCATCGCGCTTCAACGATCTTAGTTGTTGTGGAAATGTACCCACTATGCTATTTACTTTGTGCATCTACGTCATATCGCTGAGTCTACCTTTAAGCCACACAGTCTGTTGTCATTGTTCAGTCAAAAGGAAATTCAAGAAAACCTTGGGTTATTTCTGCTCATAAGACGTGGTGTACTATCATGGCATGTGTTAAAGGTCCAATGCAACCATTTTTTATCTCAATATCAAGTCATTTCTGGGTAACAATTAAGTACCGTACTGTTCGGTGCTCTGGCACCCCAATGGTGGAACAAGCTCCCTCACGACGCCAGGACAGCGGAGTCACTCACCACCTTCCGGAGACACTTGAAACCCCACCTCTTTAAGTAATACCTGGGATAGGATAAAGTAATCCTTCTACCCCCCCTTACCCCACCCCAAAGAAAAAAAAAGAAAAAAAAACATATTGTAAAGTGGTTATCCCACTGGCTATAAGGTGAATGCACCAATTTGTAAGTCGCTCTGGATAAGAGCGTCTGCTAAATGACGTAAATGTAAATGTAATGTAAATGTGATTGTTTTCAATTAAAATGGTCAAAATAAATAAATATATCTTCTTAGCAAAGAGCAATTTCTGGATTGTCTGGGAGTGGTCTGAGTGGGGAGGGGAAAACTAGCTGTTGTTGGCATGAGGTTTGGAACGTTCTTTCTTATTGGTCTATTAAGTAATTTACCGATGTCAACAGGAAGGCCAAAACAGGAAGGCCAAAACAGGCTGAAATTTCAGGCGGTCTTTTCAAACAGCTCTTACACTAAAAGGGCATTATCATAATTTTACAGTATTATTCCAACCTCATAGTTTGGAAATATACACTGAACCCCCCGCCCTCAGAAGAGCCTAAATTCGTTGGGACTTGGACTCTATAAAGTGTCGAAAGCGTTCCCCATTTGCATTGGCCAATGTTGACTCCAATGCTTCCCACATTTGTGTCAAGTTGGCTGGATGTCCTTTGGGTTGTGGAACATTCTTGATACACAAGGAACACTTGAGTTTGAAATACCCAGCAGCGTTTTATTTCTTGACACAAACCTTTGTGCCTGGCACCTGCTACCATACTCCGTTCAAAGGCACTTACATTTTTTGTCTTGCCCATTCACCCTCTGAATGGCACACATACACAATCCATGTCTCAATTGTCTCAAGGCTTAAAATTTCTTCTTCAACCTGTCTCCTCCCCTTCATCTACACTGATTGAAGTGGATTTAACAAGTGACATCCATAAGGGATCATAGCTTTCACCTGGATTCACATGATCAGTCTGTCAGGTGTTCTTAATGTTAGGTATACTCAGTGTATATAAAACACAGGGAGATTTGACTGCACTCAGCCTTTAAGAACTTTGAAGAGCTTGGTATGCTGCACTCTTCTGTTTTTTGTGTATATACAGTACCAGTCAAAAGTTTGGACACACCTACTAATTCAAGGGTTTTTCTTTATTTTTACTATTTTCTACATTGTAGAATAATAGTGAAGACATCAAAACTATGAAATAACACATATGGAATCATGTAGTAACCAAAAAAGTGTTAAACAAATCTAAATATATTTTATATTTGAGATTCTTAAAATGCTTTTCCAACAGTCTTGAAGGAGTTCCCACATATGCTGAGCACTTGGCTGCTTTTCCTTCACTCTGCCGTCCGACTCATCCCAAACCATCTCAATTGGGTTGAGGTCGGGGGATTGTGGAGGCCAGGTCATCTGATGCAGCACTCCATCACTCTCTTTCATGGTAAAATAGCCCTTACACAGCCTGGAGGTGTGTTGGGTCATTGTCCTGTTGAAAAACAAATGATAGTCCCACTAAGCCCAAACCAGATGGGATGGTGTACCGCTGCAGAATGCTGTGGTAGCCATGCTTGTTAAGTGTGCCTTGAATTCTAAATAAATCACAGACAGTGTCACCAGCAAAGCACCACCACACCATAACACCTCCTGCTCCATGCTTTACGGTGGGA
Organism: Coregonus clupeaformis; assembly: GCF_020615455.1. Taxonomy (NCBI): domain Eukaryota; kingdom Metazoa; phylum Chordata; class Actinopteri; order Salmoniformes; family Salmonidae; genus Coregonus; species Coregonus clupeaformis. The sequence goes on from NC_059200.1 coordinate 35,681,585, forward strand.
AATACACATGCGGATATCATCCGTTCACCCACACGTGTCTCACAAAGCCACGGCGGATAGAACCAAAAATCTCAATTTTGGACTCCAGACCAAAGGACACATTTCCACTGGCCTAATGTCCATTGCTCGTGTTTCTTGACCCAAGCAAGTCTCTTCTTCTTATTGGTGTCCTTTAGTAGTTGTTTCTTTGCAGCAATTCGACAATGAAGGCCTGCTTTACGCAGTCTCATCTGAACAGTTGATGTTGAGATGTGTCTGTTACTTGAACTCTGTGAATAATTTATTTGGGCTGCAATTTCTGAGGCTGGTGACTCTAATGAACTTATCCGCTGCAGCAGAGGTAACTCTGGGTCTTCCATTCCTGTGGCGGTCCTCATGAGAGCCAGTTTCATCATCAATACCCCATAATGACATAGGAAAAACAGGTTTATATATTTTTTCAAATGTATTAAAAATGAAAAACAAATATTACATTTACATAAGTATTCAGACCCTTTACTCAGTACTTTGTTGAAGCACCTTTGGCAGCGATTACAGCCTTGAATCTTCTTAGGTATGACGCTACAAGCTTGGCACACCTGTATTTGGGGATTTTCTCCCATTCTTCTCTGCAGATCCTCTCAAGCTCTGTCAGGTTGGATAGGGAGCGTTGCAGCACAGCTATTTTCAGGTCTCTCCAGAGATGTTCGATCGGGTTCATGTCCGGGAACTGGCTGGGCCACTCAAGGACATTCAGAGACTTGTCCCGAAGCCACTCCTGCATTGTCTTGGCTGTGTGCATAGGGTTGTTGTCCTGTTGGAAGGTGAACCTTCGCCCCAGTCTAAGGTCCTGAGCGCTCTAGAGCAGGTTTTCATCAAGAATCTCTCTGTACTTCATTCATCTTTGCCTCGATCCTGACTAGTCTCTTAGTCCCTGCCGCTGAAAAACCTCCACACAGCATGATGCTGCCACCACCATGCTTCACCATAGGGATGGTGTCAGGTTTCCTCCAGATGTGACGCTTGGCATTCAGGCCAAATAATTCAATCTTGGTTTCATCAGACCAGATAATCTTGTTTCTCATGGTCTGAGAGTCTTTACGTGCCTTTTGGCAAACTCCAAGCTGGCTGTTTTGTGCCTTTTACTGAGGAGTGGCTTTCGTCTGGTCACTCTACAATAAAGGCCTAATTGGTGGAGTGCTGCAGAGATGGTTGTCCTTCTGTAAGGTTCTCCCATCTCCACAGAGGAACTCAAGAGCTCTGTCAGAGTGACCATCAGGTTCTTAGTCACCTTCCTGACCAAGGCCCTTCTCCCCCGTTTGCTCAGTTTGGCCGGGCGACCTGCTCTAGAAAGAGTCTTGGTGGTTCAAAACTTGTTCCATTTAAGAATGATGGAGGCCACTGTGTTCTTGGGAAACTTGAACGCTGCAGAAATGTTTTGGTGCCCTTGTTCCTCCACAGTGGCGTGTCTTCATGGATGCCAAGGGAAGCCAGGCTTCCCCAAAACATTGACCAATAAAAAAATATATAAAATCATTTATCTTTCGTCTCTCTGTGTTTCATACTTTTCCTTCAATTCGCAAGAGGCTGAATGTATCTCACCGGAGAAAGCATCCGAGCGAACGAAACAGCACCTCTCTGCCTCTGTATGTGTAGCCCATTATCTGATGCTGTCTGGTCAAAAAGAGTATGATATTGTTGCCGCCCGTAGCATTGAATGCAAGGGAAGCCAGCGTGCATTTGGCCTCCCTTAATAAAAATGTATACAATAATAGCCAATCAGCGTTGAGCTAAACTGAGTGAGCTGAACTGTGGATGGTCCTGGCGTTCCAAGAACAAGTCTCAAGGGAAGCCAGTTTGGATTTGGCTTCACACCAATCACATCACATCAAGCCAAATGTCATTGACAGAAAAATACTTTGTTGCATCTCGTTGTGTTGTTGTCCTCCGGTGGCTAGCTAGCTAGCTAAAATTGTCCCTTTTCTAAATTAGCCATGGACGGATATAGGGATTTGGACTTGTGGTTTTACTTAATTATCCTTACTGGCCAATGATTATAACGGCAATTCTGATCCAACCATAAATTCATACATTGTGCCTCTGGCTTGAGAGGATGGGGAGTTCAATATGTAGCTAGATGTAGTAGGCTAATGTTAACTAGCTGGCTAATCGTCGCCCATTAAAGGAAGTTAGGCTAGCGAGCAAGCATTTTAGCCAGGTAGCCTAGGACAACAAAAACTAAAAGCGTGTACTATTGTAAGGGTTGGTGTGAGGTGTGACCCAGGTGTGGTGCAGGTTAGACAGTAGGCAGAGATGGTGAAACAAGGAACTTTACTGATGGTCCCGAAGCCAGGATACAAAATAACGGACTTTACACGAAAAAGAAAGGCGGAGCAAATAAGACTCCAAAAAACAGGCAGACAGAAATTTGAAATGCTAACTATGACTGAAATAATAAATAAACAGGGAGAACACTTATCACGTACCTATCCATACGTCCCGCGATCAGACACTGATTAGTACTGCTTGGCATAGTGAAGCTAGCAGAGAAAAATTAGCAAGGGAACACAGGGAAGTGAGGGCATAAATACACAGGTGAATCAGATAGACCCAGGTGACACCAATAGGAAGATGATTAGTCCCGACTGTGAGTGAGGAGGTGCCTAAAGTTGTCGGAGGATGACACCTAGTGGGTCACTCCGGAACTGCGACCCACTCCTGTAACATACTGTATGACAGTCCTAGACTGTTTCTGCAACATGAAAGAGAGGAGGATGGCATTGGCGTTTCTCTACAAGTAGGGTGAGTCAACATGTTTTTCCACACATATACACACATAAATCAGTGCCATGGACAGCCACATGATATTTAGCTTACGTTGATTGGAGTAAATTGTTTTTGGAAATATTTTAGTTGTCACTGTATTACACTAAGCATAGGTGATTTGATTATGTTGAAATGTTCCTGGAATAGTGGCGGAAGCTCCTGTTTTCTTTGCAACTTGCGGTAACTCTCCGGTGTTCTAAATCAATAGTTGTTTAGTTGTCCGAAAATGTCGGAAACATTAACTTGATTGACCATGCTGTAGGTAATGTAACTATTTGTTACATGCAATATCCTTTATGGACTCTCTGGTTTTGTGATGAAACAAAGGTGTGGTTGAATTTATTCTGCCACTGTGTCTTCTTATTGTCTCGGCCTTAGGCCTATATATCATGTGGCAAGGCATATGAACTAGCAGGTTGTAGAGCACAACACAGAGGTTGTAATATGGCTTTTATTTCCTGGCTTGGCTTCCCCAGTGATTTTACCGACGCTACTCTTCCTTCATTGTGCAAAATTACTTAGGCTGTGACGTAAACACTCGCTTTAATACCTGTGTTTGCTCTGCGATGTTAACACCAGGTTATCTCGGCAGACGTAATATTACAGACATTATTAATTGTTCTCGACGAGATCCCGATTTCACAAGGTCTCCCTCTTCTCTGTTTAACACTGGGATTTGCAGCATAAACATATATTTATGTTTCAAAGGTTGAGCGGAGAAAACAGGGATTAGTGCGATATGAAACAGCGGGGCTCATCAGTTCAGTTTATCTCTTCTCATGCTCCTTTCAGAGGGGCCCCTAATCTCGCCCCGCCTCACTCACAGTCTTCACATGAATTATCAACACTATTTAGATCTGTCTGAAATCTATGGGACAGTCTTTTGACTGAATAGAGCGCAATAGTAATGGCGTCTTTTTGTAGGCACTAACTCTGCCATGGTTAATTGAACAAAGCCTATGGGAAAATTTAGTTTTTGTAGAGCTTTTGGATAAACACCGAAAATAAGGTATGTGGTAAACACAGCAATGGAGATCTTATATGTTTTGTTCTATGAGATAATCTTCATCATAATGCACATAAAGGCTTCATAATTAATAAAGGTCATGTTAACTGACTGATATTATCTCATAGAACACAACGTATAAGATCTCATAAGCCTGTGTCAACATCAGACCATCTTTTCAGTATTTATTCCAAAACCCAATTCTTTCCCCATTAATTTTGCCCATAGGAATGGCTGAACGAACCAGAGGTAAATCATTTCAGTTTTTTAGCACTACAAGCTGACGAGCTCTATAGCATTTTAGTTGAAGGGTGCCGTATAAAGTCTGACTTTATTAACAAAACACCTACATAACGAGTATGGATAGAAAATTGCCTTTGTTGTATACTCCAGGCCTCTCTAGGTGATTTCAGTAGGTTAATGTGCTTATGGAAGCATTACAGTATGTGTTAATTATAAAGGTGATGCTGTTGGTATGGAGCACTCTGCAACTTAAATATAACCCATGAATGGTCCATGCCAGACCACGCCTTAATGCCAGGGAGAGTCTGGGATTGAAAAACATCAATAGAAAAATAGAATGGAGGAAGATTAATCTTTATAGGGTAAAATGGTATCATAAGCCATCAATCATATTCTATCCAAATACAACTCTTCTTCTCCAAGAATATACTAGAACATGACTTGACCAATGTTTTGTGACTAACACTGATTTAGCACTGTTGTCAAAACTATTCATTTTACTAAGCTAAAATATGGAATTGTTTTAAGATGGTGATACCATGGATAATTTAGCTATTTGATTTAGAATTTCTGGACCCCTGTAGGTATTGAAACAATGAATTTGACCTTACTGCTATTAGCCCAGAGAAATGCATTGAATAACACATTCATACATGGAAAAACAGATAGTCAAACATTTAATCAAAAGGAAGTATGTTTTGAAGTGTCTGTCCTGTATCTATGAGAAATAAGCAAGCTCAGATAATTTTATTTTTAGACCCATACTTGGCACATTCTGCAGCCCATTCACTTTAGTTCATCTTTACCTCCCAGTACTGGGTTCTCTTCAGACTACTCTTGTGAAGCTTGTGGGTGTTGTAGAGCAAAACAGATGACATCTGCATGTTCGTGAGAGTCTCAGCTTTCGATAGAGGGGTCCAAATAGAACTAGACAGATGATTTAGTGAAAATTAACTTTTCGTAATCTTCATGTCTGACAAACACAGGCGCTGACTAGCGCCTATCTTTCGCATATGCGAACGGTCGATACAGGTGGATTCAGTGGAATGCGATGCAGCCCATGCAAAAAATCAGGAAGTCTCTAGCATAAACACACAGGGTTTTATTTAATAAAACGTGATGACGTGACCAAAGTCAGCGCCAGCGCGGACATCTGAGGGTTTGCCGCTTATTTAATTTCCCCATTTTATCTGACTCGCTACAGTTTTGGCTGCTGAACCAAAGCTTCAGAGTTCAGACTGCAAATATAAAGCAGCGCAATCATTTCCCAAAGCTATTTGTTAGTCTTATTAGCCTTGCACTGTACTGAACAGTACAACTATTGTCACAAGCTGATGTGGATGCGGTGTTGGAGTCAGGCGCAGGACACAGAAGCTTAGTCGAAACGACTTTAATTGTCACAAAGATAATAACAAAAATAACGGGCCTCAAACACAGGAGGCGAGCGATTACGCAAACAGTGCGTAACAACACTAACAACTAGAGCACAATAAAGATTCACCAACGGACAGGCGGACAACAACACACAACTGCAAACAAAACCAAAGGAAACTTATAGGTGACATAATCAATACATAAGACGAAACAGGTGCACCAACAAGACAAAACCAAACAAACATAGAGAACATCAAGCAGTAGGAGCTAGTACTCCGGGGACGACGAACGCCGAAGCCTGCCCGAACAAGGAGGAGGAGCAGTCTCGGCGGAATTCGTGACAGTACCCCCCCTTGACGCGCGGCTCCAGCCGTAGCGCCGACCCCCGGCCTCGGGACGGCCAGGAGGACGTGGAGCAGGGCGCGTAGGATGACTACGGTGGAACTCAGTCAGGAGGGATGGATCTAAAATGTCCCTCCTAGGCACCCAGCACCGTTCCTCCGGACCGCACCCTCCCACTCCACGAGATATTGTAGACCCCCCATCCGATGTCTCGAATCCACGATGGACCGGACTGAGTACGCCGGAGCCCCCTCGATGTCCAGTGGGGGCGGAGGGGTCTCTCTTATCTCACTGTCCTGGAGTGGACCAGCTACCACCGGCCTGAGGAGAGACACATGGAACGAGGGGTTAATGTGATAGTCATTAGGCAGTTGCAACTTGTAACACACCTCGTTCAATCTCCTCAGGACTTTAAATGGCCCCACAAACCGCCGGCCAAGCTTCCGGCAGGGCAGGCGAAAGGGCAGGTTTCGAGTCGAGAGCCAGACTCGATCTCCAGGTGCGTATACAGGACCCTCACTGCGGTGGAGATCGGCGCTCGCCTTCTGCCTGCGGATGGCCCGCTGCAGATGTACGTGTGCAGTGTTCCAAGTCTCCTCCGAGCGCCGAAACCACTCATCCACCGCAGGAGCCTCGATCTGGCTCTGATGCCATGGTGCCAGAACCGGCTGATACCCTAACACGCACTGGAAAGGAGTCAGGTTAGTAGAGGAGTGGCGAAGAGAGTTCTGAGCCATCTCTGCCCAGGGGATATACCCCGACCACTCCTCCTGCCGGCCCTGGAAATATGATCTCAGAAACCTACCCACATCCTGGTTCACTCTCTCCACCTGCCCATTACTCTCAGGGTGGAAACCCGAGGTAAGGCTAACCGAGACCCCCAAGCGTTCCATGAACGCCCTCCAGACTCTAGAGGTGAATTGGGGACCCCGATCAGACACTATATCCTCGGGAACCCCGTAGTGCCGGAAGACGTGGGTGAACAAAGCCTCAGCGGTCTGTAGGGCAGTAGGGAGACCCGGCATTGGGATGAGACGACAGGCCTTAGAAAACCGATCCACAACGACCAGAATAGTGGTATTCCCCTGAGAGGGGGGAAGGTCCGTGACAAAGTCCACCGAGAGGTGAGACCACGGCCGTTGTGGAACGGGCAGGGGTTGTATCTTCCCCCTGGGCAGGTGTCTAGGCGCCTTACACTGGGCGCACACCGAGCAGGAGGAGACATAAACCCTCACGTCCCTAGCCAATGTTGGCCACCAGTACTTAACACTAAGGCAGTGCACTGTCCGGCCAATACCTGGATGTCCAGAGGAGGGTGACGTATGAGCCCAATAAATGAGACGATCACGGACCTCGAGCGGCACGTTTGTCCGACCCACTGGACACTCTGGGGGAGTAGGGTCGGTGCGTAACGCCCGCTCAATTTCCGCATCGACCTCCCATACCACCGGTGCCACCAGACAAGACTCTGGCAGTATGGGAGTGGGCTCAATGGACCTCTCCTCTGTTTCATACCGCCGGGACAGGGTGTCTGCCTTACCGTTCTGGGACCCTGGGATGTAAGTGATCTTAAAAACGAACCGGGTCAGAAACATGTTCCACCTAGCCTGACGAGGGTTCAATATCCTAGCTGCCCGGATGTACTCCAGGTTATGATGGTCAGTCAGAATGAGAAAAGGGTGTTGAGCCCCCTCAAGCCAATGCCTCCACACCTTTAGGGCTTGAACCACGGCTAACAGCTCCCTGTCCCCTACGTCATAATTACGTTCCGCCGGGCTGAGCTTTTTAGAATAAAAAGCGCAGGGACGGAGCTTAGGAGGCGTGCCGGAGCGTTGCGACAGTACTGCCCCAATACCGGCCTCTGACGCGTCCACCTCTACCTGGAACGCTAAAGCGGGGTCCGGGTGCGCCAGCACCGGAGCCGAAGTGAACAGGTCCTTCAGTTTACTAAACGCCCTGTCCGCTTCAGCCGACCACTGCAAACGCACCGGGCCCCCCTTCAGCAGCGAAGTAATGGGAGCTGCTACCTGTCCAAAACCCCGGATAAACCTCCGGTAGTAATTGGCAAAACCCAAAAACTGCTGCACCTCTTTAACAGTGGTTGGGGTTTGCCAGTTACGCACGGCTGACACACGGTCAATCTCCATCTTCACCCCTGACGCGGACAACCGATGACCCAAGAAGGAGATGGACTCCTGGAAAAACAGACATTTATCTGCCTTGACATACAAGTCATGCTCCAACAGCCTACCCAACACTCGGCGCACCAGGGCTACATGCTCGGCTCATGTAGAAGAGTACACTAGGATGTCGTCAATGTACACTACCACACCCTGCCCATGCAGGTCCCGGAAGATCTCGTCCACAAATGATTGGAAGACTGAAGGAGCATTCATTAACCCGTATGGCATGACAAGATACTCATAATGACCTGAGGTGGTACTAAATGCCGTCTTCCATTCATCTCCCTCCCTAATGCGCACCAAGTTATTGGCGCTCAAGAGATCCAGTTTTGTGAAGAAACGCGCTCCGCGCAATGATTCAGTCATACTCGCAATCAGAGGAAGAGGGTAACTGTATTTAACAGTGATCTGATTGAGACTACGGTAATCAATACACGGGCGCAACAATCCATCCTTCTTCTTCACAAAAAAGAAACTCGAGGACGCAGGGGAAGTGGAGGACCGTATGTATCCTTGTCTCAGGGTCTCAGGACCGTATGTCTCCATAGCCGCCGTCTCCTCTTGAGACAGAGGATACACATGGCTCCGCGGGAGTGCCGCACCTGTCTGGAGGTTTATCGCACAATCTCCCTGTCTATGAGGTGGCAATCGCGTCGCCCTCGTCTTGCTGAACACGAGTGCCAAATCCTCATACTCAGGGGGAATGTGCATTGCTGGCACTTGGTTCGGACTCTCCACCGTGGTCGCCCCAACGGAAACACCTAAACATCGCCCAACACACTGGTCAGACCATTCCTTGAGAGCCCTCTGTTGCCACGAAATGGTGGGGTCATGGGTGATTAACCAAGGAAGCCCCAGCACCACGGGATACGCAGGAGAGTCAATCAGGTACAACTGAATGATCTCCTCATGACCCCCCTGCGTCTTCATCTTTAGTGGCGCTGTGACCTCCCTAATCAACCCAGATCCCAACGGGGCGGCTATCTAGGGCATGGACAGGGAAGGGTGCATCAACGGGCAGGAGGGGAATCCCTAACTTAGTACAACATTTCCGATCAATAAAATTCCCAGCTGCGCCTGAATCGACTAGCGCCTTATGCTGGGAATGAGATGCAACCTGAGGAAATACCACAGGTATACACAAGTGAACAACAGAGAGCTCTGGGTGAGTGGGGCGCCTACTCACCTGAAATGACTCCCCAGTGCGCGACCTGTTGCCCCGATTCCCCTCTCATTCCACCCCGCATCCGCCGCTAGAGTCCGGAACAGACGCTCCCCCGCTGCTTTACCCTCAGGAGGATGATCGAAAACAGCCCTGAAGCGGCGGGAGAACTCCGCGTAGCTGATGGTGGCGGTGTCTATTCCCCTCCATTCGGCGTTGGCCCACTCCAACGCCTTGCCGGAGAGACAGGAGATGAGGGCGGAAACGCTCTCGTATCCCGAGGGCGCCGGGTGTATGGTGGCCAGGTAGAGTTCCACCTGAAGGAGGAACCCCTGACACCCGGCTGCGGTGCCATCATACACCCTCGGGAGCGAGAGCCGAATCCCACTGGATTCCGGAGCTGGTCTGGTGGGGCTGGCCGATGGTGGTGGTAATGTAGGAGGAGGTGTGGGCACGCCTCCCCTTTCCCATCGGCGCAGGGTGTTCATCACCTCCTGCATGGCGGAGCCGAGTTGCTGGATCCTGGCGTCCTGGCAGCTGACCCGATCCTCCAGCGACTCGGTCGCCGCCGCTGCTCCTGCTGACTCCATAGTATGGTGTGTTGTTCTGTCACAAGCTGATGTGGATGCGGTGTTGGAGTCAGGCGCAGGACACAGAAGCTTAGTCGAAACGACTTTAATTGTCACAAAGATAATAACAAAAATAACGGGCCTCAAACACAGGAGGCGAGCGATTACGCAAACAGTGCGCAAAAACACTAACAACTAGAGCACAATAAAGATTCACCAACGGACAGGCGGACAACAACACACAACTGCAAACAAAACCAAAGGAAACTTATAGGTGACATAATCAATACATAAGACGAAACAGGTGCACCAACAAGACAAAACCAAACAAACATAGAGAACATCAAGCGGTAGCAGCTAGTACTCCGGGGACGACGAACGCCGAAGCCTGCCCGAACAAGGAGGAGGAGCAGTCTCGGCGGAATTTGTGACAACTATATAAATATTTAACTTTAGTGTTGTCAAGAAAGTTTGGAAATCATGCTGTGTTGAGGGATATATTGTAAGTGAAAAGCCAACTGGTGGTGGTCTCCGATAGAGGTGCCGGTTGTGATTATAGGTGCAACTGTCCTGGTAAGAGGATTGCTAAACAAATAAAAAAGCATACATGTCAATAGGTATGTGCATCTTTCATTTACATTTTAGTCATTTAGCAGACGCTCTTATCCATTGCGACTTACAGTTAGTGAGTGCATACATTTTTCATACTGGCCCCTTTCAAGATGATTCGAACACCTGCTCTTTCCATGACATACTGTAGACTGACCAGGTGAATCCAGGTGAATGCTATGATCCCTTATTGATGTCACCTATTAAATCCACTTCAATCAGTATAGATGAAGGGAAGGAGAGAGGTTAAAGAGGGATTTTTAAGCCTTGAAACAATTGAGACATGGATTATGTACACTACCGGTCAAAAGTTTTAGAACACCTACTCATTCAAGGGTTTTTCTCTATTTTCACAATTTTCTACATTGTAGAATAATAGTGAAGACATCAAAACTATGAAATGTTACATTTACATTTACATTTTAGTCATTTAGCAGACGCTCTTATCCAGAGCGACTTACAGTTAGTGAGTGCATACATTTTCATACATTCTCTTCTATCGTAGAGAAACAGTGCCTCCTGTGCATGACTTTCAGTAAAGTACTCTTCTTTTAAAATAAAGGTTTGTTGGCTCATAAAGAATCACAATTATGTAAAGTTGTATAAACAAAAACATATCTCCTTCTTCCTCATATACACTAACCTGATCCATAGGAGTCCTGGAGTGCAGTTAAACTTGCATTGTACAATCAAGACCCTCAAAACCATGTTGAAATGTTACTTCCATGGTCTGAAACTTCAAACCTTCACCTGTTTTAATTATTGTCATTCATGAGGTTTGGAAGGGAAGCTCGTTTCAAATATCAGTCGAACTTGAACACTTTTAAGCAAAATAAACATTCATGAAATCTCTGATAAAAATATTGTGACCAACTAAATCAAGACGTAAATGTACATGTTGGAGAACATGCCCTGTCAAGGGGGGTAATAATCACTTAGAGGAAAAATAATATTTCAAGGTGTTGTAATAAAGAAATAAACAGAACACCCAAATCCTTTTTCTCCCCTCAAAAAACAATCAAATGGATGTGTCTGTCTCTCTGGCAATACCTGATGCTTTTGTGACAGCTAACATTGAAATAACACATATGGAATCATGTAGTAACAAAAAAAGCGTTAAACAAATCAAAATATATTTTAGATTTAAGATTCTTCAAAGTAGCCACCCTTTGCCTTGATGACAGCTTTGCACACTCTTGGCATTCTCTCAACCAGCTTCATGAGGTTGTCACCTGGAATGCATTTCAATTAACAGGTGTGCCTTCTTAATTTGTGGAATTTATTTCCTTCTTAATGCATTTGAGCCAATCAGTTGTGTTGTGACAAGGTAGGGGGGGGGGGGGTATGCAGAAGATAGCCCTATTTGGTAAAAGACCAAGTCCATATTATGGCAAGAACAGCTCAAATAAGCAAAGAGAAATGACAGTCCATCATTACTTTAAGACATGAAGGTCAGTCAATATGGAACATTTCAAGTGCGATCACAAAAACCATCAAGCGCTATGATGAAACTGGCTCTCATGAGGACCGCCACAGGAATGGAAGACCCAGAGTTACCTCTGCTGCAGAGGATAAGTTCATTGCAGCCCAAATAAATGCTTCAGAGTTCAAGTAACGGACACATCTTAACATCAACTGTTCAGAGGAGACTGTGTGAATCAGGCCTTCATGGTCGAATTGCTGCAAAGAAACCACTACTAAAGGACACCAATAAGAAGAAGAGACTTGCTTGGGCCAAGAAACACGAGCAATGGACATTAGATCGGTGGAAATGTGTCCTTTGATCTGGAGTCCAAATTGGAGATTTTTGGTTCCAACCGCCGTGGCTTTGTGAGACGCGGTGTGGGTAAACGGATAATCTCCGCATGTGTATTTCCCACCGTAAAGCATGGAGCAGGAGGTGTTATGGTGTGGTGGTGCTTTGCTGGTGACACTGTCTGTGTTTTATTTAGAATTCAAGGCATACTTAACCAGCATGGCTACCCCAGCATTCTGCAGCGATACGCTATCCCATCTGGTTTGGGCTTAGTGGGACTATCATTTGTTTTTCAACAGGACAATGACCCAACACACCTCCAGGCTGTGTAAGGGCTATTTTACCAAGAAGGAGAGTGATGAAGTGCTGCATCAGATGACCTGGCCTCCACAATCACCCAAACTCAACCCAATTGAGATGGTTTGGGATGGGTCGGACGACAGAGTGAAGGATAAGCAGCCAACAAGTGCTCAGTATATGTTGGAACTCCTTCAAGACTGTTGGAAAAGCATTCCAGGTGAAGCTGGTTGAGAGAATGCCAAGAGTGTGCAAAACTGTCATCAAGGCAAAGGGTAGCTATTTGAAGAATCTCAAATATAAAATGTATTTTGATTCGTTAAACACTTATTTGGTTACTACATGATTCCATATGTGTTATTTCATATGTAGAAAATAGTAAAAATAAAGAAAAAACCTTGAATGAGTAGGTGTTCAAAAACTTTTGACTGGTAGTGTGTGTGTGCCATTCAGTGGGCAAGTGGACAAGACAAAATAATTAAGTGCCTTTGAACAGGGTATGGTAGTAGGTGCCAGGAGCACTGGTTTGAGTGTGTCAAGAACTGCAACGCTGCTGGGTTTTTCACCCTCAACAGTCCACCACCCAAAGGACATCCAGCCAACTTGACACAACTGTGGGAACCATTGGAGTCAACAGTAGATGTCCTAACCGACTTGCCAAAACTATAGTTTGTTAACAAGAAATTTGTGGAGTGGTTGAAAAACAAGTTTTAATTACTCCAACCTAAGTGTATGTAAACTTCCAACTTCAACTGTATATACTGTACATATATACACATTGTCACGGATCCCCCCGGTACTGCTGCTCATTCCGTTCACCAGCTCCGGAGGTCTACGTCACCGGCCTTCTAGACGTCACTGACCTGGTTCATTATCACCAACCCCGGACTGTCTTGTCTCACACCTGGTTCCCATTCCCCCTGATTAGTAAGTGTTTATATGTGCCCTCTGTTCCCCATTGTCCTTATCGATTATTATCCCATGTCTGTTGGTCTCGTGAGTACCATGTATTGTGCTCTTGTTATTGCGGGTCTCGTCCCGTGTATTTGTTTGGAGGTTTACACCTTGCTCTTTTGTTTGGGTTACATCCCAGTGTTGTATATATACGTGTTTGTTTTGGGCTTCGTCCCCGTCATTTTTTAATGACGTACCTTGTGTTGGGTGGAGTAATAAAAAACCCTAATACGTATTCCTGCGCATGTCTTCCAATCATTATACAACATGACAGAATAATCAACCCATAATAATGGAGACAGCGGGAAAGGCAGAGCTGGCGACCATCGTAGAGACAATCCAGCATCACGAGGACTGTCTGTCCAGACTCGGCAGCGCCATGGACAGCGTGCTGGCAACCATCCTGCGGTTGGAGGGGAAGGTGCCGTCCCTCCAGTCTCCAGCACAGGTTCCGGCACCAGCCCTCACACCACCACTACCAGGCTCCGTCCCATCTGAGCCGGTCCGTGGAATACCCCTGTCCCACCCGGAACGCTTTGACGGCGCGCCAGCGAGATGCAAGGGATTCCTTCTGCAATGCGACCTGTACCTCGCTCGCTACGCCGAGGCTGTCTCCGGGAGAGACAGGGTTGCAACAGTCATCTCGGCACTGTCCGGACGGGCCCTGGACTGGAGTGCCGCGGTCTGGGAGACGGGCGGACCCGAGGTCGAGTCCTACGAGCACTTCACCCTCCTCTTCCGCTCGGTGTTTGATCATCCTGTGGAGGGACGAGAGGGGGGTGAGCCTCTACTCTGACTACGCCAGGGATCTAGGACCGCCTCGGAGTTCGCCCTGGAGTTCCGGAACATCGCGGCCTCCACCGGATGGAACGAGTCGGCTCTGGTCACCGTTTTCCGCAGCGGACTGCGGGAGTTAGCCTGCCGTGATGACAACCTGTCACTCGACCAGCTCATCAGCATGACGATCCAGTTGGACAACCTCCTACGGTCCCGACGAAGACCTGCGCGGAATCCGGAGCCCATGGCTACACCTGTTCCGTGGCCAGAGCCGATGGAGGAGGGCTCTGCACGTTTGCCCGAGGCAGAGCGTAGGAGAAGGAAGAATCTGGGCCTCTGCTCCTATGGTGGAGAAAGGGGTCATTTCTCCCCAACCTGCCCTCTATCCACTAATAGGCGATAAGGTGACAAGCCAGTGAATTCCCCTGCTCCAACCCAGGGAGGATGCAAGATCTCCTCTCCTTTTCTGTCAACTCAACCAGTGTGTTTTTCCATTAAATTCCCTGAATACCCTAGCCCCTCACTCCCGTTAGCTCTGATTGATTCCAGAGCTGCCGGGAATCTTTTAGATAGCGCACTGGCCACTGCATTACGCACTCCTTTGGTTCCCCTACAGTCACCCATTCCAGTTCGAGCCCTGGATAATCGTCCAATAGGGACAGGGCTCGTACATCACATCACTGTTCCCGTTTCTCTGCTGACCCAAGACACTCATTTTGAACACATCACCTTTTTGATTATAGACACCCCACTCACCCCGTTGTTTTAGGTCTCCCCTGGATGAGTTTGCATAACCTGCTATTTCCTGGTCCGAGTGGAGACTGCTGGGTTGGTCGCAGGAGTGTCAGGGGAGGTGTCTCGCAGTGTCTGTCAACACCACTACGGTGGAAAGTCTGGACCACGCCACTCAAGTGGATTTACCGGAGGAATACCAGGATCTGGACCGGGTTTTCTCTAAGACCCAGGCTACACGCCTGCCTCCTCATCGCCCCTGAGATTGTGCCATTGACCTGCTGCCTGACGCAGTCCTCCCGAGAACACGTCTATCCCCTCTCCTATGCGGAGACCAAGGCCATGGAGACCTACTTACAGCAGAGCCTCCAGCAGGGTTTTCTCCGTCCCTCTATGTCACCAGCCTCCTCAAACTTATTTTTTGTTAAGAAGAAAGATGGGGGACTGCGCCCCTGCATTGATTATCGAACACTGAACAAAGCCACCGTTAAGTTCAGCTATCCTTTCCCCCTCATACCAACCATCATCAAACAAATGCACGGGGCGCAGTACTTTATGAAACTGGACTTGAGGAGCACCTACAATCTGGTGCGCATTCATGCAGGCGATGAATGGAAAACAGCCTTTTCCACGACCACGGGGCATTACAAGAATCTCGTAATGCCCTTTGGCCTGTCTAATGCTCCTTCAGTCTTCCAGGCCTTTATTAATTAAGTGTTTCGGGACATGCTGGGACGGGGTATAGTGGTTTATATAGACAACATTTTGGACTGTTCTAATGTCTCGTTAGTCAGGTCTGTGCTGGGAAGACTGTTAGAGCATAATCTCTATGTTAAACAAGAAAAGTGTTTGTTTTTCCAGCGGCCCGTGTCCTTCACAAAATAGATGGCATCATGAGGAAGGAAAATGATGTGGGTATATTGAAGCAACATCTCAAGACATCAGTCAGGAAGTTAAAGCTTAGTCGTAAATGGGTCTTCCAAATGGTCAATGACCCCAAGCATACTTCCAAAGTTGTGGAAAAATGGCTTAAGGACAACAAAGTCAAGGTATTGGAGTGGCCATCACAAAGCCCTGACCTCAATCCTATAAAACATTTGTGGGCAGAACTGAAAAAGCGTGTGCGAGCAAGGAGGCCTACAAACCTGACTCAGTTACACCAGCTCTGTCAGGAGGAATGGGCCAAAATTCACTCAATTTATTGTGGGAAGCTTGTGGAAGGCTACCCGAAACGTTTGACCCAAGTTAAATAATTAGTTTCAGAATGGGTGGCAAGGAATAAGTTAGTCCTAAATATTTCAAAAACTAAAAGCATTGTATTTGGGACAAATCATTCACTAAACCCTAAACCTCAACTAAATCTTGTAATGAATCATGTGGAAATTGAGCAAGTTGAGGAGACTAAATTGCTTGGAGTAACCCTGGATTGTAAATGGTCATGGTCAAAACATATTGATACAACAGTAGCTAGGATGGGGAGAAGTCTGTCTATAATAAAGCGCTGCTCTGCATTCTTAACAGCACTATCAACAAGGCAGGTCCTACAGGCCCTAGTTTTGTCGCACCTGGACTACTGTTCAGTCGTGTGGTCAGGTGCCACAAAGAGGGACTTAGGAAAATTGCAGTTGGCTCAGAACAGGGCAGCACGGCTGGCCCTTGGATGTTCACAGAGAGCTAACATTTAATAATATTAATGTAAATCTCTCCTGGCTTAAAGTGGAGGAGAGATTGACTTCATCACTACTTGTATTTGTGAGAGGTATTGACATGTTGAAGGCACTGAGCTGTCTGTTTAAATGACTAGCACACAGCTCAGACACCCATGCATACCCCACAAGACATGCCACCAGAGGTCTCTTCACAGTCCTCAAGTCCAGAACAGACTATGGGAGGTGCACAGTACTACATAGAGCCATGACTACATGGAACTCTATTCCACATCAGGTAACTGATGCAAGCAGTAGAATCAGATTTAAAAAAGAGATAGAAATACACCTAATAGAACAGCGGGGGCTGTGAAGCAACACAAACATAGGCACAGACACATGCATACACACACACATGATAACATACGCTCTATACACACACGTACACATGGATTTTGTAGGGGCCTGAGGGCACACACTTAGTGTGTTGTGAAATCTGTTAAGAATGTATTGTATAACTGCCTTAATTTTGCCGGACCCCAGGAAGAGTAGCTGCTGCCTTAGCATATTGATCCATAATAAATACAAATATCTAATAAAATCGAAGTTTATTTGTCACGTGCACACTATACAGAAGGTGTAGTGAAATGGTTACTTGCATAGTGGACTCTTTTGTTTAGACATGTAGCTAGCTAGCTATGAACCATAATCCCAACTCATAACATTACTACCCTGCATGAATCTGCAGGTAGCTAACCAACCAGGTTCAATGTTAGCTAGCTAGCTAACATTAGGCTATAACTAGCAATGCAAATGGCTCTGAGATACGAATAATATTAATCCACAGATCATACATGTAACATTAGCTAGCGAGCCAGCCAGCTAATGTTAGCTAGCTAGCTAACAGTACGCATTAACTTGAAATGAAAACGACTTTCTGAGAAAATTAGAAATGTATAATATCAAAAAATGTAGCTAGGCAGACTATCTTACCCATATACATGGATGGACACTTCTCCATCTCTGTCACGGATGCCATGGTTGCCCTTAGTTTGAAGATGTAATCCGAGACAGGTGTTTCATACAACAGCCTTCTGTGTGTTTTCTTTTCGACTCCCTCTGCATATTGGCAATCAAACACCAGAATGTTATCCATCTCCTTAGCTATCATGCTCTAATTCCAAAGGGCATGCCATTGATTTCAAGACTCGGTCCTCCAGAAAGTGGAGAGCAACACTTTTGCATTTCTACAACGTGATATCTTTCAAAAAAGCTGTGTTAGAAAGGATTACCTACACATACTGACCAGCTCATGTTATAGACAGAAGCGTGCTACATGGCAGACCAATTCGAACTAATCTCTCGGCATGTCCAGCCCATCCATTATCTCAGCCAATCATGGCTAGCGGGAAGGTTCCTGTCTTTTTCCGTGGCTAAACCAACTAGGCTCGTAATTTAACAATTGTATTTTATTTTGATAAAAACAAAAAAGTTTACGTTCAAATGCCTCTCCTGTGAAGTAGTGACGCGTGACATAGGCCTAGTTTCCTGAAACTAGACACATATTAATTTTTTTATGATCTGCTAAGCCATTACAATTGTAACTGGCTGTACTTATTTCCCCACTTACCATAATGAAACCCACGTTTCAGTTATACTTACCACAACCAATGTATGTAAACTTACCATCACAAAGCACCATGATGATTGAGTGTCCATATAGCTGCACCATACTATTTGCACTTTTAAGCATACTGTAGCTGCAACTGTGTAAAGCTCCAATTGTCCTCTGATATTCCACCCACTAAATCCCCCAACACAGGTTGGTTAATTAACGGTCAATTACCGTGAGACCGTCAGTTATTAGTATGACAATCACCATCTGACAAAGGTTAAAGGTTTTTTTCCCATTCACATAGATCTGTGGACCATACTTTTTTAATGGCTAGCTCATTAAAGAGCCTCATTTAGAGCTTTCCAAAAGTTGTTTATATATAATAATAATAATAATAATAATAATAATAATAATCATAGATTGGATTTATATACAACTTTTCTACCAACTGAGATACTTAAAGCACTTTACATAGTAGGGGGAAACTCACCTCATCCACCACCAATGTGTAGCACCCACCTGGGTGATACACCGCAACCATTTTTGTGCCAGAACGCTCACCACACATCAGCTATCCGGTGGAGAGGTCAGGAGTGATATATGCCAATTAGGAATGAGGGGGATGATTAGGTGGCCATGATGGAATGGTTCGGATTGGGAATTTAGCCACAACACCGGGGTTAACACCCCTACTCTTACGATAAGTGCCATGGGATTTTTTATGAACACAGAGAGTCAGGACACCCATTTAACGTCCCATCCGAAAGACATTGGGATCTCCTTAGACCAGAGGGAAGAGTGCCCCCTACTCGCCCTCCAACACTTCCAAAAGGATCTGGTCTCCCATCCAGGGACCGACCAGGACCGACGCTTCTTAGCTTCAGAGGCATGCCTGCAGTGGGATGCAGGGTAGTATGCTGCTGGAGATCAGTCCTTTCGGGAGCCCAGATAATTTATTTATAAATCCCATCATAGCTGACCTAAATTCAAAATATAGAAAAAAGGAGTTGCCTGTTATTGTGTATGTGTCTTTCAAATCTTGGAATGTTCTCAAACCATTACTGTCCACGATATTGGCATGGGTATAGATTCCACATTAGGACCATTAGGGGGATACAATAACAGACTGCCCTCCAGATCGCAAGGCATTATTGTGAAATTTTGGAGTATGGGCATGCCATTTTGATTCCCAGATACATTATTTTTCCATTTTGCGCCAAATAGAAATTGTGTGAGCAATAATGGGACCGAAGTGTAGTTGACATTGTTTATGAAGGGATATATCAGTGAAGACCAGGGCTGTAGGAGACACCATATTTATCTCTATATTCAGCCAGGGGGCGGAATAATCATGTCTAAAACAATTTAGGATGGGACAGAATGCTAGTGCCTGGAAATACAATTAAAAGTTTGGTACAGATAGTCCTCCTACATTTTTCCCTCTTTGTAAGTTTGTTAATTTTATCCGGGATCGCTTACCTTGCCATATATATTTGAAACCGCACTATGGATTTTATCCCAATAGCCAGAATGGGGAGACAAGGGAAGCACTGAACTACAGAAATTCAGCAGTGGCAACATATTCATTTTTACAATAGATATTCTGCCGGTTAAAGCAACTGGGATATTAGTCCATCTACTGAGGTTGGATTGAATTGATTTGAGCATTCTGTTAAAGTTTCTGGCAATGGTTTTATCTAAGGAAGGAAATATATCTATTTCCAAATATTTAGACTGGGAAACAATTGGGATTCCATAAGTAGAGATGGAGTCCTCAATCGGGTCTTGAGAGGCAGTATGGCAGATTTGGTTAGACTTATTTTATAATTTGAGATGGAGCTGAATTTGTCTATGATCTTCAAAGCATTTGGGTCGGACTGAGATACACTGTCTAGATAAAGTAAGAAATCGTCTGCGTATAATGAGATGATGTGATCCGTAGAATTGAGAGATATTGGTGTAATTTCTTTAGATTGTAGAATTGCCTGGGCCTGGGGCTCCGTAGAAAATAAAAATAGAGGAGAGATCAGATCACCTTGCCTGCTACTTCTGGTTATTCTGAACGGAACAGAGCAGGTATTGCCTGTTATTACTATGGCTGCAGGATTGGCATATAATATTTTATTCATATTAATGAAATTGGAGCCAAGTCCCATATCTTCCAAAACCGACCAAAGATAAGCTTTTTCTGCGTTGAAAGATAGAACTGCCCAAGGAGCTTTGGTTTCTGATTAAGCATGTAAGATATGTAATAGACGGTGGAATATATCTGAGGATAGTTTTTTAACAAACCCGCTTACTTTTATTTAGAATGGCGCCGGCGGGAAGGCTGCCGTTTTACGGGCTCCTAACCAACTGTGCTATTTTTGCATTGTTTGTAATTTATTTTGTACGTAATGTTGCAGCTACCGTCTCTTATGACCGAAAAGAGCTTCTGGATATCAGAACAGTGATTACTCACCTTGAACTCATCAAATATATTTTATTTAATGAGTCCGACGCGAAGGATATACTGCTTCTCCGAGACCAGACCCAAATCCCTGTCATTCGTGTGAAGAAAAGACAAAAACACAGGGGGCGGAGATCCAGGTGCCTTGTGAAAATTTGTCGGCGAGTGGGTAACGTGCCTCCACCATCCGTTCTATTGGCCAACGTGCAATAACTGGAAAATAAACTGGATGATCTCTGCTCGAGACTATCCTACCAACGGGACATTAAAAACTGTAATATCTTATGTTTCACTGAGTCATGGCTGAACGACGACACGGAAATATACAGTTGGCTGGGTTTTCCGTGCATCAGCATGACAGAACAGCTACTTCTGGTAAGACAAGGGGTGGTGGTGTGTGCCTATTTGTCAATAACAGCTGGTGCGTGATGTCTAATATTAAAGAGTTGTCAATGTATTGCTCGCCTGAGGTAGAGTACCTCATGATGAACTGTAGACCACACTATCTACCAAGAGAGTTTTAATCAGACGAGCCTACCAGACAAGCTAGATGCCTTTTATGCTCGCTACGAGACAAGCAACACTGAAGCATGCATGAGATGTTCCGGATGACTGTGTGATCACGCTCTCTGTAGCCGATGTGAGCAAGACCTTTAAACAGGTCAACATTCACAAGGCTGCGGGGCCAGACGGATTACCAGGACGTGTACTCAGAGCATGCGCGGACCAACTGGCAAGTGTCTTCACTGATATTTTCAACCTCTCCCTGACCGAGTCTGTAATACCTACATGTTTCAAGCACACCATAGTCCCTGTGCACAAGAAAGTGAAGGTAACCTGCCTAAATGACTACCGCCCCGTAGCACTAACGTCGGTAGCCATGAAGTGCTTTGAAAGGCTGGTCATGGCTCACATCAACACCATTATCCCGGAAACCTTAGACCCACTGCAATTTGCATACCGCCCCAACAGATCCACAGATGACGCAATCTCAATTGCACTCCACATTGCCCTTTCCCACCTGGACAAAAGGAATACCTATGTGAGAATGCTGTTCATTGACTACAGCTTAGCGTTCAACACCATAGTGCCCACAAAGCTCATCACTAAGCCAAGGACCCTGGGACTAAACACCTCCCTCTGCAACTGGATCCTGGACTTCCTGACGGGCCGCCCCCAGGTGGTAAGGGTAGGCAACAACACATCTGCCACGCTTATCCTCAACACAGGGGCCCCTCAGGGGTGTGTGCTTAGTCCCCTCCTGTACTCCCTGTTCACCCATGACTGCATGGCCAAACAGGACTCCAACACCATCATTAAGTTTGTTGAAGACAAAACAGTGGTAGGCCTGATCACCGACAACAATGAGACAGCCTACAGGGAGGAGGCCAGAGATCTGGCAGTGTGGTGCCAGGGCTACAACCTCTCCCTCAATGTGAGCAAGACAAAGCAGCTGATCGTTGTCTACAGGAAAAGGAGGGCTGAACACGCCCCCACTCACATTAACGGAGCTGTAGTGGAGCGGGTCGAGAGCTTCAAGTTCCTTGGTGTCCACATCACCAATAAACTATCATGGTCCAAACTCACCAAGACAGTCGTGAAGAGGGCATGACATCACCTTTTCCCCCTCAGGAGACTGAAAAGATTTGGCATTGGTCCCCAGATCCTCAAAAAGTTCTACAGCTGCACCATCGAGAGCATCCTGACCGGTTGTATCACCGCCTGGAATGCAACAGCTCAGCATCCGACCGTAAGACGCTACAGAGGGTACTGCGTACGGCCCAGTACATCACTGGGGCCAAGCTTCCTGCCATCCAGGACCTATATACTTGGTGGTGTCAGAGGAAGCCCCCCCCCCCCCAGCTACTCGCTGTTTATTTTCTATGCATAGTCACTTTTCCCCTATCTACATGTACTAATTACCTTGACTAACCTGTACCACCACACATTGACTTGGTACCGGTACCCCCTGCATATAGCCTCGTTATTGTTATTTTATTGTGTTACTTTTTATTTTAGTTTTTACTTTAGTTTTTTTAGTAAATATTTTCTTAACTCTATTATTGAACTTCATTGTTGGTTAAGGGCTTGTATTCGGCGCATGTGACAAATAACACTTGATTTGATTTTAATTGTGATTTATTCAGCCCAGATGCAAATGCAGTTGCATTGTTTTTAATAAAACCTTTGATGGCGTCCCAATAAATCTGAGGATCATCAGCTGAATTTTTCATTATGAATTCACTCTCAAATTGTTCACAGAAGGTAGGATTTTGTAGTAAGGAAACATTAAAGTGCCATTTTGTGGCTCTTTTAGGGGATTCTGAAATGTGTATTTGGCAGTAATAAGCATGATGATCAAATAGGCTCATATGCTCAATTTCTATTTTCTTGATCTAAGAAAATAAAGGAGTATATAATAGTACAAAATCATTTTGGGAGAAAGTTTTGTGCCTATTTGAATAGAAAGTGTACTCTTTTTTTTCTTTAGGGTTTTTTATGAGCTCGCCAGGCATCATTGAGGTTGTAATCAGAGAGTATATGTTGGAGAGCCTTGGTTGCCTGTGTATTAACATTCAATACTCTGGCAACAGCTCTGGTGGACATTCTTGCAGTCAGCATGCCAATTGCATTGCCTGTGGCATTGTGTTGTGTGACAAAACTGCACATTTTAGAGTGGCCTTTTATTGTCCCCAGCACAAGGTGCACATGTGTAATGATAATGCTGTTTAATCAGTTTCTTGATATGGCACAGCTGTCAGGTGGATGGATTATCTTGGCAAAGGAGAAACGCTCACTAACAGTGATGTAAACGAATGTGTGCACACAATTTTAGAGAGATAAGCTTTTGTGCTTATGGATGTCTAGGATTTTTTATTTCAGCTCATGAAACATGGAACCAACAGTTTACATGTTGCGTTTATATTTTTGTTCAGTAAAATAATAAAGTCAAACTAAATAAGTAACCAATTCAACCCTTTACAATTAAGTTAGCAGACTTGATGAGTTAAGGTAGGGTATTGAAGAAAAAAGAAAGAAGATTAAAACAAAAAGAAGCTGACAGATATGCAAGCCTAATGCCTAAACAGTAAAATAAATACGATAGCTGTAGGACCAATAGCACTTAATCCATTATCTTCCTTTATTATTAGCAATATGCTTTAAATGACCTTAAACCTAAATTTGCCCTCCTTTAAGTGTTCTACAGTTGTGGACAACTACAAATACCTAGGTGTCTGGTTAGACTATAAACTCTCCTTCCAGACTCACATTAAGCATCTCCAATCCAAAGTTAAATCCAGAATCGGCTTCCTATTTCGCAACAAAGCCTCCTTCACTCATGCTGCCAAACATGCCCTCATAAAACGGACTATCCTACCGATCCTTGACATCGGCGATGTCATTTACAAAATAGCCTCCAACACTCTACTCAGCAAATTGGATGTAGTCTATCACAGTGCCATCCGTTTTGTCAACAAAGCCCCACATACTACCCACAACTGTGACCAGTACACTCTTGTTGGCTGGTCCTCACTACATATTCGTCGCCAAACCCACTGGCTCCAGGCCATCTATAAATCACTGCTTCACCGCCTTATCTTAGCTCATTGGTCACCATAGCAACACCCACCCGTAGTATGCGCTCCAGCAGGTATATCTCACTGGTCATCCCCAAAGCCAACACCTCCTTTGGCCGCCATTCCTTCCAGTTCTCTGCTGCCAATGACTGGAACGAACTGCAAAAATATCTGAAGCTGGAGACTCTTATCTCTCTCACTAACTTTAAGCATCAGTTGTCAGAGCACCTTACCGATCACTGCACCTGTACACAGCCCACCTGAAATTAGCCCACCCAACTACCTCATCCCCATATTGTTATTTATTTTGCTAATTTGCACCCCAGTATCTCTATTTGCACATAATCTCTTGCACATCTAATTATTTTGCACTATGGCCTATTTATTGCCTTACCTCCATAACTTGCTACATTTGCACACACTGTATATATATATTCTGTTGTATTTTTGACTTTGTTTTGTTTTACCCCATATGTAACTCTGTGTTGTTGTTTTTATCGCACTGCTTTGCTTTATCTTGGCCAGGTCGCAGTTGTAAATCCGAACTTGTTCTCAACTGGCTTACCTGGTTAAATAAAGGTGAAAAATTAAAAATTAAAAAAATAAATAATAATACACAGTTTACTATGTACAAAAAAAGAAGAGGGAATGTGCAAAGTGAAGTCTATACTGTAGATCTTATACAATAATTCATTATTGCCTCTAGGCAAGTCCGCCCTGGGAGATACATTCAGTAGCCTAAACAGAGGGGGACAGGAATTAACAGGAAGAAAAACCATCTCTCCTTGCCAATAGCAATAAATAAATACAAAATTAAAGCAGTCCCAGTACATATGACACCTCAGTATATGGTCCATTGTTCATTAATGGTGTCATCACTGTGTAAATGTCCTGGATCTGTCAGATATGTGCTGATGTGGATGCGGTGGTTGAGTCAATCGCAGGACACAGAGGATAAGTCAAGATGACTTTACTAATATTTGTAAATAGACACAAAATAAACGGCCTCAAACACTGGAGGCGAACAAAACACGCGCCGTGCGTAATGCAACAACGAGAGTAGAAATACGCGTAGTGCGTAAAATGCTATACAAAGCCAAGGCACCGAACCTATCAACACACGACATGTGGAACAATAACACACAACTACAAAACATAACACAGGGAAACTTATAGGTGACATAATCATGACAGAATATGAAACAGGTGCACTAAACTAGACATGACAAAACAAACATCGAAAACATCAAACGGTGGCAGCTAGTACTCCGGGGACGACGAACGCCGAAGCCTGCCCGAACAAGGAGGAGGAGCAGCTTCGGCGGTATTCGTGACAGGATCATATGCAATATAATTATAACAAGTTCAATGCTCAGCAATATTAGTAATATTTTTCCTTGTACCCAAACATGAGAGGTATCCTCATCTTCTTATGCTGAGAGCAGCATCACAGCCATAGGCTAGGCTACGTGATTGTGCATGGATAGCATACCTGAATAATGAGCCAGTCATGGGGTTCCATCTGTCGGCTTGTCCCCTTGTGTGTTGGGTTTGAAGTGCTTCTCGAAGAATTCTTGAGCTTCCTTTGTAGTGGAAAATGTGTGTGTTGTGTTCGGGAAGGATAAGGATAAGGTAATCAGGAGAGATGTATGCATGCTTGTTATTCAAATTAGATTTGCTACTTTGCAATAATGTTGAGAGCTCATTTGCTTGCCAGAAAGCATTATGCTTTTGAACAGGCCACCTATTGGCGTATCACACTGTCACATCCTGATTAGTTCAGACAAATCCTCTAAAACAGGGGTGTCAAACGTACGGCCCGCGGGCCGGATCAGGCCCGCAAACGGGTTTAATCCGGCCCGCGAGATGATTTTGAAAAAGAAAAAAAGAAAAAAAAAGAAAAAAGAAAACAAATATTTGTAAAGTATAAAAATGCGCTGCAATTTTTCTATAAAATCAACTGCTGTTCCAATTGCGTCCACTGGATGGCGCAATAGCAATTGTGTTAAGCAAGCAAACTGTTTATACCGTGGCAGAGCAAGTAGGTCAAGCACGTGCAGCCAATGAGCTACTTTGTTTTGCCCGCGATATTTATTACGGCTTCTACTTTTAACATTATGTGCTTTGGCACCCTCATTGCCCCAATATGTCTCTGTCAAAAAAGAGAAAAGTGGACGCAGAGTGCAGAGTGTTCCAAGAAAAATGGTCATCCTATTTAATCATGGAATTGAATGGGAAAACTGTATGTTTTGGTGTGTTCAGAGCATGTTGCAGTGCTGAAAGAATATAACCTTCGTCGCCACTATGTGAGTCTTCATGCCGACAAATATGACAACTTTCAAGGACAGCGGAGATGAGAGAAGGTGAATGAACTGTTGGCGGGTCTGAAGAAACAGCAGTCTGTGTTTACTCACAGCCGAGACATCAGTGACGCTGCAGTGAAAGCTAGCTACCTCATTGCTAATGAAATCGCAGTGGCTTCAAAACCATTTAGTGAGGGTGAATTTGTAAAAACATGCATGATGAAGGCAGCGGAGATTGTGTGCCCTGAAAAGCGGCAGGCTTTTTGCAAATATCAGCCTGACAAGAAACACAGTTGCAGACAGGATTTCCGATCTTTCAGTGGATTTGGACAGCCAGTTGAAGCAAAAAGTAAAGTCATTTATTGCGTTTTCGGTTGCAATTGATGAAAGCACGGACATTACAGATGTTGCACAACTGGCCATTTTTTCATCCACGGAGTTGATGACACATTGACCGTCACCGAGGAGTTCGTGGAGTTGGTGCCGATGACAGATACAACGACAGCAGCTGATATTTTTACCGCACTCGTCGGGCGCGCTGGACAGGGTCGGAGTGGACTGGTCCCGCGCTGTCAGCCTGGCTACAGATGGTGCGCCCTCAATGATCGGGAAAAAAGCAGGCGTTGTGACAAAGTTCAGAGAGAAAGTGCAATCTGCAAATGAAGGACGTGATTTTTTGACTTTTCACTGTATTTTGCACCATGAGGCTTTGTGTTGTAAGTCATTAAAGATGGATAACGTCATGAAGGTGGTCATCCAAACTGTTAATTTCATCCGATCCAGAAGCCTGAATCACCGTCAGTTTGACAGCCTTCTCAGAGAGAAAGACCACATCTATGGCCTGCCATACCACACTGAGGTAAGATGGTTAAGCCGAGGTGCTGTGCTGAGGCGTTTCTTTGATTTACGAGAAGAAATTGAACAGTTCATGGAAGAAAAGGGCAAACCAGTGTTAGAATTTCATTCCGCAGAATGGATGCCGGACCTTGCATTTATGGTGGATGTTACAGAGCACCTGAATAACTTGAACAAACAGCTGCAAGGGCGCAACAAAGTTGTCATGCAGTATTATGACAGCATACGTTCTTTGAAGTTGAAGCTGTCATTGTGGGAGACGCAACTTGCCGGTGGTGATGCAGCTCACTTCCCCTGTCTGAAAAATGTGTGCGCGACCCAACATGTGGCAGACATGAAGCGGTTCAAAGATAAAATAACGGGACTGTTACGGGAGTTTGAGCAACGCTTTCAGATTTATGTTTATATGTTTTTATGTTGATGTGCTATTGTTTTTAATTGATTTTATTTTATTTGTATATTTAACCTATTCTTGACTCTGTGGTTCTTGCACTTGTTTGGGGAACAGGATTTCATTATTTTTATCTACATTTCTGCCTGAGAAATGACACCCTGATATAGTTCTGTGATCTGTGAAACAGTTCTGTTAATCACTGAGGCATTGTGTGTTTGTGTGTTCTTTGTCCTCAGAACTTTCAAATAACTTGAGGTGTTTTATGATTAATAGTGATGTTGTGCTTTTGGACACTGTCCTCAGGCTCCAGCTTTATGTTTTTATGTTGATGTGCTATTGTTTTTAATTGATTTTATTTGTATATTTAACCTATTCTTGACTCTGTGGTTCTTGCACTTGTTTGGGGAACAGGATTTCATAATTTGTATCTACATTTCTGCCTGAGAAATGACACCCTGATATAGTTCTGTGATCTGTGAAACAGTTCTGTTAATCACTGAGGCATTGTGTGTTTGTGTGTTCTTTTTCTTTAGAATTTTCAAATAAACTTGACGTGTTTTATGATTAATAGTGATGTTGTGCTTGTACTATTTTGGACACACTTTCCTCAGGCTCCAGCTTTATGTTGTATGTTGATCGTATTAAAACAAAGAAAACAATCTGAAGTTGTTGTTTTTAAGTTATATATACCATGATTTTTCCGGTCCGGCCCACTTGGGAATAGATTTTCCTCCATGTGGCCCCTGAGCTAAAATGAGTTTGACACCCCTGCTCTAAAAGTTCTTACAACCTTTGCATATCTTTCACTATAGACTATGAATTGAGTATGGTGGTGAAGTGAGTATAAAGAGAAGTATGTGGCTATTGAGTTGCATGTTGCCTTGGATACAGCCTTCTGAGCTGCTACGTTTTGCTCTCAAAATATCTGGACACTCAATGGCAGCATGGTTTAGATGGGCCATACTTCTCCATTTAGGCACTTGAGAGCTATCACCCAGCAGGAGGTTCACCAATGCTCCGTAAACTGTTAACCATTGGGCTACTGGAGAGAGTGGATAAAGCACTTCTGATTGAATACAGTGGAATTCAATGGTCCAGTTAAGTACTAGAGCAGAAGCCTGTTAGCACAGTGACCCTTTAAGGTAAAGAAAGGCTCAAGGACAGGGTTCTAGAAGGTGAGGAGGAGGCATGATCCACCTGTTTTTTGTTGTTGTTGTTGAATAAGCTTAGAAAGAGTCACTCTTTGAAGATGTATTGATATTATCCCTACCTATATGTACAGTACATATCTACCTCAATTACATCACCCCTGCACATTGACTCGGTACTGGTACCCCGTGTATATAGCCAAGTTACTGTTACTCATTGTGTATTTATTCCTTGTGTTATTATTTTTCTATTATTTCTCTTTTTTTCTCTCTGCATTGTTGGGAAGGGCCCGTAAGTATTTCACTGTTAGTATACACCTGTTGTTTACGCATTTGATTTGATTTCAATAATACACAGAGATTCATAAACCTAAATAGTAGTTGTGAGATAAAATGTATTTCCGGTTTATACCTTTTATATCATTCTATTTCTCATGCTTACTTTATAGGCCAGATTCTACCATTTAATCAGTGGTCTATGCACATAAAATATTTCCAGGTTGCAGAACAGATATTTGACAATGCTGAGCCATCTTTCACAGAGATTTTCTTAATATGAATGATGCTGGTGTTATTTACAGGGGCAGCCAGTGTCACAGCCATGGCCTTTGTTTCTATGGAGACACAAGGCCCGCTGGTTTGTGACGTCCATCACCACTCAGCAGCCTTGTATGGCGACTCGGTCAGCTACTAAGATTGATTTGTGACCTTCCGAGACTCTAAAGGCTCCGTCTGAGCAAATGGTGGCCTCTGTCCAAGGGAGCGGCAGATTGCCTTCCGCTGGCAGCAGCATCACCCACTCAGATGTTGTGACAGTGAAGCTGTTGTCCAGCTATTACGACACCTCAGAAAGCACTTCATGAAGAAGTATGGAGGTGATGGAGAGGGGTGCATCATGTTATAATTAAGCAATGCCTTATTGCTATTATAAACTGGTTACCAACATAAATAGAACAGTAAACAAGTATTGTTGCGTCATACCCATGGTATATTGTCTGATATACACGCGGTTGAAATGCTGTTTCAGCAAATCAGCATCCAGGACCCAAACTACCCAGTTTATAATGTGGCGTAGTCACACTGTGTCTTTGGTACGGCTTAATTTTGGGGCCACGGCAGAGCAGTGTGCTGCTTTAAGGCACTGTGGGACATCCCTCCCATTTGAAAGATACTAATACTTTTCTTAGAATTGATTAATAGACTTCTCCATACAGTGTGATAAGATACTGAATGACACAAACCATGCGCTAAAATAATGTAAAGCGAATTATGATGAAGTCTACAAGGTGTCATTTTGGTAGCTTACTTTCGATTTTAGCCACCAAGATTATGCCACTGTTTGAGTGTGTAGTGTATTGTTAAATTCACATGGAATAAAAGCCCATGAGTGTCATCCACTCCACAGACAGTTGAAATAATGACAATATAAGGTCAAGGGGTTATTTGTTTGTGCAAAGGAACCCCAATTAGCATATACAAAATATACTGTACATGCAGTACATATATCATACCAAATACATTATTCCTCACACATTTCCTTCAGATTGAGGGAAAAATCATCAATACTGTTGAGTATCACAATATTTTCTTTGACAATATTATATTGATACTCTTACTCCAAGTCCGATTTCTTGATAGGTTGTTAATGTTAGTTATCGTTAGTCGGCTGTACATGTGCCAAAACTCAGGTATTTCTCATAGCTATAGCTTTACTCAGCTTGTTCTGTCTTCTTTTTAAATGATGAGCCAACATGTTTTCAGGACTTTTATTTCCATGACTGATCAATGTCATATCGTGAATTCCCTGGCAAATCTATCCCTAAGGGTCATTGACAATAAATTCCATTCATAGTATTGCATTATAGCTTTCAGTACCGTTTTTCTCTGTGCAGGAGATGCATATCATGAATAGCAATGGTTTCATTTTTTTGTTCCAGCTAATCAACCAGGTTCAATGATAACTAGCAATGCAAATGCAAATGGCTCTGAGATACGAATAATATTACCACACTGATCATACACGTACAGTTGAAGTCGGAAGTTTACATACACCTTAGCCAAATACATTTAAACTCAGTTTTTCACAATTCCTGACATTTAATCCTAGTAAAAATTCACTGTCTTAGGTCAGTTAGGATCACCACTTTATTTTAAGAATGTGAAATGTCAGAATAATAGTAGAGAGAATGACTTATTTCAGCATTTATTTCTTTCATCACATTCTCAGTGGGTCAGAGGTTTACATACACTCAATTAGTATTTGGTAGCATTGCCTTTAAATTGTTTAACTTGGGTCAAATGTTTTGGGTAGCCTTCCACAAGCTTCCCACAATAAGTTGGGTGAATTTTGGCCCATTCCTCCTGACAGAGCTGGTGTAACTGAGTCAGGTTTGTAGGCCTCCTTGCTCGCACACGCTTTTTCAGTTCTGCCCACAAATTTTCTATAGGATTGAGGTCAGGGCTTTGTGATGGCTACTCCAATACCTTGACTTTGTCATCCTTAAGCCATTTTGCCACAACTTTGGAAGTATGCTTGGGGTCATTGTCCATTTGGAAGACCCATTTGCGACCAAGCTTTAACTTCCTGACTGATGTCTTGAGATGTTGCTTCTATATATCCACATAATTTTCCTTCCTCATGATGCCATCTATTTTGTGAAGTGCACCAGTCCCTCCTGCAGCAAAGCACCCCCACAGCATGATGCTGCCACCCCCATGCTTCACGATTGGGATGGTGTTCTTCGGCTTGCACGACCCCCCTTTTTCCTCCAGACATAACGATGGTCATTATGGCCAGACATAACGATGGTCATTTTTCAATTCCTCATCAGTTCACGGGGATTTAACAGTTTTTACAGTCATTTTCTTAATGGGTGCATGCTTATTAGTAACTGGGATACGCAATTTCATAAATGTGTCAAGTGCAGCGTTTGGTTGCTCGCCATTACACAACACCGGACCAACAAATATTCTTCACATCAACAACATATGAATCACTACAAAACTTATTGTATGGCCTCTTATACACAATATTAGGCCCAGCCTTTGGAACTTTGGTTTTCCTAGATATGGCTACTATATTGTGATCACTACATCCGATGGATTTGGATATAGCTTTCAAACTAATTTCTGCAGCATTAGTACATGTTGATGATTTCATTCCTGTACTGTTTGTAATTACCCTGGTAGGTTGATTGATAACCTGAACCAGGTTGCAGGCACTAGTTACAGTTTGAAGCTTTCTCTTGAGTGGGCAGCCTGATGAAAGCCAGTCAATATTTAAATCACCCAGAAAGTATACCTCTCTATTGATATCACATATATTATCAAGCATTTCACACATGTTATCCAGATACTGACTGTTAGCACTTGGTGGTCGATAGCAGCTCCCCACCAGAATGGGCTTTAGGTTAGGCAGGTGAACCTGTAGCCATATTACTTCAACAGTATTTAACATGAGATCCTCTCTAAGCTTTACAGGAATGTGGTTCTGAATATAGGCCGCAACACCGTTGGCATTTCTGTATTTTCTGTAAATGTTATAACCTTGTATTGCTACCACTGTATCATCAAAGGTATTATCTAAGTGAGTTTCAGAGATTTGCAGAATATGAATGTCATCTGGATTTCATTGTTTCTTAAGCTACATATGTTAACGTGGGCTATTTTTAACACTTTTCTAGTATGCTTGATTATTTTTCTTGTTTTACTAGGAAGCTTAGCAGAGGTAGACATATTTTTATTAGTGCAGGGTGAGCTGCACACAGTGGACTTCCTACTAAGGCACACCACCTCAGTGCTAACAATATTACTCTGGTTCATAGGCATATAATTACTGCATTCAATAGCTGTAGGATCAGCAGAGGCATTCCGGGCAGTAAGAGGGATATAAATTAGGTTATTTACATTGTGTCTTCCAACGCCCCTAGGATAATGTACATTTGCTGAAGCATTATGACAACTCAGCGACACAATGGTAGGGATTAAATGAGCTGGACTTGGGTCATTGATAAGTAATTGTCTCAACGCAGAATTATAATGCTGTGAAAGGATCCAGGAACCCAAATGATTTGGGTGGATCCCATCCTCCTTATAATATGAGCTTTGTTTCCAGAAGGTATCAAAATTGTCAATAAATGTTACACCCACAAAATAATAAAGAATTCGTTTATGGAGCTTTATTGGAGTTTATACTTGACTTCATCGCACACCTGTTTGGGTATCCCTTGCTGTTTGGCCTAGTAACAGCCAGCTGTTTGACATCCCATGAGTTATTGATGACTTCCCACTAAATATGTGAATGTGTTCTTAATGCATTATCACTTAACTGTCAGGGAGGCACTGATGTGATATTTCTAGGCCGTTAGTGCTAAAGCATATTTTCTTGGCCATTGTGGTCAATACTGATACTATTATGGTATTTAGAAACAAAAAGTTTAGTTTAGGCAACTTTAATTTCCTCAATGAGGCAATTTTCTTTGCAGAATACACAATATACAGACAAAACCACCATTTAAAGCAATTTGTTATATCAAAGGCATATTTAACATTAATGAATAAGTAAATGAAAGGGATACTTCAGCTAAATTAAACATTTATATATTTGTTAACTTACCTTGTGTCACGACTTCCTTCCGAAGCTGCCTCCTCTCCTGGTTCGGGCAGGCTTCGGCGTTCGTCGTCAACGGCCTTCTAGCCACTGCCGCTCCTCATCTCATCATTCCATTTGTTTTGTCTTGTTTATTACACACACCTGGTTCATATCCCCTCATCAGTACTTGTATAAGTGTTCCCTCTGCCCCCTTGTCCTTGTGTGTGATTGTAGCTCGGTTGAGCTCCGTGTATTTTGTATTGCCGGGGTATTTTTCCCTGTGTGCCTGTTTGGTTCCAGTGCGCCTGTTTTGAGCACTGGACTGTTTGACGCATTTCTGCGTAACTCTGTATACCGGAATAAATTATGTATTCTGTGATTTACCCTCCTGCGCCTGACTCCTTCAAATCACCCATCACACCTTGAAAGCAGTCTATGGACAAATAGAGACTGCAATTCACGCTTTTGTTTCCTTATTAAACTAGCCACTGCCACCAACCGCTAATATTAAATCCATGTAACTCAATGTCCCCAGTTGCAGTAGTATGCTTCAATTGTCATGTCTAAATCATCTCAAAGTCACCAAGTCAGTGATCCACACAATCCCTT
Source organism: Coregonus clupeaformis (assembly GCF_020615455.1). Lineage (NCBI taxonomy): Eukaryota > Metazoa > Chordata > Actinopteri > Salmoniformes > Salmonidae > Coregonus > Coregonus clupeaformis. Next base: position 35,715,582 of record NC_059200.1, read on the forward strand.
TTAAAGATGATTCTGACCAGAAGAATTTCCTCACATAACTGTTTACGGCATTGCGTACATAACTAGTTGGTTTATGGCTTGTAGCTTAGTATAATCTTTGTTTACACTTGATCACTGCCCTTCTAACAGTTTTTGAGTTGTCTCTCTTTCTCACCCTTGTTTTCAAAGGTAAAAAAAGTAAATCCTCCTCAGAGGGAAGACATTTTTATTAATCCACTAAAGGGTTTCAAGTCATTTCAAAAGGTAAGCATCCAGAATGACTTGAATTGAAATATCATGAATCTAATTGGACTGGCTAACCCGAATGTCCAAGCAGTCATATTCCTAAAGTCAAACACACATTGGATGTGAACTTTCAGAAATAGAAGGGTACAATTCAATTTATTCCCAGGGACTTGTCCGTGGGAAAACTAGTGAGGAGGAAACTCTGGGGACAATCTGTGAGAAAATCATATCAACAGAGCGATTTATACAATCACTCAGCAAAGATGGAGCATAGACCTTATCTCACAGGGTGATTTATATGTATGAGCCCGTATGAAGTGCTCAGATTTCCCCCTAACTAAATACAAGATAAATATGTGGTCATTATCATAAATATACATGAGCAGTATTTTACATCAGATATCAATCAGAATTTTGTGTAACTAAATACTAAATTCTTTCAGTTGTACCCTTTTGACAATACAACATCCCCACCCCCCGCCACAGCTGTACCTTTACCCCCAAAGAAAGCTCATGAGTAATTCAATCCAACTTATCTAGGGAAATTTCCTTGAAACCAGTTTAATTATGACTATTGGACAGTTTTTGAAAGTACAAAACTGTGTTCTGAAAAATGCTTGAAAGGAATTAGGCTACGCCTCAAGATATGCAAAACACTTTTCTGGTATATATTCCAGCCTGGTGTCCAGTTATGGTGCTTTTGAAGTTTGGAAAGCATTTGCCTCTATCCATCTGGATGTCGTTTTCTCTCAGAGAACTATAGACCCACAATTCATCCCCTCAAAAGCTATCTCACAAAGTGACCGTTTTTGATTCACAGTGCCATTGACTTTGAGGTTATTTCATGTTGGTTGGGTTCTGGGCTACTGGCTCTACCATGTAGCTGTTCCATTTGCAACAAACTATCATTTTCATGACACATTGCTCAAGGACAACCAGGATTTCAGTTAGTCTCTTTTTCAATCACTTCTCAATGCGGTTTTTGAATAAATCTGTATGGAAATTGAACTTTTTGATAAATAAATGCCATGGACATTTGTCATTGTCTGTGTCTTATCATATGACCTCTTATTATGATTAATTATCGGAGAGTCAGAATGAGGCGTATGTGTTTTTTGCACTAGATGTAATTTTTAATTCAAGGTTACTTTATTTTGATTTGTGCTGACAGGTTTGACATTAAATTGTAAACAACCTGCTGAAAATACGTCTGCCACACTGGCTAGGTTTGTTCATGCATTTTAGGGCGTCTGGTTTCTCTTAATCTCTGGCTGGGTTCTTGTCATTTTTCTTGTATCCGGCCTTTTGCACTTTCAACAATCCTCATTATATGTTCCTACCAAGATTCACCAAAAGCCATTGATCATTTCCACTAGCTAGGTCTTTTGGGAGGGAGGACTCAGGTTTCAGGGTTTGAACTTGTGTGTGGACTGTAAATGAGTCGTTGATGAAGTGAACCCTGACCCTTGGGTGTGTCTATTGAAAGAGAACTTCATATGAGCCTTCTACCACTCGCATGTTCTATCTCCTGGAAGTAACATGGTTCAAAACCAGGTCACTCTGTCAAACCTCCGCCTGTCAAGGTAGTGGGGTGAAAGTTTTGTTATTTTCAGTTCATACAGATAAGAAAGGGGCTTTTTGGTTCACCTAATAAAATACTACTTGAATTCTACTTGAGTAAAAGTCTAAGAGTATTTGGTTTTAAATAAACTTAAGTATAGAAAGTCAATTTAATTGCTAAAATATACTTAAAAGTAAAAGTATAAATAATTTCAAATTCCTTATATTAAGCAAATCAGACGGCACAATTTTCTTGTTTTTTAAATTTACGGATAGCCAGGGACACTCTCCAACACAGACAGACGAAGCATTTGTTTAGTGAGTCCGCCAGATCAGAGGCAGTAGGGATGACCAGGGATGTTCTCTTGATAAGTGCGTGAATTGGACCATTTTCCTGTCCTGCTAAGCATTCAAAATGTAACAAGTACTTTTGGGTGTCAGGGAAAATGTATGGAGTAAAAAGTACATTATTTTCTTTAAGAATGTAGTGAAGTAAATGTACAAGTTATCTAAAATATAAATAGGAAAGTAAAGTACAGATACCCAAAAAAAGTATTTTAAAGTATTTTCACTTAATAATTTACACCACTGTTGAGAGGTAAGAACTACATCCATAGATAAAATAATCACATTTTCTAATCAAATAATGACAGGGCTAAACCTTTCTCAATCTTTACTTGACTTAAGCCCTTGGCTCGGATGCCCTCCATCTCATTTGGTTTGTGGCAAGTTCTTCTAGGTCGCACCAGTTATCTCCATCTTGGCCCATACAGTATGTAAAATATAAATATCCAAATAAACAAAAACAGTCCTCTTGGGTAATATTTATTTAAATACAGCGTTTAGCCACATATCCCTAGATATTGAATGTAAGCTGTCATGAATGAGACAATCCTTTTTGGTGGATATACTGAAAACCAGCAAGTGATTTTAGCAAAGGCATGCTTTAGAATCCGGATTTTCTCTGATGTATCAATTACTTAATGGCATCCTATTTAATACCAGATTTTGAGTGTGAATTAAGCTTTCATTACGATGGAATTACCCACATCCATCAACATGTTCTAGAAAATCTACATACCCGCCACAGCTAGTTCTGAATGCACCGCTGATCTTTTGGGTAGCCAGCAGGCGTGTCTTTTTTTCCCTTCAGGAGAAGTGTCGGTGTGAGTGTGTGTCCCTGCCATCTTAAACAGTTTACTTGCCAGAAGACAGCAATTGCACTTTCCTAACCCTTTTCAGCATCGATCCTTGCATTTTCTACAAACTTACTCCACTTTTGACAGGTTTCAGCTTCATCACTCTGCCTTTGAGTCATGTACTATCTCACTTTTATGTATTTCCAGTCGATATCCAGACAGATGATCCGCTGCATTGCCTCTCGGCTCTGCTCTATCAACCACTGTGAGAACTTATGCAGAGGCACGACTAGCATATTGAACTGGGTGATAAGTAAACTTGGTGAACAGAATGTACTATAGTATGCATTATTCCACCACTAAGAGAGTTCCAAAGCAATTACTAATTTTGATTAGTAAAATACGAGAGATTTCTTTATTATGACAATTTCTTTGCCTACATCTGACTACTCTTTTAGAAGCAAATGGTTTAGGAAAGGGCTCTTAATAGAGACAGAGTCATTAGATCATTTATTGAGGTACTGTCCATATGTAGTTTGTTTTTGGTCACAGGTCCAGGAATGGCTGAACAATTGCAACATTTACCTGGAGCTAACTCTGCAGATAGCACTACTGGGTGATTTGAAAAGTCGATCAATAATAAAATAATACTTTTAGCAAAACTGTTTATCTTTAATTTACAATCTGTAGAAACAATGAGAATAGAAAGGTTCAGACCTTTTGTGAAACATCACAGCACATTAGAAAAAAATATGGCAAATAGAAATCCAATGTGGATGGTGTTAAGAGATAGATGGGAGTGGTTGAATGGAGCTGAAGGGTGGTATACTTTGTCCGTAAAATGTACAGTGCATTCGGAAAGTATTCAGACCCCTTGAATTTTTCCACATTTTGTTGGCTTACTCTAAAATGGATAAAATAAAAATTCCTCAGCAATCTACACACAATAACCCATAATGACAAAGCGAAAACAGGTTTTTAATAATGACAAAGAGAAAACAGGTTTTTAGAAATTTTTGTACATTTATTAAAAATAAAAAACAGATACCTTATTTACATAAGTATTCAGACCCTTTGCTATAAGACTCGAAATTGAGCTCAGGTGCATCCTGTTTCTATTGATCATCCTTGAGATGATTCTACAACTTGATTGGAGTCCACCTGTGGTAAATTTAATTGATTGGACATGATTTGGAAAGGCACACACCTGTCTATATAAGGTCCCACAGTTGACAGTGCATGTCAGAGCAAAAACCAAGCCATGAGGTCGAAAGAAATGTCCGTAGAGCTCCGAGACAGGATTGTGTTGAAGCACAGATCTGGAGAAGGGTACCAAAATATTTCTGCAGTATTCAAGGTCCCCAAGAACATAGTGGCCTCCATCATTCTTAAATGGAAGAAGTTTGGAACCACCAAGACTCTTCCTAGAGCTGGCCGCCCGGCCAAACTGATCAATCGGGGGAGAAGGGTCTTGGTCAGGGAGGGACCAAGAACCCGATGGTCACTCTGACAGAGCTCTAGAGTTCCTCTGTGGAGATGGGAGAACCTTCTAGAAGGATAACCATCTCTGCATCACTCCACCAATCAGGCCTTTATGGTAGAGTGACCAGACGGAAGCCATTCCTCAGTAAAAGGCACATGACAGCCTGCTTGGAGTTTGCCAAAAGGCACCTAAAGACTCTCAGACCATGAGAAACAAGATTCTCTGGACTGATGAAACCATGATTGAACTCTTTGGCCTGAATGCCAAGGGTCACGTCTGGAGGAAACCTGGCACCATCCCTATGGTGAAGCATGGTTGTGGCAGCATCATGCTGTGGGGATGTTTTTCAGTGGCAGGGACTGGGAGACTAGTCAGGCTCGAGGCAAAGATGAACGGAGCAAAGTACAGAGAGATCTTTGATGAAAACCTGCTCCAGAGTACTCAGGACCTCAGACTGGGGTGAAGGTTCACCTTCCAACAGGACAATGACCCTAAGCACACAGCCAAGACAACACAGGAGTGGCTTCAGGACAAGTCTCTGAATGTTCTTGAGTGGCCCAGCCAGAGCCCGGACTTGAACCCGATCTAACATCTCTGGAGAGACCTGAAAATAGCTGTGCAGCAATGCTCCCCATCTAACATGACAAAGCTTGAGAGGATCTGCAGAGAAGAATGGGAAAAACTCCCCAAATACAGGTGTGCCAAGCTTGTAGCGTCATACCCAAGAAGTCTCGAGGCTGTAATCGCTGCCAAAGGTGCTTCAACAAAGTACTGAGTAAAGGATCTGAATACTTATGCAAATGTAATATTTCAGGTTTTTATTTTAAATAAATTAGCAAAAATGTCTAAAAACATGTTTTTGCTTTGTCATTATGGTGTATTGTGTGTAGATTGATCATGAAAATAAAACTGGATGGACATCAGAAAAAGATGAGAGAGGTTGAGGGTAGAGGAAAGACAGGACTAAAAACAAACAAAATATAACTATTGTAAAAATAAAAAAAATGTAAATAGTATGTATATGTCACGACTTCCTCCGAAGCTGCCACCTCTCCTTGTTCAGGCAGGCTTCGGCGTTCGTCGTCACTGGCGTTCTAGCCACTGCCGCTCCTCATCTCATCATTCCATTTGTTTTGTCTTGTTAATTACACACACCTGGTTCATATCCCCTAATCATAAGTGTTCTCTCTGCCCCCTTGTCTTTGTGTGTGATTGTTTATTGTGGAGGATAGAGAATCTCGGTGGAGCTCTGTGTATTTTGTATTGCCGGGATATTTCCCTGTGTGTATTTTCCAGTGTGCCTGTTTTGCGCACTGGAGTGTGTTGACGTATTACTGCGTAACTCTGTGTTTTCATAATAAATACTGTTATTCTGTGAAATACCCTCCTGTGCCTGACTCCTTCGAAATCACCTCATCACAGAATCTACCACCTCATCGGGTGGGGGATTGCGCGATAAACCTCCGGGTAGACACTGTGCCACCTAGGAGTCATGTGTATCCCCTGTCGCAGGCTGAAACGGAGGCGATGGAGACATACGTCTCCGAGTCCCTGCGCCAGGGGTTCATACGTCCCTCCACTTCACCCGCCTCCTCAAGTTTCTTTTTTGTGAAGAAGAAAGACGGAGGTCTGCGCCCTTTCATTGATTACCGAGCACTGAACAAGGGGACAATACGTTATAGTTATCCTCTACCCCTCATTCCATCTGTGATCGTGTCAATGCATGGGGCGCGCTTCTTCACAAAATTAGATCTCCGGAGTGCCGAGAGGGGGATGAGTGGAAGACAGTATTCAGCACAACCACGGGGCATTACGAATACCTGGTGATGCCGTATGGTAGGTAGGGATAGGCGCTGTCCTATCTCAACGCTCGGGCACGCCACCCAAGCTCCACCCCTGTACCTTCTTCTCCAAGAAGCTCAGCCCGGCGGAGTAGAACTACGACGTTGGTGATTGGGAGCTGTTGGCTCTTGTCCGAGCCCTGACCGTGTGGAGGCACTAACTCGAGGGGGCGAAACACCCTTTCCTCGTCTGGATGGGCCACCGTAACCTGGAGTACATCTGGGCAGCGAGGAGGCTGAACCCTCGCTAGGCCAGGTGGGTCCTAATCTTCACCCGGTTTGATTTTATACTATCTTACATCCCGGGTACGAAGAACGTGAAGGCAAACACACTGTCACGGCTGTACGACACAGAGGAGAGGCCCATAGACAACATCCCCGGCCTCCTGCATTGTGGCACCGGTAGTGTGGGCGATGGACGCGGACATAGAGCGGGCGTTACGCACAGAGCCATCTCCACCTCAGTGTCCAGCTGTACGTGCCGTCTCTTGTCCGTGACCATCTGATCAATTGGGCACACACGTCCCCCTCCTCTGGTCACCCAGGTATCGGTCGTACAGTGCGCTGCCTGACTGAAAAGTACTGGTGGCCTACCTTGGCTAAGGACGTGAGGGTGTATGTCTCCTCCTGCTCGGTGTGCTGCCAGAGTAAGGCACCTAGGCACCTCCCAGCAGGTAAGTTACAGCCTTTACCAGTTCCACAACGGCCATGGTCCCACCTGTGTATTGACTTTCTCACTGATCTTCCCCTCTCTTAGGGTAACACCACCATCTTGGTCGTTGTGGATCGCTTTTCAAAAGCCTGCCGCCTCCTTCCTCTCCCCTGTCTCCCCACGGCCCTGCAGACTGCGGAGGCCCTGTTTACTCACGTCTTCCGTCACTACGGGGTGCCAGAGAACATAGTGTCTGACCGGAGTCCCCAGTTTAAATCCAGGGTCTGGAAGGCGTTCATGGAACGTCTGTGGGTCTCGGTCAGCCTGACCTCTGGGTTTCACCCCGAGAGTAATGGGCAGGTGGAATGGGTGAATCAGGATGTGGGTAGGTTCCTGCGGTCCTACTGCCAGGACCGGCCGAGGGAGTGGTCGGTGTTCTTGCCATGGGCAGAATATGCCCAGAACTCTCTCCGCCACTCCTCCACTAACCTATCGCCCTTTCAATGTGTTTTAGGTTATCAGCCGGTTCTGGCACCGTGGCATCAGAACCAGACCGAAGCTCCTGGTTTCGGCGTGCGGAGGAGACGTGGAACACTGCTCACTTCCATCTCCAGCGTGCCGTGCGTCGCTAGAAGGCCAACGCTAACCGCCACCGCAGTGAGGCCCCAGTCTTGGTACCGGGTGATCGGGTCTGGCTCTCGACCCGGAATCTGCCCCTTCGCCTGCCCTGCCGGAAGCTGAGCCCGCGGATTGTGGTGCCATTCAAAGTCCTGAGGAGGTTAAACGAAGTTACGTATAGGTTACTACTCCCTCCAGATTACCGTATTAACCCCTCATTTCCATGCCTGTTTTAACCACTGGAGTGTGTTGACGCATTACTGTGTAACTCTGTGTTTTCAGAATAAATCATTTTATTCTGTGATTTACCCTCCTGCGCCTGACTCCTTCGAAATCCCCTCATCACAGTAGAAGCTGGAAGTAGAAGCCTAAGTGTTGTTGTTCATTAGTTTACTCCAATTAGGGGAGGGTGGTAGGGTTAGTGGAAAATAATAAAGGAAAATATATTTTAAAAAGATATGTATGTGTATGTACAGTTGAAGTCGGAAGTTTACATACACAGGTTGGAGTCATTAAAACTCGTTTTTAAACTACTCCACAAATGTCTTGTTAACAAACTATAGTCGGTTAGGATATCTACTTTGTGCATGACACAAGTAACTTTTCCAACAATTGTTTACAGACAGATTATTTCACTTATATTTCACTGAATCACAATTCCAGTGGGTCAGTAGTTTACATACACTAAGTTGACTGTGCCTTTAAACAGCTTGGAAAATTTCAGAAAATGATGTCATGGCTTTAGAAGCTTCTGATAGGCTAATTGACATCATTTGAGTCAATTGGAGGAGTACCTGTGGATGTATTTCAAGGCCTACCTTCAAACTCAGTGCGTCTTTGCTTGATATCATGGGAAAATCAAAAGAAATCAGCCAAGACCTCAGAAAAAAAGATTGTAGTCTGGTTAATCCTTGCAAGCAATTTCCAAACGCCTGAAGGTACCACATTCTTCTGTACAAACAATAGTACGCAAGTGTAAACACCAAGGGACCACGCAGCTGTCATACCGCTCAGGAAGGAGACGCATTCTGTCTCCTAGAGATGAACGTACTTTGGTGCGAAAAGTGCAACTCAATCCCAGAACAACAGCAAAGGACCTTGTGAAGATGCTGGAGGAAACAGGTACAAAAGTATCTATATCCACAGTAAAACAAGTCCTATATCGACATAACCTGAAAGGCCGATCAGCAAGGAAGAAGCCACTGCTCCAAAACCGCCATAAAAAAGCCAGACTACGTTTTGCAACTGCACATGGGGACAAAGATCATACTTTTTGGAGAAATGTCCTCTGGTCTGACGAAACAAAAATAGAACTGTTTGGCCATTGTCACGACCGTCTTGAAAGGGAGCAGACCAATACGCAGCGCGTTGAGTGAACATGATGACTTTAATGAGTAAAGCACGTAAATACAAAACAAAAGACGATAGTGAAGTCCAACAGTGACAAAGACTGAACCTGGAACAAAAACCCACAACACCCACAGGAAAACATACAGATAAATATGGCTCCCAATCAGAGATAACGAGCCGACAGCTGACACTCGTTACCTCCGATTGGGAGTCATTGAACCCAACAAAGAAATACAACACATAGAACCACCCAACCAAACAAAACACCACGAAACGAACACACCCTGGCTCAACACACAAAGTCCCGGAGCCAGAGCGTGACAGCCATAATGACTATCGTTATGTTTGGAGGAAAAAGGGGGTTGCTTGCAAGCCGAAGAACACCATCCCAACTGTGAAGCACTGGGGTGGCAGCATCATGCTGTGGGGGTGCTTTGCTGCAGGAGGGACTGGTGCACTTCACAAAATAGATGGCATCATGAGGAAGGAAAATTATGTGGATATATTGAAGCAACATCTCAAGACATCAGTCAGGAAGTTAATGCTTGGTCGCAAATGGGTCTTCCAAATGGACAATGACCCCAAGCATACTTTCAAAGTTGTGGCAAAATGACTTAAGGACAACAAAGTCAAGGTATTGGAGTGGCCATCACAAAGCCCTGACCTCAATCCTATAGAACATTTGTGGGCAGAACTGAAAAAGCGTGTGCAAGCAAGAAGGCCTACAAACCTGACTCAGTTACACCAGCTCTGTCAGGAGGAATGGGCCAAAATTCACCCAACTTATTGTGGGAAGCTTGTGGAAGGCTACCCGAAACGTTTGACCCAAGTTAAACAATTTAAAGGCAATGCTACCAAATACAAATTGAGTGTATGTAAACTTCTGACCCACTGGGAATGTGATGAAATAAATAAAAGCTGAAAGAAATCATTCTCTTTACTATTATTCTGACATTTCACATTCTTAAAATAAAGTGGTGATCCTAACTGACCTAAGACAGGGAATTACTAGGATTAAATGTCAGGAATTGTGAAAAACTGAGTTTAAATGTATTTGGCTAAGGTGTATGTAAACTTCAGACTTCAACTGTATATGTACAGTACAAGCCCTTAACCAACAATGCATTTTTTTAAGATTTAAATTTTTGTAAGTGTTAAGTAAAAAAAATTAAAGCAAATAACTAAAGAGCAGCAGTAAAATAAAATAACAGTAGGGAGGCTATATACAGGGGGGTACCGGTGCAGAGTCAATGTGCGGGGGCACCGGCTAGTCGAGGTAATTGAGGTAATATGTGCATGTGGGTAGAGTTAAAGTGACTATGCATAAATAATTAACAGAGTAGCAGCAGCGTAAAAGAGGGGGGTGGGGGTGGGGGGGCAGTGCAAATAGTAACAATGATTAGCTGTTTAGGAGTCTTATGGCTTGGGGGTAGAAGCTGTTGAGAAGCCTTTTGGTCCTAGACTTGGCGCTCCGGTACCGCTTGCTGTGCGGTAGCAGAAAGAACAGTCTATGACTAGGGTGGCTGGAGTCTTTGACAATTTTGAGGCCTTCCTCTGACCCTGCCTGGTATAGAGGTCCTGGATGGCAAGAAGCTTGGCCCCAGTGATGTACTGGGCTGTACGCACTACCCTCTGTAGTGCCTTGCGGTCGGAGGCCGAGCAGTTGTCATACCAGGCGGTGATGCAACCAGTCAGGATGCTCTCGATGGTGCAGCTGTAGAACTTTTTGAGGATCCGAGGACCCATGCCAAATCTTTTCAGTCTCCTGAGGGGGAATAGGCTTTGTCGTGCCCTCTTCACGACTGTCTTGGTGTGTTTGGACCATGATAGTTTGTTGGTGATGTGCACAGCAAGGAACTTGAAGCTCTCAACCTGTTCCACTGATCATAAGTAATGTGAATAAATTATGGTTGATCATGGGACTTTTTATTAATTGTTTTATTTTGTTACAGGATTCAACCCACATAATGCATAGTGCATTTAATGTAAAAATGTTTTATCGAAACTGAAATTGAAAACCAAACCGACCTCAAAAAGCACTAATTGCTCAGCACTACTAAGCGAAGCGTTCTTGTTGAGCGGCAAGAAAGTCTGATACTGTAAATCTTCAACTACAAAAAAATACTTACAATCGCCACCTGTCATATTCAATCGTTATTAGTTATTAAACAGACCCTTTGGCTCAACAATATGAGACTTGAATTGGAACACTAGTGAAATGGTCCACCCACACAGACAGGAGGCTGAAGAAATTCGGCTTGGCCCCTAAGACCCTCACAAACATTTACAGATGCACAATTGAGAGCATCCTTTCGGGCTGCATCACCGCTTGGTACGGCAACTGCACCGATCGCAACCGCAGTGCTCTCCAGAGGGTGGTGCGGTCTGCCCATATGCATCACCGGGGGCACACAGCCTGCCCTCCTGGACACCTATAGCACCCGATGTCACAGGAAGGCCAAAAATATCATCAAGGACATCAACCACCCGAGCCACTGCCTGTTCACCCCGCTATCATCCAGAAGGCAAGGTCAGTACAGGTGCATCAAAGCTGGAACAGAGAGACTGAAAAACAGCTTCTATCTCAAGGCCATCAGACTGTTAAATAGCCATCACTAGCCGGCTACCACCCGGTTACTCAACCCTGCACCTTAGAGGCTGCTGCCCTATTTACATTTACATTTTATAGACATGGAATCACTGGTCACTTTAATAATCGAACACTAGTCACTTTAATAATATTTACATACTGCGTTACTCATTTAATTTGTACATATTGTATTCTACTGTATTTTAGTCAATGCCACTCCAACATTGCTCGTCCTAATATTTATACATTTCTTAATTACATTCTTTTAATTTTAGATTTGTTTGTATTGTTGTGAATTGTAAGATACTACTGCACTGTTGGAGCTAGGAACACAAACTTCTCACAACACCCGCAATAACATCTGCGAAATATGTGTATGTGACCAATAACATTTGATTTGATTTAGTGGACCCATGCTGACTATCTATTAAGCTCTCAAACAATATGTTTAGCTACACTACACTACGCTACACTACAATACACTACAGTTTTTGTAGATACTAGTAAACTAGTCTTTAGCGAGATAGTCGTTGAAACAAATGGGTGATTTTCTACCCTAATTTGCACCTTCTCCATCGCTATCAGGTAAAAAAAAAACATTTAGAAAAGAAAGGGCATTTAGCTGTTGAAATGAGTTCAGTTACTTGGGACATCTCGAGGATTGAAAAGGACACAAAGCTAAACACTGTAACCAATATTCACAATTTTCAACATCAGCTGGAGAAAAATAAATCTCTCAAATGAAATATTCCAGCAACAATGAGAGGGTAAGAAGCCACTGGGAAGCCAAAGAAGTGCTAGAAGTGTGTCTGTGGCGATTTGGAAATTAAATCAGTCTTCAGCATGCCGACTGGCACACAACCTGCATTTCAAATTCAACTTTGGGTTATTTCCATGCTGAGGTGCCTTTTGATATTTATTTCACTGTTGTTCCCTGGAGCCCTACCATCAGTCACACAGTAAACAGGTCTGTCCAACAACAGTTGGTGGCCTGATTATTATCTTTTTCAGATAATGAGAATTCAGATGACAGTAATCCTCTCGCTCTCATCACCAAGCCCTCTTGTAGCAGGTTTTTAGCTCTGAACCATCTCATTGTCCACAGAGGTTTAGGCCTGTATATCATTCCCAACCTTAGCATTGCACTGATAATGTAAGGTGGGCCTGTATGGCAAAATAGTTCACTGAAGAATGCGAAACCCTGCCATGTCCCACTCATTATAGTGGCAGGTTTATGGTAGAGGCCAGGGTCATGATGAGTTCACGACCGGTAAATCTCAAGGAGCTGTATTATTAACAATGACCCTATATGCCCTCCCGCTGTGACAGTACAATATCCTGCAGTATAATGTTACCATGGTTACACATGTCATGAGGTCAAGGTCTTTGAGAGGGTCAGATTTGTTTTCTAATTTGCAGTCAGAGACGTGAAGCTTCCTGATTTTCATTAGACCTTAAAGTCAAAGTCATATTCAATATGTTTTTAACTAAAACGAGGCGATCTGCTCCATTTAATCCTCTTGCTGATTATGTCAGCTTTGCTGTAACATAGCTATCAGGTATGCCTTGTATCCAGTAAGCCAATTCAAATAATTTCTGTAAGTCATTCATGTGTAAATAGAACTGATGTTCACCCGAAACATTTGAGTGGCACAGTTTCCAGGGACTTTCAGAGTAGCCTACATGCCAATTCAATCTGAAAAGCTTATCATTGTAATCCTTTTAATCCTTTGAAATCCAAGCAGACAGTGCAAGTTACAGCCTTGTTTCCAAAATGAAAATGTTCTGTTAATTCTGCGAATTAATTACAATTAATTGTAATGGCATAGGGCCTTTATTTTCAATGAGGATTTGTTCAAGTGGTGAGTTGACCAAGACTGTGAAGGCCGGGCCCATCTTTCCCTGCGCAGGGTATCACAGCAGCTAGGCAAGGACAGACCTCTTCGGTATAGATTTTTCTGTCATTTATGATTTCCTCAGGGTCTCTCAAGCATTAGATGGGAATCTCCAAATCCACTGGCTCCTGTCGACCAGAAACCATTCATCCTCACAGGCCATAGTCCACAACACTTTCACACTCATTTTTTTTTAAAGTACGCCTTGACTAGACATCTCTTTCTCGCTGTCATCTTAAATCGACATTGGCCAGGTCAGTTTTTAGTTCTCTGTATAGTTTGTTTTCAAATTCACAGAGATTGTGTGTTTTGGATAACCAGACAAACTACTGTCAAGAGCTTAAACATGGCTTATATGGCTTGAATCTAAAAACGTTCAGTCCCTATCTTGAACATCACATGGACAATTGCCAGTGGGGAATTTTCATGAGACACATGGTTCAATCAATGAAAGGATTTGAGTGGGAGCTTACATTCTCTATTTGTTTCTGCAATTTTCTGTTTACGCAAAGCAACAGATGCAGTTGACAGGGAAATATTTTTCTTTGGCAAGAACATGACATGACAACAAGATATTACACAGAGATAAGGGGTTATTGGAGGAACATTTAGTAGGCTAACCATTTCTAATTTGATGAGCTCATAATAAAACATTGTAAGGGCCCTTTGGTTATAACCGGTAATATTTTTTAAATACCACCTGTGGACTGGATTTAAAGCAAGCTGTCAGCAATTTATCATGCAATATTACTGGGCAGCTCATAGATTAATCAAATAAATAAAGCATTGCAGACAATACATTTTTGTGTGTCAGTGTCCCAAGTGGATAAACTTAATTAATGGGTTGTTTCACCCAGCATATCAAATTTATGTAGCCTGGCGAAAGTAAACCCAGCACAGGACACAAACTAATTTGGGGTTGTTTATTCTGTCGAAGCTTACATTTAAAATAGTTCAGTCTAAATCAAGATCAAGTGAAATAAATCTGTTAGTAAAGTGCATAAAAACAATCTGAGTAATAATAATATGCCATTTAGCAGACGCTTTTATCCAAAGCGACTTACAGTCATGTGTGCATACATTTTTACGTATGGGTGGTCCCGGGGATCGAACGCACTACCCTGGCGTTACAAGCGCCATGCTCTACCAATTGAGCTACAGAGGACCATAAGTACAAAGTACAATAAGTACAAAGTGAAATGCATAAACAGTAGTGGCTCTGCTTTAAACACACTGTCCACGTGATACCCTAACCCCACATGGAACAGTAGCTCCTCATCTCACCCATACAGCAGCTTCAAATAATTTTATAAACTCCACAACATGGTTCTGAGAGCACTGGTGTTCAGCTAGCAAGAAGCTAACATCCTCATGTCAATCCATCTAAAGTAACGTTGGACCCATGATTACAACAGCTCTCCAGTGTAATTGCTTGCTCTCACTCTTACACACTTACACACACAGGCGCAATGCCATAGCCGCTTGCACACATTATTTAAGGATCTCTTAAACGGACAGTGCCATCTAGTGGATATAAAGTCATACAGCTATGTGTTTTTATCACCTGGCTACATTCTCCCATGCTACAAAGTCAACGTTCTCTGTGATTTAGCACAAGTTTCTAACTTCTCTTACAGCTTCTCTGAAGAATACAGTACCAAGACTGGTTATAACCGGAGACAACACTTCGGGACTGAGTGAAGCTGCATTATTACAAGCTGATTTAGGAACGTTATACAGGTTTGAGTGTACCCCAGCGTTTTCTCTGGTACTTCTGTGCTGAGCAGTAACTGCATGAACTGGCTCAGAAACATCTTGTTCCTCAGTAACATCTTCATGTTCCTCTCTACCGGAAAAATAACTGTCACTATCAGCATTACCCACAGGTTCTGTGTTTTCCTCTCGAGTTACCTTTGGATAGGAGACTTCCTCTAACACAGGGTTGCCCAACCCTGTTCCTGGAGAGCTACCCTCCTGTAGGTTTTCGCTCCAACCCCAGGTGATACTAACCTGATTCATCTTATCAACCTGCTAATTATTAGAATCAGGTGTGCTAGATTAGGGTTGGAGCAAAAACCTACAGGATGGTAGCTCTCCAGGAACAGGGTTGGGCAGTCCTGCTCTAACACTACAAACTCAAGAGCAGAAGGCTCTGGCAAAGACTTAACAGGAGGGGTGATGGGTGTTACTGGTGCACTGTTCTTCACTTACCTAGGAGTAGGGACAGGATGGTCTCACACACATGGCCTTAGATTAACCCTATGAACCCTTTTTACAGACCCACCCTCTCACGGCTCGACTGCATGTGTAGTACCCTGTACCTCGATCACTCTGTACACAGTAGGACCCCAAGCATCCTGAATCTTGTTCCTAACCGTCTGTGGCATAAGTAAACCAGCTGGCCTACATCAATGGGTGGACAGTACACTTTGTCTTTGTGAAGTTCAACTCTCTCTGCTGCTTTATGTTCTGTGTACTCTCTTGCTCTTGCATGTGCCTCGTTCAAACGCTCCTGGTGAACAACCAACCAGTCATGTTTGTTGTCGAGCACCAGCACTTGACCTAACAAAGCATCAACAGGAAGGTGTGGATGGACCCTGAAAAGCAGGTAGTACGGTGAGTACACAGTGGTGGAATGGGGCGTCACATTGTAGGCACACACCAACTCTGGTAACTGCACAGGCCAACGGCACTTCTTTTCTGGAGGCAGTGTGCGTAGGAGATCATGGAGCATTCTATTAAACCACTCGCACTGAGTGTTCCCCTTAGGGTATTTGTATTTGTATTTATTATGGATCCCCATTAGCTGCTGCCAAGGCAGCAGCTACTCTTCCTGGGGTCCAGCAGAATTAAGGCAGTTTATACAATTTTAAAAACATTATAATACATTCACAGATGTGTACGTGTGTGTATAGTGCGTATGTGATGGGGGGTCGTGCAGGTTTTCTTGACTCCATAAAGCTTACACAACTCGGCGATGACTTCATTCTCAAAATGTCTCCCTCAGTCAGAGAGCAATCTCTCAGGTACCCCATACTTCATGAACCACTCCTTGAGAAGGATCTTGGCTGTAGTATCCACTTTCTGGTCACGAGTAGGGACCACCTGAGTGAACTTAGTGAAAACATCCATTACCACTAACACATTCTCATGACCATCATACATACCAACCCAGTAGGTTCTGTGTGTGATCTATCCCCTGGTGTCCCATGCGATCATGTACACTTTCAAGTACTGGTTCCTTCAAGCAAGCTGACAACAGGAGCTGGTGACATTCACCTACATGGGTGTCCTCAATCACACGGTACAACAACCCATCTTGATCTTTTACTCGATGCCACTGCTTCAGCATGGACATAACTGGCTTAGTTAATCCTGACCTCCCCTTGTGAGTAGTTTTTTTCTGTCTGTCCCAAAACTTCCTGAACCCACTGAGTGTAGGGTCTGTGTCCTGAAACTTGAGTAACTCATCTTTAGAGTAACCAGGAAGTGTTGGTGTGTTACCCTGAGACTCATTACTATCAGTAGCCACGCTGGCTTCCTCAGAAGCCAGCGTGGATCTGTCTGATCTTACAGCACTTGTCTCCTGCTGTCAATAAGTCTGGTTCCAAAGCTATCCCCTTTTGGATGACATTGCAAATGGCCACACAATCATCATACTCGGCATCATCATTACCAGGCTCAGGCTCCCCTGCAAGCGGCTGCCTGGAGAGGGCATCTGCAGCTGCGTTGCAGCGTCCCGGGCGGTGCTTGACCTCAAAGTCAAACACTGCTAACTGAGCCACCCAACTTTGCTCGATTGCACCTAACTTGGCTGTGGAAAGGGGGGTTGTTGTCTGTTATCACGGTGAACTTAGAGCCCAAAAGATAACCTCTGAATTTCTCTGAAACAGCCCACTTGAGGGCGAGGAGCTGAAGTTTCATACTGCTATAGTTCATGTCATTATTTTCAGCATTACAGAGGCTCCTGCTGGCTTACGCTATTACTCTCTTCCTATCTCCTTGCTGCTAGTAGAGAACAGCACCTAATCGTAGGCCACTTGCATCTGTCTCTACAATGAAAGTAAGAGTAAAATCAGCATAACCTAACACAGGAGCAGTGGTAAGTTTCTCTTCAGCTCGAAAGCAGCTTGGTACTCAGATGTCCATGAACCTTCAAACAATCGTTTAGCTTTTGCAGGGTTATCTTCTCTGAGGCACGCATTGACTAGGTCATGGAAAGGGCCAGCCAGTTTGGAAAAACCCTCAATGTACCTCCTGTAGTAGCTACAGAAGCCAAGAAATGACCTCAGATCTTTGAGTGACTGTTTTACGGAGGTGATCTTCTCTGGGTCTGTCCCAATACCCTCTGCTGAAATCTGATGCCCAAGGAAACCTACTTCTTCCTGGAGGAAATGGCACTTCTCAGCAAACTTCGGTTTGGCTCTAGGTTTCCCACCTGTGTCATTGCCAGTCCTCTCCTTGTTCAGAGCAATACCCCGGACTGCGTTTGTTAGCTCCCTAATGGCTTTACTCTGCTAGGCCACCACTTTAAGAACATATTTCCAAAGGGACAGCTGGTTTCTCCTGTACATCAATGGCAGAACACTGATAATCCTTCCCTGTCGGATCACACACCACTTTCCTACACTTCACAACCTTAGTATTACAGGGCTGGTCCTCCAGTGACCAGGTGATGGCTTCCTCACGTACATCAAACAGAGTAGACTGAGGCCTCTTCCTGACTAACTTCCACAACTCTCTCTTGAGAGCAGGATCTATGACGCCCTCAATTAACTGATTTCTGACAGATTCATCAACTTTATTCTCGGGAAAGACGTCTTGTTCTTGTTTCAGTACAGAGCTAAGTATCTGCGAGACTGCATGTGAGTAATCACGAAAATCCTCTCCCTGTTACGAGAACAGGTCACTGGGCTGCTTTGACTCCTCACCCATGCGTAACCGTACTTCCTCTAAGGCTGACCCCCTCAACAGAGACAGTATGACATCTACCTTTTCATCAGTACTCTGATCTCTGGCTCGAATTACACATTCAACCTCCTCAATGAACTTGTCAACTGGTAGAGCATGGCGTTTGCAACGCCAGGGTTGTGGGTTCGATTCCCACGGGGGGCCAGTATGAAAAATAAAAAAATAATGTATGCACTCACTAACTGTAAGTCGCTCTGGATAAGAGTGTCTGCTAAATGACTAAAATGTAAATGTAATGACAAAGCAAAAACAGGTTTGTAGAAATATTTGCAAATGTATTCAAAATAAAAAACGGAAATAACACATTTACATAAGTATTCAGACCCTTTACTCAGTACTTTGTTGAAGCATTTTTGGCAGCGATTACAGCCTCGAGTCTTCTTGGGTATGACGCAACAAGCTTGGCCACCTGTATTTGGGGAGTTTCTCCCATTCTTCTCTGCAGATCCTCTCAAGCTCTGTCAGATTGGATGGGGAGTGTCGCTCCACAGCTATTTTCAGGTCTCTCCAGAGATGTTCGATCTGGGCCACTCAAGGACATTCAGAGACTTGTCCCGAAGCCACTCCTGCATTGTCTTGGCTGTGTGCTTAGGGTCGTTGTCCTGTTGGAAGGTGAACCTTTGCCCCAGTCTGAGGTACTGAACGCTCTGGAGTAGGTTTTCTTCAAGGATCACTCTGTACTTTCCTACGTTCATCTTTCCCTCCATCCTGATTAGTCTCTTAGTCCCTGCCACTGAAAAACATGCCCACAGCATGATGCTGCCACCACCATGCTTCACCGTAGGGATAGTGGCTGGTTTCCTCCAGACGTGACGCTTTGCATTCAGGCCATTGAGTTCAATCTTGGTTTCATCAGACCAGAGAATCTTGTTTCTCATGGTCTGAGAGTCCTTTAGCTGCCTTTTGGCAAACTCCAAGTGGGCTGTCATGTGCCTTTTACTGAGGAGTGGCTTATGTCTGGCCACTCTACCATAAAGGCCTGATTGGTGGAGTGCTGCAGAGATGGTTGTCCTTCCCTCATCTCCACAGAGGAACTCTGGAGCTCTGTCAGAGTGACCATCGGGTTCTTGGTCACCTCCCTGACCAAGGCCCTTCTCCCCCAGTTTGGCCGGGCGGCCAGCTCTAGGAAGAGTCTTGGTGGTTCCAAACTTCTTCCATTTAAGAATGATGGAGGCAACTGTGTTTTTGGGGACCTTCAATGCTGCAGAAATTTTTTGGTACCCTTCCCCAGATCTGTGCCTCGACACAATCCTGTCTCTAAGCTCTACGGACAATTCCTTCGACCTCATGGCTTGGTTGGTAACAGATGTTAATCGTACTCTCCTTGTGTTGTGTTTAGTTGAAAGAAATCACCCCAGCCAGTGGTCCCAGTTGATCGTTATTTATTATCTGTGATTAAATAGGAAACAGCACGTTAGTTGTGCAGGGCTTAATGATGTTGATGGCTGTCGATGGTAAAATCTGTAGCATGAAAACAACGGTGTTAGCAGTGAGCTTATGTGACTGTCACGGATTCAGCCGAGGCTGCTCCTCCTCCCTGCTCGGGCAGGCTTCGGCGTTCGTCGTCCCCGGACTACTAGCTGCCACCGATCTATGTTTCGGTGTTTGACTTGTTGTGTCTGATTGTGTACACCTGTTCCCCATTATGTTGTATTGTATTCCCTATTTAACCCTCTGTCGTGCATTGTGTGTTGTGTGTTATTGTTTTGTGTCATCGACAGTGTTCAGGTTGTTGGTTTTCTCCGTTGTTTGGAGACTGTTTATTTCACTGGCGACTTTTATTAAAGTACGGTTTCCAGTAGCTCCGTGTCCTGCGTGTGACTTCGCCTACCGCATTTCACTGTTGCCGTTTCTGACAGAATAACACACCACCATGGAGTCAGCAGGATCCGTTGTGCCTAGGGGATCACTGGAGGAGCGCATAATCCTCCAAGAGGCCAGGATCCAGCACCTGGGTGCCACAATGCATGAAGTAATGGACACTTTGAGGCGATGGGAGAGGGAAGGTTTGCCCACACCTCCTCCTACGATGCAACCACCATCAGCCATACCCATTCGTCCATCTCCGGAGTCCAGTGGGATTCGGCTCTCGCTCCCGAGGGCTTATGATGGCACCGCGGCCGGGTGTCAGGGGTTCCTACTCCAGGTGGAACTCTACCTCACCACCATTCACCCGGCGCCCTCGGGATACGAGAGCGTGTCCACCCTCATCTCCTGTCTGTCCGGCAAGGCGCTGGAGTGGGCCAACGCCGAATGGGGTGGGATAGACGCAGCTACGGTCAGCAATGCAGAGTTCACCCGCCGCTTCCGGGCAGTATTCGATCATCCCCCAGAGGGTAAAGCGGCGGGTGAGCGTCTATTCCACTTTAGACAGGGGAGGAGGAGCGCGCAGGAGTTCGCGCTGGACTTCCGGACGCTAGCCGCCAACACGGGATGGAATGAGAGGGCCCTCATCGACCACTTCAGATGCAGCCTGAGGGAGGACGTGCGTCGGGTATTAGCCTGCAGGGACACCAACCTCAGCTTTGACCAACTGGTGGACATGTCGATTCGCCTGGATACCCTGTTGGCTACCCGCGGACGTCCGGATTCGGGGCCGTCCATTCCATCCCCCAGCACTTCCAAGCCGACCCCTATGGAGCTTGGGGGTGCTGGTGCTAGGGAGACTAGTAGGGAGACCAGGAGGGAGGCTGTCCCCTGCACCAACTGTGGCCGCAGAGGACACACTGCTGGTCGGTTGCTGGGGAAGGTCTCCTAGGAATCGAGGCAGTGGGCGACGCACTGATGAGTCTTTCCCGGTGAGTAGGCACCCAACTCACCCAGAGCTCTCTGCTGATCATATGTGTATTAAAGTGGTGTTTCCCAAGGTTTCTCCTCACTCCCAGCATAAGGCGCTAGTAGATTCAGGCGCAGCTGGGAATTTCATTGATCGTCAGTTCACCTATAAGTTAGGGATTCCTATCGTGCCTGTGGATGTGCCCTTCCCCATTCATGCCCTAGATAGCCGCCCGTTGGGGTCTGGGTTGATCAGGGAGGTCACGGCGCCTCTCCGGATGAGAACGCAGGAGGGTCATGAGGAGATAGTACGGTTGTATTTGATTGATTCTCCTGCGTTTCCCGTGGTGTTGGGGCTTCCCTGGTTAACCGCTCATGACCCCAACATTTCATGGCAGCAGAGAGCTCTCCAGGGATGGTCTGATCAGTGTACTGGGCGGTGTTTAGGCGTTTCCGTAGGGGCAACGACGGTGGGAAGCCCGAACCAAGTTCCCGCCTTGCATATTCCACCTGAGTATGCCGATTTGGCTCTCGCCTTCAGTAAGAGGAAGGCGACTCAATTACCACCTCATCGACAGGGGGATTGTGCGATAGACCTCCAGGTAGGCGCTGACCTTCCAAGTAGTCACGTGTATCCTCTATCTCAGGAGGAGACGGCCGCTATGGAAACCTACGTCACCGAATCTTTGAGACAGGGTTACATACGGCCGTCTACTTCCCCTGCTTCCTCGAGTTTCTTTTTTGTGAAGAAGAAGGATGGGGGTTTACGCCCGTGTATTGATTACCGTGGTTTAAATCAGATCACCATCAAATACAGCTATCCTCTTCCTCTGATTGCTAGCATGACGGAGTCATTACACGGGGCGCAATTCTTCACAAAATTAGATCTCAGGAGCGCGTACAATCTGGTGCGCATTAGGGAGGGAGATGAGTGGAAGACAGCATTCAGTACCACCTCGGGTCACTATGAGTACCTCGTCATGCCATACGGGTTAATGAATGCTCCTTCAGTCTTCCAATCATTTGTGGACGAGATTTTTCGGGACTTGCATGGACAGGGTGTTGTGGTATATATTGATGACATCCTAATATATTCCGCTACACGAGCCGAGCATGTGTCCCTGGTGCGTCGAGTGCTTGGTAGACTGTTGGAACATGACCTGTATGCGAAGGCGGAGAAATGTCTGTTCTTCCAGGAGTCCATCTCCTTCCTGGGACATCGGTTGTCCGCGTCAGGGGTAGAGATGGAGGTTGACCGCGTTTCTGCCGTGCGTAATTGGCAGACCCCGACCACGGTAAAGGAAGTGCAGCGCTTCTTGGGTTTTGCCAATTACTACCGGAGGTTTATCCGGGGCTTTGGACAGGTAGCGGCTCCCATTACCTCTCTGCTAAAGGGTGGTCCGGTGCGCCTGCAGTGGTCAGCTGAGGCTGATATGGCGTTTAAACGCTTGAAGGACCTGTTTACCTCGGCTCCGGTGCTGGCGCATTCCGGATCCCTCTTTGGCATTCCAGGAGGAGATGGACGCTTCCGAGGCTGGGATCGGCGCTGTGCTGTCTCAGCGCTTGGGTACGCCACCTAAACTCTGCCCCTGTGCTTTCTATTCTAAGAAGCTCAGTCCGGCGGAGCGCAATTATGACGTGGGGGATAGGGAGCTGCTGGCTGTGGTTCAGGCCCTGAAGGTGTGGAGACATTGGCTTGAGGGGGCTAAACACCCTTTTCTCATTCTGACTGACCATCATAACCTGGAGTACATCCAGGCAGCGAGGAGGTTGAATCCTCGCCAGGCAAGGTGGTCGATGTTCCTTTCCTGCTTTGTATTTAAGCTCACATATATACCAGGGTCCCAGAACGCTAAGGCAGATGCCCTGTCCCGACTATATGACACAGAGGAGAGGTCCATTGAGCCCACTCCCATACTCCCGGAGTCGTGTTTAGTGGCACCGGTGGTTTGGGAGGTGGATGCGGAAATCGAGCGGGCGTTACGTTCCGACCCTACTCCTCCACAGTGTCCAGAGGGTCGGAGGTACGTGCCGCTCGAGGTTCGCGACCGGTTGATATACTGGGCTCACACGTCACCCTCCTCTGGTCATCCGGGTATTGGTTGGACAGTGCACTGCCTTAGTGAGAAGTACTGGTGGCCAACCTTAGCCAAGGACGTGAGGGTTTATGTTTCCTCCTGCTCGGTGTGCGCCCAGTGTAAGGCACCTAGACACCTGCCCAGGGGGAAGTTACAACCCCTACCCGTTCCACAACGGCCGTGGTCTCACCTATCGGTGGATTTTGTGACGGACCTTCCCCACTCTCAGGAAACACTACGATATTGGTCGTTGTGGATCGGTTTTCGAAAGCCTGCCGCCTCATTCCCCTGCCAGGTCTCCCTACTGCCCTACAAACTGCTGAGGCCCTGTTTACACACGTCTTCCGGCACTATGGGGTGCCTGAGGATATAGTGTCTGATCGGGGTCCCCAGATCACCTCTAGGGTCTGGAGGGCATTTATGGAACGTCTGGGGGTCTCGATTAGCCTTACCTCAGGTTTTCACCCCGAAAGTAATGGGCAGGTGGAGAGAGTTAACCAGGATGGGGGTAGGTTTCTGAGGTCATATTGCCAGGACCGGCAGGGGGAGTGGTCGGAATATATTCCCTGGGCAGAGATAGCCCAGAACTCCCTCCGTCATTCATCTACTAACCTGACACCTTTCCAGTGTGTGTTAGGTTACCAGCCGGTTCTGGCACCTTGGCATCAGAGCCAGATCGAGGCCCCTGCGGTGGACGAGTGGTTTCGGCGCTCGGAGGAGACGTGGAATGCTGCGCACGTCCATTTGCAGCTTGCCATCAGGCGGCAAAAGGCGAGCGCCGATCGCCACCGCAGTGAGGCTCCGGTGTATGCACCAGGAGACCGGGTCTGGCTCTCGACCCGAAACCTGCCCCTTCGCCTACCCTGCCGGAAGCTGGGTCGGCGGTTTGTGGGGCCCTTTAAAGTCCTGAGGAGATTGAACGAGGTATGTTACAGGTTACAACTGCCCAGGTATTATCGCATTAACCCCTCTTTCCATGTGTCTCTCCTCAGGCCGGTGGTGGCTGGTCCACTCCAGGAGAATGAGGTACGAGAGGCTCCTCCGCCCCCGCTGGACATCGAGGGGGCTCCGGCGTACTCAGTCCGGTCCATCTTGGAATCGAGGCGTCGGACGGGGGGCCTGCAGTATCTCGTGGAGTGGGAGGGGTACGGTCCGGAGGAACGGTGCTGGGTCCCCAGGAGGGACATTCTAGATCCTTCCTTGTTGAGGGACTTCCACCGGAGTCATCCGACTCGCCCTGCTCCGCGTCCTCCTGGCCGTCCCCGAGGCCGGGGTCGGCGCACGGCTGGAGCCGCTTGTCAAGGGGGGGGTACTGTCATGGATTCAGCCCGAGGCTGCTCCTCCTCCCTGCTCGGGCAGGCTTCGGCGTTCGTCGTCCCCGGAGTACTAGCTGCCACCGATCTATGTTTCGGTGTTTGACTTGTTGTGCCTGATTGTGTACACCTGTTCCCCATTATGTTGTATTGTATTCCCTATTTAACCCTCTGTCGTGCATTGTGTGTTGTGTGTTATTGTTTTGTGTCATCGACAGTGTTCAGGTTGTTGGTTTTCTCCGTTGTTTGGAGACTGTTTATTTCACTGGCGACTTTTATTAAAGTACGGTTTCCAGTAGCTCCGTGTCCTGCGTGTGACTTCGCCTACCGCATTTCACTGTCGCCGTTTCTGACAGTGACCATTACATCGGTGCATGCTAGCTAACACACTTATATACAGCAATCATATACCAAAGCCCCTCAATCCCTAACAGGTACCATATACCCAGGAATGTACAGCAAACTTGTACACATTGTAAAATTGTCACACCCTGACTCAGGGGACTCTTATATGTTGAGTCAGGGTGTAAATATTCTATGTTAGTAGTTCTATGTTTTCTTTCTAGGATTGTATGTCTATGTTTGGCCGGGTGTGATTCCCAATCAGAGACAGCTGTCGCTCATTGTCTCTGATTGGGGATCATACTTAGGCAGCCTATTGGCACTCGTTAGTTGTGGGATCTTGTTCCGTGTTGAGGCTTGTTT
Organism: Coregonus clupeaformis; assembly: GCF_020615455.1. Taxonomy (NCBI): domain Eukaryota; kingdom Metazoa; phylum Chordata; class Actinopteri; order Salmoniformes; family Salmonidae; genus Coregonus; species Coregonus clupeaformis. The sequence continues at coordinate 35,740,777 of NC_059200.1, forward strand.
AGTGTTCAGCCTTAGGACTTCACGTTTCGTTTGGTTTGTTTGTTTTGTCGTGTGTTTATCATTGTAATAAACATGTACGCATTTCACGCTGCGCCTTGGTCTGACCCGTCCTTAAACGAACGTGACAAAAATATAAAAATATAATACAATATTCAGAACGTGACCTACCCCTTGCATCACATTTTCATACTGGGGAGACCTAACATTCACGATCTCCCCCTAGCTGCAAGTGGGGCCAATAACAACACGCCTTATTGTCATCGGAATTGAACCAACCAATAAGAGTGCTTGAACACTAAATACACATTTCTTTAGAGGCAAGTGGAAACATAACCAACCCTGTTACACATGCAATGTCAACTGTGGGACCTTGTATAGACAGGTGTGTGCCTTTCCAAATCATGTCCAATCAATTGAATCTACCACAGGTGGACTCCAATCAAGTTGTAGAAACATCTCAAAGACTCCATTTCGAGTCTCATAGCAAAGGGTCTGAATACTGTTTTTGCTTTGTCATTATGGGGTATTGTGTGTAGATTGATGAGGAAAAACATTTATGTAATCCATTTTAGAATAAGGCTGTAACGTAACAAAATGTGGAAAAAGTCAAGGGGTCTGAATACTTTCTGAATGAACCGTATACAGCACCAACTACATGAATATCTGATAAAGTTCATTATCTGCTACCTGGACTTTAATAAGCTTGTTTTCCTTTTTTAGAATACCGTTCAACTATCATTCAATATAATTCATTAATATTTGTAAAGGACCAGATAGACAATTGTGGAACTTAAAAAAGCAAGCCTGAATATCTCTACCTCATCATCCGATGTTCTTGCACAATCTAAGCTGAATCTATTGAGAATTGGATGTAAGGCCTACATAGATGCCTGCACAGTGCACACAGAATTCACATGCAAGTGATTTTGAATAACCACAACTAAACTAGAGCCCTATTCACATGGGACTAGCAAGCAGAACTAAAAAAGGTCATTATTCTATTCATTACCTCTGCATGTCCGATGGGATTCACATGGACTCGTTTCACCAAAATCCCTGCAATGCAACATTCTTTCTTATTTTATGTTCTAAGAAACCCATTGAGCACAGACATCAGTTCAACGTCTAGTTTTGATTTACATTTGGTTGAGTTGTCAACTAATTAGAATTCATCATGAAATCAACAACAAAAATGTTAGGTTAAAAGTTAGGTTAAAAAATATACAAAATTCCCTTACGTTAATGACTTTTTTCAAATCCAATCAGTTTTCCACATTGATTCAACGTCATCACATTCAATTCTTTGGTTGAAATTATGTGTAAACAACATTGATTCAACCAGTTTTTGCTCAGTGGGAAGGCACTGGTAGTGTCGGTTTTGGGTGTCAGTTCAGAGCGAGTTAAAATAATGAATACAGTGCAATATAGGAGAATTAAAACAGATGCCGATGTAGAGTGGTACAATGACCCGGGTCAAATCTCACTGGGACAGTTTAGTTTGACACATAGGTTGGATGAAGGCATCAACTTCAATCAGCGTTCTGGTTTATGTTCAGTGGAGAATGCTGTAGCAAAAGGTTTTGAAACGTATGTATAATACACAATTGACCAAAGCATAGATCATATTAAGAAGGAGTAGTCTATCATCCCAAAGTTCTTGAAATAGATTTTGTAGCTTAATTAATTTACTAAAATATTATTTGGATATGAAATGAAATATTGTCTTTATTGATGCTAACACGTTTGGAGACAGTGGCCAGGTAAACAAAACCAAAGCATGGATTGCAATCTTACCTGGTCTATACACTGAGTGAACAAAACATTAGGAACACCTGCTCTTTCCATGACATAGACTGACCAGGTGAATCCAGGTGAAAGCTATGATCCCCTTATTGATGTCACCTGTTAAATCCACTTCAATCAGTATAGATGAAGGCGAGGAGAAAGGTTAAAGAAGGATTTTTAAGCCTTGAGACAATTGCGACATGGATTGTGTATGTCTGCTATTCAGAGGGTGAATGGGCAAGACAAAATATTTAAGTGCCTTTGAACAGGGTATGGTAGTAGGTGCCAGGCGCACCGGTTTGAGTGTGTTAAGAACTACAACACTGCTGGGTTATTCACGCTCAACATTTTCCCATCTGTATCAAAAATGGTCCACCACCCAAAGGACATCCAGCCAACTTGACACAACTGTGGGAAGCATTGGAGTCAACATGGGCCAGCACCTTGTAGAGTCCATGCCACGATGAATTGAGGCTGTTCTGAGGGCAAAAGGGGTTCAACTAAATATTAGGAAGGTGTTCATAATGTGTTGTACACTCAGTGTAGACTGCTAATCTCTCGTGGACAGACTATGTAACATAAATGGTATTGTAACATCTGTCAAAAGACTGTCCAATGCGACAACTAGCGACCTATTGCCCACCTTCCGTTTCTCATTCTGTAATTTCTCATTAATCTCCTCCCAGTGTCACGACTTCCTCCGAAGCTGCCTCCTCTCCTTGTTCGGGCAGGCCTCGGCTTTCGTCGTCACCGGCCTTCTAGCCACTGCCGCTCCTCTTTTCATCATTCCATTTGTTTTGTCTTGTTTTTCACACACATCTGGTTCATATCCCCTCATCAGTCTCTGTATAAGTATTCCCTCTGCCCCCCATGTCTTTGTGTGTTATTGTTTCCATGTGGAGGTGTCGCTAGCTTGGTTGAGCATTATGTACTTTTATCGCTGGGATATTCACCCGTGTGTTTTTGTTTTCCCAGTACGCATTGAAGGCGCACTGTATTTGGTTTACGCATTGCTGCTAACTGCTGTATTGGATAAATAAACCATATTCTGTGATTCACACCTCCTGCGCCTGACTCCGTCCGAATCACCCGCTACAGAATAACACACCCAACAGAATGGAGTCAGCAGGAGTGGGAAATATGCCTGGAATCTTTGAGCGGTTCCGGGAGCATTCCAATATATTAGCCAGCTTGGGCAAAGCGATGGATTGGGTTCTCCAGGCCAACCAGCGCCTGGAGAGGAGAGGACCCGACCCTGCGGAACCAGCTGAGTGACCGGATCCAGCCACCCACATACCAGCACCCAGTGGTATTCACCTGTCTTGACCGAGGGAATACGACGGGACAGCTGCCCGCTGCCAGGGTTTCCTCCTGCAGCTGGACCTCTATTTCAGCACCATAAGCCCTGCTCCATCGGATCAGGAGAAGGTGTCCACCCTCGTCTCCTGGGAAAGCCCTGGAGTGGACATGGCCATCCGGTTGGACAACTTGCTAGCTTCGAGAGGACGTCCTGGAAGGGGCCTGCCCGTTTCACCCCCCCTCACCCCGGAAAAAGTTCCAATGGAGCTGGGTGGTGCAGCGGGCCAGAAGAACGGAGGATGACAGATCCAGTGTCACTCTTGTAGCAGAAGAGGACATTCTGCTGCACGATGTCGTCAGAGTTCTTTTGGTTCTGGAGGCGGCAGGCAGGGCGCTCTCGCGTCACCCCAGGGTAGGTCCCCAGTGTAAGGCGCTAGTAGATTCAGGCGCAGCTGGAAACTTTATGGACAGGTCTTTAGCTCTTAGTCTACGTATTACATTGGTTCCCCTGTCCATTCCATTGCCCATCAAAGCACTTGACAGTCGACCATTAGGGTCAGGTTTTGTTAGGGAGGTTACAGCACCAGTCACTATGATAACGCAGGAGACCCATAAGGAGCAAATCACCTTTCATATTCTTGAGTCCTCTGATTTCCCTGTTGTGTTGGGCCTTCCCTGGCTAGCACTACACAACCCCACCTTTTCATGGCCGCAGAGGGTTCACACGGGGTGGTCGCGAGAGTGTCAGGGTTGGTGTCTAGCTGTTTCCGTTGGTGCGACCACGGTGGAAAGTCCAGACAATGCCTCCACCGTGTGCATTCCCCCCGAATACCTCTATTTGGCACACGCTTTTTCCAAAACAGTTTGAAGAGTGCATGTGGTTCCTCACAATTTCACTTTCAACTAAGCATCTATTGTTGTGCAGGTTAGTGGAATGTTGTTCCCTCCGAGTGAAATGAAACGGGTTCATGGCAGTCCTACCTCAAGATGAGTCATCCTAGTTAATTAAGAAACTTCAAATTACCCCCTCTTTGGATACATCTATTAAGATCAGCTAATTAAAAGAAGGATTGGCAATCCAAAGGTTACTACAAGATGATTGATTGTAAAACCTTAGAGAGTCTCCAAGAGGATCATAGGTAGTCTGCAAGAGATGAAGAGTTTTATTTGTGTCATTTGCATGGCTCTGTACAGTGGCCCTAAGGGGCAAAATAGTTTCCCCTGACTCAAGTTATGCTGAGTTGACAATCATCATTCCACGTCATTAGTTGCCATCTTTTAAGGTAGAATCAGCAGTATGACATCCTTATAGACAGCAGGATGACTTCCTGCTCACAGACATCAACAACAAAATAATTCAAATCTGCCAAAACTGCCTCTATTGCCTTTCCCAATACACTTGGAAAGTGGAGACATAACAAACCACAATAATGTAAACAAAACTGGAGACATCTTGTCAGTTTTGGAGACAGACTTTGCTTGCAAAGCGAACTAATGGTAAATAGATATATGTCTTCGCCCCACAGTTAGCCAAGATGGTTAGCTATTTATCTACGGTTGTTTACAATTAGCAATCGCTCATACAATCTTTTGCTAGCTATTGTAGCACTGTCCTATCCAGAAATGACGAGGTGGTTCCAATTGTTAGTTTAGTGATGGTGACATAGCTTCCATTCACTTTCCATGCGTATTTGTGCCCTTCCTTGAGACATGTCCACATTGGGGAAGAGCTAGTAGTGGCAGTAGGTTTGGAATTATTGTATTGTTAGTAGGAAGTCTCTCCCGCTGTATGATGATGAACTGTAAGATTATTCAAATTTCAGACAGATGTTCTCTCTCTACCCAATCAAGTAATATCTGAATTTGGTAGAGAAACTTTAAAGGTCCAATGCAGCCGGTTTTATTTAAATATTAAATAATTTCTGGGTAACAATTAAGTACCTAACTGTGATCGTTTTCAATTAAAATTGTCAAAAATAAACTAAAATAGCTTCTTAGCAAAGAGTAATTTCTCAAGCAAGAATTTTGCTAGGACTGTCAGGGAGTGATCTGAGTGGGGAGGGGAAACCTGAAAACTAGCTGTTATTGGCAGAGAGGTTTGGAACTATTTTTCTTATTGGTCTATTAACTAGGCAGGCCAAAACTCCATCCCACCGAATCAGGCTGAAATTTCAGGTGGTCTTTTCAAACAGCTTTTATGTCATAGGGTTGACTTTAGCTCCTATATGAATCTTCACTGATCTTTGCATGCTCTCACAAATTATTGTCCTTAATTGATTGCACGTGTGTGCTGTGACTTGGAGAGTTGCTGTGCTTAATTGTATTAACTTTTTTAACCACCCTCCTACTGTGATTGGAGCATCCCCTAAACGACTCCCTCTCTTTAATTGCAGTTCACACACTCTGCCTCCGTTATAACCTGTGGCACACCTGTGTTTGAGTCGAGCACCTCTGTTAGGGCAGCGCAGGGAGCAGGAGCAGGAGTAGGAGCGTTGCTGTGATTTTAGACTGTAGTCCTGGTGACTGTAACCCACGAGGTACATGCAACTCGGAAAGATGGCGGAAGCTGGAGCAGGTGGTAAAAGCAAGGAAGATTGGACACTGGTCCAAAATAATGGAAAATAGACAAAAGTAGTGCTGGAAAACAAAACAGATAGTTCTGCGAATGCCACTTCTTATCTTGTAGGAGTGCGGTTTGTTGAGGAGGGGCAGATCGAGTTGCCAAACCAACAAATCCATTTGAAACATTAATAGCTGGTGGAAAGAGTGATGGATAAAGTAAACACAGTGAGGATTACGAAATGTTTTGATTTTGTGTACTTCTGAGAAGCAGAAAGAGCTTGTGTTGCGTTGTACTCGATTAGAGAAGATTGCCCTGTCGTGCGTAGCTCTTCGGACCAGAGCACCCCTCAAGGGGGTAATATCTGGTGTTTCGTGGGAAGTTGAGATAGAAAAAATACAAAATATCCCTGGAGTGATCGATGCGCGTCGGATGAATCAAGTAGTTAATGGAGAGAAAGTGAAGTCTCTGTGATTTTGATTTTTGAAGCGGAGTCCCTCCCTGCCAAGGTGAAGTTGGGGTATATGAATTACTGTGTAAGAGTGTTTGTCCCAAGATTGCTACAGAGGGATCGCTGTAGGACACGTGGAAAGTGTCTGTAGAAGAAAGAAGCCAAGGTGTGAAAGTTGTGGAGAAGATCATATAGAGTGTAGTTTGCGTTTTGATCGTGTGAAATGCTTCAATTGTGGTGGGAACCATGTTGCTTCATCTTTGGAATGCCCGACGAGGATGAAGGAAAATGAGGTGGCTAAAGTCAAGGCCAACCAGAACATATCATATGCAGCGGCTGTCAAGAGGGTTGAGGGAGCGAATGGTCCGAAAGGGCTCATGGTGGTGGATAGGTATTCACTGCAGGTGGCAGGGTTGCCTCTCATCAGCAGGATCCAGATATTCTACAAGTTAAGTAGGGGGACATCATGGTGGATGCGGCGGAGTGGTTTCTGGGATTGGAGGACTTCTCGGCGAAAGAGTTACATGAAAGGGTGTCATGAGCCGTACTACCCTCAGGCCCCAGAGCCTGAGTGGGGAGATGTGGAGCTTTGAAGGAAGGAAGAAGTGGGAGTCTTTTGTTTTGTCAACTATTTTAGTTGTGAGGAGTAAGTTAGTTTTCCCCATCAAGTATGTTTTTATTTTTTTATTTGAATCCAGTAGTGGGCGGTAATACAAGTTTTGGGATGTAGTCCACCCTATATCAACACCGAAAATGGAGCGCATCCGTGGCGCTGGAGTACAAGATGCAAGATGTTGGTCCAAACTACAAAGGTCTGAGCTGCGGAGCTCTGGTTGGATCTAGTTCGTAGTGGCGTCCGTCCTAAACATAGTTCGCCCTGTGTTAAGGGTTGTCGGCTATTGCTTGTTGTTTTGTAGTTCTTGCTCCAAGTGACAGTACATGATTTGAAGTCCTAGGTATTTACTATTGGCTGAGTAGCGTGCAAGCCACCATCCGGGTATGTATTGATTGATGATTGTTGTGATACTGGCTTGAAGAAAGAAGATTTCCAGTTGTTTTTTAACCTGTAACTGAACAAACATTATTGTAATAAAATGTTATATCTTTGATAAAGTTCTGCCTGGTCCATTGTATTGGTCATGACCCAATCTAATAGATGGCATGTCACAAAAGTGTGTGTTTTATACTGGTTGAGGTGTTCCCCCCTCATTAAACAGGAACTGGCGTAGTCTGGTAGTTGAGCAATTTTAGTCACAGCCCCTCTTGGCCAGGGTGTGACACTTACACTAAAAGGCCCTTATTATAATTTCACAGTATTATTCCAACCTCATAGTGTGGAAATACAGTATATGTAAAACACAGGAAAATCACTTTTTTGACTGCACTGGGCCTTTAGCTATTTAGATTGTGCTTGAAAAAGAAATGTACTTTATCATACTGAACTTATTTTAATTTACTAGAAGACTTTGGAACTCAGATTAAAGCACTGCAGGGCACTTTAATTCAAAACCTGAATGAAGTTATTAAAAAAGATAAATACTGAATACATTATGATACAATATAACTTTATTATCCCTCATGAGGGAATTACCTCAGACGACAAAAGAAAAACGAATGGAACATTTCATAAGTTGAAGTAATTTGCACAGTAGGCCTACATATTTTATCTATCATGGCATACTATCCCAACTAATAGGAAGCCTTGCTTCTTATTATGCACTGTAGACAGCACTACTTTGAAATGTTACGTTAATGACAACGATAAAATGTCATGTAAAATCAAAAGTACTACGCAGTAAAATAAAATGATAAAACATGAAACCGAGCGTGTTGCTCAATCGGGGATTGCTGTTCAGTAGTGCGAGAACAGTGAGATGGGAATAACAAGGCATACTCATACCAACCAATTAGAGAGGGAGACTCACATTTCCTCTTTAAAGAAAAGTCAATAGACTGCATTGTATGGTGATGATATTAAACTTCATCAGTAGGACTCTGGAGTGTATTGTATTATGCTTAATTGAAAATATTTGAAAAAGATGAGCTGTGAATCTTAAGCATGCCCACTGTGGCTACTCTCTGATCAAGTTAATCAATTGATATGAATTAAACACAGATCCCGCCCTAATGGCATTAAAATGATGGCGACCACTGTTTTCATATTCTACCTTTCCACCTTGTGCTTTATGGCATTGCAGATTCAGCTGTGCAGTTTGAACACACTGATGGTGAAATAGACTGATAAAATCATTTCTGAACCATCTATTCTGTGCTTGTACTGAACAGCCGTCCTACAAACAGACCTGAGTGTTTCATTGTTTTGCTTCTCTCCAGACATTGAGACGCAGGGTAAATTGGTCATGGTCTGCATACAAGCCATGGGTATAATACCTTGATTGCATGTTGCAACATATTATTTTCTATAGAAGTTATTTGCTTTCCTCCCATCACAAAATGATAGCATTTGTAAGAGATTTGGTGGTTGTTTTGTTCAAGATGAGCTCATTAGGGAGGTTGCAATTTGTTCCACAGTGACAGTTGAAACTATTCATCCCCCTACAGTGTCTGTCACAAGTTCTCCTGAAATGTATAATACAGAGATCCAGCGCTGTGTAACCTAGGCTATATACTTTTTTATAGTCTTGTTGTTTTGACAGGGCATATAATATATATAATATACAGTACATGGCATTTAGCTGATGCTTTTATCCAAAGCGACTTAGTCATGCATGCGTTACTTATTTGTCTCATATGGGTGGCCCCAGCGGGAATCGAAACCACAATCCTTGCAAGTGCAATGCTCTACTAACTGAGCCACAGAGGACCACAAGATAATGATGAAAATGAGAGAAATAACATTTTAATCAATACTGACTGGATTTTCACAATTTAATTTCTGCAGTTAGAACACACACAGACGAGGAGACGTTTTCTTTTGACATTGTTATTATACAATTGTCAAAGCAATTGTCAGAAAGTTAACCACAGTGTTTGGCAACTTTGTTTTTGTTGTAATTTTTTTTGCCACTCAGAGGGATATTGATCATGTGGAATTGCAACCAATATTATATAAGGGACTTTGCAAAGGGTGCCATGAAGGTAGTTGACAAACCTCTGTTCATGATGACAAGTCCCTTATATAATATGACAAGGTTGGTGCATTCAACCCAGCATTTCTCTTTAGGGACTACTTTCTCTCACTGTGGCCTTGATATCGGCCTAGTGAAACCAAGTCCCTAGCATAAAGCATGACATCGGAGATGTTCGTAAACATCGCCCCAGGAGGGGTCGGGAAGGTTCCCGTCAGACTCTATGATGGTATACCGTCCCGGATGCTGTAATGGTTCACAGGCCACAGGCTATAGAGAGTCAACAGAGACAATGATGAGAAAAGGGCAGTAGAGAGGATACTCCAAGGCCGTATTGTATTTAATTGATTTACTATTAACCATGGGTCTCCACATGCCTGGCATTGGGAATAACTGTTTCAATTACGGTTTTTGTCCCAGTTGTCTTGGGTAAAATGTGGCGCAACACTTAATAAATAGTAAATAAGCGTACGTTAAATACACTTGGTGCTCGTGGAGATACCTCAGTCAATAAATAGATCAACCACCAATCACTTGAGCTGATTTAAGTACTGTAGCTTACCGGTATTCATCTGAAGATGTAAACTTGGGGTTTCCCCCGACCCCGGATCATCATTTTTAACCGTTATCTATCACCATTGCATATCTCTGGGGTTCACCTTTCGAAACATATGGGCACTTTTAGGCTCTTAAACCCATTGTAATGATGTACGCTACTGTGATACCGTCAGCCCTACCTCTGCACCAGATGGATCTTTAAAGGCCCAGTGCAGTCCAAAAAAATAATTATTCTACTGAAACTAATCCTGTAAAAGTTTGGAAACATTTCTCAAGCAAGAATTTTGCTAGGACTGTCTGCGAGTGGTCCGAGTGGGGAGGGGAAAACTTAAAAATAGCTGTTATTGGCAGCGAGGTTTGGAACTCTTTCTTATTGGTCTATTAACTACACTGAACAAAAATATAAACGCAACATGTAAAGTGTTGGCACCATGTTTCATGAGCTGAAATAGAAAATCCCAGACATTTTCCATACGCACAAACATATTATTTCTCTCAAAATGTTCACACAAATTTGTTTACATCCCTGTTATTGAGCATTTCTCCTTTGCCAAAAGAATCCATCCATCTGACAGGTGTGGCATATCAAGAAGCTGATTAAACAGCATGTTCATTACACAGGTGCACCTTGTGCTGGGGACAAAAAAAGGACACATTAAATGCAGTTTTGTCACACAACACAATGCCACAGATGTCTCAAGTTTTGAGGGAGCGTTCAATTGGCATGCTGACTGCAGGAATGTCCACCAGAGCTGTTGCCAGAGAATTGAATGTTCATTGCTCTACCATAAACTGCCTCCAACGTCGTTTTAGAGAATTTGGCAGTACGTCCACCCGGCCTCACAACCACAGACTACGTGTAACCACGCCTCCCCAGGACCTCCACATCAATCAATCAATCAATCAATTTTATTTTATATAGCCCTTCTTACATCAGCTAATATCTCGAAGTGCTGTACAGAAACCCAGCCTAAAACCCCAAACAGCTAGTAATGCAGGTGTAGAAGCACGGTGGCTAGGAAAAACTCCCTAGAAAGGCGAAAGCCTAGGAAGAAACCTAGAGAGGAACCAGGCTATGAGGGGTGGCCAGTCCTCTTCTGGCTGTGCCGGGTGGAGATTATAACAGAACCATGCCAAGATGTTCAAAAATGTTCATAAGTGACAAGCATGGTCAAATAATAATCAGGAATAAATCTCAGTTGGCTTTTCATAGCCGATCATTAAGAGTTGAAAACAGCAGGTCTGGGACAGGTAGGGGTTCCATAACCGCAGGCAGAACAGTTGAAACTGGAATAGCAGCAAGGCCAGGCGGACTGGGGACAGCAAGGAGTCACCACGGACGGTAGTCCCGACGTATGGTCCTAGGGCTCAGGTCTCTCAGTTGGCTTTTCATAGCCGATCATTAAAGAGTTGAAAACAGCAGGTCTGGGACAGGTAGGGGTTTCGTAGCCGCAGGCAGAACAGTTGAAACTGGAATAGCAGCAAGGCCAGGCGGACTGGGGACAGCAAGGTGTCATCATGCCCGGTAGTCCTGACGTATGGTCCTAGGGCTCAGGTTCTCAGAGAGAAAGAGAGAACGAGAGAATTAGAGAGAGCATACTTAAATTCACACAGGACACTGGATAAGACAGGAGAAGTACTCCAGGTATAACCAACTAACCCCAGCCCCCGACACATAAACTACTGCAGCATAAATACTGGAGGCTGAGACAGGAGCGGTCCGGAGACACTGTGGCCCCATCCGAAGAAACCCCGGACAGGGCCAAACAGGAAGGATATAACCCCACCCACTCCGCCAAAGCACAGCCCCCGCACCACTAGAGGGATATCCCCAACCACCAACTTACAATCCTGAGACAAGGCCGAGTATAGCCCACAGAGGTCTCCACCACAGCACAAACCAAGGGGGGGGCGCCAACCCAGACAGGAAGATCACGTCAGTAACTCAACCCACTCAAGTGACGCACCCCTCCCAGGGACGGCATGAAAGAGCACCAGCAAGCCAGTGACTCAGCCCCTGCAACAGGGTTAGAGGCAGAGAACCCCAGTGGAGAGGGGAACCGGCCCGGCAGAGACACATCCGGCTTCTTCACCTGCGGGATCGTCTGAGGGGGGGTGGGGGTGCTGAGGAGTATTTCTGTCTGTAATAAAGCCCTTTTGTAGGGAAAAATTCATTCTGATTGGCTGTGCCTGGCTCCCCAGTGGGTGGGCCTGGCTGGCAAGTGGGTGGGCCTATGCTCTCCAAGGCCTACCCATGGCTGCATCCATGCCCAGTCAAGTGAAATCAGTAGATTAGGGCCTAATGAATTTATTTCAATTGACTGATTTCCTAATGTGAACTGTAACTCAGTAAAATCTTTGAAATTGTTGCATGTTGCATTTATATTTTTGTTCAGTATAATTTACTGCATGGTGATGTCACAATGGAAGGACAAAACTCCATCCCAACAAAACAGGTTGACATTTCTGGCGTTCTTTTCAAACAGCTCTTACACTAAAAGGGCATTATCATCATTTTCACAATTTCACATCACATTCCAACCTCAGTATGGAAATATATATAAAGCACAGGAAAATCACATTTTTGACTGCACTGATGATTTGATATGGATATAAAAACAGCTGTATTGGGCCTTTAACACACAACACTTACTATGTCCCTAAGATTTATCTCAGCTAAGGTACTTTCTCGTCCCTATGAAATGAATACTCAAGTTATTAGGTGCAGTAATAAATTGCTTAGGCTGAGAGATCCTCTGTAATGGAAGGCCTGGTCCAAATGTGCTTAATGGTTTACAGATGTAAAATGTTGGTCTTTAAAGCCCTAAGATGGACTTGGAGGGGAAAAAATAGTTGAGTGCACTTTTGGAGCCAACGTTGCCAAGTCTCACAGCTTATATTATTGAATTGCTCCCTTCCTCACTTATTTCATTCTGTCCCTCTCTAACTTTCAACACTAAAACGGCTGGCTGTCAACTATACATTTCTTGTTAGGTCTCCCGAGTGGCGCAGCGGTCTAAGGCACTGCATCTCAGTGCTTGAGGCATCACTACAGACCCCCTGGTTCGATTCCAGGCTGTATCACAACCGGCCGTGATTGGGAGTCCCATAGGGCGGCGCACAATTGGCCCAGCATTGTCCGGGTTTGGCCGGTGTAAATAAGAATTTATTCTTAACTGACTTGCCTAGTTAAATAAAGGTTAAATTAAAAAAATAAAGGTCTTAACCCCTGTAAGATAATAAAACATTTAAAAATAATAATGTATGGCACAAAGTAATGCAACTAAGACATTCAATTCCAACACAACCTCCATCTCTCCCCCTCTTTAATTAATTCTAAAAAGTAATATCAAACAAACAGTTCATATGTAATTTCCAAAGTGAATAACAATGATGTGATTTCAGAATTACTCTGATATGGAAAGTCGGAAAGTAAAACTTTGACTCCAGACTTGGAGTAATTCAAAATTAGTGTTTGCTGGATAACAATGCAAGCCTTTGGATCTGAGACAGCTGTTGATAGCTCTCCCAGAAGCCACTGACAATGGCTGACATATTCTGTGCCCTTTTCCACAAAGTCTATGAAAGCAGTAACATACAGCAAGTCCTGTATTTGAGCAATGGTTCCACTTATCGAGGGGAAAGAAAGAATTTCTACTAGTGAGCCCACTGAGGTGTCTATATATCAGTGCCAATATACAGTAGTGACAATGCTGGAGAGGAAGAAAACAACATCCACTCAATGGAACGAGACACTAGATCATGGTGGACTTGGACCATGATCCAAGTCGGTCCCCCCAAAAAAATCTCAAAAGCCATATCTGCATTGAAAACAGATTGGATATGGATGCAAATTATTTTGATCCACTGCGGATGAGTTCGTGAAAGGCCTGCTTATGTTGAATCCCCAAAGAGTTCCACAGACAGTGAATGATAACGGACTTAATTTTGAATATGTCTCACTTAGGAAAATTTATTAGAAATAAACAGCAAGAGGGACGGATTATGAGGCCCAACGCAACAACGTCAACAACAATGGACCCAAACAGAATAAATCTAACTTTTCTCTCGGTCCGTAATTACTGTCAAATTACCTGTTGATCGCTAAAGTGTGGTGCGCGGCTGCCCAAAATAATTCAAAATGTACTTAATTTCCCAGGGTGCTCGTGGGAAGTCGCTGTGATTGTCATTCGAGTGAGCCGCACACATTGCTTTCAGTCTTTCAGTACGGCGTCTGGGACCTGTACTTGACGTTTGCCCTGGATGCAAACTTGCCCAACTGTTTCTGAGCTCTATAAGTGACAGGGGGATAAGGCAAGAGTTGCTGACACAATGAGCCACTTCTGGATGTCAATGACCCTGGCTGGCCTCAGATTGACAGAGTACCTGTCTCTTCCTTTCTCTCTCTGTCTTTTTTTTCTTTCTCTCTCACACTCTCGGCTCTCTCTCCTGCTTGATTTACCCTCCTCCCCTCTCTGTCTCTCTCCCCCCTCTCAAAATATATTTCCCCTCTTCCTCCCTCTCTCTCGCTGTCCCAGTCTCTCCGTCTGGTCTTGTTTCTCTCCTGTCCCTCTGTCCTCCCCTCAACCACTCTCCCTCCTCTCCTCCTCACTGTCCTCCTCCCTCACCCCTCTCCCAGTCCTTCTCCCTCCACCCCTCCTCCCAGTCCTTCTCCCTCTCCCTGGCCATGTCACAGCGGCCAAGGCCCATCTGTGTAATGGAGTGAGCTGCTGCTGCACTCCAGTCACCTCCCCTTAATCCCAGCTTCACACCACAATCCAGGGGCTCACTGTCACAGCCAATCTCCTCTGCCAGCAATGACTCCCTTCCAACCCCCATCCTCCCGCTTCTGACTCCTGCACAGCAGCTAGCACCTGGTTTATTCCATCTCACCCTTATTATTTGTCACATACTGTATACTGCGACAGAATCCTCTGTCTATAGACATCGCTGTATCGCTCACACCTACAGTAACAACGTCACACTAACTGACACACACACATGCACACAGAAACATACACACATGCACCCCATACTGCTATACAATTACACTATTCCTCAGCCTCACACACACCATTCTCAATCACACACACACACACCGTTCCCGTCCACCCCACCTACACCGTGATACAAACGTATCCACTTCCCAACCTTCCTCTTTGTGTGTTTCATCACACCTCCCTCCCCCCACCCACCCTGCCTCACAGAGTACCAGCGAGTGAGCGGGATGATTACTGTGACTTGCCAAACATGTCACCGGCTGGGACTGCAGGGACTGTGCAGTAAATATGGTGACAGACAGAACATAGGCCTTGTGTCTTGTCACATCCCCGGAAAGCTCGGAGCTAGGATGAGGAGGAGAGGAGTAGGAAGGGGGCAGGACTACAAGGCAGAGAGGGAAATAACTGGACGTGAAGCCATTTCCCCAGGAGGGCGTGTGTGCTGAGCCTGTGGAGGTCTCCTACAGCCTGTGCAGCATGTACCACCACTGGTAGTTTTTCAATTGATATGATATCTAATGCATTATGAAAACGCTCAGCAGAACCGCTCACCTTTCTCATGAGGACGCCACTGTAATATGGATTATGGTAAACGCAATTGCCTTTATTGATGGAACAGGAAAGACGGCAACTCTTTCTGATTTGTGCTGACGTGCACTGACAGAAAGGAAGGGGAGAAAAGACAGAACTCAGCATGAGGGGCTGCCCACTCTCTCCTTAAACTCTGATTGGGGGAGGCTGTAAACAGAGGACTTTGGGAAAGTGATGGACTATAAAGTATGTCCATGCAGAGCCCAGTTGCCTAATTTTGGAATGGCATTTTGGCAGTGATCCCAGTGGATAAGCTATATTTGCGATTTTGTTTCCCATAACAGAAAGTAGTTAGTCACATGGCTAATGTGACTGATAATGGTGCAAGAGCATCTCAAAAAGGGCATTTTCAGTCAGTATACTTAGCCAGGGTTAGAATGGGAAAATAGTCCTTCAAATTGGTAGCCTGAGAGGGGAGATACACCAGACTAGCCGTGGCTGATCCACTGTACACTCAACCAATACCACAACACTGGCGAGGCCAAGACCTAGGCCATGAGTGTACTTATGTGGCAATAACTATAATTTTATCGTCCTAAACCATTTACCATGCAATGTGAGCTTTCACGTCATTGGGGGAAAATGCTCAGAGAGGAATGTCGGTAGGAAACAGTAGTAAATGTACACATTGTCAACAAAAACATAAACAGGTGGAGGGAAACTGGACTAAAGGCAGGGTCAAAGGTCGAAATAGGAAATGGAAGGGGCAGTGCAGTACAGTTGATATAGTGTATTTTACAGAACGCATGGTATAGTCTCTAGTATCCAGTCAACTGTTCTTATTCAAGGCAGAGGTGAAATAACTTTGAAGTGGTAACTGTGAGTGCAGCGTATACAACATGGAGGACCAAATAAGAAGAGCTTTGGGCTTGGCTTAGCTTAATATGATCAATTACGTTTCAGCAGCCCAGGCCTAAATATGATATAGCATGTGATATACAGCAGCATCTTTCTGTATGAATGAGGCATAGGGGTTGAGAGGGCTGAGCATTTGGATCTGTCCGTGGTATTTCCATGCCCCTTGGCACCGCACATATGGCAGGCAGCATTCAGAGCTTCCCGGTAAACACAATCCTCTGTTTGATATGCCAGGCTCACCGCAACTCATCAATATTCTCCAGTGATCAGTACAGCATAGCCCCCATCTGTATCCACACGCTCCCAGCCTCCCAGCTACAGCACGGTCCAAGTCCAATTCACCTTTGTTGCATTGCATTATTTGGGAAGCATTATTTAGAAAGTAAAGGGAGAGAAAGCATTGGGTAAGCGCTATGTGTTTTAATGCATATTTATAGCCATTGCCTCGCTTATTTTCCGCTTCTTTAGCTCGGCACTTTAAATCTGTACGTTGCACATCTGCCACCTCTCGTCAGCTTGGGCCCTTCCATGCATACCAAAGCCTATGATTAACAAAAACCAAGAGACTTGGATGTGATCCAAGCCACTCTGTGCCAACAATGCACTAAAGTCATTGTAGTAATTTTCCTCCCTCTCAGATTGAAATAGGTTTGTTTTGATTGGCTTTTCATCATGGGCTACCTTTTTGCTGATTTATTTTCAATGTGTATCCATTTGAAACAACAGCATAAAAACCTTTAGATTTAACCGCATGAGGTTGTTCACAGTTGTACACCAGGTTGCATCAATAATACATTTGGAAAACAACCTGAAACGTTTTTGTAATGCAATAAACATATAAGAGGAGGAATTCCTTATATAACGGCAAAATGAATGACCAAGTCGGCACTACCTGGAGAGAACATGCCTCATGAGGATGTGATGATGAAAGAGCAAAGCAAACCCGCACATTTCTCTCTTGGCCCCCAGGCTTACCTATCTAGTGTGTGTAGAAAGATTAAGTGCACCTCTAAACAAAGCATTAAGGTAGTATTTTTCTCAGTATAGGGAGAAAAAGCAATTCATGCTAGCCTGATCCATCATAACCCTGTTAGTAGGAGTCGGGAAGTTTACTTTGATTTGTGTCCGAGAAAACTAAAAGTGCCTAATTCAGATTGCTCAGCAACACCGCCCACTCGTAGTTAGGAAGTCCAGTGTTTTACGTTTCCAATTTACACACATATACTTGAGTAGAGCTTGTTTAACAGAGGATCTCCAGAGTCACTTTGTTTTGCAGAAGGGCTACATGAACAAGCATGGAATAACACCTTCATGAATGCTCCCTGAACCGTTAAGAAGCTTTATGAAGGACTGAGCACTTAAACATCACTCTTAAGAATGTATTTTCTATTGCATATGAATGTGTTTCATAGTTCTTCTGTTGGCTCTGAGGCATCGCCTGTTATCCTATTAAGCATGTTTGTTCTGTTCGACTCAAAAAGAGAACATTTTGGACTGGAGCACTGGCCTTGATGTCCAAATGATGAAAAACTGCATGGCAGGAACAAAAGCCATTGAGAACAGTGACTAAGGTTCAGGGCAGGGTACTGGGCAGAGGCTGGCTAGGGGTGACTGTTTAACAGTCTGATGGCCTGGAGATAGAAGCTGTTTCTCAGTCTCTCAGTCCCAGCTTTGATTCACCTGTACTGTCTCTGCCTTCTAGATGGTAGCAGGGTGAATAGGCCGTGGCTCAGGTGTCTGAGGTCCTTGGTGATCTTCTTGGCCTTCCTGTGACATCGGGTGCTGTAGATGTCCTGGGGGGCAGGCAGTGTGCCCCCAGTGATGCGTTTGGTTGACTAAACCACCCTCTAAAGATTCAGACGGTGCAATTGCCATACCAGGCGGTGATGCAGCCCGACAGGATGCTGTCAATGGTGCATCTGTAGAAGTTGTGAGGGTCTTAGGGGTAGGGCTGTGGTGGTCATGAATTTTGTCAGCCGATTATTGTCATGCAAAAGCCTGCAGGTCTCATGGTAATTGCCGTTAATTAACATAAACACGTTTAGCATCTCCAGGCCTCCATGCATACAGCAAGCATACAAGCCGTTGATGCGCACCTTTGGAACATCTACATAAAAAAATAAAAGTATAATAAATCAATTTAATATACACCATCACAATAAATCCATTATTTAATTTAGGCAGGTCTAAAGATACATGATATGAAGAAAATGTATTTCAGAAGAACAGAATATGAGTTGGCCTACTGGCTATGCGCCATGCCATAAATGTGGTAGAGGACTCCTGATATCTCCCGGAGTCATAAGTATAATATTTTTTGTCTTTATCTGTTTATTTTTATTTTATTTATTTCACCTTTATTTAACCAGGTAAGCCAGTTGAGAACAAGTTGTCATTTACAACTGCGACTTGGCCAAGATAAAGCAAAACAGTGCGGAAAAAACAACAACAACACAGAGTTATATATGGAATAAACAAAACGTACAGTCAATAACACAATAGAAAATCTATATACAGTGTGTGCAAATGCAGTAAGTTATGGAGGTAAGGCAATAAATAGGCCATAGTATTAACACTGGAGTGATAGATGTGCAGAAGAGGATGTGCAAATAGAGATACTGGGGTGCAAATGAGCAAAATAAATAACAATGTAAATAACATTATGGGGATGAGGTAGTTGGGTGGGCTAATTACAGATGGGCTGTGTACAGGTGCAGTGATCGGTAAGCTGCTCTGACAACTGATGCTTAAAGATAGTGAGGGAGATAAGTGTCTCCAGCTTCAGAGATTTTTGCAGTTCGTTCCAGTCATTTGCAGCAGAGAACTGGAAGGAATGGCGACCAAAGGAGGTGTTGACTTTGGGGATGACCAGTGAGATATACCTGCTGGAACGCATACTACAGGTGGGTGTTGCTATTACATTTTTACATTTAAGTCATTTAGCAGACGCTCTTATCCAGAGCGACTTACAGTTAGTGAGTGCATACATTGTTATTATATATATTTTTTTTTTTCATACTGGCCCCCCATGGGAATCGAACCCACAACCCTGGCATTGCAAACGCCATCCCTGCCGGCCATTCCCTCCCTTCTGGAGGACCTATCATCCTTTCACTGCCTCCTCTCTACCTTCTCTTCCTCTGTATCCGCTGCTAAAGCCACTTTCTACCACTCTAACCCTAGGAAACTATTTTCCACCTTCTCCTCCCTCCACCCCCTTCCCCTCCCTCCTCCCTCTCTGCGGATGACTTTGTCAGCCACTTTGAAAAAAGGTTGACGACATCCACTACACATTCACTCAGCCTATTGAGTGCACTGGTCTCACTCACACAGAACTACCCTACGCCTTGACCTCTTTCTCCACTCTCTCTCCAGATGACATCCTGCGACTAGTGAGGTCTGGCCGCCCGACAACCTGCCCACTCGACCCCATCCCCTCCTCCCTTCTCCAGACAATCTCTGGAGACCTTCTCCCATTCCTCACTTCCCTCATCAACTCATCCCTGACCACCAGCTGTGTCCCCTCTGACTTCAAAATGGCCCGAGTTACTCCCCTCCTCAAGAAACCAACACTTGATTCATCTGACTTAAAAAACTATAGACCTGTATCCCTTTCTTTTTATTCTAAAACACTTGAGCGTGCTGTCTCTGATCAACTTTCTAGTTATCTCTCTCAGAACCCTAACCAGTCAGGCTTCAAGACGGGTCACTCAACCGAGACTGCTCTTCTCTGTGTCACAGAGGCTCTCCGCACTGCCAAAGCTGACTCTCTCTCCTCTGTTCTCATTCTCCTAGATCTATCCGCTGCCTTTGACACAGTGAACCATCAGATCCTCCTCTCCACCCTCTCAGGGCTGGGCGTCTCAGGCTATGCACACTCTTGGATTGCATCCTACCTGGCAAGCCACTCCTACCAGGTGACATGGAGAGGATCTGTGTCTGCACCACGTACTCTCACTACTGGTGTCCCCCAGGGCTCGGTTCTAGGCCCTCTCCACTTCTCTCTATACACCAAGTCACTCAGCTCCGTCATATCCTCACATGGTCTCTCTTGTCATTGCTATGCTGATCACACTCAACTACTTTTCTCCTTCCTTCTGACACCCAGGTGACGACACACATCTCTGCGTGCCTGGCAAATATCTCAACTTGGATGTCAGCCCACCACCTCAAGCTCAACCTCGACAAGACGTAACTGCTTTTCTTCCCGGGGAAGGCCTGCCCACTCAAAGACCTCTCCATCACGGTTGACAACTCCACAGTGTCACCCTCCCAGAGTGCAAAGAACATTGGCGTGACCCTGGACAATACCCTTCGTTCTCTGCAAACATCAAAGCAGTGACCCGCTCCTGCAGGTTCATGCTCTACAACATCCACAGAGTACGACCCTACCTCACACAGGAAGTGGCGCAGGTCCTAATCCAGGCACTTGTCCTCTCCCATCTGGACTACTGCAACTCACTGCTGGATGGGCTCCCTGCTTGTGCCATCACACCCCTGCAACTTATCCAGAACGCAGCAGCCTGCCTGGTTTTCAACCTTCCCAAGTTCTCTCATGTCACCCCGCTCCTCCGCACACTCCACTGGCTTCCAGTTGAAGCTTGCATCCACTACAAGACCATGGTGCTTACCTACGGAACAGCAAGAGGAACTGCCCCTCCCTACATTCAGGCTATGCTCAAACCCTACACCCCAACCCGAGCACTCTGTTCTGCCACCTCAGGTCTCTTGGCCCTCCCACCCCTACAGGAGGGCAGCTCCCGCTTAGCCCAGTCAAAGCTATTCTCTGTCCTGGCACCACAATGGTGGAACCAGCTTCCCCCTGAAGCTAGGACAGCAGAGTCCCTGCCCATGTTCCGAAAACATCTGAAACCCTACCTCTTCAAACACTATCTTAAATAATCCTCCTTCTCACCTCGACCCCCCCCCCCTCCAATTAAAATAATAAAATATTAATAATACACTTAACATGCACTTGAACCCCCCCTTCTAGCTCTGACTCTACTGACAGCTACGTTATTGAGGAGAAATGTACTTTCAATGCCTGTGATATATGGTTGTCCCACCTAGCTATCTTAAGATGAATGCACTAACTGTAAGTCGCTCTGGATAAGAGTATCTGATAAATGACTAAAATGTAAATGTGCCATAGGCTGTAGGCTTGCTCATTTAGCAGACAAGGTATGCTTATACAGTGGGGAAAAAAAGTATTTAGTCAGCCACCAATTGTGCAAGTTCTCCCACTTAAAAAGATGAGAGAGGCCTGTAATTTTCATCATAGGTACACGTCAACTATGACAGACAAATTGAGAATTTTTTTCTCCAGAAAATCACATTGTAGGATTTTTTATGAATTTATTTGCAAATTATGGTGGAAAATAAGTATTTGGTCACCTACAAACAAGCAAGATTTCTGGCTCTCACAGACCTGTAACTTCTTCTTTAAGAGGCTCCTCTGTCCTCCACTCGTTACCTGTATTAATGGCACCTGTTTGAACTTGTTATCAGTATAAAAGACACCTGTCCACAACCTCAAACAGTCACACTCCAAACTCCACTATGGCCAAGACCAAAGAGCTGTCAAAGGACACCAGAAACAAAATTGTAGACCTGCACCAGGCTGGGAAGACTGAATCTGCAATAGGTAAGCAGCTTGGTTTGAAGAAATCAACTGTGGGAGCGATTATTAGGAAATGGAAGACATACAAGACCACTGATAATCTCCCTCGATCTGGGGCTCCACACAAGATCTCACCCCGTGGGGTCAAAATGATCACAAGAACGGTGAGCAAAAAACCCAGAACCACACAGGGGCACCTAGTGAATGATCTGCAGAGAGCTGGGACCAAAGTAACAAAGCCTACCATCAGTAACACACTACGCCGCCAGGGACTCAAATCCTGCAGTGCCAGACGTGTCCCCCTGCTTAAGCCAGTACATGTCCAGGCCCGTCTGAAGTTTGCTAGAGTGCATTTGGATGATCCAGAAGAGGATTGGGAGAATGTCATATGGTCAGATGAAACCAAAATAGAACTTTTTGGTAAAAACTCAACTCGTCGTGTTTGGAGGACAAAGAATGCTGAGTTGCATCCTAAGAACACCATACCTAATGTGAAGCATGGGGGTGGAAACATCATGCTTTGGGGCTGTTTTTCTGCAAAGGGACCAGGACGACTGATCCGTGTAAAGGAAAGAATGAATGGGGCCATGTATCGTGAGATTTTGAGTGAAAACCTCCTTCCATCAGCAAGGGCATTGAAGATGAAACGTGGCTGGGTCTTTCAGGATGACAATGATCCCAAACACACCGCCCGGGCAACGAAGGAGTGGCTTCGTAGAAGCATTTCAAGGTCCTGGAGTGGCCTAGCCAGTCTCCAGATCTCAACCCCATAGAAAATCTTTGGAGGGAGTTGAAAGTCTGTGTTGCCCAGCGACAGCCCCAAAACATCACTGCTCTAGAGGAGATCTGCATGGAGGAATGGGCCAAAATACCAGCAACAGTGTGTGAAAACCTTGTGAAGACTTACAGAAAACGTTTGACCTGTGTCATTGCCAACAAAGGGTATATAACAAAGTTTTGAGAAACTTTTGTTATTGACCAAATACTTATTTTCCACCATAATTTGCAAATAAATTCATTAAAAATCCTACAATGTGATTTTCTGGATTTTTTTTTCTCATTTTGTCTGTCATAGTTGACGTGTACCTATGATGAAAATGACAGGCCTCTCTCATCTTTTTAAGTGGGAGAACTTGCACAATTGGTGGCTGACTAAATACTTTTTTCCCCCACTGTATGTCCTGTGCCATTATTTTATATTATATGATTTTATGGTAAGAATAATATAATTCAATTTAGCTGAATAAAATAGAAAGGTTATTTTTCCCATTCCAGAGCGAGTGCACATATATAGTGGCTATGTTGAGCGTAAAAGTGATCATTTGAAACATGTCCTATATGCTAGATTTACAGTTATTTGGCAGCTTTAGTTGTGAATGATACAAACCTTAGAATGTCTTAGAAATCAAAACATACAGTACCAGTCAGAAGTTTGGACACACCTACTCATTCAAGGGTTTATCTTTATTTTTACTATTTTCTACATTGTAGAATAATAGTGAAGACATCAAAACTATGAAATAACACATATGGAATCATGTACTAACCAAAAAAGTGTTAAACAAATCAAAATATATTTGAGATTTTTCGAAGTAGCCACCCTTTACCTTGATGACAGCTTTGCACACTCTTGGCATTCTCTCAACCAGCTTCATGAGGAATGCTTTTCCAACAGTCTTGAAGGAGTTCCCACATGTGCTTAACCAGCATGGTTAAGCACTTGTTGGCTGCTTTTCCTTCACTCTGCGGTCCAACTCATCCCAAACCATCTCAACTGGGTTGAGGTCAGGTGATTGTGGAGGCCAGGTCATCTGATGCAGCACTCCATCCCTCTCCTTCTTTGTCAAATAGCCCTTACACAGCCTGGAGGTGTGTTTTGGGTCATTGTCCTGTTGAAAAACAAATGATAGTCCCACTAAGCGCAAACCAGATGGGATGGTGTATCGGTGCAGAATGCTGTGGTAGCCATGCTGGTTAAGTGTGCCTTGAACTCTAAATAAATCACTGACTGTGTCACCAGCAAAGCACCCCCACACCATCACACCACCTCCTCCATGCTTCACGGTGGGAACCACACATGCGGAAATCATCCGTTCACCTACTCTACTCACAAAGACACAGAGGTTGGAACCCAAAATCTCAAATTTGGACTCATCAGACCAAAGGACAGATTTCTACTGGTCTAATATCCATTGCTTATGTTTCTTGGCCCAAGCATGTCTCTTCTTCTTATTGGTGTCCTTTAGTAGTGGTTTCTTTGCAGCAATTCAACCATGAAGGCCTAATTCACGCAGTCTCCTCTGAACAGTTGATGTTGAGATGTGTCTGTTACTTGAACTCTGTGAAGCATTTATTTGGGCTGCAATCTGAGGTACGGTTAACTCTAATTAACTTATCCTCTGCAGTAGAGGTAACTCTGGGTCTTCCTTTCCTGTGGCGGTCCTCATGAGAGCCAGTTTCATCATAGCACTTGATGGTTTTTGCAACTGCACTTGAAGAAACTTTCAAAGTTCTTGACATTTTTCTGTATTGACTGACCTTCATCTCTTAAAGTAATGATGGACTGTCGTTTCTCTTTGCTTATTTGAGCGGTTCTTGCCATAATATGGACTTGGTCTTTTGCCAAATAGGGTTATCTTCTGTATACCACCCCTACCCTGTCACAACACAACAGATTAAGAAGGAAAGAAATTGCACAAATTAACTTTTAAGAAGACACACCTGTTAATTGAAATGCATTACAGGTGATTACCTCATGAAGCTGGTTGAGAGAATGCCAAGAGTGTGCAAAGCTGTCATCAAGGCAAAGGGTGGCTACTTTGAAGAATCTCAAATATAAAATATATTTTGATTTGTTTAACACTTTTGTGGTTACTACATGATTACATATGTGCTATTTCATAGTTTTGATGTCGTCACTATTATTCTACAATGTAGAAAATAGTAAAAAATAGAGAAAAACGCTAGAATGATTAGGTGTGTCCAAACTTTTGACTGGTACTGTATATGGGCTGCATGATGAGACTATAGGCTAATGATGATTTGAGAAAGTCGCAAAAAAAGCTTGCACTCTGTTCCTTGCCTCAGGCTGCACAAGCTGTTCTCACCATATCTTCTCAATTTAATCTTGTCTTTACTAATATGTAAAATGAGAAACAAGAAACGACTCGTGAAGTCCACGGTATCAATGACCGAACACGGAACAAAAACCCACAAACACAAAGGGAAAACAGACAGTTTAAATATGGCTCCCAATCAGAGACAACCAGCCAACAGCTGACACTCGTTGCCTCTGATTGGGAGTCACTCAGGCAAACATAGAATACAACAAACTAGAATGAACACCACAGAATGAACACACCCTGGCTCAACATATAGAGTCCCAGAGCCAGGGTGTGACAGTTAGGCTTTGAAACAACATCCACAACCGAGCCTAAAATCCCAGAGAGCAAGCAATGCAGATATAGAGGCATGGTGGCTAGGAAAAACTCCCTAGAAAGGCAGGAACCTAGGAAGAAACCTAAAGAGGAACCAGGCTCTGAGGGATGGCTAATAATAATATGGTAATATGGTCACTGCAACAGCCCTACTTCCTGAATTACCTGAGGTTGAAGAGGAGCTGTTGTGCCTTCACCACACTGTCTGTGTGAAGGGACCATTTCAGGTTGTCAGTGATGTGCACGACGAGGAACTTGAAGCTTTTGACCCTCTTCACTGCAGCCCTGTCAATGTGGATGGAGGCGTGCTCTCTCTGCTGTCTCCTGTAGTCCACTATCAGCTCCTTCGTTTTGTTGACATTGCGGGAGTGGTTAATAATGGTTAATAAACAACTCTGAAAGTTGTACATTTTCCCCAGTTATGTTTTCTCTGTTGTATTTTTCCTGGTTTTAGATTTTATTAGTTTTTCACTCTCAAAATTACAATTGTTCATAGAGAAACAACGAAATTGGATGTTCTGAGTCCATGTCAATGGTTAAATCACATCAGAAGAAAACAAACACATGTATTTTTAAGTGTAATTGCCCTTTCATTCTGCATCTGACCCTTTAATTGCACATCTAGCAAATGAGGAATGTGCCATCTAATGTGCCGGTCTAGTGATGGTTCTGTACTGCTGCTGCTCATTTCATGGCAAAGTTAGCAAATAATAGATACAAATGATATACTGTACTTACTCATGATATACTTCTGCCAGGTAAGCCTACTTTGCAGTTAACATTTAATTGAGAAGGTTTTGGGGAAAGTATTTCTGTCAACCCACAAAACTGGCTAGACACGGAGTGATAGAAAAACGTGCACACCACATAGACAGGCAGGGGCAATATTGCTGGAAATTCATTGGCAGATATTGTGTTAGGTTTGTCTTTTTAAGCCAATAGTGGCTAACCAGGTGTGGTGGGATAATGTCAATGTTGTGTTGATTAGATATTAGCTGGGAGCTTGCGGTGTCGGATGCTTGTGAGATTTGTTTATGACAGTTTGCGATGGAACACGTGAAAATTGCATATACTTTCAGAATTGTTTGGCGAGCTACTCATAGGTGGACTGCGAGCTACTGGTAGCTCGTGATCGACCTGTTGGAGACCCCTGCTGTAGGCTGTCTTATCGTTGTTGGTAATCAGGCATACCACTGTTGTGTCGTCAGCAAACTTGATGATTGAGTTGGACACGTGCATGTCCACGTAGTCATGGGTGAACAGGGAGTACAGGAGGGGGCTGCACACGCACCCCCGTGGGGCCCCCGTGTTGAGGATCAGCGTGGCGGAGGTGTTGTTGCCTACCTTCACTACCTGGGGTTGGCACATCAGGAAGTCCAGGACCTAGTTGCACAGGGAGGGGTTCAGACCCAGGGCCCTGAGCTTAGTGATGAGCTTGGAGGGCACTATGGTGTTGAAGGCTGAGCTGTCGATGAACAGCATTCTTACATAGGTATTTCTCTTGTCTAGGTGGGATGGGGCAGTGTGCAGTGCAATGGCGATTGCATCATCTGTGGATCTGTTGGGGCAATATGCAAATTGTAGTGGGTTTAGGGTGTTGGGTAAGGTGGAGGTGACAAGGCCCGTAACTATCCTTTTAAAGCACTTCATGAAGCTGGTGAAGAAGGTGTTTAGCTCATCCGGGAGCGAGGCATCAGTGTCTGTGACATAGCTGGCTTTCACTTTATAATTATAGATTATCTGGAGCCCCTGCCACATACGTCTCGTGTCTGAGCCGTTGAATTGCGACTCCACTTTGTCCCTGTACTGTCATTTTGCCTTTTTGATTGCCTTATGGAGGTCGTAACTGGTCTGTTTGTACATGTCCATGTTCTCAGTCACCTTGTCATGGATAAATGCGGTTGTTTGCGCTTTTATTTTTGATCAAATGCTGCCATTTTTGGTTCCGATAACTTCTAATCGTCACAGTGGGAACAACATCCTCTTTGCGATTCCTGATGATCCCAGTCACCAGTCAGTGTATACGTCGATACTATTCTCCGAGGTGACCAGGAACATTTCTCAGTCCGTCTGATCAAAACAATCTTGAAGCATAGATTCCGATTGGTCAGACCAACGTTGAATAGTCCTTACCACAGGAGCTTCCTGTTTAAGTGGGGAGGAGCAGAATGGAGGCGTGATCTGATTTGCCGAAGGGAGGGTGGGTATACACAGCAGTGACTGAAGAAAATTCTCTCAGGAGGTAATGCGGTCGGCATATGTAGGTGAAGTATTTCAGATCGGAATAACAAAAGGACTTGAGTTCCTGTACATTCCCACAATCCCACCCTAAGTTGTTAATCATGAAACAAACCCCTCCGCCTTTCTTTTTCCCAGAGAGTTCTTTCTTCCTGGCCGTGCGATGGATGGAAAACCACGCTGGCTGAATGGACTGGGACAATATATCCGGAGAGAGCCATGATTCCATAAAAAATAGTATGTTACAGTCCCTAATGTCTCTCTGGGACTCTCTCCTGCTGAGAGAATCTTTACAAACCCCTTTTCTCAGTCAGTCCCCCTCTTATATATTCTTTCATAGCTTTCTTGAGTTGAAAGGCTCCTAAAGAGTATAATTTTCCACTCAGCACTAGTCTTCTTTCCTCTACCTTCCGCTTTAGTTGAAAAGAGTCCAAGAGGTGATGACTGCCGGGGTGCCACAACCCTGACCCCACTTATACCCGTTTCGCACATGTTATACCTGTTTGAGCTGAACCAATCTGTACTGATTAAGGCATCTACCATCAATATGGTCTCATTTGAATATGTCAAAAATAGTGACATTTAACTATTGTAGTTATTTGTCACCTAATCTGACATATTTGTATTGAGATACAGTGGGGGAAAAAAGTATTTAGTCAGCCACCAATTGTGCAAGTTCTCCCACTTAAAAAGATGAGAGAGGCCTGTACTTTTCATCATAGGTACACGTCAACTATGACAGACAAATTGAGAAAATAAAATCCATAAAATCACATTGTAGGATTTTTTATGAATTTATTTGCAAATTATGGTGGAAAATAAGTATTTGGTCACCTACAAACAAGCAAGATTTCTGGCTCTCACAGACCTGTAACTTCTTCTTTAAGAGGCTCCTCTGTCATCCACTCGTTACCTGTATTAATGGCACCTGTTTGAACTTGTTATCAGTATAAAAGACACCTGTCCACAACCTCAGTCACACTCCAAACTTCACTATGGCCAAGACCAAAGAGCTGTCAAAGGACACCAGAAACAAAATTGTAGACCTGCACCAGGCTGGGAAGACTGAATCTGCAATAGGTAAGCAGCTTGGTTTGAAGAAATCAACTGTGGGAGCGATTATTAGGAAATGGAAGACATACAAGACCACTGATAATCTCCCTCGATCTGGGGCTCCACACAAGATCTCACCCACTTTTTGGTAAAAACTCAACTCGTCGTGTTTGGAGGACAAAGAATGCTGAGTTGCATCCAAAGAACACCATACCTACTGTGAAGCATGGGGGTGGAAACATCATGCTTTGGGGCTGTTTTTCTGCAAAGGGACCAGGACGACTGATCCGTGTAAAGGAAAAAATGAATGGGGCCATGTATCGTGAGATTTTGAGTGAAAACCTCCTTCCATCAGCAAGGGCATTGAAGATGAAACGTGGCTGGGTCTTTCAGCATGACAATGATCCAAAACACACCGCCCGGGCAATGAAGGACTGGCTTCGTAAGAAGCATTTCAAGGTCCTGGAGTGGCCTAGCCAGTCTCCAGATCTCAACCCCATAGAAAATCTTTGGAGAGAGTTGAAAGTCCGTGTTGCCCAGCGACAGCCCCAAAACAACACTGCTCTAGAGGAGATCTGCATGGAGGAATGGGCCAAAATACCAGCAACAGTGTGTGAAAACCTTGTGAAGACTTACAGAAAACGTTTGACCTGTGTCAGTGCCAACAAAGGGTATATAACAAAGTATTGAGAAACTTTTGTTATTGACCAAATACTTATTTTCCACCATAATCTGCAAATAAATTCATAAAAAATCCCCACTGTATGCCTGCCACCATAGTTGCTGGAACTGTGCTAGAAAGGACAATGTGCAAAGAAAAATATCTAGCCCAGCACAGTATGGTTCATGTCGGCACGATAGTGTGAAAAGGGTATTGTACCATCACACCTACAGTAGGTAGAGCAGCTAGTGTTTGAGCTGCCTTTTAGTAACACAAGGCTCAGCATTTGGGCTGGTCTCAGTCATTTCCTTTGGTAACAGAAATATCAGGGCTGATATGTGGTAGCCAGAAGTGCTGTGGTTAGTTAGCTTTATTGATAGCGTTAAATGGCATGTCCTAAATTTCGCCTCATTCCAACAACTATAGCGATAAATTATATGTCCTTAATTAGGCATACGCCCCATTCCAACAACTTTTCTTCAGTTAGAGGGAGTCATGTAGATCACACACACCCTCAGTATTCACATAAAACTCACAACTTTGTACGAGTAAATACATTTTTGTAATTGCTATGCAGTTTTTACGGTGTGGTTGAGTTTGAGATGGACAGGGCTCAAATCAAAGGTGGTTTGTGGATTGCATTGCTGTCAAGGTGATCAACCACTGTGAGTCAAAAAATATTTTTATGTGTTCATTTCTAACCACCACTCGGTGTTAGACTGCACATTCCCTGGTTAGAATGTGTTCTTCATAAGGAGAGTGTCTTCTTCCCACAAAAACAGACTTCCCAACGGAGGTTTGGACATTTTGGCATGAAAGATGGCAGCCAAAACCAAATTTTGGAGCTGTCTGTTTTAAAAGTAAATTCAGTTGGCTGTTTTAGTGCTAATGATAGTCTTTGCCTTGTGTGCAGAGTGCCATTACACTCCAAACAGTGTTGTTTGTCCTTGGTTGAGCGTAATACATTGTGAAATGTTGAACGCTTAATACTGTCCCCAGAGTGACAGATTGTGTTTTCTCTTCATCAACGATGGCCATTCAGAGCTCGTCCTAATTTTGGAGTTAATAGTGACGGGTGTTGTTTTGTATGGGAAAAAAACATTTGGCACACAAAAACAAACCCAGACATACTCTGGTGCCAGCCAAAAACAGAACTGTGTTCAAATCGCTTTGCCTTTTCATCTCTTTCCATCTTAGCTATGCATCTCTCGTATGGAGAAACACCAGGAAATTCTAAATTATTTATAAATTGCCTTTACCTTATCAGATCAAATCCATTGCCTTTTATAATTTGCAATTCATTTATAATGGCATCAGGAAGATAGGTTAAGGTCCATTCCTGGGCATTCCAAGGAGCAGAAGGCCAAAAGACAATCTAGAAAGCCCTGTCATATCTGCATAATCAGAGGTTTGGAGTTTCTAATTGAATGTTATTGAGGCTTTATTATTTATTGCTCATAGTGACTCATGCTTGACCTATCAGTGTTTGCTGAGGGCATTAGTCTTAGTCCCTTTGCACTTCAGATCGTCAGTCTGGCTGGCTCTAGCAGATTAATGGGACTATGATGGTGTTGGATCAGGCCAATGTGCAGGAAAGGAGAATTTTTCCCCAAGTCATTTCCAGCTCCGCTGTTATAGCATAGTGATCATCCCCAGCAAATATTTACTGTGATTTAGGAGTTTTCCCCTCCTCGGATGATTTAGGAAATCAACACCTTGTAGTGGAAAGTTAAAAATGTCTTTCAGGTGTCTGAAAGTCACACACAATGGATTCCTGAATATTTTTTCAGGCACATTAAGTGTACTGCCCATTAATCTCAACTGCCCAAATTGTTAACATTCTTATATTTCTTAACTTTCTGAGATTAATAGCCCCCAGCGGAAATAGTTGGGACTGGAGTATAAATATAGTCCACTCTCTGGTCACAAGGTATTATTACATTTCATTAAGGATATGGCTACATTTATGTCTAATTACTTACATAAGGTGGGGTCAGAATCTCTAGGAATGGTCATTACTGCAATATGAGACAGGATGTTTGAATTAAAGGGGTAGTTAAAGAAATAAATTATAATCTTAATCTCTTACTATCCTGGTCCGGTTTTGATTGAGTATGGTCCATTGGTCCTCCTGATAACAGTATAGCACAGAGACCTAATCCCGTATGATGACGGCGAAGTGTTCTTGGAACCACAAGAGACAAATCAATTATCACATTGATGTGCCTCGTGCACTTATGGAACTCCAGAGATGTAAGTCTTTGCTGCCTTTTGCCTTTGTTATAAATGCCTCTTTTCATGTGCCATTGAAGTGCTGGCTATGGTAATTGTGTTCTTAATTAGCTGTTTAGACGATGCACTGAAATCAGTCAATTTTAATACTCTTACATGGTTATCAGTTTCAGTTATCAAAACCTTTAAGTGGATTTATGAATTCACTCGGAACAATCAACAAGGCTTTCACTCATAAATACTCTTCAATAATATGCTTGTGTTGGTGTGTGTTTGTGTGTCGTGTGGGTGTGTGTGGAGTATTCTCAACATATTTCACTACACTTCACTACTATCTTCTACACATTATACACTGCTCAAAAAAATAAAGGGAACACTAAAATAACACATCCTAGATCTGAATGAATTAAATAATCTTATTAAATACTTTTTTCTTTACATAGTTGAATGTGCTGACAACAAAATCACACAAAAATTATCAATGGAAATCAAATGTATCAACCCATGGAGGTCTGGATTTGGAGTCACCTTCAAAATTAAAGTGGAAAACCACACTACAGGCTGATCCAACATTGATGTAATGTCCTGAAAACAAGTTAAAATGAGGCTCAGTAGTGTGTGTGGCCTCCATGTGCCTTTATGACCTCCCTACAACGCCTGGGCATGCTCCTGATGAAGTGGCGGATGGTCTCCTGAGGAATCTCCTCCCAGACCTGGACTAAAGCATCCGCCAACTCCTGGACAGTCTGTGGTGCAACGTGGCATTAGTGGATGGAGCGAAACATGATGTCCCAGATGTGCTCAATTGGATTCAGGTCTGGGGAACGGGCGGTCCATAGCATCAATGCCTTCCTCTTGCAGGAACTGCTGACACACTCCAGCCACATGAGGTCTAGCATTGTCTTGCATTAGGAGGAACCCAGGGCCAACCGCACCAGCATATGGTCTCACAAGGGGTCTGAGGATCTCATCTCGGTACCTAATGGCAGTCAGGCTACCTCTGGCGAGCACATGGAGGGCTGTGCGGCCCCCCAAAGAAATGCCACCCCACACCATGACTGACCCACCGCCAAACCGGTCATGCTGGAAGATGTTGCAGGCAGCAGAACGTTCTCCACGGCGTCTCCTGACTCTGTCACGTCTGTCACATGTGCTCAGTGTGAACCTGCTTTCATCTGTGAAGAGCACAGGGCGCCAGTGGCGAATTTGCCAATCTTGGTGTTCTCTGGCAAATGCCAAACGTCCTGCACGGTGTTGGGCTGTAAGCACAACCCCCACCTGTGGACGTCGGGCCCTCATAACACCCTCATGGAGTATGTTTCTGACCGTTTGAGCAGACACATGCACATTTGTGGCCTGCTGGAGGTCATTTTGTAGGGCTCTGGCAGTGCTCCACCTGCTCCTCCTTGCACAAAGGCAGAGGTAGCAGTCCTGCTGCTGGGTTGTTGCCCTCCTACGGCCTCCTCCACGTCTCCTGATGTACTGGCCTGTCTCCTGGTAGCGCCTCCATGCTCTAGACACTACGCTGACAGACACAGCAAACCTTCTTGCCACAGCTCGCATTGATGTGCCATCCTGGATGAGCTGCACTACCTGAGCCACTTGTGTGGGTTGTAGACTCCGTCTCATGCTACCACTAGAGTGAAAGCACCGGCAGCATTCAAAAGTGACCAAAACATCAGCCAGGAAGCATAGGAATTGAGAAGTGGTCTGTGGTCACAACCTGCAAAACCAGTCCTTTATTGGGGGTGTCTTGCTAATTGCCTATAATTTCCACCTGTTGTCTATTCCATTTGCACAACAGCATGTGAAATGTATTGTCAATCAGTGTTGCTTCCTAAGTGGACAGTTTGATTTCACAGAAGTGTGATTGACTTGGAGTTACATTGTGTTGTTTAAGTGTTCCCTTTATTTTTTTGAGCAGTGTACATACACATCATACACTGGGCAGCTTGCCTGACCAACAGAGAGAAAATAGCTTTTCCAATTTCCATAATCCTATACCCCCCAGTACAAAAGTCTCCTGAATTGTACATTGAGAATACAAAAATGGAATTCATGAGACCTTGATGGCCGCAACAAATTTGATGTGCACACTGCAATCATTCAAAGTCACAGACAAATGTCCAGTGGCATTCACTTCAAATCTAATGAAGCTACAAATCAGAAATTATGCCTTAGTTCATCGTTAATAACAGCTGTTGTCATTCTAACCTAATTGCATCACTTGTCAATCATGCAGCATGGCAACTGCACCCACATATTTACAGGTTTACAGGGTAATGTTTTTGACTCATTGAATCAGCTGCAAACACGAAAATTACTACCATTGCGCAAACCTAGGTTTATTTTAGGAAGGGGCATATCTATCTTTTTGTGTGTTGTAGGTCATAATTTTGCCCGTTACAGAAATGGACAGCAAAAACATCTCCTTCTGCAGCCAGATAAATGCATTTAAGGAGCTGTTTCAGACGGTTGCCTCTGATATTTCCAGATATCAGATAAAAATGTTCCCTATAAAGGATAAGGAGCCTGATATTATGATATGAAATACCTGTAAGCCCACTGCATGCTTGGGGACACTGTCCAACTAATACATAATTCAAATACTGAACATGTCATATCTTATGCTATACAGACTTCCAGAAAATAATATGCTAATGTAGGCCGCTGCTTGGCTTTGATTTATGGTAAGGGAAAAATTGTACCACCACACATTATCATTCAGACATTACAGTCAACACCTTAATATTCTCTCAACAGCTAACCCCTACAACAGCCAACCTGGCTATACTATTAACAGTGTGAAATAACTTCTGCTTGCTAATGTTCAATGAGTAGGGAATTGCTATTAGTTTGACAAGTCTTTGCCGGGTCTTACTCCCATTAGCAATCAACCAATGGTTAGCTGAATGCAAGGGGGAGATGGAGATAAAGTCCTTGACAATATACAGTGAGCACCATAATTCATTGGACAGTGACAATTTTTTTGTTATTTTGGTTCTGTACTCTAGCACTTTGAGTTTGAAAGGATATAATGACAATGAGGGTGAAGTGCAGACTGTCAACTTAAATTTTAGGGTATTTTCATACATATCGGATGAACCGTTTAGAAATGACAGCACCTTTCGTACATGGTCCTCCCATTTTAAGGTACTACAAGTATTTGTTAAATTGGCTTCACAGATGTGTGTCGTTAGGCAGGTGTATTCATTTGTGTCGTTAGTGAATGCAGGAGAGCTGTTGATGAATAGTATTGATTCTAGACTTTGCTATTGCCTTTGGAGGTTGTTGTTGGGGTGTGACAACATGAGGAAGACAGCAGTGTCGATGCAAATGAAGCTGGCCGTCATAAGGCTCAGAAATGAAAATCAATCAATCAGGAACATTGCAAAAACCCTGGCCATGCCCAAGTCAACAGTTTGGTTCATCATTAACAAGAAAAAAAAAACTGGTGAACTCAATTATGTCAAAAGACCCGCTAGACCGAGGAAGACCACTGTAGTGGATGACCGGAGAATACTCTCTATGGTGAAGAAAACCCACCTGACAACAGCCCAACAGATCAAAAACACTCTCCTGGATGCAGGTGTAGATGTGTCAAAGTCTACCATACGTAGAAGACTACACCAGCAGGACTACAGAGGGTACAATACAAGATGCAAACCACTGATAAGCCTGAAGAACAGAAAGACGAGATTACAGTTTGCTAAAAAGCACCTAAAAGAGCCCCAAGAGTTCTGGATAAAAGTATTGTGGACAGATGAGACAAAGATTAACATGTACCAGAGTGATGGAAAGAGGAAAGTGTGGAGAAAAAAAAGAAATGCACATGATCCAAAGCATACCACCTCATCCGTGAAACATGGTGGAGGGGGTGTTATGGCTTGGGCCTGTATGGCTGCCAGTGGAACAGGCTCACTTGTCTTCATCGATGATGTGACTGCAGACAGAAGTAGAACAATTAATTCTGAAGTCTACAGAAATATTCTATCTGCTCAGATAAAACCAAATGCCTCCAAACTCATTGGACGGCACTTCATCATGCAACAAGACAATGACCCTAAACATACTGCTAGAGCAACAAAGGGGTTTTTGACTGGCCGAGTCAATCACCAGATCTGAATCCAATTGAATATACATTTTACATGCTGAAGAGGAGACTGACGGCAATAAGTCCCCGAAACAAGCAGGAACTGAAGAGGGCTGCAGTACAGGCCTGGCATACCCAGCGTCTGGTGATGTCGATGCATCGGAGACTTCAAGCAGTGATTGCATGCAAAGGATATGCGACCAAATATTAACAATGATTACTTATTCTACATTATGTTAAACTGTCCAATGTTTTTTGATGCCTGAAAATGGGGGGGGACCATGTACAAAAGCTTCTATAATTTCAAAACGGTTCATCCGATATGTATGAAAATACCCTCAAATTAAAGCTGACAGTCTGCACTTCACCCTCATTGTATCCTTTCAAACTCAATGTGCTAGAGTACAGAACCAAAAAAACTAAAAAATGGTCACTGTCCAATGAATTATGGTGCTCACTGTATATTGGGGTACAGAGATGAGGTAGTCATTCAAAAAGCATGTTAAACACTAGTATTGCATAAAGTGTGAGTCCTTACAACTTATTATGTGACTTCTTAAGCACATTTTTACTGCTGAATTTAGGCTTGTCATAACAAAGTACTTATTGACTCAAGACATTACAGCTTTTCATTTTTTATGAATTTGTAAACATTTTGAAAAAAATAATTCCACTTTGACATGATGGGGTATTGTGTGTAGGCCAGTGACAAACAATCTCAATTTAATCAATTTTAAATTCAGGCTGTAACACAACAAAATGTGGAAAAACTCAAGGGGTGTGATGACTCAAAGTTGCATGGACTCACTCTGTGTGCAATAATATTGTTAACATGATTTTTTAATGACTACCTCATCTCTGTACCCCACAGGTACAATTATCTGTAAGGTCCCTCAGTCGAACAGTGAATTTCAAACAAAGATTCAACCACAAAGACCAGGGAGGTTTTCCAATGCCTCGCAAAGAAGGGCACCTATTGGTAGATGGGTAAAATAAAAAAAGCAGGCATTGAATATCCCTTTGAGCATGGTGAAGTTATTAATTACACTTTGGATGGTGTATCAATACACCCAGTCACTACAAA
This sequence comes from Coregonus clupeaformis, assembly GCF_020615455.1. Classification (NCBI taxonomy): domain Eukaryota; kingdom Metazoa; phylum Chordata; class Actinopteri; order Salmoniformes; family Salmonidae; genus Coregonus; species Coregonus clupeaformis. Next base: position 35,777,386 of record NC_059200.1, read on the forward strand.
GATACAAACGTCCTTCCTAACTCAGTTGCCGGAGAGGAAGGAAACCAGTGTGGCTCAGTTTGTAGCGCATGGCACTTGCAACGACAGGGTTGTGGGTTCGATTCCCACGGGGGACCAGTATGAACAAATATGAAAATATATGCACTCACTACTGTAAAAGGCTCTACATGCTGCATTGGTCGTGCAGGGGAAGGAATGGCCGGCAGGGATGTAGCTCAGTTGGTAGAGCATGGCATTTGCAACGTCAGGGTTGTGGGTTTGATTCCCACAGGGGGCCAGTATAAAAAAATAAATACAAAAATAAATAAATGTATGCACTCACTAACTGTAAGTCGCTCTGGATAAGAGCGTCTGCTAAATGACAAAAATTTGAAATGAATGACTAGCACTTACTTCCGTCATCATGAAGTGCTTTGAGAGGCTAGTCAAAGACCACATAACCTCCTCCCTCCCCGACACATTCACAAACCTCTACAATTTGCCTACAGACCCAACAGATCCACGGAAGACTCAATCGCCATTGCACTGCACACTGCCCTCACCCACCTGGACAAAAGGGATGCATACAGTTGAAGTTGGAAGTTTACATACACTTAGGTTGGAGTCATTAAAACTCGTTTTTCAACCACTCCACAACTTTCTTGTTAAGAAACTATAGTTTTGGCAAGTCAGTACTTTGTTCATGACACAAGTAATTTTTCAAACAATTGTTTACAGACAGACTATTTCACTTATAATTCACTGTATCACAATTCCAGTGGGTCAGAAGTTTACATACACGAAGTTGACTGTGCCTTTAAACAGCTTGGAAAATTCAGAAAATGATGTAATGGCTTTAGAAGCTTCTGATAGGCTAATTGACATTGGAGGTGTACCTGTGGATGTATTTCAAGGCCTACCTTCAAACTCAGTGCCTCTTTGCTTGACATCATGGGAAAATCAAAAGAAATCAGCCAAGACCTCAGAAAAAAAATTGTAGACCTCCACAAATCTGGTTCATCCTTGGGAGCAATTTCCAAATGCCTGAAGGTACCATGTTCATCTGTACAAACAATAGGCGCAAGTATAAACACCATGGGACCACGCAGCGTCATACCGCTCAGGAAGGAGACGCGTTCTGTCTCCTAGAGATGAACGTACTTTGGTGCGAAAAGTGCAAATCAATCCCAGAACAACAGCAAAGGACCTTGTGAAGATGCTGGAGGGAACAGGTACAAAAGTATCTATATCCACAGTAAAACAAGTCCTCGACATAACCTGAAATGCCGCTCAGCAAGGAAGAAGCCACTGCTCCAAAACTGCCATAAAAAAGCCAGACTACGGTTTGCAACTGCACATGGGGACAAAGATCGTACTTTTTGGAGAAATGTCCTCTGGTCTGATGAAACAAAAATAGAACTGTTTGGCCATAATGACCATCGTTATGTTTGGAGGAAAAAGGGGGTGCTTGCAAGCCGAAGAACACCATCCCAACCGTGATGCACGGGGGTGACAGCATCATGCTGTGGGGGTGCTTTGCTGCAGGAGGGACTGGTGCACTTCACAAAATAGATGACATCATGAGGAAGGAAAATTATGTAGATATATTGAAGCAACATCTCAAGACATCAGTCAGGAAGTTAAAGCTTGGTCGCAAATGGGTCTTCCAAATGGACAATGACCCCAAGCATACTTCCAAAGTTGTGGCAAAATGGCTTAAGGACAACAAAGTCAAGGTATTGGAGTGGCCATCACAAAGCCCTGACCTCAATCCTCTAGAAAATGTGTGGGCAGAACTGAAAAAGCGTGTGTGAGCAAGGAGGCCTACAAACCTGATTCAGTTACACCAGCTCTGTCAGGAGGAATGGGCCAAAATTCACCCAACTTATTGTGGGAAGCTTGTGGAAGGCTACCCGAAACGTTTCACCCAATTTAAACAATTTAAAGGCAATGCTACCAAATACTAATTGAGTGTATGTAAACTTCTGACCCACTGGGAATGTGATGAAATAAATAAAAGCTGAAATAAGTCATTCTCTCTACTATTATTCTGACATTTCACATTCTTAAAATAAAGTGGTGATCCTAACTGACCTAAGACAGGGAATTTTTACTAGGATTAAATGTCAGGAATTGTGAAAAACTGAGTTTAAATGTATTTGGCTAAGGTGTATGTAAACTTTAGACTTCAACTGTATGTGAGGATGCTGTTCATCGACTACAACTCAGCCTTCAATACCATAGTGCAATCTAAGCTCACCACAAAGCTCACGGCCCTGGGACTGAACTCCTCCCTATGCAACTGGGTCCTGGACTTCCTGACTGGCCGCCCCCCAGGTGGTGAAGATAGGCAACATTACCTCCTCCACACTGATCCTCAGCACGGGGGCCCCACAAGGGTGCGTCCTCAGTCCCCTCCTGTAACCCGTGTATACCCACGACTGCGTGGCCTCACACAGGTCCAACTCCATCAAGTTCGCTGACGACACGACAGCGGTAGGCCTGATTACCAGCAACGACAAGATGGCCTACATGGAGGAGGTAGGCACTCTGACGGTATTGTGCCAGGTAAACAACCTCTCCCTCAACGTCAGCAAAACAAAGGAGCTGATTGTGGACTTCAGAAGGAACCAGGCTGTGCACGCCCCCCTCCTCATCAACGGGGCCGTCGTGGAGATTGTCAAAAACGTCAAGTTCCTCTGTGTACACATCTCCGAGGAGCTGAAATGGTCAAACCACACGGACACTGTGGTGAAAAATGCACGACAGCAACTCTTCAACCTCAGGAGGCTGAAGAAATTGTCCAACACTGTACTAGCTTGAAAAAGTGCTTTAGTATCTTCAAAGTATGCTGCTTCTACTAGCTAGACATCTCACTTCTAAGTTGTTACTATACAGTATGTTTCTTGGCCCTTCATTAGACTTTCACAACGCTTCAATATTTCCCGACACTCGTTTAATACCTTTGTTTAAGGAAAAGCAGAGATTCTGGTTCGGCCCCCATTGCTATCCAACACCATAATGAACCTGGCGGTAATATTAAGGGGTGGAGGAAGGAGATTAATCATTAATGAATTACTCCCCAATGATGATGGCTTCCTGAAGACTTGTCATTAAATACTTTAATGGTGAATTTGGCCATTGATGTCATCTAGATACTGCAGCGTGGCAGGTTTTAGCATAGCTTCAATTAAAAACCAGGCCCTTTGCTCCACTAAGAGCTAAAATGAATAGTTAAAGTAGTCAAATTAAAAGCGTTGGTTGAAATTTGAAAGTCATATCTTGTGTAGGGTCTGTGATAGTCATTGTAGACATTTTGCAACTGAATTAGCTTATTCTTGATTTGATGTGATCAAATGATCTCTTCTACATTACAATTAATGTATTGGTACAGTTTTATAACACTTATTTATTGCTACTAAATATTTGGTGGTCATCTGATCGTGAATTTATGTAATGCATTTTTTGTTTGATCCTTCTTACTGTATGACACACTTGGGATGTCCGTAAGCCAGATATGCACATAAGTTATCTATCCATTTTAGCATTATTAGTTTACAATCCTAATCGTATTACATTGAAATATATTTGAAATGAGTTGTTTTCTTTTCAAGGTCATACATCTGTCAGGTAACCAAATGGCTTTAAAATAGATTATTCTAATCTGGCTACGATGACAATTAGATTGCGAGGGCAGGAAAGGTATACAATCTACCATTTAAATAAATAATACTCGCTCTCTGTCACTCTTAAATTTCCAATCTGGAAAAACAGAAAGTTAACAGAAGGGGAAAATCTATAAGTATCCCTTGGAGAGACACTAAGAAACCCAATAGTAATTTACTTTGGACCATAGTCTCATAAATGACCCAGCCTCCCCTCACTAACTTTACCCTGATCAGAATGTTGTGGGGCCTCCCCTGGTGTGTACATTTTCAGCTCCACACCAGCACTGATGGGGGGGACCCCTAAGGGACTCACAACCTGAGACATCTGGAAGGGAAGGAAAAGGATATGTGTGAGGGGAGGGTGTTTTGGAGGGAGAGGTGGTGTGTATGAGTGTAACAGACTCCCACTTGGCCTCCCTGACAGCCCATTGACAAGTTGCAGCTGCTGGGTAGACTCTCCCACTGCTCTGGGGGCTACTGTTGCGCACGTGCCTGGAGTCAAGAGTCCTCCGAGTTCCATCACTTCCTGGCCCGCCAAGATTCCCTGCATTCCACTTTCTCTCCATTCATGGCTTTTTGGCAGACTTTGTTCCCAAAATGCCCTGCTTTGTTGAAGTGAGGAAGTTTCGACCAACTGCTAAAGTTAGCACTTAACAGCACTGAATGTATATTGTACTTGACTTTTTTGTTGGATCCATAATGTTTGCTGTTTTACTTCCTGAAGAAACACGTTAACTATCTGGTGTACAAAACATGTTAATGACCTGGTTTAAACATATTGAAGGGTAATAATAGGGGTTAAACTTGCTTTATGCGTCTCCTCTCAGACCCATACAACTCAAACAAACACACGAGGTGGTGCCTCCTATTTCACTTTATGGAACTTGAAATGACATCCCACTAACAGTGCTCGATTTTATCCTTCGTTCAAGTAGTCGAGCCATCTGTCAGATGCCTCTCACTTTAATTTCCTTCTTAGTAAGAGCAGTGCACTGGAGAGTCGCTAGAACCAGTGGCCCAGAGTTCATTTATGTATTATGCAAAATGATCAATTTCCCTCTCTGTGCCACAGTTCCTGCATGTCACATTTGATTCATTCTTCGTCTCCGTCCTAGGTCTGTGCAGTGCCATTCCTCCTGTGTGCTTGGCAGCCTTCGACATCCATCTTACTTGTGCGGGTATTAATCACCTTAGCCCATGGTTGTAAATCAGCAGACTGGGGTTGAAGTAAAGTGGGCACCATTTCAATGGAATAGGGCCACATCCACTCATCTCCATGCTAGTTAGTTTATTGTTTGTTCGTTCATTCTGAGTTTATTTTTGGAATGCGGAACAACCCAATGCGTGGTGTGTGTATAGTTGTACCATATAGTCTTTTTCTCTAGGGTTATTCTTGACATTACTACATTTTCACATGTAATCAAAGGCATTCAAGAGGGGTTACGGATATACACCATTGCAGTCTCCGATTTTATATTACCAAGGTTTTTTCTACTAGTGTTAAATGATATTCTCCTGCTACACTACTAGCTGTATCACTCTGTAAATGTGAATATCATTTATGCCCAATACCAGGGCCGCCCTATCGTACCCTGCCCGTCCAAATTAAATATTGAAATGTTGATATTTATTTGACCGAAACGAGAGCCGCCAGAAAGACACATCTATCTCAGATAAAGCATCCGAGTGAGCGAAACAGTGCCCCACCGTCTCAGTATGTGTAGACCATGTATCTGATGCTGTCTGGACAAAAACAATATGGCATGTAATACTATTTTTGGCCAGACAGCATCAGATACATGGGCTACATACAGAAAGACAGACGGGGTGCTGTTTTGCTCGCTCAGATGCATTCTCCAGTGAGATAGTTTCAGCAGAGAGGAAGAGGCGAAGCAAGAGGGCTCACTCTCGCCAAAATCTGTCCAGAATAAGCCCAATGCGTTTCTATGGGCTTAATATGCCGACCTGAGCTTGTCGCCTTCCTTCCCGCCTTTGGGACAACGACTCCCATTGTTAGGGCGGAGACATGAGCATCTTGTCATTATATAAAGATCTCTGGTATCAGCCACTTGCAAACTGGAAAGGATAGTTGGCGGGTGCACAGTGCACTGTTCGGATGCTGGTTTCCCCTAAAGTAAATTCGATTTTTTGCCAAAATTATTAAATGACTCCTGTCTAAATAAAATCATTGAAAATACTTCACCAGAGAGCATGACTTAGCCACAGAGGATCATTAGCTTCTTTAAACAAATAGCTGTGGATTGTTTCAAATCACAAATGCTTAGGTCTATGCCTAATTGAGAAGCCCGTAATTTGGGCAGAGCACGTGGCAATAGGCCTAGCTGATTATTTGTCACGATCGTCGTAGTAAGGAGTAGACCAAGGCGCAGCGTGAGAAACAAACATGACTTTAATTAGTTAAAGTATCCAAATTACAAAACAAGAAACGACTCGTGAAGTCCACGGTGACAATGACCGAACACGGAACAAAAACCCACAAACACAAAGTGAAACACAGACAGTTAAATATGGCTCCCAATCAGAGACAACCAGCACACAGCTGACACTCGTTGCCTCTGATTGGGAGTCATTCCGTCAAACATAGAAATAACCAACCTAGAACACCCAACAAAGAAACAGAACACATAGAATGGACACACCCTGGCTCAACATAGAGAGTCCCAGAGCCAGGGTGTGACAGTACCCCCCCCTAAAGGCGCGGACTGCGACCGCGCCTAAATACGAGCAAAACAGGGGGAGGGCTGGGTGGGCATTCCTCCTCGGCGGCGGCTCCGGCTCCGGTCTTGCCCACCACCCTCCAACAAACCCCCATAGCGCCCCTGGTCCGGTCTGGCCCCGCTGGCTGGAGCTGGACTGGACGTAGCAGGAGCGGTAGGCTTCAGCTCCTTAGTGGAGCAGTAGAGCGGTACCTGAATTGGCACCGATGACCCAGGCACGGGTTGTGCCGGACTGACGACTCGCACCCCTGGCTTGGTGCGAGTGGCAGGGAACGGGCCGGGCCGGGCTGGCGACGCGCACCGTAGACTTGGTGCGAGTGGCAGGAACAGGCCGGACCGGGCTGGCGACGCGCACCGTAGACTTGGTGCGTGGAGCAGGGACAGGCCGGGCCGGGCTGGCGACGCACCCCGTAGGCTTGGTGCGTGGAGCAGGGACAGGCCGGGCTGGGCTGACGACGCACACCGTAGGCTTGGTGCGTGGAGCAGGAACAGGCCGGGCTGGGCTGTCGACGCACACCGTAGGCTTGGTGCGTGGAGCAGGGACAGGCCGGACTGGGCTGGCGACGCACACCGTAGGCTTGGTGCGTGGAGCAGGAACAGGCCGGGCTGGGCTGGCGACGCACACCGTAGGCTTGGTGCGTGGAGCAGGGACAGGCCGGACTGGGCTGGCGGCGCACACCGTAGGCTTGGTGCGTGGAGCAGGGACAGGCCGGAACCGGGCTGTGGAGACGGATAGGGGGCCTGGAGTGAAGAGCGGCCACAACCCGTCCTGGCTGAATGCCTACCCTCACACACTCTGTGTGAGGCATCCGCACAGGGACGTACAGGGCGGTGTACCCTGGCCTGGTGGCCTCCTGGATCCGCCCCATCTTTGCCTCCGTCAGCCCCGTCGTCCATGCCGTGTGCCCCCCCCTAAAAATTTATTGGGGTTGCCTCTCGACCGTCCGACGATGATACTGCTGACGCCGCTGCTCCTCTCTCGCCAGGGCCTTAATCCTTGCCCATGGCCCTTTGCCCCCGAGCATGTCCTCCCAGGACCACGATTTGCCCACCTGGGCCATCGCCAGCCTCTCCATCTCCTTTCCTGGCGCTTCCTCCCATGTCCAGTCTGCCTGCTCCTGGACACGCTGCTTGGTCCTTGTATGGTGGGTTTTTCTGTCACGATCGTCGTAGTAAGGAGTAGACCAAGGCGCAGCGTGAGAAACAAACATGACTTTAATTAGTTAAAGTATCCAAATTACAAAACAAGAAACGACTCGTGAAGTCCACGGTGACAATGACCGAACACGGAACAAAAACCCACAAACACAAAGTGAAACACAGACAGTTAAATATGGCTCCCAATCAGAGACAACCAGCACACAGCTGACACTCGTTGCCTCTGATTGGGAGTCATTCCGTCAAACATAGAAATAACCAACCTAGAACACCCAACAAAGAAACAGAACACATAGAATGAACACACCCTGGCTCAACATATAGAGTCCCAGAGCCAGGGTGTGACATTATTGAGTTGCAGCTGTCAGGGAAAAGCATCTAAAATATGTGTTAAGATAATGTGTCTTGAGTATAATTTAAAATGTTGGGACAAGAAGAAGGGGAGGGGTATGTGACGAAGATATGGCATATCTCTCTCCAGAATGCATGCACTCAGCTCTCCAGAATGCGCACAGCTGTCTCTCGCCAATTCTTCCATGAATTGTTTACTCTTTGATTGTTCGTTTTTTGGCCTGGGGCCCTAAGCGACCGCTTACAGTATGTCGCTTATGCCTGGAGCCGGCCCTCGGGCCCTGCCTCACAGTATTAGACAAATCTTTCCAACACTCTCCTGGCCTTGATAATCACCAAGCCTCTGTGTGAATGAGCAAAATATAATGATCTGATGATCCCATAAATCCAGTGGAAACGTCTTTCCCAAGCTAGCGCAAAAACAGCTGTATGTCCCGAGCTCACTGGCGCGGGAAACTCTGAGGGCCCGGAATAGGCTAGTTGATACAAAGTTTGCTAGTGACAGCTTCGGGCCGTATCCATTTGATTGATTTGATACAATGTTGCACTTCACTAGCGATAGCTCAAGTCAAGATTGATAGAAAGGGAGACAGACAGGCGGAGAAGAGAGATGAATGCGATTGAAAGAACCTGCATTTTCATCAGGATATTTTCTACAGTTTTTATTTGTCGGCTCTAGGCCTACTATGTATTAGACTTAGTTGACGATGGAAGTTATAGGCCTGCTGCTACATTGGCTATCTCTGAGTTCCATGTGCTCATTTCTCTAGCCGCCAATGGATCACGGTGTATCAATGTGTCCATATGGCAGAGGCTGGTGCTCTCGCATTAGTTTAATGGTCTTTACTATAACACCCATGAAAAATAATATGTGCACACGCAAGTTGATTTGTTCTGGCGCGGCCCTGCTCAATGCTCATACAAAATAGTAATTTACAGTACTGCTGTATTGTTGTCAGAGAGCGGACAATCCGGCCATTACTACTGTCATTGATAATTGCAATTTCACAGTCTTCTGTGCACAGACAAGCAGGGTCGGTCCAGGGTCGGTCCTTGGATAGGAGATCAGATGCTGCTGGAAGTGGTGTAGGAGGGCCAGTAGGGGGCACTTTTCGCTCTGGTCTAAGGAGATCCCAATGCTCCAGGGCAGTGAAGGGGACATTGCCCTGTGTAAGTTGCCATCTTTTGGAAGGGACGTTACACAGGTGTCCTGACTCTCTGTGGTCACTAAAAATCCCATGCCACCTAAACATCCCCCTCATTACTAATAGGCATATATCACTCCTCACCGCTCCACCTCAAAGCTGATGTGTGGTGAGCGTTCTGGCACAAATTGGTCGCCTTGCATCACCCAAGTGGGTGCTACACATTGGTGGTGGATGAGGTGAGCTTCTCCATTACTATGTAAAGCGCTTTGGGTGTCTAGAAAAGTGCTATATAAATCCAATCAATTATATATTATTATTATTATTATAATGAAGTCTGTGTATGACCTCACGTGATATGGAGAGCACTGCTGAAGAGAGACAGGCCTTAACATTCCAACAATTACCTGCACAATTAAATACAGCTTTCAAGCAACATTAAATCCACTCGCCACACTTCCCGCTTGGGTTGAGCTCGTTTTTTATCAATTTACCCTGACACCCCATCTAATTTACTTTCGGGGATGGAACAATTACTATTTAAATGTGTCCCGAACTTAATAAACTGTTGTAAAACATGGGTTAGAGGAGCTCTTGTGCATGTTGGCTTTGTATTAACTGCAGGGCCTAAACTGACAACACTGCTGCACTGCACATTTTGTGGGGGAGCTCAAGAACATTTCCGATAAATGATACTACCTACAGTATATAATGTTTAAATTTTTTACAAGTCAGGAAGTGGTTTCAAGCAAAATATGAGTTTTGTTCAAATGCTGTTCTTCAACCTTGAGGGCATGTCCCTCACAAACTCAAAAGATTTCCCAATACTTGAACTATTATAATAGTATAGGGTGTCCATATTAGAACAGCCTCAGTACCTGGAGATAAGTTTAGATTTCACATGCTGTCTTGAATCATTTAGTGGATATTACACAGTTGTAGGCCTATGCACTAAAGTAGTGACAGACAACTGTTACTTTGCCAGAACTTTAACAGGCACCCAGAAGCAGTCCACTGGTTCGATAACTCCTGGGAGATTCACATGATCCAAGCTACTGTAGCGACTCATCTGGAAGCACTTCCCCATTTTCCCTGGTGGATTTGCAGACCCCAGTCATGGCAGGTCATGTGCGAACATATGTGAATGCTTCCCAGTTTCAGCAGCGGCCATCAGACTTCCATCTCTGACAGCTGACCCATTTGGTCCTGAAGTGTGGTAAAAACAGATCTAGAGAGATGGGGGAGGTAAGAGAGAGACAAAGAAGCAGGGAGGGAGGGAGGGAGGGAGGGAAAAAGAGAGTGAGGGGGAAGCAGTTTGTTGATGAATTGACAAAAACACACAGAAGCTGTCTGTTTGTGTCCATATCCTAGTGAGCGAAAGGCCTTCAGTCCAAATCGAAAATTCTCCTTGGGCTTCGCACCTGTCTCCCAGGTTTAGAGACTACCCTACTGGATGGGGAGTGGAAGGGAGGTGGGGGTGGAGGAGGTGGAGGTGGAGGGTTGTAGGAGTGGTGAACTTCAATAGAGTGTGCGTGATGAGGATATTTTATTTTAGGGGGGCATGAGGCACATGTGAAAGGATAGACAAGACGTGTTAGAAGGGAAGGGGAGGGATCTCCCAGAGGGAGGGAATGCTGTCAGATGGTTCTGATTTCACAACCCAGTGAGCAGCCTCTCCGCAAACACACAGAGCCAGATCTGTTGTGAGGCAAGGCGGAGAGAAATAACAGGCCCTCCATAATTCATTCTAATTACCTCCGCTGTCAGACCTGGTTACTTATCAGTACAGTGAAAGCTTATTATTCCCCACCTTTTACTTTTATCCCTGGTTCCCAGCAGTGTGTTGATAGTCACTTTTAACGCTCCTTATACCACTTTTCAACAGTGTGACGCTCATTCCCCCTCATTCCTCATGCCGAACGCTAGTTCAGTTTGACAGTTAATTAGTATTTAGAATGGTTAATTTGAGCAATGTGTTGTTACATTCCCCCCCCCCTAAAATGTGTTTAAAATGGAAATGTTGTCAATTTAGCATTGTGGGAAAAGTAATTACTAATTTAAAAGATGTTAGTTACGGAACTTAACGCGGAGCATGCAGGTGGATCAAGGATTGTTGTTTGACTGAATGATATGAAAGATTTACTGTTTGAAATCTGACGTTTATTTTGAGAAATTGTAATAGGGGATAGGATTCGCCCATAGTGCGTAAATTAGCAACAATGTTTGACCACATTACCTTACAGCTCGATTTAGTCATTAGCACAGCCAGGATACCTGCTCTGTGGACAGAAAACCGCAGCTAAGCACACTCAATATCATCTACCTGTTGCCACATACTGCAGCATTAATGAGAGCATAAAGTGTAAACTGCAGGTAAATACTGAATGAAAATAAATACCTTAATCAGGACCGTTGAATATGTGGATACAATTCAATTACAGTAGCTAACTGGCCCGTTAACAACACTCAGTTTTAAGATGCTGACTAGACCATTCTATTTTGAAACGCATAAACTATTTCAAGCGTTTTAATGCAATATGAATGGGGAGCACCTGATGGAGTGAGATAAGACAGCTGTGCCATCCACCCTCTCAGTTCTGCCATGCACAGGTGTTGCACAGTCCGTGACTCCGACTCTGTCTGAGGGGCAAACTACAAGGATACACAATTCTGGAGTCTCATCAAGTGTTGTTACCCACACAGCACTCTGGGAGATGGAGTGTATCCACAGAGCTGTGGCTGCCACTGCCACTCCTAGGCTCTGTCACACATCTTCATTATTGTCAATTAACCTCGATTAGCAGCTTTGGAATGTGTGGGGAGGCTGGAATCAGTTGGGCTTTCAAAATCAGTGGAGGTTCAAAAAACAATATTTCTCACTGAATGAGACAAGACTGTATTCTGTCTCTTTGAGTTGAGTGCATGTCTGATGAATTGGTGAAGCTGTGTGACAGGTCTGTTTCGATCCAAACTAAGGCCCTCATTGTGGGATAACCACTTGGGCCATTTCCAAAGCAGTGCACCAGAATCATTGGATGTTTAAGACAACTTGTGCCCTCAAACATTTAAGATGTAGCTGAAACAAGCAATTGTGCAATTTTTTCTTCATCCCAGTGAGTATGCCAATTCAATAAAGGTATTCAACTTGTTGAGAAATTTGAAGAGTGCCTTGGAATGTTTCCAAATATGAGGTCTTCAAAACAAGTATGAGGTTTTAAAACATGTTGATGTAGTATCCAAAGATGCAGCTGGGGAAATTGTGAAAAGGATGCGCAGGTGCAGACCCTGGACCTTTAGCCTCAACCCAAGCTGGAGCGTCAATAAATTATTCTCATGGCTCTCTGAGAGACTGGACCCTATACCACTTGAGTGAAATTAATACCAGATAAAAAATAAGCCTTGTGGTTATGGTAAAACACAACAATATGGAATAACTTTGGTTGCTGAAAGATTGACACCCACCATCTCAGATTGTTCTAAAATCATATCACAGAATGCATTTTAACTTCACGTACAGTAACACTTTTGTATGATTTAATACAATTATTTTATCGATAGGAGTGAGAAAAAGGTGCTTCTGGTTGTGCATTGATAAGCACACCAAGGGACACCAAAGTCGGAATTAAGTAATAAAACAAAGACGGCACTTTATATTAAAAGCCTATTTCACACCATAGCCTGCTGTATTTGCAAGATAACTTTGATTTCATTTTGATTTGGCACAAATGAAAATGTGGCACTGACCCCACCATGGATTGATGTTTCAGCATTGTCTCAATGAAGAGTTCAGCGTTCGACTAGCCATGTGCGACATGCATACGCAGTTACAAGCCTGTTAGAGTCAGTTGCAGGTGGACGAGCAATATCCACCGTCGTTGTATGGATGAAGCCTGAGCTGGAATGTGACGCTAGCTGAATCTGATTAGCTTTAGAAAACCCTAAAAGGTTAGCATTTGAAACAGTGGCAAGGTAAACAAACCAAAGCATGGGTTTCTGTCATACCTGGTCCATAGACAGCTTACAGGGTAAGAACACCAATATGCAAGTGTGAAACAATGGGGGGGAGGGGTGGATTCTTTAGCATGAACAACACCATCTAGTGGTCAGAACCTGGTCATTTCAAGATGTAGGATTGGACATAAACCCAACAACTTCAATGACTAATGTATCTGAACAGGGGGAAAGAAACATCACCAAATTCACTGAGAATACATTACATAGGCTGAATAAGCAATACTCCGAATCGCAGCTCCATGCTATTTGTCAAACATGGAGAACTGATACCATATACTCGTTGTTGGGGTGGGATTGTCATGGGATGTGGGGTCCGTGGATAGCTTTTAACAACTTATTTGGTTTCCTCATGTCTTATTCATTGTTAGAAAAAAGTTTGGTCCAAATTGGATGTTAGGTACTATAATTATTGAATATAAATTTTATATTATATTAAAATTGCCAATTTGGGTACAATCGATTAGCTTAATTTCTCAGAGATCAAATTATTTTTCAACAAAATAATGCTTCCGGAATGCTTATCTTATCTGTTTCTAACTACATAAATGATTTCAGAACAATCTGAGATGGTGGGTGTCATGGCTTGCTGAAATGACATGGAAGGAACAACCCATGTTCTATTTTGCCAGGGGACAGATTTGCAGTGTCTGATGTCTCAATGAGAAAACCCAATTTACGACGATTGAGGGGGTTTCAGAAAATACATCTCTCCAAGTCTCCAAAGAGTGTTATTAGTCTTCCGTCCTTTATGATTTTACAAGATAATGTCGCCGTCATTTTTGTGCTTTCAAAAAGGAAGAGAAAATCAGAAGATAATGTGCAAAGGTTCAAAGTCCTGCAACTCAAAGTAAAAAACACTGTGATGTTTTTGTATCTAACAGAAGGCTCTTAAAACCCTTTTATGCGGTGACTCCAGAAGCTAGGTACTTTTCCAGTAATCTATTGTGTCCCCTAGGTGTGCACTGATTGCAGAAAATAATTTTAGCAGATGTGGCATGTCACGGACAAAAACGTTTTCAGCTCCTGGAAACTGCTTGATCAGGTCTTTATCAGGAAATGGGAGATGGAATTGTTCGAGGCTCGTGTTTCGTAACAAAGGATATGCATCTTTTGGACAGGGACATACTTACAGACATTGTTCTGTGAAAAAACAAACATTGAGTGACACAAATAATACAAAGAAGAAGAAAAAGCTCTGTAACGTGATTATTTTCTACAAAGTCACCTCCATAGCAGACAAATGTTCCCTGGCACATGATGGCAATCTGGATTCCAAGTCCATGACCTCTTTGGCTGGAACACAGAGGAGGCTGGCACTAGGGGTGATGTTACGTGTAGAGGGTGTCAGTCAGCCGAAGCCTTTGATGGTGTCTCTCCCCCTGCCGGCACCAGCCCTTTACTCTCCAGAGCAAGGTTATCATAGTAAACAAAAACAAAAACAAATAATGGAAAAACTATTTAGTAAACTGAAATAAAATGATTAACAAACCCATTTGAAAAACTAAAACTATAATGAAACTATTATATTTGACTCCAAAACTAAATACAATTTATAAAAACATTCATGAATTATGTTCAGTTTTAGTTTTTTTCCCTAAACTTTAGGCAACAATCCAAGCAGGTCAATGGTGGTTTCAAGCTATTTGGGAGTTTTCAAGCTACTGAATCTGACGGGTAAATGCTGCCAGGAGATGGCGACATTTAAAATAGGCCTAGTTTGTGCATCACTATCACTAGCTATCACTAGCTAAAATGGAAAAAATTGGCTAGGTAGCTAACGTGATTCTTCTTACTACTAAAGTTAAAAAGCATTGGATTGGTGTAAACATTGACGAGAGAGTTTCCTTTCACCACATTTTTCGAACCAGTTTAACACTATTCCTTTTAAATCCAAGTCGCATTGAGATTAGCTCAGTTGGTAGAGCATGGCGTTTGCAACGCCAGGGTTGTGGGTTCGATTCCCACGGGGGGCCAGTATGAAAAAATAAAAATAATAATGTATGCACTCAATAACTGTAAGTCGCTCTGGATAAGAGTGTCTGCTAAAATGTAAATGTAAATAATTTAAACATAACCTATGACCTGACCCATCACCTTATGTATTACTGCCCCCCAGTGGCAAGAAGTGACATCCCAAAAAACACACCAAAAAACTATACAACACAAATGGCTCCTAGCCTCCCACGCATGCTTTCTGTCCCTAACACTAACACTAAAACAGAAACTAAATGATATAAAAACAAAATATAAATATTTTTCTATAACTAAAAATAAATAGAAGTGAGCAAAACAGATCTGAAAACTAACTGAAAGTAAACTGAATTTCAAATAAACATCAAAAAACTAATAGAAATAAAAACAAATATAAAAAAACAAAGTATAATAACCTTGCTCCAGAGCTATGCAGAACATTTGAATAGGGCAGTGCAGTTAAAAAACGTAATTTTCCTGTTTTTGTAATGATATTTCTACACTATGAGGTCGAAATAACGCTCTGAATTTGTGAAGATTATGATAATGCCCTTTTTGTGTAAGTGCTGTTTGAAAATAATTCCTGGAATTTCAGACTGTCCAAGTGGGATGGAGATTTTGGCCCAGATCATGACGTCACAATCTGATCTGATTATAATAGACCAATGACAGTTTATCTTTCATTTGCATATATACTCCTAGTCGATAGTCATGTACTAATAAGGAATTTCCCTTGACCACATCCACAAATTGGGGAAAACAAACATTCTTTCCCATTGACCCCAAGTGTAAAAGTGCCAACTTCGTAGTCTCGCCCAGCGAGGAGTGCCCTATGGCTTCAGGCTATTCGGCGTGGGAGAGTGGGAAATTGTTTGGACCCAGTGTCCAAGTAGGCTACACATAGCTATGTGTGTGGAAAACATTTAATCACAGGTAAGACATTTACATTTACATTACATTTACATTTACACTTATCCAGAGCGACTTACAAATTGGTGCATTCACCTTATGATAGCCAGTGGGACAACCACTTTACAATATATCAAAAAAAAAATGTTGAGGGGGGTGGGGTAGGGGGAGGGTAGAAGGATTATGTTTATCCTATCCCAGGTATTCCTTAAAGAGGTGGGGTTTCAAGTGTCTCCGGAAGGTGGTGATTGACTCCGCCGTCCTGGCGTCGTGAGGGAGCTTGTTCCACCAATTGGGGTGCCAGAGCAGCGAACAGTTTTGACTGGGCTGAGCGGGAACTGTGTTTCCGCAGAGGTAGGGGGGCCAGCAGGCCAGAGGTGGATGAACGCAATGCCCTCGTTTGGGTGTAGGGACTGATCAGAGCCTGAAGGTACGGAGGTGCCGTTCCCCTCACAGCTCCGTAAGCAAGCACCATGGTCTTGTAGCAGATGCGGGCTTCAACTGGAAGCCAGTGGAGTGTGCGGAGGAGCGGGGTGATGTGAGAGAACTTGGAAAGGTTGAACACCAGACGGGCTGCAGCGTTCTGGATGAGTTGTAGGGGTTTAATGGCACAGGCAGGGAGCCCAGCCAACAGCGAGTTGCAATAATCCAGATGGGAGATGACAAGTGCCTGGATTAGGACCTGTGCCGCTTCCTGTGTAAGGTAGGGTCGTACTCTGCGAATGTTGTAGAGCATGAACCTACAGGATCGGGTCAACGCTTTGATGTTAGCGGAGAAAGACAGGGTGTTGTCCAGGGTCACGTCAAGGTTCTTTACACTCTGGGAGGAGGACACAACGGAGTTGTCAACCGTGATGGCGAGATCATGGAGCGGGCAGTCCTTCCCCGGGAGGAAGAGCAGCTCCGTCTTGCCGAGGTTCAGCTTGAGGTGGTGATCCGTCATCCACACTGATATGTCTGCCAGACATGCAGAGATGCGATTCGCCACCTGGTTATCAGAAGGGGGAAAGGAGAAGATTTATTGTGTGTTGTCTGCGTAGCAATGATAGGAGAGACCATGTGAGGATATGACAGAGCCAAGTGACTTGGTGTATAGAGAGAATAGGAGAGGGCCTACAACTGAGCCCTGGGGGACACCAGTGGTGAGAGCACGTGGTGCGGAGACAGATTCTCGCCACGCCACCTGGTAGGAGCGACCTGTGAGGTAGGACGCAATCCAAGAGTGAGCCGCGCCGGAGATGCCCAACTCAGAGAGGGTGGAGAGGAGGATCTGATGGTTCATAGTATCAAAGGCAGCAGATAGGTCTAGAAGGATGAGAGCAGAGGAGAGAGTTAGCTTTAGCAGTGCGGAGAGCCTCCGTGACACAGAGAAGAGCAGTCTCAGTTGAATGACCAGTCTTGAAACCTGACTGGTTTGGATCAAGAAGGTCATTCTGAGAGAGATAGCAAGAGAGTTGGCTAAAGACGGCACGCTCAATAGTTTTGGAGAGAAAAGAAAGAAGGGATACTGGTCTGTAGTTGTTGACATTAGAGGGATCGAGTGTTGGTTTTTTGAGAAGGGGTGCAACTCTCGCTCTCTTGAAGACGGAAGGGACATAGCCAGTGGTCAAGGATGAGTTGATGAGCGAGGTGAGGTAAGGGAGAAGGTTTCCGGAAATGGTCTGGAGAAGAGAGGAGGGGATAGGGTGAAGCGGGCAGGTTGTTGAGCGGCCGGCCATCACAAGTCGCAAGATTTCATCTGGAGAGAGAGGGGAGAAAGAAGTCAAAGCATAGGGTAGGGCAGTGTGAGCAGGACCAGCGGTGTCATTTGACTTAATAAATGAGGATCGGATGTCGTCAACCTTCTTTTCAAAATGGTTGACGAAGTCATCCACAGAGAGAGAGGAGGGAGGGGGAGGAGGAGGAGGATTCAGCAGGGAGGAGAAGGAGGCAAAGAGCTTGCTAGGGTTAGAGGCAGAGGCTTGAAATTTAGAGTGGTAGAAAGTGGCTTTAGCAGCAGAAACAGAGGAAGAAAATGTAGAGAGGGAGTGAAAAGATGACAGGTGGGCAGGGAGTCTAGTCTTCCTCCATTTCTGCCCGGAGCCCTGTTCTGTGAGCTCGCAATGAGTCGTCAAGCCACGAAGCAGGAGTGGAGGACCGAGCCAGCCGGGAGGATAGGGGACATAGAGAGTCAAAAGATGCAGAAAGGGAGGAGAGGAGGGTTGAGGAGGCAGAATCAGGAGATCGGAGGGAGAAGGATTTAGCAGAGGGAAGAGATGATAGGATGGAAGAGGAGAGTGTAGCGGGAGAGAGAGAGCGAAGGTCACGACAGTGCATTACCATCTGAGTAGGGGCAGAGTGAGTAGTGTTGGAGGAGAGTGAGAGAGAAAAGGATACAAAGTAGTGGTCGGAGACTTGGAGGGGAGTTGTAGTGAGATTAGTAGAAGAACAGCATCTAGTAAAGATGACGTCAAGCGTATTGCCTGCCTTGTGAGTAGGGGGAGACGGTGAGAGGGTGAGGTCAAAAGAGGAGAGGAGTGGAAAGAAGGAGGCAGAGAGAAATGAGTCAAAGGTAGACGTAGGGAGGCTACAGTCACCTAGAACTGTGAGGGGTGAGCCATCCTCAGGAAAGGAACATATCAAGGCGTCAAGCTCATTGATGAACTCTACAAGGGAACCTGGAGGGCGATAAATGATAAGGATGTTAAGCTTGAATGGGCTAGTGACTGTGACAGCATGGAATTCAAATGAGGAGATAGACAGATAGGTCAGGGGAGAAAGAGAGAATGTCCACTTGGGAGAGATGAGGATTCCTGTGCCGCTGCCCCGCTGACCAGATGCTCTCGGGGTATGCGAGAACACATGGTCAGACGAGGAGAGAGCAGTAGGAGTAGCAGTGTTTTCTGTGGTAATCCATGTTTCCGTCAGCGCCAAGAAGTCGAGGGACTGGAGGGTAGCATAGGCTGAAATGAACTCTGCCTTGTTGGCCGCAGAACGGCAGTTCCAGAGGCTGCTGGAGACCTGGAACTCCACGTGGGTCGTGTGTTCAGGGACCACCAGGTTAGAGAGGCAGCAGCCACGCGGTGTGAGGTGCTTGTATGGCCTGTGCGGAGAGAAGAGAACAGGGATAGACAGACACATAGTTGACAGGCTACAGAAAGGGCTACAATAATGCAAAGGAGATCGGAATGAAATGAACTAAACTAAAATCTGGGGAAGCGAGGCCTCCCTCACTAACCTTTCACTGAAATGCTCAAATACAACTCTTCCAACTTCCACTTTAGAAATTATAATTGCTGTAATCTACAGTAGTTCAATGTTTCCAGGAATAGACTAACTTAGTTTATTCAGCTAGCTAACTTGGTACAGTATTCTTCTGTGAAAACCGCCCAGGGCACTGTATCCTATGACGCCATAGCTAACTAGCATGCTAGCATCCAATAAGACACGGTTTAGCACCAATACTTGGTTACAACAAACTACCAATGGATCATTCATGTCCGTGTCTAGTTCCTTTCATAACGCAGAAGTAATTAAACGTTGGCTAGCTAGCACAAAGTCAGTCATGCTAGCTTCACAAGTGGACTACACATCTCGAATGTTCAGAAAGTGAAGCTTACGTTGCAAAATTCTCATTGACTAAAATGATACAGTACTGCTAGCTGGTAATGTTGGCTAGCTAGCAGTGGCTGCGGTGTTCTGTTTGAAAATGTAGCTGGCTAGCTAACCTCAATATTTTCTCTATACTACACCTTTGTCTTTGATACCAAGACAACTATGTAGCTAGCTAACTTTACACTAATCAAATTGTTCCGTTGAAATGTATTTAGTTGCTACAGTACTGCTAGCTGGTATAGTTGGCCAGCTAGCAGTGGCTGTGGTGTTGCTACCCGCTAGCTAGCTAGCTTTAATGGTCCAGGTATTGGGTTAGCTAGCTAGCCTCGTGCTCAGCCGAATACACTACAATACTTACCTACAATAACTACCTACAATAACTACCTGGATAAACTACCTACAATCTAAATGCATGGTTTAAGCTTTACTCGACACATATAAAGAAGAAGCCAAGCTTACCTCCACGCTTAGAGGAACACAACCTCACCCCATCGCTCCTCACACCACTATACTCGTTTAGTATAGTCTGTTTGTAACTCCACTCACTACTTGCATCTGTATAATGTGTTGTTGGTCTTGGCAAGCTTAATATTTCGGTCGGTAGCTAGCTAGCACTCACTCACGTGGCTGCTAGCACCGTCATGAAAAGGGGCATGAGGGAAGCCCTACAATATTACGTTTTTCTAAGTAGAGTAGTGAGAATGCTTGGGAGCAGGCGATGGTGAAAATTAATCTTTAGACATGATGTACTTTTCTTAAATGTCGTTTTGTAAATGACTTAAACAAGCAGAGAACAAGAAAATAGAGTTTGAAAAAGGTGAAGTTTTTGCTGTAAGTCAATGAGGTAACCAAGGTGACCATGGGTTATTTTCACCCAAGGCGGGCGGGGCCTAAACGTTCTATTTAATACCGACTGGGACTATCTTACTACACTGCTACTGGCCCAGCTCGGTCATATTGACATTCCATTCCTCATTGTTGGCAGCATGCAGAGTTAGGTTACCAAAGGCCAAAATATTTCTGGAGTTAGACCTACTTCCTACTTTAAAGCAATGAGCAAAAGCAAGAGAGATTGTGCAGTAGCTGGCTGCAAGGCAGCAATTTTTTCTTTGCACTGTCTTCCATCAGAGCATTCACTTTGTCTGATTTGGCATATGCACAGCACACTTCAATAAGGTAGCTAGCTAGCTACACTAGCCAGTGGATTTGCTAGCAGCATCCTCCATCAAGGTTCTGTCCCATACATCTTGCATCTGACAGCCAGCAGCAACCTTTCAATAAGTAAGTCTCTAAATAGTTATTCTTCTAGCTCATTATTATTAAAAGTAAAGGACATGATATTGTGGTGCTGCTGTTAGCTAGCTGGTATTAACCTCGACCACAACTAGGATAGCTAACTAGCTACTGACCTGACATTACATTTATATTTGCATAGGTACAGTGCCTTGCAATTTTGTTGCATTACAACCTGTAACTTAAATTGATTTTTATTTGGATTTAATGTAATGGACATACACAAAATAGTCCACATTTGTGAAGTAAAAAAAAAAAAAAAGTGTTTAAAAATATTATACAAAATAAATAACGGAAAAGTGGTGCGTGCATATTTATTCACCCCCTTTGCTATGAAGCCCCTAAATAAGATCTGGTGCAACCAATTACCTTCAGAAGTCACATAATTAGTTAAATAATAAATAATAATAAATAAATAAATTGGTCATTTAGCAGACGCTCTTATCCAGAGCGACTTACAGGAGCAATTAGGGTTAAAGTGCCTTGCTCAAGGGCACAGACAGATTTTTCACCTAGTCGGCTCGGGATTAGAACCAGCGACCTTTCGGTTACTGGCACAACGCTCTTAACCACTAAGCTACCTGCCGCCCCATAATAAAGTCCACCTGTGCGCAATCTAAGTGTCACATGATCTCAGTATATATACACCTGTTCTGAAAGGCCCCAGAGCCTGCAACACCACTAAGCAAGGGGCACCATGAAGACCAAGCAGCTCTCCAAACAGGTCAGGGACAAAGTTGTGGAGAAGTACAGATCAGGGTTGGGTTATAAAAAAATATCCAAAACTTTGAACATCCCACGGAGCACCATTTAAATCCATTATAAAAAAATTGAAAGAATATGGCACCACAACAAACCTGCCAAGAGAGGTCCGCCCACCAAAGCTCACGGACCAGGCAAGGAGGGCATTAATCAGAGGCAACAGAGACCAAAGATAACCCTGAAGGAGCTGCAAAGCTCCACAGCGGAGATTGGAGTATCTATCCATAGGACCACTTTAAGCCGTACACTCCACAGAGCTTTTGCTTAAAGAAAAAAATAAGCAAACACGTTTGGTGTTCACCAAAAGCCATGTGGGAGACTCCCCAAACATATGGAAGAAGGTACTCTGGTCAGATGAGACTAAAATTGAGCTTTTTGGCCATCAAGGAAAACGTTATGTCTGACACAAACCCAACACCTCTCATCACCCCGAGAACACCACCCCCACAGTGAAGCATGGTGGTGGCAGCATCATGCTGTGGGGATGTTTTTCATCGGCAGGGACTGGGAAACTGGTCAGAATTGAAGGAATGATGGATGGCGCTAAATACAGGGAAATTCTTGAGGGAAACCTGTTTCAGTCTTCCAGAGATTTGAGACTGGGATGGAGGTTCACCTTCCAGCAGGACAATGACCCTAAGCATACTGCTAAAGCAACACTTGAGTGGTTTAAGAGGAAACATTTAAATGTCTTGGAATGGCCTAGTCAAAGCCCAGACCTCAATCCAATTGAGAATCTGTGGTATGACTTAAAGTATGCTGTACACCAGCGGAACCCATCCAACTTAAAGGAGCTGGAGCAGTTTTGCCTTGAAGAATGGGCAAAAATCCCAGTGGCTAGATGTGCCAAGCTTATAGAGACATACCCCAAGAGACTTGCAGCTGTAATTGCTGCAAAAGGTGGCTCTACAAAGTATTGACTTTGGGGGGGGGGGGGGGTGAATAGTAATGCACGCTCAAGTTTTCAGTTTTTTTGTCTTGTTTCTTGTTTGTTTCACAATAAAAAATATTTTGCATCTTCAAAGTGGTAGGCATGTTGTGTAAATCAAATGATACAAACCCCCCAAAAATCCATTTTAATTCCAGATTGTAAGGCAACAAATTAGGAACAATGCCAAGGGGGGTAAATAGTTTTGCAAGCCACTGTACCTGTAGTTAGCTACATAAAAAGTAATGTCAGAATCATAAAGGGGAAATGCCTTGGGCCTAGGCAGACGTTGCCTCCCACAATGTAAACAATGTACCCACATAGACAGCTACACTTTCAGCTAGTTAACGTTCGCTAGTATGCAGCTAGCTAGCTTCGACTGCAATAAAGTAGGATACTGAGGTGACATTTAGCTACATTTCCGATTCTGACATTGCTTTATTATGTACAGGTAGCTACCTAGGTAAATGTATGTCATGTCAGTATCCTAATTGCTGTTGAAGCTAACTACATAGCTACCTTGCTAGCTAACTGGATCCACCAACCTAGGGAAAGTGTAGGCTGGAAGTTTTATGCTGCAAAGTTTACATTGTGGGAGGCAACCCGACTGCCATGGCACGTTTCCCAAAGGGTTCACCTGATTTGAAAAATGGGGTCGTAAGAGAAGCTCTGAATAAAATAAAAATGTGTTCGTAGAACTGCGGTTATGTGCGTAACCTCCGATGTTCCCTACATGTGGTTGTGATAAACAGAGTGCTCTCTGTTTTTCTCCTGCGGTGTGGCTCTAGCTTTTGAGCAGTTGGAGCTATAAGCTATTATGACCGCATTCCTGAAAGCTAAGATTCTCAGGAACACAAATCTGTTTCCCTTTTATGATGCAACTTTGGCTGTTGATTGGGTTACCAATAACTATTTTTATGTCACCACATTCAATAATCAAAAGGTAAGGTGTAAGAGGTCAGTGAATATTCAGTTTCAATTTGTAAGAGGGCAATGAATATTCAGTTTCAATTTGGGAAATGATGGTATGGATTGCAGCTCATATTTTTGTAACGATCCCGGCAGTCTGAGTCGGGTCCTGTCTGGTGACTAGTTTTTCTGTTCGTGATCTCCAGTTTCCCGAGGGTTCGGGAACGCTCCGGGGAGCTCTCTTGATTTCCGCACCTGCATCCCATCAGCAATCTGCACACCTGGTCCTGATCATCACCCTTCTTAGGCTCTGGCCTAACATCCAGCCCCTGCCGGATCGTTAGCCATGAACAGTAGGTTTACCAGAGTATCAGTTTTAGAGCCTAGCGTTAGTTTTGTTGTTTTTTGCACCTTGTTGGTTGGTTGCTTACTTACCCCCGTTTTGTTCCATCTGCAGTCACCCGTCCGGAACCTTCATCCAACCTCTGCCTGGTGGTCGGCGGCTGCCGACCCAGGATGGGATCAGCCACTGCACCCCCAACAACTAATCAACGCCGCCCGCTCTGTTCCCTGGATTATTCAACATCACTCTTGAATTTGTAATAAACACTCACCTTCGTTTCTACTTACCTTGTCCTGGTCTGCTTCTGGGTTCTGGCTTAGCAACTCGTGACAGAACGATCCGGCCAGTAATGAACCCAGCGGACCTGGACTCTGTTCGCCATGCCATTACCCATCAGGAGAAGATGTTGGGCCATCATAGCACGGTACTACAGGAGATCGCGTTGTCAGTTCGGAACCTTTCTACCGGTCTGACGGAGGTCCAGAACCAACGCAAGTTTCCGGTGGAGGATCCACTACCGGTTTCACCCATCTCGCCTGCCGCTTCTGGAGCTGTGTCCTTCCGTGAGCCCAAGGTTCCGACGCCGGATAGATATGAGGGGAGCTGGGAAGATGCCGTTCCTTCCTTATGCAGTGTGGATTAGTGTTCGATCTACAGCCCTACTCTTATGCCACAGACAAGGCTAGGATAGCCTTTGTGATTGCGTTGCTGCGTGGTCGAGCGCTGGAGTGGGCTTCAGCCGTTTGGGAACGACAAGACCCCTGCATGGCTTCATACCAGGGGTTCACGGCCGAGATGAGGAAGCTCTTCGACCATTCCGTCCGAGGGAGGGACGCAGCTAGGCGCCTGTTTTCGCTTCACCAAGGAACTCGCAGCGTGGCCGACTTCGTGATCGAGTTCAAGACGTTGGCTGTGGAGAGTGGGTGGAACGAGGAGTCTCTGCAAGCGGCCTTTTACCAGGGTCTGTCGGAGCAGCTCAAGGATGAGTTGATCTCCTATCCGGAGCCTAGTGACCTGGACAGCTTGGTAGCCTTGTCGATTCGGGTGGATAATCGAGTCCGAGAGCGAAGGAGGGAGAAGCAATGGGGTCCGTCCAATCGATCAGCTTCTCAGTTCCCAGTCGGGTCGGGTGGTGGACCAGAACACGTCGATCATTCTCCACCACAAAGGATTAGTGGAGAGGTCCTCTCTCCCGATTCTGAACCCATGCAAGTGGGGCGGCACGGGTTAACCCAGGAGGAGCGTCAACATAGACGTAAGACCAACTGCTGCCTCTACTGTGGTAGCTCGGGACATTACATCTCCACTTGTTCCCGGCGGTCGTCAAACTGCCCGGCTCGCTAAAGTTGGGAGGACTTTTAGCGAGCCAGTTTCAACCTCTCAGTACCTCTGTCAGACCCCGTTTCCGGCTACCCTTGTGAACAGGAATCAGAGCTTAGCGATTAACGCTTTTATCGATTCAGGTGCCGGTGGAAGCTTTCTTGATGCCGAGTTGGTGGAACAGCTGGGGCTTTCCAAGGAGCAATTGCCGGAAGCCATTGAAGCGACCACTCTGAACGGCAGTAGTCTGGCACGTATCACGATGAGGACTGAACCGGTTAAGATGCGGTTGTCGGGGAATCATTCTGAGATGATTTCATTCTTCATTCTGCCGTCTTCCCATGTTCCTCTGGTCCTTGGATACCCCTGGCTGAAGGAACACAATCCCACGTTCGATTGGGTGACGGGCAAGGTAACGAGTTGGAGCCTTGATTGTCATGCTAACTGTCTCAAGACTGCCTGCCCCCATTCGGTTCCCAGTCAGGTGATTGAGGCTAAACCCCCAGATTTGTCCCTGGTTCCCGAGACATATCACGATTTGGGGGAAGTTTTCAGTAAGCAGAAGGCTCTGTCACTCCCTCCCCACCGACCATATGATTGTGCCATCAACCTGTTCCCTGGAGCTGTCTACCCCAAGGGAAGGTTATACAGTATCTCCCGACCTGAACGTGAGGCTTTGGAGACCTACATCAAGGAGTCCCTAGCTGCTGGTCTCGTTCGTCCCTCGTCATCACCCCCTGGGGGCAGGATTCTTCTTTGTGGGTAAGAAGGATGGCTCTCTTCGACCGTGTATTGATTATCGGGGGTTGAATGACATCACGGTCAAGAACAAGTATCCCCTGCCCTTGATGAGTTCTGCCTTCGACTCCTTACAGGGTGCTACGGTGTTCACCAAGCTAGACCTACGCAATGCGTATCACATGGTCCGGATCAGAGGGGGGACGAGTGGTTGACGGGTTTCAATACACCGATGGGTCACTCGAGTATCAGGTGATGCCGTTTGGACTGACCAATGCTCCAGCGGTATTCCAGAGTATGGTGAACGACGTCCTGAGAGATATGATCGGTCTCTTTGTGTTTGTTTACCTGGATGACATTCTGATCTTCTCGAAGGAACCTTCCGACCACGTCCAGCATGTCCGGCAGGTTCTGCAGCGATTGTTGGAGAATCGCCTGTTCGTGAAGGCCGAGAAGTGCGAGTTTCACGCCCACACGACATCCTTTCTCGGGTACATCATCTCCAGGGGAGAGATTAGGATGGACCAGGAGAAGGTTAGAGCGGTTCTGGAATGGGCCCAGCCCGGTACGAGATTGCAGCTCCAGAGATTTTTGGGGTTTGCGAATTTCTACCGCAGATTCATCCGGGATTACAGCCGTGTGGCCGCTCCGTTAACTGCCTTGACTTCCAGTATCAGGACCTTCAAGTGGAATCCGGAGGCGGATCGAGCGTTTCTGGATTTGAAGAGGCGATTCACCAACGCTCCGATTCTCTCTCAACCGGACACGGCCCGTCAGTTCGTCGTTGAAGTGGACGCGTCTGATGTGGGAGTTGGCGCCATCCTGTTGCAGCGATGCTCCACGGACAGTAAACTCCATCCCTGCGCCTACTACTCTCGTCGCCTTTCGCCTGCGGAGAGGAATTACGATGTGGGTAACCGGGAGCTTCTCGCGGTGAAACTTGCCTTGGAGGAGTGGCGCCACTGGTTGGAGGGGCGGAGCAACCGTTTATTGTCTGGACTGACCACAAGAATCTTGCTTACGTGCAATCGGCTAAACGTCTCAACTCCCGTCAGGCCAGGTGGGCGTTGTTTTTCGGACGATTCAAGTTTTCCCCTGACGTTCCGACCTGGATCTAAGAACGGCAAGGCGGACGCCTTGTCCCGGATGTTCTCCAAGACGGAGGAGAGTGGGTCCAAGACCGAGACAATTCTCCCCCGGAACTGCGTCGTGGGAGCAGTTATGTGGAAGATTGAGGAGGAGGTGCTGGCGGCCCTTCGGACTCAGCCCGGTCCCGGTAACGGTCCACCCGGTCGGTTGTTTGTGCCTGAGTCGGTTCGTCCTGCTGTCCTCAAATGGTCCCACGCCAGCAAGATGGCTTGTCACCCTGGCGTGGCTCGGACAATGGCGTTTCTTCGCAGACGTTTTTGGTGGCCTGCCATGGCCGAGGAT
This sequence comes from Coregonus clupeaformis, assembly GCF_020615455.1. Lineage (NCBI taxonomy): Eukaryota > Metazoa > Chordata > Actinopteri > Salmoniformes > Salmonidae > Coregonus > Coregonus clupeaformis. The sequence goes on from NC_059200.1 coordinate 35,804,637, forward strand.
ACTCGGGGTTTTGTTGCTGCCTGTCCAGTGTGTGCACAGAATAAGAGTACCAATCGGCCCAGCTCTGGACTACTTCACCCTCTTCCTATTCCCCGGCGACCATGGTCGCATCCTGGCCCTGGACTTCGTCACTGGGTTGCCCGCTTCTGAGGGGAACACGGTCGTTCTGACTATCGTGGACAGATTCAGCAAGTTCGCCCACTTTGTGCCAATTGCCAAGCTTCCCTCTGCCTCGGAGACGTCCGAGATCCTGGTTAGGGAGGTTTTCAGGGTCCACGGGTTGCCCAGTGATATCGTTTCCGACCGTGGCCCTCAGTTTACCTCTGCTGTCTGGAAGTCCTTCTGTTTGGCCATTGGAGCTACAGTCAGTCTCACATCTGGTTTTCACCCCCAATCCAATGGTCAGGCGGAGAGAGCCAACCAGAAGATGGAATCCACGCTACGCTGTCTGGTCTCTTCCAACCCCACCTCCTGGGTCTCTCAGTTGCCTTGGGTTGAGTATGCCCACAATACTCTCCCTACATCTGCCACTGGGATGTCTCCCTTCCAGTGCCTGTATGGCTACCAACCTCCCCTGTTCCCTTCTCAGGAGAGGGAGCTCTCAGTGCCTTCTGTTCAGGCCCATATTCGCCGTTGCCACCGGACCTGGCATCGGGCCAGAAAGGCACTCCTTAGAGTTTCGGACCGGTATCAGCTCCAGGCGAATCGTCGCCGGATCCCCGCTCCCACCTATACCATCGGAGATAGGGTTTGGTTGGCCACACGGGATCTTCCGTTACGGACTGAGTCTAGGAAGTTGTTACCGAAGTTCATTGGTCCGTTTGTGGTGGAGAAGGTGATCAATCCAGTGGCAGTACGACTCAAACTACCGAGGACGCTCAGAGTCCATCCCACCTTTCATGTCTCCTGCCTCAAGCCTGTCTTCCTCAGTCCTCTGTTGCCTCCTCCGCCTCCTCCTCCTCCTCCTCGGATGATCGGAGGTGGTCCTGCCTACACGGTGCGTCGCATCATGGATTCCAGACGAGCGGGGCCGGGGTTTCCAGTATCTCGTGGACTGGGAGGGGTATGGTCCTGAAGAGAGGAGTTGGATTCCGCGGCGACAGGTCCTAGATGCTGACCTCATCAGTGACTTCTACCGCCTCCATCCTGGCGCTCCGGGAGTCCGCCCGGTGGCGTTGGTCGGAGGGGGGGTACTGTAACGATCCCGGCAGTCTGAGTCGGGTCCTGTCTGGTGACTAGTTTTTCTGTTCGTGATCTCCAGTTTCCCGAGGGTTCGGGAACGCTCCGGGAGCTCTCTTGATTTCCGCACCTGCATCCCATCAGCAATCTGCACACCTGGTCCTGATCATCACCCTTCTTAGGCTCTGGCCTAACATCCAGCCCCTGCCGGATCGTTAGCCATGAACAGTAGGTTTACCAGAGTATCAGTTTTAGAGCCTAGCGTTAGTTTTGTTGTTTTTTGCACCTTGTTGGTTGGTTGCTTACTTACCCCCGTTTTGTTCCATCTGCAGTCACCCGTCCGGAACCTTCATCCAACCTCTGCCTGGTGGTCGGCGGCTGCCGACCCAGGATGGGATCAGCCACTGCACCCCCAACAACTAATCAACGCCGCCCGCTCTGTTCCCTGGATTATTCAACATCACTCTTGAATTTGTAATAAACACTCACCTTCGTTTCTACTTACCTTGTCCTGGTCTGCTTCTGGGTTCTGGCTTAGCAACTCGTGACAATTTTGTTCATCTGTCCATTTCTTCATGCAGACAAGCTCCCAAACCCATCCAGGATGGGTTCCCTGGGCATCCCGGGAACTCCTGGTGGATGCGATGGACTATGCAGGCTGCAGCACCACTCTGTTCTATATATTGGAGCTCCACCCACAGAGGGGCTCTGCTCCTAGTGGTTTACCCCGCTACCTAGGTAGCCAATAGCTGAAAAGAATTCAGTACACGCTCCCCAGCCAATGGGAGCACACTAGCTCTAGATAATGGGGCTAAACCCTAGAATCAGCCTCCCTTTATCTTCAACTCGACTGATCGATAGCAGAACTACACGCAAGACACAAGACTATTCCCGCCACCGCTGAATCATCTCTTCACGGCGTCGTCTAAATGAGCAAGTTACTTCATCCTCCGAAGCCCTTTTAATGGCAGTGCCACTGCGCTTCCGTCTCGTTCTCTTTGGACTACCCCTAGTGTCCTACCTGTGCCCTACTGCCGTTAAAGGAAAGTCGGTGTTGTCCACATGGACGACCTACCGCCACTGACCCAAGGACCCGGCCCCTCCTCCCCCTCCAGGGAGCATGTGTATGGCCAGGGGAACCCTCCTTCAGATGACGACGAGCGCTCGAGCCTCTCTGCGTTCCTAGTTTCACGGGATCATTGAGAGCTTCTAGGCGCCATGCTGTCCACAGTGGGTCAGCCAAAGATAGCAGTAATGTTGGATTAAGCAAAACTGGCGCACCCTGGCCCAGTCAGCAGATTGTCTACATGGGATTACCATGACTATGACGGCCCGGATTTCAGACCCACGAATCAGCCCTAAGTCGGTTTCACCTGACGCGCACTGTGATGGTGCTCTCCATCATGTCCCTATTGGGCTTCATGTCGGCGGCTAACACTGTGGTCCCGCTGGGACTTTTACACATGCGCCGGCTTCAGCGGTGGTTCGCCCGCCTACGGCTAGACCCTCTGCGTCATCGCCAGCTGGTGATACCCTGCTCGCTCAGAGCAGATCTGGACCATTTTCAAACTGCTGGCACAGGTTAGAGCGGAGAGGATGTCTGTCTTTCTGATAGCTCTCGACTACCCGTGTGCTCCATGATTCACGGAGATGGTTCAGTCTCAACTCCTTGGTCAATTCCACATCGCCAGTATGCTCCGTCTCAGGCTGGCGGTACCATAGGGCTGTGGCCCATACTCAGTGGCCAGCCTCTGAGGGTTTGGTCCCTGAGAGGGACAGGCTACTGCGCCTGTCGCTTATCATCTGCCGTTATCGGCAAGATACAGGAAGCGCAGACTAGCTCCACGTCCAAAGGGGGAGAGAGATGAGCGACTACATCGCCTGTGCCCTGTGCATGCTATGTGGAACGCACAGCAGCGTTTAGGTCATCGCCTCAGCTACTGGTGTGCTAAGGCGCTGCGGTGCTAGGTAAGCCACTCTCCAAGCAGCGGTTGTCTCACTGACTTTGCGATGGCATCAAGTTAGCCTACAAGACGACGAGCGTCCCTTCCCTGTTGGCATCAGGGCTCATTCCACCCATGGAATGGTGGCCTCCTCTGCCCTTTACTGTTGAGCGTTAAAAACCCAGCAGCGTTGCAGTTCTTGACACACTCAAACTAGTGTGCCTGGCACCTACTACCATACCCCATTCAATGGCACTTAAATATTTCGTCTTGCCCATTCACCCTCTGAACAGCACACATACACAATCCATGTCTCAATTGTCTCAAGGCTTAAAAATCATTCTTTAACCTGTCTCCTCCCCTTCATCTACACTGATTGAAGTGGATTTAACAGGTGACATCAATAAGGGATCATAGCGTTCAACTGGATTCACCTGGTCAGTCTACGTCATGGAAAGAGCAGGTGTTCCTAATGTTTTGTACACTCAGTGTATTATGGAGTTATATAAATAAATAAAACACACTCAGTGAGTTAAAGTGATGATTTAAACATTATATTAAAAAGACTGCATGGGGGCTTTAAGAGCAGAACCTGACACTATGTAACGCTAAAAGATAAAGCACTCTCAACTGACAGTCCCTTAACTTATTAATACCGCCAAGACAGGCTAGGCTGTCTGAGACTGCGGCTAAATAAAAAGTGAGCACTATCGGGAGGCTGGATATAACGTAAATGATGGAGGGAGGAAGAGAGAGCTTTGTAAGGATATCCGTCCCTATCACAAAGACACAGCTCTTTTAGGGATTCACAATGCACCGCCAATGTGTCTGAATGGCAACTAGCCAGATGTCGTGCCTAAGTCCAGATGCCACAACAGACACCTTTGTAACTCTCAAAGTGTCTGGCGAGGAGACATTGGGTACAACATTTATGTGCTACAAGCTGAAATGTTGGGATTTTTTATTGTATTCTTTGGTCAAGAGCAGTCCAGTTTATGAGTGTGGGAATATAGTCCTAACAGCCAGACAGTCACCTTCTATCCCCAGTGGCCCAGAACGTTCCCTGGTAATACTTGACAATAGCAGAGAACATGCCAGATGCAAGCCATATAATTAGTTTTCTTTGTTGTTTACAATAAAAAACATATAGGCCTAGAAGTCTAACATGTTTCCAGTCCTAATATACTACAGAAAATGAAAAGGTTTATTTCAAAAGTAGGAGGTGTGGTGGGGGGATATGACAAGGGAATCAAATACAATCACTCTAGCTCTCAAAAATAGTAATCTCAGTGCTGTATACCTCATGCCATAGCACAAAACTCTTTTTTTTAAACAATATGTTCCCCCTTTTTATTAAATGTGCGTTTCTTGCTGCTCTGCTGACAGTCAGGGTTTTCTATTTAAAGAGCTGAGAGTTAGTGTGTGGGACAAAATCAAAGCTCTTTTTCTCCAACTGTAATCCAGCTTTCGGAGCTAGCAGTTTATATGATGACTGCCCCAGCTGCCAATGTTACATCATGTTATTGAGATCGTAAAAGATCTGTACCATGCTAAACAACAGTAAAACACCTTCTGCACAGACCTCTTCCTCATTCCCAAACCTTTTATTGGGCTCTATGTGAGACAAAATACTTTTAAAGATGCAATATGCAGAAATCGCTCCGCCATTTCCTGGTTGCAAAAATTCTAATAGTTCGCCTAATTTCAGTTTGTGACAAAACTATCAGCCATTGTCTATAGAATCATTGTGCCATCTATTTTCCATAACCAAAAATATTGTATTTTCAGCTGTTTGAAGCTGGTGTACAAAACCGAAAGTCAAAAACTAAACTTAAGAATGGGAAGCACAGAAATGGAATACATAGAACAGATAGATCTAGTGCTTCTTAAACTTGCTTTCAATGAGAATGACAGATCTGTAACACACATTTCTATGTGAATTTGGAAGGGTCGCCCAAAAAGTAACATATTGTAGCTTTAAATGAGAATCACTAATGTGTTTTTTTTAATGCAAGATTTCACTGTACTTTTTGTGAAAACCATAACCCTGTTTGGATTTTGTTTTAACTTAATTCAACCCTTGACTGTAAAAGTGAATAACTATGCTATGTATGAAAGCTCTGTGGGCTCCATGGAGTTCAAGCAGGCAGAGAAGGGAGTGAAAATAACCTCTTCAAAGCAAACAGCCTTATTTGGATAATAACTTAACGAGGTCCAGATTGGCCAAAGGGGATCCATTTTAAGTGTCAAGGCAAATTCATCAATCTCTCTCTGTCTCTTGGTAGCCAGGCCCATAGGTGTCACGTTGTCAGCACAGTGTTGACAAGCAATGCATTAACATTGTTTTCCAAGCAAAGTAATTGGCCTGATCTGTATCTTACTGCTCGTTGGCCACGTTTGTTTTAGGAACATGTCAGGTTTTTTCGGAGGATCGGGTCAAGCCGTTCGTCTTGTACCGAGAAGTAGAAGGGCACGTGTCGATGTGTGGGAGTTGAACCAACCTAAAGACTTTCATTTAAATTAGTTTATTCTTTCTTTAAACATTCCGTAAGGGAGGATTGAACAGTGCACTTTATTATTTGTGTTGATCCTCTGGGCCCAGTTTTTAAAAGGTTATCTGTTCGGATTTCGGCAATCTGATAGGATTAAATGCATAGAAATAGAATGAATAGAACATGGCATCATTGACTTGAATGGGGACGCCCATCCTATTCATTCAATTTTTTGGCATTTAATCCTATCCGATTGCTGAAATCCGATCAGATAACTGTTGAAAAACGCTTACAATATTGTAGCCAATCCAACTCCACATACAGATTATGACAGTAAGGTCTGTGGGTTGAATAAAACCAGTGCCTCTGTACACAAGCATATGAGTTCTCAGCATTATTGTTTTTTTAGGAATCAGTCAAAGACCTTGATATTCTGAACATGTCATTCTATCAAATAGGAAATCCTTATTCGATCCGTAAGGAAGCAGATTCTTTATTCAGCTTTGTTTGTTTTATATGTCCATGAAGCAGGAGCGCTATATATAGATGGTCACTGGTAAATTGTCACGACTTACTGGAGGGGATGGGTATGGATTACTTACATGCCCACTTTTGCCAATGATGCCCAATTGCCCAGAGACAACACGTTGTGGTCCGTCCCCAGCTGCCATGTGGACATTTGTCGTCAAGTTTGCATATGGGTGCAACGCACGCACATTTCGCTCGACAAATAGAAGTGAAAATGGGCTTCCATAATGGTCACTTCTGCTGCCAGTCACCGTTAAACTACTGGTGTTGATGAGTACATTAACTAAGTAGATAGCTGGTACTAGCTAGTTAGTAGCTACTTAAGGAATAAGGCCCGAGGGGATGTGGTATATGGCTAATATACCACGGCTAAGGGCTGTTCTTACGCACAACGCAACGCGGAGTGCCTGGATACAGCCCTTAGCCATGGTATATTGGCAATATATCACAAACCCCTGAGGTGCCTTATTGCTATTATAAACTGGTTACCAACATAATTAGAGCAGTCAAAATAAATGTTGTGTCATACCCGTGGTATACGGTCTGATATACCATGGCTTTCAGGGCTCGAACCACCGAGTTTATAATTTTGGTTATACAACCTTATTTGATAATTCTAGCGAGCCAGGCTAGCTATGATGCCACAGATGAAAGGGAAATTATACTGTAGCTAGCTAGCTAAATACATCAAGCTAATGTGTAATGTCATGTAGCATGTCAGAGGAAGATGTGCATAGCTAGCCATCTTGCTTACAACAGCTAACTGTAGCCCATTGCCATTTGGGGTCAATACAGGGCAGGCACTTGGATACTAGCTCACTAGCTCAAATCAAATTTTATTAATCACATGCTTTATAAACAACAGGTGTAGACTAATAGTGAAATGCTTACTTACAGACCCTTCCTAACAATGCAGAGAGAAAGAAAATAGCCGTACAATAATGTTTAAACTCGAACTGGCTAGCTAACATTAGCTATCTAGCCAACTAATTTCAACTCGGAAAAAGATATGCACCTGTCCATAACCTGTAATACACTACATAGATGTAAGGGACTTAATCACCCACTGAAAACTTGAAGACAGAACCTCACCAAGAGAGCTGTGCATGTCAGTTTGTGGTTAGACAGCCAAATAGACTAATAGAATGCCATTCTAGTTTACATTTACGTCATTTAGCAGACGCTCTTATCCAGAGCGACTTACAAATTGGTGCATTCACCTTATAGCCAGTGGGATAATCACTTTACAATATGTTTTTTTTTGGGGGGGGTGGAGTAAGGGATTACTTTATCCTATCCCAGGTATTCCTTAAAGAGGTGGGGTTTCAAGTGTCTCCGGAAGGTGGTGAGTGACTCCGCCGTCCTGGCGTCGTGAGGGAGCTTGTTCCACCATTGGGGTGCCAGAGCAGCGAACAGTTTTGACTGGGCTGAGCGGGAACTGTGCTTCCGCAGAGGTAGGGGGGCCAGCAGGCCAGAGGTGGATGAACGCAATGCCCTCGTTTGGGTGTAGGGACTGATCAAAGCCTGAAGGTACGGAGGTGCCGTTCAACTCACAGCTCCGTAGGCAAGCACCATGGTCTTGTAGCAGATGCGAGCTTCAACTGGAAGTCAGTGGAGTGTGCGGAGGAGCGGGGTGACGTGAGAGAACTTGGGAAGGTTGAACACCAGATGGGCTGCGGCATTCTGGATGAGTTGTAGGGGTTTAATGGCACAGGCAGGGAGCCCAGCCAACAACGAGTTACAGTAATCCAGATGGGAGATGACAAGTGCCTGGATTAGGACCTGTGCCGCTTCCTGTGTAAGGCAGGGTCGTACTCTCCGAATGTTGTAGAGCATGGACCTACAGGATCGGGTCACCGCCTTAATGTTAGCGGAGAACGACAGGGTGTTGCCCAGGGTCACGCCAAGGCTTTTTGCACACTGGGAGGAGGACACAACGGAGTTGTCAACCGTGATGGCGAGATCATGGAATGGGCAGTCCTTCCCCGGGAGGAAGAGCAGCTCCGTCTTGCCGAGGTTCAGCTTGAGGTGGTGATCCGTCATCCACACTGATATGTCTGCCAGACATGCAGAGATGCGATTCGCCACCTGGTTATCAGAAGGGAGAAAGGAAAAGATTAGTTGTGTGTCATCTGCGTAGCAATGATAGGAGAGGCCATGTGAGGATATGACAGAGCCAAGTGACTTGTTGTATAGCGAGAATAGGAGAGGGCCTAGAACTGAGCACTGGGGGACACCAGTGGTGAGAGCACGTGGTGCGGAGACAGATTCTCGCCACGCCACTTGGTAGGAGCGACCTGTGAGGTAGGACGCAATCCAAGAGTGAGCCACGCCGGAGATGCCCAACTCGGAGAGGGTGGAGAGGAGGATCTGATGGTTCACAGTATCAAAGGCAGCAGACAGGTCTAGAAGGACAAGAGCAGAGGAGAGAGAGTTAGCTTTAGTTCTCTCCATAACAAAGCTAGCTTAGCTTACCTCGTTGTACTCACTACTGCCCTTGTTTGTTGTGATTGAATGGCAAAGACACACCCAAGAAACACCAACATTAAACCACACTCCCAAGACAACTCTTATTTACCTTCAGTCAAGGCCGCTAGCATTTGTTAATGAGCATTGATGAAAAACAAGGCCAAATCAGGAAGTGCAGTCACCCTTTAATAGCCTGCAGTTAGCCCTGTCCTTCCCCGCAGTGACTCTCTCAAGTGTTCCTACTTGCAGGTATGATTTATTCATATATTTTTGTGTTTGGAGCTCTTACTGCTTATCCCAATGAAAAATAAAGTGGTTTAGGGATAACAACGATAATTCTGTCCTGCCAGGTTTGTATGTGGGGGCAGCTTAATGGTCACAGTGCACAAACACATTGCCAATCTACAGGTAACTGCCAAAATATGGGAAGCAACAACCTAAAATGTCTTACTAGGGCATTGGGCCACCACGAGCCAGAACAGCTTCAATGCAACTTGGCATAGATTCTACAAATGTCTGGAACTCTATTTGAGGGATGCGACACAATTCCTCCATGAGAAATTCCATAATTTGGTGTTTCATTGGTGGTGGAGGAAAATGCTGTCTCAGGCGCCACTCTAGATTCTCCCATAATTGTTCAATTGGGTTGAGATCTGGTGACTGAGATGGCCATGGCATATGGTTTACATCATTTTCATATTTGAGTGAATGCTCTAACAATGGAAATACATGTCCTCAGAGATGGAAGGCAGGTTAGATGAGACGAGATCAGGATGGACCATTCTAGCCAATAAGAGGGCAGATAACGTGTGTGAACAACAGGACAGAGATAGATAGAGGAATCATCTTTGTATCTGTGCCATCATGGGCAGTGCCATTGAGGCTATCTGCATTTTAAATTAGAACATTTTCTTCTTCTTTACTGGCTGATTGCTCCCAACTCATAGGAATCCCCACCCACTTGACTAATTTAAAATGGTGGAAGCCCTCAATGGCATTGTCCATGCTAAAACGGGTTATATCAGGTTGTATGAAAAAAAATGTATGCACTTACTAACTGTAAGTAGCTCTGGATAAGAGCATCTGCTAAATGACTAAAAATGTAAAAAATGTAAAAATACAATTGATGAGTCCTCTATCTCTATGACAACAGGTACAACTCCTAAATAAAGTTGTTTTTTTCAAAGTTGCCGAATTGCAACGTGCGTCCACTTATCAGTGCATTCGTAACAACCCAACCATTATGAAACTTCTATTAGATCAAATAAGCCTCACATAGCAAATTAGCAATTACATGTGACCAAATTCAACACTCTCTCATTGACCTCCATCCAAACATTCCTCACTTCATGGACTTATTTTCGTGGACAGATTTTTGGCAGAGAAAAACCTCTAACTTCACCTCTTCCTCTCTGGGCATAGCCATGGTAGCCAAAATAATTGCCTGCCAGCATTTTTATACATGACCCTCAGCATGATGGGATGTTAATTACTTAATTAACTCAGGAATCACACCTGTGTGGAAGCACCTGCTTTCAATATATTTTGTGTCCCTCATTTACTCAAGTGTTTGCATTATTTTGGCAGTTACCTGTACTAGTTCATACACTGGTACTGTGGCATAGTCCAGGGCTGCCTTGCTCTTGTTGAGACCACAGGAATGTCAATAAATACTCAACATACAACTCTTTGTAGATATCTCTTGATAACGTGCCTCATGTCCTGTGTTTTTTGCACCTGGTAGTTATCAGGTAGGCCAGCTACTCACTTATACATGCACCTATATATCTATATGAAGAGCATACTCTACTGCATACTCTTTGTGCTAGCTTTTATGCATTGATCAGTTCATACAATGGTTTGAGAACTGTCTGACTGTCTGTAGCCTGTCATGCCGGTGGAAAATGCAGTGCTCTCAATCAAATGAATGAAAATCTCCTCTCAGTGCAGCGCAAGTTTAACAATCTCATTTTGGCGGTTGTCATCCAATTACCTTGACAACTTATTGAGGGCTGCAGACATAAACAGGATAATTTCAACTGCAGCCGTGAGCTATCCATAAAGGGGGACTGCGATATGATTATCTAGAGCCTCCCATACAAATTATTGGCATGGCAACAAATGGATTCTCCTTCGTTAATATAGATTTATTTGTGTAGCCCATGCCCTTATCAAAGGTGATGTTAAATGCCCACAATGAAATGGCCGCTTATGCAATCAAGCAATGTAACTACCGAGGTCATAGCTTTATCTGCTGAAATGGAAAGAGACAATGTGTCTGGATGAGCTGTATGGGAAATTACACTGGTTCAGATTCTACGAGACCAAACTTTCTGTTTCTAAGGCCCTCGGTGTAAAAACATACTCAGACATACAGTGGGGAAAAAAAGTATTTAGTCAACCACCAATTGTGCAAGTTCTCCCACTTAAAAAGATGAGAGAGGCCTGTAATTTTCATCATAGGTACACGTTAACTATGACAGACAAATAGAGAAAAACAATTCCAGAAAATCACATTGTAGGATTTTTTATGAATTTATTTGCAAATTATGGTGGAAAATAAGTATTTGGTCACCTACAAACAAGCAAGATTTCTGGCTCTCACAGACCTGTAACTTCTTCTTTAAGAGGCTCCTCTGTCCTCCACTCGTTACCTGTATTAATGGCACCTGTTTGAACTTGTTATCAGTATAAAAGACACCTGTCCACAACCTCAAACAGTCACACTCCAAACTCCACTATGGCCAAGACCAAAGAGCTGTCAAAGGACACCAGAAACAAAATTGTAGACCTGCACCAGGCTGGGAAAACTGAATCTGCAATAGGTAAGCAGCTTGGTTTGAAGAAATCAACTGTGGGAGCAATTATTAGGAAATGGAAGACATACAAGACCACTGATAATCTCCCTCGATCTGGGGCTCCACGCAAGATCTCACCCCGTGGGGTCAAAATGATCACAACAAAAATCCCAGAACCACACGGGGGGACCTAGTGAATGACCTTCAGAGAGCTGGGACCAAAGCCTACCATCAGTAACACACTACGCCGCCAGGGACTCAAATCTTGCAGTGCCAGACGTGTCCCCCTGCTTAAGCCAGTACATGTCCAGGCCCGTCTGAAGTTTGCTAGAGTGCATTTGGATGATCCGGAAGAGGATTGGGAGAATGTCATATGGTCAGATGAAACCAAAATATAACTTTTTGGTAAAAACTCAACTCGTCGTGTTTGGAGGACAAAGAATGCTGAGTTGCATCCAAAGAACACCATACCTACTGTGAAGCATGGGGGTGGAAACATCATGCTTTGGTGCTGTTTTTCTGCAAAGGGACCAGGACGACTGATCCGTGTAAAGGAAAGAATTAATGGGGCCATGTATCGTGAGATTTGAATGAAAACCTCCTTCCATCAGCAAGGGCATTGAAGATGAAACGTGGCTGGGTCTTTCAGCATGACAATGATCCCAAACACACCGCCCGGGCAACGAAGGAGTGGCTTCGTAAGAAGCATTTCAAGGTCCTGGAGTGGCCTAGCCAGTCTCCAGATCTCAACCCCATAGAAAATCTTTGGAGGGAGTTGAAAATCCGTGTTGCCCAGCGACAGCCCCAAAACATCACTGCTCTAGAGGAGATCTGCATGGAGGAATGGGCCAAAATACCAGCAACAGTGTGTGAAAACCTTGTGAAGACTTACAGAAAACGTTTGACCTGTGTCATTGCCAACAAAGGGTATATAACAAAGTATTGAGAAACTTTTGTTATTGACCAAATACTTATTTTCCACCTTAATTTGCAAATAAATTCATTAAAAATCCTACAATGTGATTTTCTGGATTTTTTTTCTCATTTTGTCTGTCATAGTTGACGTGTACCTATGATGAAAATTACAGGCCTCTCTCATCTTTTTAAGTGGGAGAACTTGCACAATTGGTGGCTGACTAAATACTTTTTTTCCCCCACTGTAATTGTCCTAGCCTAGTTGAACTCCTTTCCTCTCCCTTTGCGAGAGAGTGAATCAAGATGGTAATGTCATCAGAAAAATATTCTGCTTCTAATTGTAAATAATTCAATGATTCAATTAAGGCATGCTCTGTCACTGACACTCTGCCCACAGCATAATGATGTCTCCTCTCGGTTGTCATTAGCATGATTTTTAAAAAATCTGTCATGAATATTACATTGGTGTTTACTTTTCATAATTTTATTTTTTTAAACAAGAAATTAAAAGGAATGAGAAAGTATGAGAGGAATGCTAACTACAATCTCTAACATGGAAATAGTTAAATGACAGAGGAGGAGCAAAGCTGGGTTCAAATACTATTTAGGGTATTTCAATTACTTTCAAAGACATTTGAAAGTATAAAGAAATGTTTTATTTGGAAAGACAAGTAGTTGACTATTGGAATGTATACTCCCCTATGTATTTATTTGGACAGTGAAGCTAAACATTTTATTTTGGCTCTATACTCCAGCATTTTGGATTTGAGAAAATGTTTTATACGAGGCGACAGTACAGAATGTCACCTTCTATTTGAGGGTATGTTCATACATATCTGTTTTACCGTTTAGAAATGAAAGCACTTCTGTATCTAGTCCCCCCATTTTGAAGGTGTTATAAGTATTTGGACAAACTGAAGATCTCGTACAACACTGTGTACTACTCCCTTCACAGAACAGCGCAAACTCGCTCTAACCAGAATAGAAAGAGGAGTGGGAGGCCCCGGTACACAACTGAGCAAGAGGACAAATACATTAGTGTCTAGTTTGAGAAACAGGCGCCTCACAGGTCCTCAACTGGCAGCTTCATTAAATAGTACCCGCAAAACAAAAGTCTCGACGTCAACAGTGAAGAGGCGACTCCGGGATGCTGACCTTCTAGTCAGAGTTGCAAAGAAAAAGCCATTTCTCAAACTGCCCATTTTAATACTTTATTTTTATTGGCTAAGGTGTACGTAAACCTCCGACTTCAACTGTGTATATAGAGTTGAAGTCGGAAGTTTACATACACCTTAGCCAAATACATTTAAACTCAGTTATTCACAATTCCTGACATTTAATCCTTGTAACAATTCCCTGTCTTAGGTCAGTGAGGATCACCACTTTATTTTAAGAATGTGAAATGTCAGAATAATAGTAGAGAGAATGATTTATTTCAGCTTTTATTTCTTTCATCACATTCCCAGTGGTTCAGAAGTTTACATACACTCAATTAGTATTTGGTAGCATTGCCTTTAAATTGTTTAACTTGGGTCAAACGTTTCAGGTAGCCTTCCACAAGCTTCCCACAATAAGTTGGGTGAATTTTTGCCCATTCCTCCTGACAGAGCTGGTGTAACGGAGTCAGGTTTGTAGGCCTCCTTGCTCGCACACGCTTTTTCAGTTCTGTCCACAAATGTTTTATAGGTTTGAGGTCAGGGCTTTGTGATGGCCACTTCCTGACTGATGTCTTGAGATGTTGCTTCAATATATACACATATTTTCCTTCCTCGTGATGCCATCTATTTTGGGAAGTACACCAGTCCCTCCTGCAGCAAAGCATCCCCACAGCATGATGCTGCCACCCCCGTGCTTCACGGTTGGGATGGTGTTCTTCGGCTTGAAAGTAACCCCCTTTTTCCTCCAAACATAACGATGGTCATTATGGCCAAACAGTTTCTCCAAAAAGTACGATCTTTGTCCCCATGTGCAGTTGCAAACTGTAGTCTGGCTTTTTTATGGTGGTTTTGGAGCAGTGGCTTCTTCCTTGCTGAGCGGCATTTCAGGTTATGTCAATACAGGACTAGTTTTTACTGTGGATATAGATACTTTTGTACCTGTTTCCTCCAGCATCTTCACAAGGTCCTTTGCTGTTGTTCTGGGATTGATTTGCACTTTTCGCACCAAAGTACGTTCATCTCTAGGAGACAGAACGCGTCTCCTTCCTGAGCGGTTTGACGGCTGCGTGGTCCCATGGTGTTTATGCTTGTGTACTACTGTTTGTACAGATGAACATGGTACCTTCAGGCATTTGGAAATTGCTCCCAAGGATGAAACAAGACTTGTGGAGGTCTACGATTTTTTTCTGAGGTCTTGGCTGATTTCTTTTGATTTTCCCATGATGTCAAGCAAAGAGGCACTGAGTTTGAAGGTATGCCTTGAAATACATCCACAGGTACACCTCCAATTGACTCAAATGATGTCAATTAGCCTATCAGACGCTTCTATAGCCATGACATCATTTTCTGGAATTTTCCAAGCTGTTTAAAGGCACAGTCAACTTAGTGTATGTAAACTTCTGACCCACTGGATTTGTGATACAGTGAATTATAAGTGAAATAATCTGTCTGTAAACAATTGTTGGAAAGATGACTTGTGTCATGCACAAAGTAGATGTCCTAACCGACTTGCCAAAACTATAGTTTGTTAACAAGAAATTTGTGGAGTGGTTGAAAAACGAGTTAATGATTCCAACCGAAGTGTATGTAAACTTCTGACTTCAACTGTATATATATATATATATATATATATATATATATACACTGCTCAAAAAAATAAAGGGAACACTTAAACAACACAATGTAACTCCAAGTCAATCACACTTCTGTGAAATCAAACTGTCCACTTAGGAAGCAACACTGATTGACAATACATTTCACATGCTGTTGTGCAAATGGAATAGACAACAGGTGGAAATTATAGGCAATTAGCAAGACACCCCCAATAAAGAAGTGGTTCTGCAGGTTGTGACCACAGACCACTTCTCAGTTCCCATGCTTCCTGGTTGATGTTTTGGTCACTTTTGAATGCTGGTGGTGCTTTCACTCTAGTGGTAGCATGAGACAGAGTCTACAACCCACACAAGTGGCTCAGGTAGTGCAGCTCATCCAGGATGGCACATCAATGCGAGCTGTGGCAAGAAGGTTTGCTGTGTCTGTCAGCATAGTGTCCAGAGCATGAAGGCGCTACCAGGAGACAGGCCAGTACATCAGGAGACGTGGAGGAGGCCGTAGGAGGGCAACAACCCAGCAGCAGGACCGCTACCTCCGCCTTTGTGCAAGGAGGAGCAGGAGGAGCACTGCCAGAGCCCTGCAAAATGACCTCCAGCAGGCCACAAATGTGCATGTGTCTGCTCAAACGGTCAGGAAACAGACTCCATGAGGGTGGTATGAGGGCCCGACGTCCACAGGTGGGGGGTTGTGCTTACAGCCCAACACCGTGCAGGACGTTTGGCATTCGCCAGAGAACACCAAGATTGGCAAATTCGCCACTGGCGCCCTGTGCTCTTCACAGATGAAAGCAGGTTCACACTGAGCACGTGACAGACGTGACAGAGTCTGGAGACGCCGTGGAGAACGTTCTGCTGCCTGCAACATCCTCCAGCATGACCGGTTTGGCGGTGGGTCAGTCATGGTGTGGGGTGGCATTTCTTTGGGGGGCCGCACAGCCCTCCATGTGCTCGCCAGAGGTAGCCTGACTGCCATTAGGTACCGAGATGAGATCCTCAGACCCCTTGTGAGACCATATGCTGGTGCGGTTGGCCCTGGGTTCCTCCTAATGCAAGACAATGCTAGACCTCATGTGGCTGGAGTGTGACAGCAGTTCCTACAAGAGGAAGGCATTGATGCTATGGACTGGCCCGCCCGTTCACCAGACCTGAATCCAATTGAGCACATCTGGGACATCATGTCTCGCTCCATCCACCAACGCCACGTTGCACCACAGACTGTCCAGGAGTTGGCGGATGCTTTAGTCCAGGTCTGGGAGGAGATCCCTCAGGAGACCATCCGCCACCTCATCAGGAGCATGCCCAGGCGTTGTAGGGAGGTCATACAGGCACGTGGAGGCCACACACACTACTGAGCCTCATTTTGACTTGTTTTAAGGACATTACATCAAAGTTGGATCAGCCTGTAGTGTGGTTTTCCACTTTAATTTTGAGGGTGACTCCAAATCCAGACCTCCATGGGTTGATACATTTGATTTCCATTGATAATTTTTTTGTGATTTTGTTGTCAGCACATTCAACTATGTAATGAAAAAAGTATTTAATAAGATTATTTCATTCATTCAGATCTAGGATGTGTTGTTTAAGTGTTCCCTTTATTTTTTTGAGCAGTGTATATACATACACTACAGGTCAAAAGTTTTAGAACACATACTCATTCAAAGTTTATTTATATTTTTACTATTTTCTCAATTGTAGAATAATATTGAAGACATCAAATCTATGAAGTAGTAACCAATAAAGTGTTAAACAAATCCAAATATATTTTATATTTGAGATTCTTTAAATAGTCACCATTTGCCTTGATGACAGCATTGCACTCTCTTGGCATTCTCTCAACCAGCTTCATGAGGTATTCACCTGGAATGCATTTCAATTACAGGTGTGCCTTCTTAAAAGTTAATTTGTGGAATTTCTTTCCTTCTTAATGCGTTTGGCCCAATCAGTTGTGTTGTGTCAAGGTAGGGGGGGAATACAGAAGATAGCCCTATTTGGTAAAAGACCAAGTCCATATTATGGCAAGAACAGCTCAAATAAGCAAAGAGAAACGACAGTCCATCATTACTTTAAGACATAAAGGTCAGTCAATAAGAAAGATGTGCAGTCGCAAAAACCATTAAGCGCTATGATAAAACTGGCTCTCATGAGGACGGCCACAGGAACGGAAGACCCAGAGTTACCTCTGCTGCAGAGGATAAGTTCATTAGAGTTACCAGCCTCAGAAATTGCAGCCCAAATAAATGCTTCACAGAGTTCAAGTAACAGACACATCTCAACATCAACTGTTCAGAGGGGACTGTGTGAATCAGGCCTTCATGGTTGATTTGCTGCGAAGAAACCAATACTAAAAGGACACCAATAAGAAGAAGAGACATGCTTGGGCCATGAAACACGAGCAATGGACATTAGACCGGTGGAAATTTGTCCTTTGGTCTGGAGTACAAATTGTATTTCCCACCGTAAAGCATGGAGGAGGAGGTGTTATGGTGTGGGGGTGCTTTGCTGGTGACACTGTCATTGATTTATTTAGAATTTAACCAGCATGGCTACCACAGCATTCTGCAGCGATACGCCATCCCATCTGGTTTGGGCTTAGTGCGACAATCATTTATTTTTCAACAGGACAATGACCCAGCACACCTCCAGGCTGTGTAAGGGCTATTTTACCAAGAAGGAGAGTGATGGAGTGCTGCATCAGATGACCTGGCCTCCACAATCCCCTGACCTCAACTCAATTGAGATGGTTTGGGATGAGTCGGACCGCAGAGTGAAGGAAAAGCAGCCAACAATTGCTCAGCATATGTGGGAACTCATTCAAGACTGTTGGAAAAGCATTCCAGGTGAAGCTGGTTGAGAGAATGCCAAGAGTGTGCAAAACTGTCGTCAAGGCAAAGGGTTGCTATTTTGAAGAATCTCAAATATATATATTTTTTACTGCATGATTCCATATGTGTTATTTCATAGTTTTGATGTCTTCACTATTATTCTACAATGTAAAAAATTGTAAAAATAAAGAAAACCCCTTGAATGAGTAGGTGTGTCCAAACTTATGACTGTTAGTGTATATACAGAAATTGTTTCTCTTTTGCATGTTATTTTGGCATTAAAACGTGTCACATATCAGTTTGCTAAAAATAAAAAAATCAGATAGTTAATAAAGACGCATACAAACGAGGTGTGAATGAAGGAGTCAGGTGCAGGATCCCTCCAGGGGCTGGGGTGTAGGTGGCTGGATCCAGTTGACCAGCTGGTCTCGATAGATCGGATCCTCTCCTCTCCAGGCGTTCTACCACCTGAAGAACCAAATCCATCGCTTCCCCCAAGCTGGCCAACATCGAGGAATGCTCCTGGACCCTTGCCACAACTCCAGGCATGTGGTCTTCTCCTGCTGACTCCATATCAGATCAGGTGAGTGATTCTGTGACGAGGTGTGAATGAAGGAGTCAGGCGCAGGAGGTAAAATACCGAAGTCCAGAGTTTAATCCGTTTACATAAATCAAACGCCCCAAGCGTCAAACGAAACTATACAAGGGAAAACATCCACCTTGACAATAACACAGTGAAAGGTAGCTCAACCGAGCTACACGCTCTCACAACAAACAATCACTCACAAAGACAAGGGGAACAGAGGGAACACTTATACACATACTAATTAGGGGAATGAGCACCAGGTGTGTGTGATTGACAAGATATGACAAGTGGAGTGATGAGAATGGGATCGGCAGTAGCTAGTACTCCGCTGACGACGAACGCCGAAGCCTGCCTGAACCAGGAGGGGGGGGTAGTCTTGGCGGAAGTCGTGACACATGGTCTCTTGTTTGCTGTATATCTTTTTTTTTTTGCTTAACCTCTTCATCCCTAAGTTCCCCATATCCGGGGTACTCCTCCCGCAATCTCAAACAATGACGTAGTACGGTTTTTAAACGTGTTACCTTTATTTTGCTACCAAGAGTATGTTTATAGCCCTTGTCGGTTTGGAGATATACTCTATTCAATTTGGCCATGCATTTTCGAGGCAGGCACTTTAGCCAGGTGCCTAGTGATGAAGAGGTTAACAGCTGGGGCTCAAAACATGTACCCTGAATGAAGGGTCCCCACTGACTGTGGTCTACATGTTAATGCATAAGTAGGCCTATTGCCCTTTTTCAATCTGTTAGTAATGATAGCAGCATTGATAAAATTGATATCACTTGTGTGAATATGAGATTGTCTGCTCATGACAGATAGCTGTAAAGATGGCATAAAATGGTGTTAAATGTAGGGTGTGTTCGTAAATTCAATCTGGAGTGCTAGAGTGCGCTCAGATTGCATAAATTCAGAGCGTTGTCAGATTGACCATTCATAAATTCAGAGCGTTTGGCTCATGGAGCTAGTGTTGCCAACTTAGCGACTTTGTCGACACATTTTCAAAAAAGCGACTAGCGACTTATTCTGGTGTTATTGGAGACTTTTGGAGACTGATGTGAAAGCACGTAGTGTTCTTACTCTTCTCAACGAGCAGCGGGTGCTTTGTTACCCCCGTCCCGAAGCACTCACAGGCAGCCCAGTCCTCACGCAGCAGTCCCTCCCAGCTGCAGTCAGAGCAGGAGATGTTCACCCCTCCGCGTCCAGACTGCAAATGAATCGCGCATGCGGGAAGCCGCCGCTGGCTGATCCCACCCTGGCTTACATCCAGGGCTGGATGTAAATGTAGGGTGTTTTTTACTAACTTTTTATCTCTCCCACGACGTTATTCCTCTCTCCTACAGCGTCCATCACAATTACATGCACATGGACAATTGTGCAAATTAGGTGATGACGTCGTTTAGCGACTTCTAGCGACTTTTAGGACAGCCAATAGCTACTTTCCTTACTGAGGAGTTGGCAACACTGCTTGGAGCTTTCAGAGCGCACACTGGACGCGTAGGAGTAGGGTTGAGCCGAGTGTTCTGACCTCACAACGGCAGTCAAGCATCCAAGCTAACTGGCTAACGTTGGATAGCATGCTAGCTACTTCCAGACACAAATGAGAGAACACCTCACTCTGACCAGAGCAGGTTAGGCTGTTTTCATGTTATCCAGAGCGTTGGTTACTGTAAATGTGCTGCTGGCAACAATTTAAATATGTTTTTTTGCCGACCTTTACCGACTCCGGCCATATTCAACGGGTGTTGAGCGTTCGTAAATTCATCAGTTATTCTGCGCTCTGGCACACTCAGACAAGAGTGCTCTGAAAAGGAGTAGATAGCCAAAGCGAATTTACGAACGCACCCGTAGCCAGTGTAAAATGCTGAGTAGCTTATTAAAAATGGCCATAGAAATGCAACTCTCGATTTTCTATGGACATCATCATGTTGTTGCACCTGCTATAATGATTTATTTGCTCTAGTCACCCTGGAAACATACAATTAAATGTGGTTTGTAGACTCAGCATAAAGGGAGACACACAACTTGAGGGATGATGAGTCTGTTTTGTCCATTCCTGCTTATACGGAAATACAAAACTATACACATATAGTTAGAGGGGACTTTGGTGATGCAGTGAAGAGGATGTCCTATTTCTCGGGAAGCATCTTATTAATTAGAGCGCTGGCCGAGTGTAGTTGTCATGACCATATTGTGAGACTGAACACAAAATATGGACTGGTTTAACAATTCATACCATTTATGGACGCTCCTTTCTACATCTTTAGACTATGTTGATAGAAAGATATATACTAAATGCTGTCGAAGGAGGAGGTCGTCGGGTAAGCTTGGCTTTATACTTAGCTTGCGCTTTGTCGAGTAAGGCTTAAACTATGTATTTAGATTGTAGTTAGGTATTGTAGGTAGGTATCGTGGGTTGTTGTATGTAATTATTGTAGGTTAGTATTGTATTTGGCTGTGCCGGGTGTAGCACGAAGCTAGCTAGCTAGCTAACTCACCACCTGGACTAGCTGGCGAGTAGCTATTAGCAACGGTATAGTTGTTTCACGCCTGAGAGTGCCTGTAATTACGCCAGCTGGCTGCCTACAATAATTACATATAATAATTGCCTACCATTCAGCTGTTTTCTAATCTCATTGTCTGAACCGTTAACGTTATGTAGCAAGTGGCTACTGTGCTTGAAATTTAGCTAGCTTGTTGCTACCTGGATAGCTACTAGTAAACAATAGCTGGAACGACAGAGCGAACAGACGCGAACTGGCTGAGTCAATTCAGTGGCTAGCTTTGCACTTGGCTAGCTAACAGTAGCTGCTAGGGGTAAGTCATAACCTACACTTGTGTTTTGTTTTTTACATATTGATAGCCCGAGTCGTTCAAGGAATTCGGGACATGGGTGACTAGTTAACGTTAGTTTGGCTCTCTCTGTGTGTTCGTGCCGTGAAAGGAGGGGTTCTTCTTTGTCTGAAAGCAATGGCTAGCTAGTTTGCTAACTATTCTAGCTAACTAACTGGCTGAATAAGTTGACGACGGACTCGCTCAAGCTGTCGGGACTAACCCACAACGTTAGACACGGACACGAACGATCTGCTTGCGTGTTGATACACTGGTGGTTTGTTGTGGCTGAGTATTGGCGCTAAACCGTGTTGTTGGAGACCGGCATGCTAGCTGGCTGTGGCGTCTTATGACGAGGTGCCCGGACGTTTTTCACGGAATAATACTGTACCTAGTTAGCTAGCTGAATAAACTAAGTTAGTCTATTCCTAGAAAACATTGAACCGCTGTAGTTTACAACAATTATAGTTTCTGAGGTGGAAGTTGGGAGAGTTATATTTGGGAGTTGTGGTGAGGGAGGCCCCGCTCTCTCCTTTCCCAGATGTTTAGTTCATTTCATTCCGATCTCCTCTGCATTATTGTAGCCATCTGCTGCAGCCTGTCAACTATGCCTCTGCCTATACCTGTTCTCTCCTCTCCGCACAGGCTACACAAACGCCTCACACCGCGTGGCTGCTGCCTCTCTAACCTGGTGGTCCCTGCATGCACGACCCATGTGGAGCTCCAGGTCTCAGGCAGCCTCTGGAACTGCCGTTCTGCTGCCAACAAGGCAGAGTTCATCTCAGCCTATGCTACCCTCCAGTCCCTCGACTTCTTGGCGCTGACGGAAACATGGATTACCACTGAAAACACTGCTACTCCTGCTGCTCTCTCCTCGTCTGACCATGTGTTCTCGCATACCCCGAGAGCATCTGGTCAGCGGGGTGGTGGCACAGGAATCCTCATCTCTCCCAAGTGGACATTCTCAATTTTTCCCCTGACCCATCTGTCTATCTCCTCATTTGAATTCCATGCTGTCACAGTCACTAGCCCATTTAAGCTTAATATCCTTGTCATCTATCGCCCTCCAGGTTCCCTTGGAGAGTTCATCAATGAGCCTTGATAAGTTCCTTTCCTGAGGATGGCTCACCCCTCACAGTTCTGGGGGATTTCAACCTCCCTACGTCTACATTTGACTCATTTCTCTCTGCCTCCTTCTTTCCACTCCTCTCCTCTTTTGACCTCACCCTCTCACCGTCCCCCCCTACTCACAAGGCAGGCAATACGCTTGACCTCATCTTTACTAGATGCTGTTCTTCTACTAATCTCACTGCAACACCCTCAATGTCTCCGACCACTACTTTGTATCCTTTTCTCTCTCCCTCTCCTCCAACACTACTCCCTCTGCCCCTACACAGATGGTAATGCGCCGTCGCAACCTTCGCGCTCTCTCTCCCGCTACTCTCTCCTCTTCCATCCTATCATCTCTTCCCTCTGCTCAATCCTTCTCCCTCCAATCTCCTGATTCTGCCTCCTCAACCCTCCTCTCCTCCCTTTCTGCATCCTTTGACTCTCTATGTCCCCTATCCTCCTGGCCGGCTCGGTCCTCCCCTCCAGCTCCGTGGCTTGATGACTCATTGCGAGCTCACAGAACAGAGCTCCGGGCAGCTGAGCGGAAATGGAAGAAAACTAGACTCCCTGCGGACCTGGCATCTTTTCACTGCCTCCTCTCTACCTTTTCTTCATCTGTTTCTGCTGCTAAGGCCACTTTCTACCACTCTAAATTCCAAGCATCTGCCTCTAACCCTAGGAAGCTCTTTGCCACATTCTCCTCCCTGCTGAATCCCCCCCCCCCTCCCTCTCTGTGGATGACTTCGTCAACCATTTTGAAAAGAAGGTTGATGACATCCGATCCTCGTTTGTTAAGTCAAATGACACTGCTGGTCCTGCTCACACTGCCCTACCCTATGCTTTGACTTCTTTCTCCCCTCTCTCTCCAGATAAAATCTTGCGACTTGTGACGGCAGGCCGCCCAACAACCTGCCCGCTTGACCCTATCCCCTCCTCTCTTCTCCAGACCATCTCCGGTGACCTTCTCCCTTACCTCACCTCGCTGATCAACTCATCCTTGACCGCTGGCTATGTCCCTTCCGTCTTCAAGAGAGCGAGAGTTGCACCCCTTCTCAAAAAACCAACACTCGATCCCTCTGATGTCAACAACTACAGACCAGTATCCCTTCTTTCTTTTCTCTCCAAAACTATTGAGCTGCCGTCTTTAGCCAACTCTCTTGCTATCTCTCTCAGAATGACCTTCTTGATCCAAACCAGTCAGGTTTCAAGACTGGTCATTCAACTGAGACTGCTCTTCTCTGTGTCACGGAGGCTCTCCGCACTGCTAAAGCTAACTCTCTCTCCTCTGCTCTTGTCCTTCTAGACCTGTCTGCTGCCTTTGATACTGTGAACCATCAGATCCTCCTCTCCACCCTCTCCGAGCTGGGCATCTCCGGCGCGGCTCACTCTTGGATTGCGTCCTACCTGACCGGTCGCTCCTACCAAGTGGCGTGGCGAGAAGCTGTCTCCGCACCACGTGCTCTCACCACTGGTGTCCCCCAGGGCTCAGTTGTAGGCCCTCTCCTATTCTCGCTATACACCAAGTCACTTGGCTCTGTCATATCCTCACATGGCCTCTCCTATCATTGCTACTCTGACGACACACAACTAATCTTCTCCTTTCCCCCTTCTGATAACCAGGTGGCGAATCGCATCTCTGCATGTCTGGCAGACATATCAGTGTGGATGACGGATCACCACCTCAAGCTGAACCTTGGCAAGACGGAGCTGCTCTTCCTCCCGGGGAAGGACTGCCTGTTCCATGATCTTGCCATCACGGTTGACAACTCCGTTGTGTCCTCCTCCCAGAGTGCGAAGAGCCTTGGCGTGACCCTGGACAACACCCTGTCATTCTCCGCTAACATCAAGGCGGTGACCCGATCCTGTAGGTTCATGCTCTACAACATTCGGAGAGGACGACCCTGCCTTACACAGGAAGCGGCACAGGTCCTAATCCAGGCACTTGTCATCTCCCGTCTGGATTACTGCAACTCGCTGTTGGCTGGGCTCTCTGCCTGTGCCATTAAACCCCTACAACTCATCCAGAATGCCGCAGCCCGTCTGGTGTTCAACCTTCCCAAGTTCTCTCACGTCACCCCGCTCCTCCGCACACTCCACTGGCTTCCAGTTGAAGCTCGCATCTGCTACAAGACCATGGTGCTTGCCTACGGAGCTGTGAGGGGAACAGCACCTCCGTACCTTCAGGCTCTGATCAGTCCCTACACCCAAACGAGGGCACTGCGTTCATCCACCTCTGGCCTGCTGGCTCCCCTACCTCTGCGGAAGCATAGTTCCCGCTCAGCCCAGTCAAAACTGTTCTCTGCTCTGGCACCCCAATGGTGGAACAAGCTCCCTCACGACGCCAGGTCAGCGGAGTCACTCACCACCTTCCGGAGACATTTGAAACCCCACCTCTTTAAGGAATACCTGGGATAGGATAAAGTAATCATTCTACCCCCCGCCCCCCCCCCCCCCCCAAAAAAAAAACAACAACAACAACAACAACATTGTAAAGTGGTTATCCCACTGGCTATAAGGTGAATGCACCTATTTGTAAGTCGCTCTGGATAAGAGCGTCTGCTAAATGACGTAAATGTAATGGACTAAAGCAGGTACCACAGTGCGTTTTAACTGGGTGTAGGCTAAATGCAAAACGTGGGAACCAACCAACAAGCTGCTTTAGGAATGCATCCATGCATTATCATCATGAGAAAGGAGAATGAGTAATACATAATAGGTAGACTATGCGCAATTACGCACAATTGCACATTGCACATCTCCACAGCTGCTGCAGATGTAGCCTTCAATATTTTGAATGGTTGAAAATAACCGGGCAAAATATTGTTGGTTAAATATCTTCTCAAAATACACTTCTACTTTGTACGGATCAATAGAGGTTTCGAATCCGAATTACTCCCAGTGGAGAGCGACTAGTTGAGCGCACTAGTTTGTGCCTGCATCCATTGCCCTCCTTGAGTGTGTGAGCGCGAACGTTTTGCCCAGGCGGATTAATTCGTGTTGTGTGTGCTACGGCTGCTTCTAGTCACTCATTCTGCGAGCAACTCGCGTGCGTACCCGAGTAGCTGTAAGGACCAATTCGAATATTGCTATCAGAATACAGTAGTTGGAAAACATATTTCTTCAGAACACAGAAATCGTTTAGCAAGCCTGTCCATCTATTCTTCAAGGAGAATATCTTTGTGAGATATTGCAATGCTTCAAACAAGGTATCTCATCTGGGCATTGCTCTTCTTTGGCTATGCAGGTAAGATTGTTTTTCGAAATTGTTTTTTCTAGAAATTATTGTATATGGCCAACTCATACATGTTACAATGCAAGTTCTTTAAATTCTGAAAGTGCTGGTGTTTTGTTCACAGTATAGCAGCGTCCGTATGTATCCCATCCGTGCTAACTGCGTCTCATATGTGTCTCAACGAATGGACGGTTAGTTCTATCATATTTGAGCTGTCGCCTTGGAATATAAACAGGCTATGGAAACCTGAGTTTCTCATAGATAAGAGACGAACGGGATAGTATGGCTCTTCTCTCAGTAATGGCTGTTGTAACATGAAGGGAAATTAACGACATTTTAACCTTATTTCATAGTTGTATAGACTAAATCACAAGTAGCCTACTGTCCGTAGTTTACGGTTTAGGCTAATTCTCTACGTAATAAGATAATATCACTTGTCCGATAATTGAGTAGCTGCATTCACTCATGGTTTGGGCTGTCTGGAATAGACATGGTTTGATAGGAGCAGTTGGACAAACTGTTTTTCCTAACCTTGAGCTTTGTTGTTGCTGAGGAGTGGGTATAGCGCCAAGGAGGAGATGGATGCGTTCGGTCTTCGGAGGAGAGTCAGTGAAACAAGCATTGCCTTGGTGGTCCTTTGTGTCAGCAAAATCACCCAACAGTTCATGTGTTTGAATTATTGTCCGTCACATTTAATTCATGAGGAACCAATAGGCTTACCATTTACAATAGGCTATTCAAAAGAGTTTGGTCGTTTTTTATGCTTTATATACTGTATATATTGTATATATATTTGGAGGGCCACACATATTGTGCTCTCAGCTTTGGTTCCCAATGGGGATGCTTTGTTTCGGTCCTCAACCCTAGCACCTGCAATTTTTTTTTTGGAACGCCTTAAGTACGACACTTTTTGGTGGTCTTGGTTAAACGTGAAAGCCTAATGTTTTATTTTGTTTTCAATGAAACTTGTTTGCCAGCTCTTTATAAATTAATGCGTAAATGTGAATATCCCGAGGCTGATTTTCAGTTGCAAAGTTGCAGCCTTAAATAGGCTACATTGTATTTGATGCATGGAGCCTACTCATTGCAGACTGTGCATGCTTGTAATGTGAGCCACATAGGAGCGTAGTTAGCTACATCAATACATTTTACATGAATACATACAGACCTAGCCCTTCTAGACAGGGTTATATATGCGACTAAGATTTTCTTCTTCCCCGAATTGAATAGGCCTATAGATCTTTGGAGAGATAACAGAAAACAGACATTACTTTTTCTGTCAATTGAGAATATGCTACTATTATCTATGCAAAGATCTAAATAAATGGGTCAGTAGTCATTATAAATCCCATGGTAAACAATGCTATCCAATCAGAGATCGCGTCCTCAGGCAGGAGGACCGTTATATTGGATCAGTCTGTATATTACCCCCCTCCCCGCTCTCTGACACACATGCACACGCAGATACACGCTACAAACACAATAATTAAAACAATTTTTTTTGAATAAGTATGTTTTTGCATAAAGATGACTATGTGTAAAACAAATGTATTGCCAAACAAACACAAAACACCCCTTTGTCTTTGGTTGAACTAGGGGGGTGACATTGATCTGCAGGGAGGTTTAGGACAAGGGAAGCTCCAGTGAGAATGTGGGGCAAAAAGTTGTCATGAGGACTAAGCAACAGTAGGGGGAATATTAAGAGCACCTCAAAATCAGCAGCCTACTCTAGTGTTCACTAGAAATACCCAGAGACTGCTTCAGTTCTTTTTTGAGGAGGGAAAGTGCAATGGACTAGAGAGAGATAATTGAATGATTGTGAATAACTAAGTCCTAACCCATTGCAAGGGAGTTAAAATAAGAAATTGATCACATTATTTGATTGGCCTGGGAGGTATTAAGTGAGAATTGACATTAATATGCTGTTAGAAAGCAGTTTTTTTTCTCCCAGGAACAATGTAGTTAAATAAATTCATTTCCAGTTCGCTGATAATAAAATGTCGATGCCAGTGGCTAACAACTCAGAAGGAACCATGGCCACTGTCCAATAAAATGCCCAATCACCGCTAGAGTATTTGTTGGATGAAATTCAATATAATTGTTTGAGAGAGAAACTTACTGAATACGAAAAGTGGCTGATATTGTACTGCCTTGACAAAAAGGCAGTGAGACAAAGTCTTTGGCTGGTTGGGGTAGTATTAACAGTAACTGGTTCTATGGAATGGAGGAGCATCATCACATCTGTTGCCATCAGTCTGAAGCCAGAGAGCACATGGGGGATCCAACCAGACAGACTGGGAGCTGTTGCTGGTTACATTCCATTCTCTGACTCAGTCAAGTACAGATCTTAATTTGATCACTATTTTGTTGCTGAGAATGTTCCTGCACAGCAGGAAATGTAACGGTGTAGTGTATTTGAGTTTTAAAAAGGCTTCTAAAGTTTGTAATTTCCACTTTGACATTTCAGACTTGATTTGCCCTAACAATTTTTTTAATTAACCCTTACAGAAATGTCCATTAATTATAATCCACATAATAATTCACATTTCCTGTTGCTGCAGGATTATTTTCCTGCTATAGCAAACTGGCTCCAATTAAGATCATACATATGTAAAAAGCACATTTGAGAACCACCTCCATTCTTTCTTCCCTCCTCATTTTTATACATCACTTTTGTCCGTCAGAGCTGTTTTAAGGAGCTTGTGTAGTTGACTCCTGTCACGGTTTGAACATATATTGCATTGGGGTGATGAGATTTGTGACAAGGGGTAATGGTGCAGAAACTGTGCCCGTGCGATTGTCTGGTGTTGACATGTTAATGTTAGCATGCAGCTGCTCCTGCAGCGTCCCTTACCATTAAGTGCATGTGTGACTGCCAGCCAAACGATGGCCCCCGCCACACATTCCCATCACATTGGCGACATTCTCTGGGAAGCCCCTGGCCCTGGTGCTTTTTGCCAGGTTCAGGTCACAATCAACATCAAAGAAGAAGTAAATCCAGGAGAGAACACGCTTCAGGGAGTTCTTTAAAGTCAAGCAAATAAAGAAAAGGGAGTGCAAAGACTTTCCAAAAAGTGTGTTAGTCGTAGAGTTCACCTCAAGAAGAGGGCGAAGTTTAAGATTAGTCAACAGTTGGGGAGAAAATAAACAATTCCAAGATGGTTAACATCTCTGGGACTTCAACTTCTGTGGCAAGTTCAAAGCCACTATGAAAATAGGATTGCCTATTTTTGAGAGGAGGAAACTGTAAAAAGCAGCCTAACAAGGGAAAATTATAAGGCTTTCGGTCTGTTGCTTGGAATGGGATATGAATAAAACATCCAGCTGTATACTTCAAACCCCGTCCCATTCCAGTTGTGTGAGAGGCATAGCGTTTAAAGGGATGCACACAGTTTCAGACTTCTCTGTTGCCATAACTCTGCAATAATGTTGCATTGTAAATATTACGGCCCTTGTTCCAGATTGCTATTGTTAGCACCTCCACTTTATGGCATAACTTAACTGTGTGTATCCACATGGAGGATGACCTTATCCCACCCAGATTGGAGGTAAATTATACTTCAAATTTGGCATAACATTGATATTCTTCAATTTAACACTACTGTTGTTTGTAATGATCTGTGCTTATGAAATATAGGTAATTCCTCCTGTACATAATGGCACATCTGCCCTTGATCTCCCGGTGTGGGCCCAACGAGGAGTTAATAGCAACCTCTTTTAAAGTTTATCATTCCATCTGGCAGCCCTCCCATAGCAGATTTTGCGGTCAATGCTGATTGTGTTCGCCAACATGTAGCAGAACCACTGTGTGTCTAGGATTGTTCAAAAGACTGAATGTGGAGATTGGCGGCAAGTCAATTTAGTGAGGTGAAATGTGTTCATAGCCACATTTTGAATAATTGATTTCATCCCAAGGATGAGTGTTCATGGAACATAAACCTAAGAGAGGCCCTTTGAACCAATCCAGTCAAAAATTATAAGTTCCCCTATATTTAATTATTGAGTAAGACAGCAAGAGCAATAATAGACTGAAAGTGAAAAGGCTTAAATGATTTGCTCAACTGGCAGGCTAAAAGGTAATATGATTAACCACGAAACAGAATCTCATCGGTGAATCATTTATTGCATCGCCACTTCTTCCATTTGCTGAAGCCTGATGAGGAGATTGCAGATGTTATCCTACACTCTTAGAAAAAAGGGTTCCAAAATGGTTCTTGGGCTGTCCCCATAGGATCCCCCTTTTTTGGTTACACGTAGAACCCTTTTGGGTTCCATGTAGAACCCTTTCTGGTTCTACCTAGGCTTGGGGGGGTATACCGTATATATCGTATACTGGGGTATTTGGAAAAAGCCACGGGATAGTTTTTCAATACCGTCAATACCAGCAAAACTATTTATTTTAAATTGTTCAATACATTTGAGTATTTGTACACTCTTAGAAAAAAAGGTGTTATCTAGAACCTTAAACGGTTCTTCGGCTATCCCCATAGGAGATTCCTTTGAAGAACCCTTTTTGGTTCTAGGTAGAACCCTTTTGGTTCCAGGTAGGACCCTTTTGGGTTCAATGTAGAACCCTTTCCACAGAGGGTTTTACATGGAACCCAAAAGAGTTCTACCTGGAACCAAAAAGGGTTCTCCTATGGGGACAGCCAAAGAAACCTTTTGGAACCCTTTTTTCTAAGGGTGTAGCTACTTTTTAAGTTATTACCTGCAGTCAACGTGTGCAGTTTCTTAGGAGATAAAGCAGATTGTGTTCTTCACTTCACCTGTCACATTATTTTTAATTATGAAGCTTACCGTAGTTCCCCAGAACAGTTGAGCCAGTCACGTGTTTGTTTGTAAATACAAACATTTAGCCACAAGATATCTTATAATGGCTTTAAGAGTTTTGGATGAGTTATCTGTACAGCTGCCATTTTTTCCCTGTGCTTCCTACTAGCGTTTTTTTTCTCCTCCGTTCTTCTCCCATCTGCTCCATCTACACATTCCTTCAGAAAATCATGCATCACAACGTTTATTTGCACAGTTTCTCTCGTTCACTTTCACTTTTATGTCCACACTCACCTAAAATGACATTTGGTAGCTACTAGCTATGCGTGTATAACTTTATGAGCTGTATTTGAGCAGTTTTTGCAATTAGTTTATTTTTGTTTTTGCTCGTTAGCATTTAGCTAACAGCGTGTATGTGATTTCGCTATTAGTTTGTGCTAATCTTGTTAGCATTCTGGTAATAGAGACTCAATGAGCTTTTCTTGCGTTTGTAGCGCCCCCTTGTGTGCTATGCCATATGCCGGTAATACCGTAAATCCCGGTATGAGAGAAGGACGGTATGACAATATGAAACCAAAAGGGTTCTACCTGGAATCAAAAAGGGTAGGTTCTAGATAGCACCTATTTTTCCAAGAGTGTAAAGACTCTTCGCTATGTGTTCAAGTCAATGATATTTCTGTGGCTCTAGTGCAGTTGAAGGCCTGCATGGTGCATGGTTTTACTGTCTCATATTAAGATCAGTATGTTGGAATAATTGTCAGAAACTGGGAAGTTATCATCAAAACCAAATGGTTTCATATTTCACTTCTTGAATGAAAGAGCAAATGGATGAAACATTTGAAATTACTCCATTGGCAGCTTGTGTTGTTTTTTTCCATTGCTGACTGTTTGATAAGGATGGGCCGTCTTTGCATATTAATTAAACCATGAATAGGGACCCAGACTGATTTGCATTGTGTAAGCTCTGAAGGTGTCCTATGGAGAGTATTGGAGGGGAAAAAAGAAAGAGAAATGGGTTTGGGTTTGTCATACTGAAAAGCAACCCAGCCCCCCCCCCCAGTCTCTGAAAGGATATTTTTCTTAATTGAAGTGGAAAGGCTTTCGAAAGTCGAGAGGCGACCATCTATGGGACCCTGGATGTGCACACACACACACACACACACACACACATGGCTGTTAGTGAGGGACACATGGAGGACAGGGGGCATGTGCTGTATTGTCCCCCAAACCCAGGGAAGGACTCATTACTCTGATGTATTGGCACCTAGCAATGGCACTTAGCTCATCCTGTGGGTTAGATGCACACCTGCTGATTGGCTAGGTTGGTTTTATAGGTCCTATGGATAATGCTGCAGCATCTTTGTGTGAAGCAAAGAAAACATGGGCTCCACTGGGAGAGAAGAACATGACAGGATGTGTGCTAGTCTCTAGAATTGTTTATTCCTTAGTAAAATTGTGCTGCTATCTCCACACCTTAAGCACAGGCAATGTCAGTGTCTCAATGTTGATGCAGGACTATTCTTAGGTCATCAGAAAATAACTGCTTGTTATGATCCATGATAGATTACTAATTACTATCAACAAGCGTTTACTAGGGCCGGGACGATACCAGTATCGCGATAACGGGGCAAGGAAACAAAACACGAAGGGGATTTTACTTCTTTAGGAAAACATCCATAATGTTGGAAACAAACATCATTATGTTGTCCAGAGTCACAATATTTTACATACAGCAGGTTTATAACCCTTTAGAACCCATAACTGCCTTCAACGGCCTTTCTTTAAATTACTATAGCGGCTGAGAACGACCTTGTTTTTCTAACAATAATATCTGTGTCAATATCACAAAATTAACTTGCTAAAAGCTTGTTGTTATGAACCAGAAACCAGAAACAGGGTATGCTGTCATTTTACTTTTAAAATAAAAAATGACTTAATTACTCAAAATGACAGCGCCAAAGCGGCAATGACTTTTCACTGTGGAAGAGGCTGTATCTATGTTGGTTGGTGATATGGACTCAAACATGTCCTTGCACTGTGGCAGCCCAGGGGAGTCAGAGGTGAAACTCACAATAACATAAGACAGCGGGAGACCATTTTGCGGTGCTCAAACAAAAGTTGTTCTTTAGTAAAGGTTGGGGGGATCGGGGAGGGGAGAAATATAACTGAAAGGCCTCTCAGGTAACCTTCTGGTGGTCCTCTGTAGCTCAGCTGGTAGAGCACGGCGCTTGTAACGCCAAGGTAGTGGGTTCGATTCCCGGGACCACCCATACACAAAAATGTATGCACGCATGACTGTAAGTCGCTTTGGATAAAAGCGTCTGCTAAATGGCATATTAAGGTAACGGGTGAGTCACTCTGTGTCCGGCGTGGCGGCTCCTCTGACTTTGAAAGAGAGCGATGAGTCCGGGGTTTCAATACTTGCTCTCAACTTGCGCCGGGTGGTGAAAGCCTGGTCCGCCTCTTTTGTCCAAGTGACGTGGTGGGGCAATCGTTTGTCTGGTCATGTCATGGAGAGGGCAGCAGTTGTGGCAAACTGGGGAATAAACCGTTGATAATAACCCACCAACCTGCTTCTTTGTGGTGGGCTTAGGCCAGGTTTAAATAGCCTCCACTTTTTGCTACTGAGGTTTGACGCTCCCCCGGCCAATCGTGTAGCCCAGATATTCAGCCTCCTCTAGGTCCAGCCTGCATTCTCTGGGGTTGGCCGTCAGGCCGGCCTCTTGTAGGGCCCTCAAGACTGCGTCCAGCCGTGCTAGATGGGTGGTCCATTCTGAACTATGAAGGACTATGTCATCCAGGTAGGCTGCTGCATACTCACGGTGGGGTCACAGGATCTGTCCATCATGCGTTGGAAGGTGGCCGGAGCTCCGTGCACCCAAACCGAAGGACCAGATAGTGGAATAGTCCCTCTGGAGTGGAGAAGGCCGTCTTTTCTTTGGCGGCTTCCGTCAGGGGTACCTGCTAGTATCCCTTGGTCAAATCTAATGTGGAGATAAAGCGGGCAGGCCCTAACCTCTCGATTAGTTTGTCTACTCTGGGCATAGAGTAAGCATCAACATTTCAAATCTCATTTAACTTCCGGAAGTCATTATAGAACCGAGTGCTACCATTGGGCAATAGTACAATGGGGCTAGCCCAAGAACTGTGGGATTCTTCAATGATGTCTAGTTCTAACATCTTCTTCACCTCCTCTCGGATGATATCTCTCTTAGCCTCTGGGATGTGGTATGGCCTTAATCTCACCGTCTTTCCAGGTTCCGTGACGATGTTGCTTTACTTTGTAGTTCACCGCATTCACTTGTTCTACTATCTCATACTGGACCTGCCACTTGGCCAGGAATTTGCAGTCGGAGGTGGGGATGAGTACTAAGACCAGTTCTCCTGGAGTGCATTTGCGGAGTCGGGCCCCCCTGTTGTAGACCCAGGCGTGGGCCTGCTGAGCTTGGAGCATGTGTTCCTGCATCGACTCTCGCCATGCAGTGGCGCATCTCCTCCACGCATTCAATAACTGAATGGTGAGGGGAGGGTTGTTGCTCCCAGGCCTCCTTTGCCAGGTCCAGCAAGCCCCGGGGCCGTCTGCCATACTGGAGTTCGAAGGGTGAGAATCCTGTTGATGCCTTTGGGATCTCTCTGATGGAGAACAGAACAAAGGGTATTAGCTGGTCCCAATTTTTTCCTTCTGCGTCAATGGCTCTCCTTAACATTTGCTTCAGGGTTTTGTTAAATCGTTCCACAAGCCCATCGGTTTGGGGATGGTACACAGAAGCACGAATTTGGCTCACCTTTAACATCCTGCACATTTCTTTCATTACCCGGGACATGAAGCACTGTCCTTGATCAGTCAGGACTTTTTCTGCAATCCCCACACGACTGAAGAGAAGGAACAGTTCCCGTGCCATGGCACGGGCGCTGGCGGCACGTAGTGGGATGGCCTCAGGGTAGCGGGTGGCGTAGTCCATGATTACCAAGATGTACATATGTCCTCGATTGGACTTGGGCAGAGGTCCCACTACGTTCATGGCTATCCTCTAAAAAGGGGTCTCGATTATTAGTAAAGGGATTAAGGGATTTTGATAGGTTACCTTCGGGGATTGTTTTCTGGCATTCCTCGCACTGCCAGCAGTAATCCTGGACAGCCCTCTTCACTCCGGGCCAGTAGAACCAAGCCAGGATCCGATCATATGTTTGCTCCACTCCTAGGTGTGCTCCAAGCAAATGTGAGTGTGCTAGGTTTAGGACTTTGGAAATGTAACATTTGGGCACTAAGAGTTGTTCTACCATTTAATCTCCCACTTTCACAACCCAATAAAATAGATTATTTTTGAACGCAAAATGTGGAAAGGAACGATCACTCACCCCCTCTACTGATTTTCCACCGACAGCTCCCACACTTGTCCTTGCCTGCTCCAGGTTGGGATCGTGCCGAACTGTCCCAGGGAGGTTCCCTTTCCTCCGCAAAGGGAAACTCTGAAAACATTTCACCAGGGGAGTTCTCCTCCCAGGGGTTCTCTTCATCTCGGTCGGTGCCGGGGGGAGCTGAGGGGGGATTGGCTGGGGCCTCCACAGAGTCTGAGGAGGTGGGCAGGGAAGCGGCAGCACAGCCTGGTATGACGCTTCTACGTCGGGGAACCGTTCAAGTTTTCCCTAAAGCTGTTCTCCTAGGGGCTGTTGCCCCTCTGCTCCAGAATCTCTGGAAAATCGGGCAGTCCGGCCCACTAGGACATCTACTAGCATTTCTCTACTACCCTGGCTACAATCACAAAGCTACCTTAAGGGGTTTGCACTTCCACGCAGCAGGTGGGGTAACTTTTCGTATCTGCAGGTATACAAGCCACTGTTATGGGTGGCCCTAAGGGGTTGGCGGCAAACTGAGGCTTGATGAGAGTGACCATACTACCTGTGTCCTACAAGGCGGCTGCGTCCTGATTGCCGAATTTGACGGGGATCTGGGGGGCTGCAGTTGCTTCGTGGGCGCAGCAGGTTGTGAGGTAGTCGCACCTTCTGGTGGTCTTCTCTGCGGGACTGGCCGTTGGCATGGACTCATCGTTTCCCGGGCAGCTCCAGGCCAGGTGTCCCTCCTGGCCACAGGTGTAACACCATCTCTGGTCCCCGTTAACTAGCTGCCGCCACCTCGGGGGTGATCTGGGTTCAGTAATAGGAGGCTGCCTTGAAGTGGGGTTCAAATAGGCGTCTCCCTTTCTACCACGTATTGGTTCAGCCTTGACTTCAGGTCTACTGGGCCTATTGGGCTACTGGGCTC
Organism: Coregonus clupeaformis; assembly: GCF_020615455.1. Taxonomy (NCBI): domain Eukaryota; kingdom Metazoa; phylum Chordata; class Actinopteri; order Salmoniformes; family Salmonidae; genus Coregonus; species Coregonus clupeaformis. The sequence goes on from NC_059200.1 coordinate 35,840,340, forward strand.
TACTGCTTTGCAACATCTCTACAGTAATCTGCTGATTTTGAATAAAGCGACCAGGGCGTCAACTGAGGGGGCAGCATGGCACTTTGTGTCGGTGGGGAGGCCCCGGATACGTACAGTTGAAGTCGGAAGTTTACATACACCTTAGCCAAAGTAATCCTGTTTTAGGTCAGTTAGGATCACCACTTTATTTTAAGAATGTGAAATGAGAATGATTTATTTCAGATTTTATTTATTTCATCACATTCCCAGAGGGTCAGAAGTTTACATACACTCAATTAGTATTTGGTATCATTGACTTTAAATTTTTAACTTGGGTCAAACGTTTCGGGTAGCCTTCCACAAGCTTCCCACAATAAGTTGGGTGAATTTTGGCCCATTCCTCCTGACAGAGCTGGTGTAACTGAGTCAGGTTTGTAGGCCTTCTTGCTCACACACGCTTTTTCAGTTTTGCCCACAAATGTTCTATAGGATTGAGGTCAGGGCTTTGTGATGGCCACTCCAATACCTTGACTTTGTTGTCCTTAAGCCATTTTGCCACAACTTTGGAAGTATGCTTGGGGTCATTGTCCATTTGGAAGACCCATTTGCGACCAAGCTTTAACTTCCTGACTGATGTCTTGAGATGTTGCTTCAATATATCCACATAATTTTCCTTCCTCATGATGCCATCTATTTTGTGAAGTGCACCAGTCCCTCCTGCAGCAAAGCACCCCCACAGCATGATGCTGCCACCCCCGTGCTTCACGGTTGGAATGGTGTTTTTCGGGTTGCAAGAACCCCCTTTTTCCTCCAAACATAACGATGGTCATTATGGCCAAACAGTTATATTTTTGTTTCATCAGACCAGAGGACATTTCTCCAAAAAGTACGATATTTGTCCCCATGTGCAGTTGCAAACTGTAGTATGGCTTATTTATAGCGGTTTTGGAGCAGTGGCTTCTTCCTTGGTGAGTGGCCTTTCAGGTTATGTCGATATAGGACTTGTTTTACTGTGGATATAGATACTTTTGTACCTGTTTCCTCCAACATCTTCACAAGGTCCTTTGCTGTTGTTCTGGGATTGATTTGCACTTTTCGCACCAAAGTACGTTAATCTCTAGGAGACAGAACGTGTCTCCTTCCTGAACGGTTTGACGGCTGCGTGGTCCCATGGTGTTTATACTTGTGTACTATTGTTTGTACAGATGAACGTGGTACCTTCAGGCGTTTGGAAATTGCTCCCAAGGATGAACCAGACTTGTGGAGGTCTACAATTGTTTTTCTGAGGTCTTGGCTGATTTCTTTTGATTTTCCCATGATGTCAAGCAAAGAGGCACTGAGTACACCTCCAATTGACTCAAATTATGTCAATTAGCCTATCAGAAGCTTCTAAAGCTATGACATCATTTTCTGGAATTTTCCAAGCTGTTTAAAGGCACAGTCAACTTAGTGTATGTAAACGTCTGACCCACTGGATTTGTGATACAGTGAATTATAAGTGAAATAATATGTCTGTAAACAATTGTTGGAAAAATTACTTGTGTCATGCACAAAGTAGATGTCCTAACCGACTTTTAATGACTCCAACCTAAGTATATGTAAACTTCTGACTTCAACTGTATGTTCATTGCCAGTCGATCTATTGCTGATGGCCTGTCCCCCGTGGTAAGCCAACTTCTAGATAGTCTAACCATCTCATCTATTTGAGGTCTTACCAGAGCATGGCCATCATAGGCCCAGGAGTGGAACCGTTGGGCCCGGTTTGGTAGGTTGTGCACATAATGGGCCAAGATGGCAGTTTTCTGAACAGCATAGTTGTCAAGGTCCACCAGTGCCAAGTCCCAACAGGCCCTCTGGGCTTCTCCAGTCATAAACGTGGCCACTTTGCCAGCCCTCCCTCTGAGTTGCGCTCAAATACCTCTAGTTAAGTTTCAATGTCATCTTCAGCAGTTAACTTGGAGGACCTTGCCTGGTTCCGTCATTCGTTCCGACTGGACCATGGCTTGGCTAAGCTGTGTGATGGCCTCCTGAAGGGCAAGGAGGCTTTTGCCTTGCTGCATTTGGGCTTGCACCAGCTGAGTTACAGTGTCTTCCATGATGACCACCGGCTCCTTATTTTATTGTGAGTTCAGAGCATGGGAGGGTTATGCCCGCATTCTCCACCAACTCTGGCAGCCCAGGGGAGTCAGAGGTGAAACTCAAAATACAATAAGACAGCGAGAGACCGTTTTGCGGTACTCAAACAAAAGTTGTTCTTTAATAAAGGTTGGGGGGAACGGGGAGGGTAGAAATACAACTGAAAGGCCTCTCAGGTAATGGGCGTGGCGGCTCCTCGGATCGCCTGTGTTAATAATCAAAAAAAGATAGAGAGCAATGAGTCCGGGGTTTCAATACTTGCTCTCAACTTGTGCCGGGTAGCGTGCTTCCCGGAAATGGGTCCTCTTCTCCGGTTCTTCTGAGGTCTAGGCATACCCTCTGCCTGTCTGCCCAAGCGCCCAAGTGACTGCACCTCTACTTATACCAATTTGGGGTAACAAGGGACAGGTGGGACCAATTCCAGGTGCCAATTGGTTGCAGCACCTGGACTGGGTAGTATTGGTGTTGAATCACCAGCCCCAATTGGTGCCTGTTGAGCTGTCCATGGTGCTGACTCACCTTGGCCTCTCTAGCCCTCGGGAGCTGATCAAGGTCCTGCTCCTTCCTTTGTAGCTCCCTGCTGGCCCCTGGGTTGCCACAGCACTTTGAAAGCAATGATGTTTAGTTGAGTGAAATAAGTAAATGGCAGATATATGTTTGGTGTTGTTGATGTTTGATGCTGTGAAACTTGGGGAATAGCTCTCTGAGAAGCAAATCCTGTCATGATCACTTGGTAGGTACAGGCGAACAAATCAGTGGTAGTGGTGGAGCAGGAGCTCGATGACTGCTCTCTGTCTCATGGAAATAGTTGCAGTGTTTAGCTGTATATAGTCAGCTAACTAGTTGGTTGTTTTGTCTTGTTTCTACCGATGTAATTAAATGGAAACAGCCCAAGCAGCTTGCTATAGCTAGCTAGCTAGCTAGTCTGTCAGTCAAGAAAAGTTGTGTGTGGCGGTAAATTTGGGCTGTGCTTGCGAAGCGTCAACCTCAGCTGTCACTTTCACTAGCTAGCCATACAAACAACCAACTAACTAACCACCAAAATGAAGGCTAGAGTAATTTGTGTTTATCTGTTGGGCTTAGGTCATGGTTTGTCATGTTTGCTACGTACAGATATTCATAAGCAATACATTGCCTCGTTTTCCTATTATTTGACAGCTTAGCTGTCGTGTTAGGGTAGATGCCCACGCAGTGGAGCTCAGATGATATTGAATTGTGGTGATATTTGTTTACATAGCCTGCTAATAAGTTGCTTGTTTTGTCCTGTTTCTACCGTTGCAATTCATTTGGAAACTGTCCTAGCTTCGTAACTAATCAGCTAACATTGGGGAACTCTGTAATTGTTCTGTCAGGCAAGAAAATGAGAGTTGGAGGCAACATTGTGCTTCGCTTGCAACGCTGCAACGATCGTCTCACTCTCTCCCTACAAAGACAACCAGCTAACTATGCCCATCGAAATAGATGAAGAATTATTCTAAACCTGTTTGGCTAAATTGCACATAATGTTATCTTTGTAATCTTTTACTTTCAGCATCCTAAATAAATAATAGTTGATGTGTTGAATCTGTAAACCGTTGTGCCACATACAGTTGAAGTCGGAAGTTTACATACAATTAGGTTGGAGTCATTAAAACTCGTTTTTCAACCACTCCACACATTTCTTGTTAACAAACTATAGTTTTGGCATCTACTTTGTGCATGACACAATTAATTTTTCCAACAATTGTTTACAGACAGATTATTTCACTTATAATTCACTGTATCACAATTCCAGTGGGTCAGAAGTTTACATACACTAAGTTGACTGTGCCTTTAAACAGCTTGGAAAATTCCAGAAAATAATGTCATGGCTTTAGAAGCTTCTGATAGGCTAATTGACATCATTTGAGTCAATTGGAGGTGTACCTGTGGATTTATTTCAAGGCCTACCTTCAAACTCAGTGCCTCTTTGCTTGACATCATGGGAAAATCAAAAGAAATCAGCCAAAAACAATTGTAGACCTCCACAAGTCTGGTTCATACTTGGGAGCAATTTCTAAACGCCTGACGGTACCACGTTCATCTGTAGAAACAATAGTATGCAAGTATAAACACCATGGGACCACGCAGCCGTCATACCGCTCAGGAAGGAGATGCATTCTGTCTCCTAGAGATGAATGTACTTTGGTGCGAAAAGTGCAAATCAATCCCAGAACAACAGCAAAGGACCTTGTGAAGATGCTGGAGGAAACAGGTACAAAAGTATCTATATCCACAGTAAAACAAGTCCTATATCGACATAACCTGAAAGGCCGCTTAGCAAGGAAGAAGCCACTGCTCCAAAACCGCCATAAAAAAGCCAGACTACGGTTTGCAACTGCACATGGGGACAAAGATCGTACTTTTTGGAGAAATGTCCTCTGGTGTGATGAAACAAAAATAGAACCATTTGGCCATAATGACCATCGTTATGTTTGGAGAAAAAAGGTGGTGCTTGCAAGCCGGAGAACACCATCCCAACCGTGATGCACGGGGGTGGCAGCATCATGCTGTGGGGGTGCTTTGCTGCAGGAGGGACTGGTGCACTTCACAAAATAGATGTCATCATGAGGAAGGAAAATTATGTGTATATATTGAAGCAAAATCTCAAGACATCAGTCAGGAAGTTAAAGCTTGGTCGCAAATGTATTTATTTATTTTTTATTTATTTCACCTTTATTTAACCAGGTAAGCCAGTTGAGAACAGGTTCTCATTTACAACTGCGACCTGGCCAAGATAAAGCAAAGCAGTGTGATAAAAACAACAACAATACACAGTTACATATGGAATAAACAAAAACAAAACGTACAGTCAATAATACAATAGAAAATCTATATACAGTGTGTGCAAATGTAGTAAGTTATGGAGGTAAGGCAATAAATAAGCCATAGTGCAAAATAATTACAATTTAGTATTAACACTGGAGTGATAGATGTGCAGAAGATGATGTGCAAATAGAGATACTGCGTTGCAAATTAGCAAAATAAATAACAATGTAAATAACAATATGGGGATGAGGTAGTTGGGTGGGCTAATTACAAATGGGCTGTGTGCAGGTGCAGTGATCGGTAAGCTGCTCTGACAACTGATGCTTAAAGTTAGTGAGGGAGATAAGTGTCTCCAGCTTCAGAGATTTTTGCAGTTCGTTCCAGTCATTTGCAGCAGAGAACTGGAAGGATTAGCGGCCAAAGAAGGTGTTGGCTTTGGGGGTGACCAGTGAGATATACATTAACATTTTAGTCATTTAGCAGACGCTCTTATCCAGAGCGACTTACAGTTAGTGAGTGCATACATTTTTCATACTTTTTTTTTCGTACATATACCTGCTGGAACGCATACTACGGATGGGTGTTGCTATGGTGACCAATGATCTAAGATAAGGATAAGGGATTTGCCTAGAAGTGATTTATAGATGATCTGTGGTGATCCTAACTGACCTAAAACAGGATTACTAGGATTAAATGTCAGGAATTGTGAAAAACTGAGTTTAAATGTATTTGGCTAAGGTGTATGTAAACTTCCGACTATAAGAAGCTATGCCTTTTTTTTGCGACTTTTTAGAATCATAGTCGCACAACCCATAGTCCCAGCCCATAGGCCATAGGTGGTTGAAAAACAAGTGTGGTTGAAAAACAAGTTTTAATGACTCCAACCTAAGTGTATGTAAACTTCCGACTTCAACTGTATATATATACTGGCAGCTTCATTAAATAGTACCCGTAAAACACCAGTCTCAACGTCAACAGTGAAGAGGCGACTCCGGGATGCTGACTTTCTACGCAGAGTTGCAAAGAAAAAGCCATATCTCAGACTGCCCATCTTAATCTTTTCTTTTTATTGGCCAGTCTGAGATATGGCTTTTTCTTTGCAACTCTGCATAGAAGGTCAGCATCCCGGACTCGCCTCTTCACTGTTGACGTTGAGACTGGTGTTTTGCGGGTACTATTTAATGAAGCTGCCAGTTGAGGACCTGTAGGGCATCTGTTTCTCAAACTAGACACGCTAATGTATTTGTCCTCTTGCTCAGTTGTGCACCGGGGCCTCCCACTCCTCTTTCTATTCTGGTTAGAGCCAGTTTGCGCTGTTCTGTGAAGGGAGTAGTACACAGCGTTGTACGAGATCTGCAGTTTCTTGGCAATTTCTCGCATGGAATAGCCTTCATTTCTCAGAACAAGAATACACTGACGAGTTTCAGGCCATTTTGAGCCTGTAATCGAACCCACAATTGCTGATGCTCAAGATACTCAACTAGTCTCAAGAAGGCCAGTTGTATTGCTTCTTTAATCAGCACAACAGTTTTCAGCTGTGCTAACATAATTGCAAAAGGGTTTTCTAATGATCAATTAGCCTTTTAAAATTATAAACTTGGATTAGCAAACACAACGTGCCATTGTAACACAGAACTGATGGTTGCTGAAAATGGGCCTCTGTACGCCTATGTAAATATTCCATTATAAATCAGCTGTTTCCAGCGACAATAGGCATTTACAACATTAACATTGTCTACACTGTACACTGTTATTTTAATGGACAAAAAATTGCTTTTCTTTCGAAAAAAATGACATTTCTAAGTGACCCCAAACTTTTGAACGGTAGTGTATATGGAAACTGTTTAGTGCAGGGGTGTCAAACTCATTTTAGCTCAGGGGCCACATGGAGGAAAATCTATTCCCAAGTGGGCCGGACCGGAAAAATCATGGTATATATAACTTAAAAACAACAACTTCAGATTGTTTTCTTTGTTTTAATACGATCAACATACAACATAAAGCTGGAGCCTGAGGACAGTGTGTCCAAAATAGTACAAGCACAACATCACTATTAATCATAAAACACCTGAAGTTTATTTGAAAATTCTAAAGAAAAAAAACACACAAACACACAATGCCTCAGTGATTAACAGAACTATATCAGGGTGTCATTTCTCAGGCAGAAATGTAGATAAAAATAATGAAATCCTGTTCCCCAAACAAGTGCAAGAACCACAGAGTCAAGAATAGGTTAAATATACAAATAAAATAAAAACAATTAAAAACAATAGCACATCAACATAAAAACATATAAACATAAATCTGAAAGCGTTGCTCAAACTCCCATAACAGTCCAGTTATTTTATCTTTGAACCGCTTCATGTCTGCCACATGTTGGGTCGCGCACACATTTTTCAGACAGGGAAGTGAGCTGCATCACCACCGGCAAGTTGCGTCTCCCACAATGACAGCTTCAACTTGAAAGAACGTATGCTGTCATAATACTGCGTGACAACTTTGTTGCGCCCTTGCAGCTGTTTGTTCAAGTTATTCAGGTGCTCTGTAACATCCACCATAAATGCAAGGTCCGGCATCCATTCTGCGGAATGAAATTCTAACACTGGTTTGCCCTTTTCTTCCATGAACTGTTCAATTTCTTCTCGTAAATCAAAGAAACGCCTCAGCACAGCACCTCGGCTTAACCATCTTACCTCAGTGTGGTATGGCAGGCCATAGATGTGGTCTTTCTCTCTGAGAAGGCTGTCAAACTGACGGTGATTCAGGCTTCTGGATCGGATGAAATTAACAGTTTGGATGACCACCTTCATGACGTTATCCATCTTTAATGACTTGCAACACAAAGCCTCCTGGTGCAAAATACAGTGAAAAGTCAAAAAATCACGTCCTCCATTTGCAGATTGCACTTTCTCTCTGAACTTTGTCACAACACCTGCTTTTTTCCCGATCATTGAGGGCGCACCATCTGTAGCCAGGCTGACAGCGCGGGACCAGTCCACTCCGACCCTGTCCAGCGCGCCGACGAGTGCGGTAAAAATATCAGCTGCTGTCGTTGTATCTGTCATCGGCACCAACTCCACAAACTCCTCGGTGACGGTCAATGTGTCATCAACTCCGCGGATGAAAAAATGGCCAGTTGTGCAACATCTGTAATGTCCGTGCTTTCATCAATTGCAACCGAAAACGCAATAAATGACTTTACTTTTTGCTTCAACTGGCTGTCCAAATCCACTGAAAGATCGGAAATCCTGTCTGCAACTGTGTTTCTTGTCAGGCTGATATTTGCAAAAGCCTGCCGCTTTTCAGGGCACACAATCTCCGCTGCCTTCATCATGCATGTTTTTACAAATTCACCCTCACTAAATGGTTTTGAAGCCACTGCGATTTCATTAGCAATGAGGTAGCTAGCTTTCACTGCAGCGTCACTGATGTCTCGGCTGTGAGTAAACACAGACTGCTGTTTCTTCAGACCCGCCAACAGTTAATTCACCTTCTCTCATCTCCGCTGTCCTTGAAAGTTGTCATATTTGTCGGCATGAAGACTCACATAGTGGCGACGAAGGTTATATTCTTTCAGGACTGCAACATGCTCTGAACACACCAAACATACAGCTTTCCCATTAAATTCCGTGATTAAATAGGATGACCATTTTTCTTGGAACACTCTGCACTCTGCGTCCACTTTTCTATTTTTTGACAGAGACATATTGGGGCAATGAGGGTGCCAAAGCACATAATGTTAAAAGTAGAAGCCGTAATAAATATCGCGGGCAAAACAAAGTAGCTCATTGGCTGCACGTGCTTGACCTACTTGCTCTGCCCCGGTATAAACAGTTTGCTTGCTTAACACAATTGCTATTGCGCCATCCAGTGGACGCAATTGGAACAGCAGTTTATTTTATTGAAAAATTGCAGCGCATTTTTATACTTAAAAAAAAAAAAAAATGTTTTTTTTTTTTTTATCATCTCGCGGGCCGGATTAAACCCGTTTGCGGGCCTGTTCCGGCCCGCGGGCCGTACGTTTGACACCCCTGGTTTAGTGCCAAAAATAAGGGGTTAAATACATGTACAAAAAATAAAAAATAATATTTCCTGATCTTTTTTATTTCTCTCAGATATAGGACAGACACTTCAGAACAAACTTCCTTTAGATTTTTTTGGGGAACTATCTGTTGTTCCATGTAGTGAATCTGTTATTAAATGGGTTTGCATGGGCTAATAGCAGCAAGGCAAAACACTAGTTTTCATTAAAAAAAAAAAAAATCATAATTTTGGGGGATACTTCAAGGGGTCTTACATTTCAAATCATGATGATTTCAAAAGCAAAATGATCCTTGGTATGACCTTAAAACGATTCCATATAGCATAGTAGAACCCCGCTCCCTGGCTTAGACAGGGCTTAGACTGTAATGGGTTAAAACTAAGTTAACTTGGAATTGTCATTTGTTCTTTGTTTTTGAGCAATGTCTGTTTTTTTAAAAATGTGTGATAAAATTAGCTTTATCTTGAAAATTCTCAGTAATCTACAGCAGCATTTTAGAATTCTATTGGGGTCTAAAGGGTTAAAGGACCGAATAGTTTTGTCTGCTTCATGTTTTCATTTTTGCCATGGAAAAAGTATTGTGTTTACTATTCCCAATAGTTTTCCAATGTAGTTCTTTTTTTAACCTTTTCTGAGGACATTCTACTATGTTCTGCTATGTACATTCTGCGTATTCTTAAAGCCCAGTTATTATCCGCACCTATAGTCAGTGTTTAACTTGGACTGAAATAGGTTCCGGTACTCATTTTTGGTGCTGGTACTGTTTATGTTTAGGTGCAGGAGCTCCACAATACCTTTGAGCTAATATTCTATAAGAGGAACAGGAGCTCAAGAAGTAGAACATTTTAGGTGTTGAATAAGAAATAAACAGCTAACCCAAAAGTAATTATTGAGGCAACTAGAACAGAGAAATATTAATGAGGTCTTCCATTTGATGACGTAAATATTGTCTATTAAAGCTTAATGAAATGGATATTGAGTTTGTCTACATGCAACGATTTGGATCGCCTGATAATATCTCTCTTTCGCCTGGATATATTCACTACAAAATGTGAAACCATCTAAATTAATTTAAGATGGAAGAGATAATGCTGCCATAGCCTCCCTTTTATTTACTTTTGCTGCAGCGTGGAACATTAGCAGAAGGCTTGGCAAGGTTACTAAATCCATGCCTAGTTATACCCATACCGTTTATGCCCCTTAAACAGGCTGTGAAATACATTTTAAAAAGCATTATCTACAATTAGACACATTTGCTGGCATTGCTGTGATGTTCAATCCAAGCATCGCTGTATCAATGTTCTGTGCAAGCCAAGATCATGTTAGTAGACGCCAAACAATAGATTTACAGTGGTGGTGGTGATGGGTTGCTGAGGCACTGCTGCTGTCAATAAGGACATTTGGGCACCTTAATCAACTCTGATTGGCTGAGACGAATGGTGGTGTTGTGTTCGGGGGTAGCAGGTGGTTAGTGGACTGATGTGTTTGATTTCCTGAGAGAGATTGGTAATGTCCCTCCTGTCCCAATAAATTGGCCTTGAACCACACACATTTCAACCAAAGTCTGGGAAGAGTCATATTTTCTACATTCTAAGATCTTGTGACCAATTTTTTTACAACGTGTGTCTTTGCGGACAACTTGCAGATAAATTGTACAAACTAAAATAATAAATAAAACAACATGTTACTACCCAACCAATCTGAGATCACATTCCATCATATTATGTGTTTCCCTCATTTGACCCCTTCCAAAGACCCTGAAGAAGGGCTTCTCATTATGTTGTTTATGGTCAAGCCGCTCGGCTTCACAAGAATAGGGGAGCCTGTGATTTATTAGGGTTATGGACTAAAAACAATATCAAAGAAGATCTCTTAAAGAAAAACCTGGTGCCCCTGTATGCACCCAGTGAGAGAAAAGAGAGGCAAATGCAAACAAAGGTAGAGGGGCGAGGTGGGGGGAAGGGGCGGAAGAAGAGAAAGAGCGAGGACACAATGGAGAGTGTCATAAGGGAGGGGCTGCTGGGTTGTCGAGTGAGCGTGCAGCTGAATTGATTGTTGTCCGTTGCTGTGTTACAGCCCATCATCTGTAATATGCCTCACTCAAAGGGTTGTTAAGGCTTTTTTCTCCTTACAACCACAAATCCCTTTATATAATCCTGGACCATGTCCAATCTCAGGCCTATTAAGATGCTTACTCTTTCATATTTCCTATATTAACTTGACGACATTTACACATGGGCAATTCCACAGTAACAGAGTGACACTGAGCCCCATATTTTTCACTTTAAAATGTATGTCAAACAAAAACACAATGATTGCAAAGTTATACAAACCATACAACTCTGTGCACAAGGACCACGTTTAACAATTTCCACAGCAAATTTGACAAAAACAAATGTATTTGAAGAACACCGCAGAATATACATTTGGTAACAGAATGAGCACAAACTGTCATTCTGTTACCAAACTTTGCATCTGCACTGTTCTTCAAGTAAATGTGCTTTTGTAAAATGTTGTATGGTTTGTTTAACTTTGCAATCATTAGTTTTTGTTTGACATGGGCCTACGTTTTAAAGTGAAACATCTGAGTCTTAGTGTCACTCTGTTACCATGGAATTGCCCACATCAGAATAAAATAAATGGTATAATGAACAGAAATTGTAAATGGCCACCAAAAATAGTGCAGCCGAGAAACTCAGACATCGAATCTAAACCACCAAACTCACTTGGCTGGAACATAAGGATTGATTATCTTCTCTAACTCGCTGCTCTTAAGCCAGTGTATCATGTTCTGATTACACCACAGCAAGTGTAGAACTACTCAGATGACTGACAGCGGTCTCGTTTCATCTGCGGTGGCTGCTGTGCAAGTGGTGCTTTGCTGTTCAGTTAGCCATTGGAGCAAGTTTCTGCATCTGCACACAGAATTAGTCTAGTAAGTGGGCTGAAAATATTGTATTTTCTTAAATAGTATGTTTAGCTCCAAGAAAACTACACCAATGTATTAGTGTTCCTAAACATGTACTGTAAGAGATATATTACACTACAAAGGTATATGGACACCTGCTCGTCGAACATCTCATTCCATAATCATGGGCATTAATATGGAGTTGGTCCCCCCTTTGCTGCTATAACAGCCTCCACTCTTCTGGGAAGACTAGATGTTGGAACATTTCTGGAGGGCCTTCCCCAAACTGTTGCCACAAAGTTGGAAGCACAGAATCGTCTAGAATGTCATTGTATGCTGTAGCATTAAGATTTCCCTTCACTGGAACTAAGGGGCCTAGCCCGAACCATGAAAAACAGACCCCAGACCATTATTCCTCCATAGTGCCAATGAAAACCCATTGGCACTATGCGTTGGGGCAGGTAGCGTTCTCCTGGCATCCGCCAAACCCAGATTCGTCCGTCAGACTGGCAGATAGTGAAGCGTGATTCATCACTCCAGAGAACACGTTTCCACTGCTCCCGGGTCCAATGGCGGTGAGCTTTACAACACTCCAGCCGATGCTTGGCATTGCGCATGGTGATCTTAGGCTTGTGTGCGGCTGCTCTGCCATGGAAACCCATTTCATGAAGCTGTATGTAGCAACAGTATGTTCATTACATCATCTATCTAGGTGCTGAAGTCATTAAGGTATCATATTGACACCATGGGTTTATATCAGTCAGAGTTTGATCGTAGAATTCATTATCTTTTCGCACTAGATATAACACTGATTTGATTAATATGCTTATGCAATAAATATGCAATTGTAAGAGCACAGGTGAGAAACACTGGAAACACTAGTGATCTTCCCTTCAGGACATCATAGCATAATAGTCTATAATTTACTGTTGAACACAAGCATCAATATGCACAAAGCATTGTGCTTAAGTGACAAATACACTCCCTAAATTCCTCCCCTTCTCTTAGCCCCTGTAAGAACATCTGAGAAGAGTTTGATATCACTTCACTATAAATATACTGACCCGAGTTGTCTGAAGGCCCTGCAAGAACCCGTTTAGATTTTAATTTAATGACAGTATTAATTTCTTTCATGCCAAGGGGACTTACCGGCGTTGAGACAGACCTGACATTTCCCACTTGCTTCAAATGGGAATGAAGGTCTAAGCAGCACAGAGAACATTGCTATTCTGGCTTTTCATAATTCCCCACCACAGGGAATCAGCAACAATCAATCCACCTCTTCAGCAGACCTGCAATTTAGAGTCACAAGCTCATGGCACACATCTGATTGTACCTGCCCCTTTTACATTTACATTTACATTTTAGTCATTTAGCAGACGCTCTTATCCAGAGCGACTTACAGGAGCAATTAGGGTTAAGTGCCTTGCTTAAGGGCACATCGACATATTTTTCACCTAGTCGGCTCGGGGATTAGAACCAGCGACCTTTCGGTTAGTGGCACAACGCTCTTACCCACTAAGCTACCTGCCGCCCCTTTGATTGCTTCTGGTGTCTATACATGTCTGAACCCTTCTTCATCAGAAAGCAGTTCACTCTACCTATTCTACATTACATTTGGCTGGCAGCATGTTATTTGGCTGTCCTGCCAGAGTTTGCCAAAAAAACTTTGAGTCATTGCAGCCAACCAAGTTCATCTTCAATAGGGCGCTTCAAGCTCTCAGTTCTGGCTCCAACGTTAGCCTCTAGTTAGTGGTTGACTAGGGACAGAGGCTGAGCGAGATCTGGGCAGATTAAAAGGTGATGACCTCGATACGAATTGCCAAATTGTCGTAATATTTGGGACATTAATCTAGCCGCTAGCTGGAAACAAGTAGGCTGTTTTATTTCCCACATCTCCATCTCTCACACAATTCTCTTGACTAGCAATGAGATGAGATGACCGTGAAGGCGGGTGCAGATGTGCTGCTTCCTCAGAGAGTGGAGGATACCTCCAAGAGCTGCTGGCTCTCAAGGAGTGTAACAAATTAGAGTGATTAGCAGCAAAAATAGTCTGCACCACCTTGTCTGTGAAAAGTGCTGCAGTGCACTGACCGAACCGAGCTGAAAAATAGATTTGGCTAAATTCACCATAGATGCCAAGTTGATGTCTCTTGGCATCTATGGACAGGAATAGATTAGTGGATTCTAGTCAGATAGTTTTTTTTACTCAAGCAAAGCCCTCATTCCTCTACATAACTTGCGACAGACTGGTTGTAGAGAGAATATCAATGGAGATCATTCGGTCGGAGCCCCTGAGGAAAGACATCTCTTTATATTGGAGGAACAAAGGGGGATGTCAGGTTACATATTATTGATAATATGGACAGCTAGTTGGGCTGCACTCTGTGAATTCAATGGGCGGGGGGCGGGGGTTACCCTTTTAACAAAGCCAAGAAGGTCTGCTTCAGTTACTCAGTTGATAGGCCCAGGCCCAAAGATTTCAGATGTTTTTGACATGGCTCATTGGCTTTCTTGCCTCATTGACGTTGTAGTGAATCTGCACATCAACGAGATTGGCTCGTGATCCATAACCTGATCCATATGGTATATATAGAGTCTTGCTCTGCAGTGTGGTCTTCTAATGATTTGTCAGATGTTTCATATTAATCATTCTTATTATTGATATCTTCATGGTGTTGATTGTTTTCAATCCATGCATACATACCCTATCTACCCTAAGCATGTCCAACTGGGGCCAATGACGCACAGTAAATCTCCCTTGAAGATAAGTGTTTGTTCAATGATACAGCAGTTGAATGTTAATAAGACACCGTTGAACATCAGATCTAGTATACCTCTCCTGAGGTAGTGTAAACGGTGGAGAGGGGATGGGAAGCAACAAAGCAATAATTTGTGCAAGGTACCATGGTAAGTGTGTCCGTTACAGGACATGAAAAGGCATCAATTAGCAGAAAGCGTGTCTCGAGTGTTTAGACCTAATCGCTCCGCCATTTCCTGGTTGCAAAAATTCTAATAGTTTGCCTAATTTCTGTTTATGTGACAAAACAAGCAAGTATAGTGAAGAGAATCATTGTACCATCTAAACCGCTTTGTAATATATCTTCCATAACCAAAAATAATGTGTTTTCAGCTGTTTGAAGGGGGTGTAAAAACCGAAAGTAAAAGATGCTAAAACGAAACTTAAGCACGGGAAGCATAGAAATAGCGCACATAGAACAGATCTACCACTTCTTAGACTGGCTTTCAACGCGAATGACAGATCTATCGCACACATTTCTATGTGAATTTGATCGGGTCTCCCAAAAAGTTACATATAGCAGCTTTAAATGCCTTCTGCAATAGCTTCGGTTTGAAAGGCAATAAAATAATCGTAGTTCACGCTTTAAACATATATCAACTCTATGAAAATGGGAATCTGGACACGGGTGTCATTGACAGCTGTTTAAAACTAAACCAATGTTTCTCTTTATGGTGGTGGATGCTCCTCATTTGTAAATCTATCTTGCGAGAGGACAGATGGTGGGTTGTGGGCGATATGTGGTGTGTGTCAAAAGACGAATCACTGGGATTGTTTTGTGTTAGTCACCCTCCCTTTGCGGCAGAATGTCCAACTTTGAAACCTCTGTCACACACTCTCATATCTTTTCACCTGGCTTTGAAAGCATTATCGCGTTTTCATACAAATTATCGGTTCTATTACAGGAACGCAATACCTATGATCTTGCACTCTTATCATCACATTATCACTGCTACCATTTTTCCTCATTTATAGGGCTGTCAATAGGCGTTGATAGCTCACTTATCAGCTTTTGACCTATTGTCAATTTAAAGACCAACTTGAAATGCCACATAAGAGGAATTTTCTACCATTTAATTCACTGAAACAATTTCTTCCCCTTTTTACGACAGCTTTAGGAAGCATACCATACTCTGTGAAGGCCAAGCAACACACTCAAAGTATTGATTCAGACTCCATTGTTTTGTCAGCACCAATGCACTTTAATTGCATAGTGCATCACTTGGATACCATACCAGACACCATGTTCCATAGAAACCTCTGGGACTGTTGACTCCCAGGTTCTTGGCTCATTCTTTAGAAATGGGGACCAGGAAAGGCACAGTCCTCATTAATCATTGTGTCAGATTTATCCTGGGCCAATTATAACCAGAATCATCCCCAAAGTGTCAGGTGGTAAAAAGGATGGTGTACATTGGAAATAGACTACCAGTAAATGAGAGATGGAGAGAGAAAAAGAGGGAGAGAGAGAGAGTTGCTGGGGCTGCAAATGAGGCCGGATTTCTCTCTGGTGAGAATGGGCTGGTTGTTAGCTGTGCTGGGTGCAGGAGACTGGGGAAGATGCAATAGGCAGACATGGCCAGGTTCCCAAGGACAGGGCCTTTTTGGAAGCTCTCCTCCTCATTAGAGGAACAGCTCCTATTGTTTATGGACCTTAATTGGCTTCGCCGCAACCAGGGAGAAAAAGAAAGAGGAGTGAAGCGGAAAACACAGACATCGCCATCGTTCAGAATATAACATGATTACTCTTCCAGAGAGGAGAGAGCTCCAAATGTCACCTCTTCCCCCCTCCTTTTGTGTCGACGCAGACCGGCACCTCACGGGTCTGAAGGCTTCTCTCTCTCTCTCTCTCTCTCTCTCTCTCTCTCTCTCTCTCTCTCTCTCTCTCTCTCTCTCTCGCTCTCTCTCTCTCGCTCTCGCTCTCGCTCTCGCTCTCGCTCTGCTCTCGCTCTCGCTCTCGCTCTCTCTCTCGCTCCCTCTCTCTCTCTCTTGCTCCCTCTCTCTCTCTCTCTCCTTCGCTCGCTCCCTCTCTCTCTCTCTCTCTCTCTCTCTCTCTCTCTCTCTCTCTCGCTCCCTCTCTCTCTCTCTCTCCTTCGCTCTCTCTCTCTCTCTCCTTCGCTCTCTCTCTCTCTCTCCTTCGCTCCCTTTCTCCATCTCACACAATCTCTCTCTCTCACCTTCGCTACCTTTCTCCATCTCACACAATCTCTCTCTCTCACCTTCGCTACCTTTCTCCATCTCACACAATCTCTCTAGTTTGTTCTTTCTCATTATCGTTATTGGGGAAGACAGTCTCAGGGTACCATTTTGCCTAGGAAATTTAAGAGCCTTAATTAGTTAATTCCCCAATATGGTGGTTCTTACTAGTTCAATGGTTTTTAATGCCTCCGGAGTATCTTAAATGTCAAATTCCCTCTCACAGACAGAACCCTTAAACACAAAAATTATAATGTACATCTCAAGTTAATATGGAGGCACCCTCGCAAATGGTAATGTTCAGTCTGCGGCATGCATTTATTTATAACATCTGTGCTCTTTTCCTTCGACAGATTCAGTTCAATGCGTGGTGCGCACAGATTTATGTCTCTTAACACTAGTAGGGACAGAGAAAGAAAAATACAGCAATTAACGTGGCAATGTATATTGAAGGGAGGTAGGGGAGTCTGCGGTGGGATCTGCATGAATACCCCAGGGGCTCTTCCTTTGCACAAGATTTATCGCTGTGATCTTCGTTCTTGATTTGCAGTATTCAAAACACTGGATACATGCGGGAGGCTTGTAGGAGGGGGGATCAAATGTTGAGAATGGGGGATACAGAGAGCAGGGTTAAAAGGTAATGAAAGAAGTTCCTAGATGAGACAACTGTTTACAGTGGCTTGCGAAAGTATTCACCCCCCTTGGCATTTTTCCTATTTTGTTGCCTTACAACCTGGAATTAAAATGGATTTTTGGGGGGTTTGTATCATTTGATTTACACAACATGCCTACCACTTTGAAGATGCAAACTATTTTTTCTTGTAAAACAAACAAGAAATAAGACAAAAAAACAGAAAACTTGAGCGTGCATAACTATTCACCCCCCACCCCCCCCAAGTCAATACTTTGTAGAGGCACCTTTTGCAGCAATTACAGCTGCAAGTCTCTTGGGGTATGTCTCTATAAGCTTGGCACATCTAGCCACTGGGATTTTTGTCCATTCTTCAAGGCAAAACTGCTCCAGCTTCTTCAAGTTGGATGGGTTCCACTGGAGTACAGCAATCTTTAAGTCATACCACAGACTCTTTTTAGGTCTGGGCTTTGACTAGGCCATTCCAAGACATTTAAATGTTTCCCCTTAAACCCCTCAAGTGTTGCTTTAGCGGTATGGTTAGGGTCATTGTCCTGCTGGAAGGTGAACCTCCGTCCCAGTCTCAAATCTCTGGAAGACTGAAACAGGTTTCCCTCAAGAATTTCCCTGTATGTAGCGCCATCCATCATTCCTTCAATTCTGACCAGTTTCCCAGTCCCTGCCGATGAAAAACATCCCCACAGCATGATGCTGCCACCACCATGCGTCACTGTGGGGATGGTGTTCTTGGGGTGATGAGAGGTGTTGGGTTTGCGCCAGACATAGCGTTTTCCTTGATGGCCAAAAAGCTAAATTTTAGTCTCATCTGACCAGAGTACCTTCTTCCATATGTTTGGGGAGTCTCCCACATGGCTTTTGGCAAACACCAAACGTGTTTGCTTATTGTTTTCTTTAAGCAATGGGTTTTTTTCTGGCCACTCTTCCGTAAAGCCCAGCTCTGTGGAGTGTACGGCTTAAAGTGGTCCTATGGACAGATACT
This sequence comes from Coregonus clupeaformis, assembly GCF_020615455.1. Classification (NCBI taxonomy): domain Eukaryota; kingdom Metazoa; phylum Chordata; class Actinopteri; order Salmoniformes; family Salmonidae; genus Coregonus; species Coregonus clupeaformis. Next base: position 35,858,819 of record NC_059200.1, read on the forward strand.
CCAATCTCCGCTGTGGAGCTTTGCAGCTCCTTCAGGGTTATCTTTGGTCTCTTTGTTGCCTCTCTGATTAATACCCTCCTAGATTGCACACAGGTGGACTTTATTTAACTAATTATGTGACTTCTGAAGGTAATTGGTTGCACCAGATCTTATTTAGGGTCTTCATAGCAAAGGGGGTGAATAAATATGCACAAACCACTTTTCCGTTATTTATTTTTGGGAATCTTTTGAAACAAGTTATTTTTTTCACTTCACCAATTTGGACTATTTTGTGTATGTCCATTACATGAAATCCAAATAAAAATCCATTTAAATTACAGGTTGTAATGCAACAAAATAGAAAAAACGGCAAGGGGGATGAATACTTTTGCAAGGCACTGTATATTCCTTTTTTTGTTTGTTGCCGCAGACAAACTGGACCGAAAACTTTGGACATGGTACAATTAGCATGGGTTGTTGCAACTGGGATGAAAGCCCTGTGTCAGTGGGAGCCTGGGCCGGGCCTATCGATGCAGCTGTGTTTGAATAGCCAGATTACACTTCGATCACAGGCCCCAGGGACCCCGTTTGTGATACAGTCTGAAGTAAAGCAAGAACTTTATAAGTTTCCCTTCTTGAGTATTTCAAGAGTGAGGGAGTTGGCATAGCAATAATTATCTTCAGAGAGTCAAGGGCAACAGGGAAGTCTGAATGAATGACAATTAGACCAGAGGGGCTGGTGTAAACCCTGCCTCTGAGAGATGAGAAAAGGCTGCAGATAAAGAATGTACGGTGCTTTGACTTTAAAATGTAGGGGCCAGCCGAGCAAGGACCCAATCTAGGAAATGCTCACTGTCTTTTTGTTTATCGATATCTCTCACCACCCTTACTTTGGATATGCGCTATTTGGATGGTCCAGGAGAGATTTTGAGCCTAACAGCAGCAGCATGACGAAACAGTAGCTCACTGCAGGCATAACCTCATTAATCACTGATCTTTATTTAAATTCAAATCAAATCAAATTTTATTTGTCACATGCGCCGAATACAACAGGTATTACAGTGAAATGCTTACTTACAAGCCCTTAACCAACAATGCAGTTTTAAGAAAATAGAGTTAAGAAAATATTTACTAAATAAAAAAATATCAAAAAAAGTTACACAATAAAATAACAATAAAGAGGCTATATACGGGGGGTACCGGTACCGAGTCAATGTGCGGGGGAACAGTTTAGTTCATGGCTGTCGTGGTGGTGGTGGTGGTGTGATGGGATGGGGGTGGGGTGTGGGGGACAGGATTTTGGGGTGGGTGGTCGTCTGTACCGGGGTGTTCTGGGTGAATGGGTCATAGAGAGTTTGTGCCCCAAGCTCTAATGCCTGCCCTTCATTTGACATGCCATTAGGCACATTTCCGCTGTGCCTCCTCATCAGTATCAGAACGAGGTGCCATTATCTGCATGGCACTTACGCCACATCAGCTACCATTTTGCCTGTGGCAAAAGGGTGTGTGCAGCAGGGGTCTGTCTACTTCTGAGTGACTCTCTATCCTAGTAGCCACAGGGGACATTTTGTGTATTATACAGTAGGCCAAATACTGCAAGTATGGCCTGCACAGTAACAGTTTTCTTTCGAACCCTAGACAGCTGTCAAGTCACTAGTCAAGCGCATCAGTCATCGCTGTGTAAAGATGTTTTATAATGGCACAGTATGAAAAAATAAATACAAATGTATGCACTCACTCTGGATAAGAACGTCTGCTAAATGACTCAAATGTAAAAAATTATAGGTCAACTACTGTATTTTCCCCCCAACAAAATCCAAAGTCCCTACTGTGATAATTACTTGAGTGTGTAACAGTATTCCCATTCAGAGACAAGACTTTTGAAAAGGGTTTGTGATTATGTGATTATGGTTATTGAAAAGTATGAATGGGCACCACAGCATGGAATAGAGCTTGTGATTGCATACAGTTCAACTGTGAATTGTCTCATTCATAACCATCCACCATTTTCAGAAAATGTACACCAACCACACACCGATTTCTCCTAATTCTTTAAGGCTGAGGTCAACCAAATTCTTTGGTTTGTGAGAGGTTTAAACCTATGTCGCATCTTAGTGTCTCAGATAAGACCTTGTGGACACTTTATTTTTATTTATTTTGGCACATTTACCGTTCACAAATAATATTATATGCTTTTGTATGTTGAGATCGATTACATTTAAGAGCAAAATTGGTTTGACATGTCAGCTTGAAGACATGTTCAGAAGTGGGTAAACAGATGAGTTACACATGCTAATAATCAGTTGTGAATTATCGGAGAAGACAATAAACAAAAACAAATTATATATTAAAAAAATATTCCCAGTGGGCTTTTGAACGGTGGCGCCATCTATCCCGCTGAGATGCAAGGCGGTGGGGGTGTCGACAACTGTGTGATAAATAATAAATACAGAACCCGGTATCCCCTGTGCTGATTGTGGCATTTAGTCTGGCTGGGGCTATGGAGGCCTCCATTGGCCCTTCTGCAGAGACTGCCAGTGCCAGAGTGGCGCCAAGCTGGGAGGCAGGGTGTGGCCACCATGGGGGTGGCTGGTTCCCCCTAGTAAGGTGAGGGTGGCAGATGGCAAGGAGCCAGGCTGGCGTGCGACGATCTCCCAGGAGCACGCTGTAGCCCCCCTGTGGTGAGCAAAGTGGGAGAGGGGGCCCCACCACAGACAGACTGCCTGTGCCAAGCTAAGGGGCTCCCAGGAGCAGCCATCTTCTGCTTGAGACACTAAGCCAGCCTGGCAGATTCATGCCGAAAGGGGACTGGAGGTGACACTGAGCCATGAGACAAAAACAGTGTGAACAAAGGACCACACACACAGACACACACACACCCAAGCACACACACTCTCTTGAGCCAGCACTCATCAACATCCACTCATTCTCTCTCTCTCTTTCTCTCTCTGTCTCTCTGTCTCTGCCTCTCTGTCTCTGCCTCTTTCTCTCTCTTTCTCTCTCTCTCTCTCTCTCTCTCTCTCTCTCTCTCTCTCTCTCTCTCTCTCTCTCTCTCTCTCTCTCTCTCTCTCTCTCTCTCTCTCTCTCCCTCGCACACACACGCTCTGGCCCTGGTCTGTCATTATTTTTACATGCCTCGTTTTGTTCATTAGGGGGGATATGAGCAATTCCAGGAAACAAAATGAAATATATCTACCAGCTAAACCTCCGTACCCCCTGCTGTAGTACTGAGTCAGAGTGAAAAGATGTTCCTGTCATCAGAGTAAAGCGGCAGCTCGCTGCTAAGAAGCACTAATGCAGGAGCTAGTCGTGAATCAACCTTGCTGACTGAACGAAGAGGTGTTTCACTGGGACCGTCCGTCCTCTCGAGGCTGTGCTTGTTAGCTGTGTCTGCCGCCCTTCCTCTCTAATGTCAGGTTCTGTCTCCTCTACTGGAGCACTGTTTGCTGCTGCTGGTCTTCATCCAGAGTCCAGCATGTGAAAGATTACCCAGGCTTCTGTAGGCTACGGTGTAAAGACAATTCCTAGGGAGGTACTATGATCGCAAAGGGATGTGATCCTAGCCAAAAGCTTCCAATGCCAAACCTGACCCCTACTACTAGCAAAATTGGTGATGACTTATGCACAATTACTTAATGTATTAATCATTTGCTTGGCAGCAGCATGATATTCTGTAAGTTTAAGGTCAGTTAGGGGTAGGGCAGTGGTTGTGGCTTTAAAGCGGCAATCAGCGGTTGAAACAATAACAAAGCATACTCCCCACCACTGTTTCAGTAAAAAGCAGGGGGATGGGGGCTGCGCTATGGATGCAAGAATTGACCATCCATGATATCAAAATGATAGTTTTAACCATGTTTTATAGGTTATATAGTGTTTGTTTGCATGTACTCTGTTTACAAACATTGGAGTAAAACAAGCTTATAGTTTGGGTTCTGATGGGGTAAGACAGTTGAACTAAGCGCATATATAAGTTATATTTTTCAAGAATCAATGGATATATATCATTAATATATAAGTCCAAAAATGGATGTAGCAACTAAAGATTCTAGCTGTAACCCGTGGGTAGGTTTGATATCCCAAGCTTACAATCAATACATTGTTTCTGTTCATCTTGTTCTGAGATCAATCATCTCATCTGATATGTTATTTGGGGACTTACGGTAAGGAGAAATAAGAAGGCCCATCTTACGATCCATCTCGCTGTTAAAGCAAGACAATAAGCTCGATAAGATCAGGCTTGGCTCTCAATCCCACAGAGGACTCCGTGCACCAGCTCCCCCACCTCCTGAATATCCCAAAATAGCGCCAAGGAGAGAACCCAGAAATGTGTCAAGGTTAGAGAGTGGAATCGGCTGATCCCACCGAGATTAATTTACGTGACTACTTTTTTTTCCAGGGTGATGTGATAAATCATAAGAGAGGGAAATATGGTGCCCGGGATATTTGCGTGGGCTGCAATGCAGTTAGTCTCCCCTTTACTCTAATGAAAGTGTGAGTCATCACAGTTTATTGTGTTGGGAAGAGGGCATTATGACAATTGCAAGAGTGCTTGTTTAAAGTCATAATATTAATCTTCACGCATGATAGGCTGTGCTCTTTCTCTATTTTCCCAATTTAGACCATTGCCTCGACTTTAGTTAGCCAGTTTGAGAATATTAATAATGATAGTAGTAGTAGTAGAAATACAATAGTACTAATCATATCATTTGTTTCTCAAATGACTGCCTCGCCTGGTTCACCAACTACTTCTCAGATAGAGTTCAATGTGTCAAATCGGAGGGCCTGTTGTCTGGACCTCTGGCAGTTTCTATGGGGGTGCCACAGGGTTCAATTCTCGGGCCGACTCTATTCTCTGTGTATATCAATGATGTTGCTCTTGCTGCTGGTGACTCTCAGATCCACCTCTACACAGACGACACCATTTTGTATACATCTGGCCCTTCACTGGATACTGTGTTAACAAACCTCCAAACGAGCTTCAATGCCATACAGCACTCCTTCCGTAGCCTCCAACTGCTCTTAAATGCTAGTAAAACTAAATGCATGCTCTTCAATCGAACGCTGCTTGCACCCACCCGCCCGACTAGAATCACTATTCTCGGCGGGTCTGACTTAGAATGTGTGGACAACTACAAATACCGAGGTGTCTGGTTAGACCGTAAACTCTCCTTCCAGACTCACATTAAGCATCTCCAATCCAAAGTTACATCTAGAATCGGCTTCCTATTTCGCAACAAAGCCGCCTTCACTCATGCTGCCAAACATGCCCTCGTAAAACTGACTATCCTACCGATCCTTGACTTTGGCGATGTCATTTACAAAATAGCCTCCAACACTCTACTCAGCAAATTGGATGTAGTCTATCACAGTGTCATCCGTTTTGTCACCAAAGCCCCATATACTACCCACCAATGTGACCTGTACGCTCTCGTTGGCTGGCCCTCACTACATATTCGTCGCCAAACCCACTGGCTCCAGGTCATCTATAAATCACTGCTAGGCAAATCCCTGCCTTATCTTGCAGTGAGGGAAAAAAGTATTTGATCCCCTGCTGATTTTGTACGTTTGCCCACTGACAAAGAAATGATCAGTCTATAATTTTAATGGTAGGGTTATTTGAACAGTGAGAGACAGAATAACAACAAAAAAAATCCAGAAAAACTTATGTCAAAAATGTTATAAATTGATTTGCATTTTAATGAGGGAAATATGTATTTGACCCCCTCTCAATCAGAAAGATTTCTGGCTCCCAGGAGTCTTTTATACAGGTAACGAGCTGAGATTAGGAGCACACTCTTAAAGGGAGTGCTCCTAATCTCAGTTTGTTACCTGTATAAAAGACACCTGTCCACAGAAGCAATCAATCAATCAGATTCCAAACTCTCCACCATGACCAAGACCAAAAAGCTCTCCAAGGATGTCAGGGACAAGATTGTAGACCTACACAAGGCTGGAATGGGCTACAAGACCATCGCCAAGCAGCTTGGTGAGAAGGTGACAACAGTTGGTGCGATTATTCGCAAATGGAAGAAACACAAAATAACTGTCAATCTCCCTCAGCCTGGGGCTCCATGCAAGATCTTACCTCGTGGAGTTGCAATGATCATGAGAACGGTGAGGAATCAGCCCAGAACTACACAGGAGGATCTTGTCAATGATCTCAAGGAAGCTAGGACCATAGTCACCAAGAAAACAATTGGTAACACACTACGCCGTGAAGGACTGAAATCCTGCAGCGCCCGCAAGGTCCCCCTGCTCAAGAAAGCACATATACAGGCCCGTCTGAAGTTTGCCAATGAACATCTGAATGATTCAGAGGAGAACTGGGTGAAAGTGTTGTGGTCAGATGAGACCAAAATCGAGCTCTTTGGCATCAACTCAACTCGCTGTGTTTGGAGGAGGAGGAATGCTGCCTATGACCCCAAGAACACCATCCCCACCGACAAACATGGAGGTGGAAACATTATGCTTTGGGGTTGTTTTTCTGCTAAGGGGACAGGACAACTTCACCGCATCAAAGGGACGATGGACGGGGCCATGTACCGTCAAATCTTGGGTGAGAACCTCCTTCCCTCAGCATGACAATGACCCAAAACACACGGCCAAGGCAACAAAGGAGTGGCTCAAGAAGAAGCACATGAAGGTCCTGGAGTGGCCTAGCCAGTCTCCAGACCTTAATCCCATAGAAAATCTGTGGAGGGAGCTGAAGGTTCGAGTTGCCAAACGTCAGCCTCGAAACCTTAATGACTTGGAGAAGATCTGCAAAGAGGAGTGGGACAAAATCCCTCCTGAGATGTGTGCAAACCTGGAGGCCAACTACAAGAACCGTCTGACATCTGTGATTGCCAACAAGGGTTTTTCCACCAAGTACTAAGTCGTGTTGCAGAGGAGTCAAATACTTATTTCCCTCATTAAAATGCAAATCAATTTATAACATTTTTTACATGCGTTTTTCTGGATTATTTTGTTGTTATTCTGTCTCTCACTGTTCAAATAAACCTACCATTAAAATTATAGACTGATCATGTATTTTTCAGTGGGCAAACGTACAAAATCAGCAGGGGATCAAATACTTTTTTCCCTCACTGTAGCTTATTGGTCACCATAGCAACACCCACCCGTAGTATGCGCTCCAGCAGGTATATCTCACTGGTCATCCGGCCGTCAATCCCTCCAGTTCTCTGCTGCCAATGACTGGAACGAACTGCAAACATCTCTGAAGCTGGAGACTCTTATCTCCCTCACTAACTTTAAGCATCAGTTGTCAGAGCAGCTTACCGATCACTGCACCTGTACACAGCCCATCTGTAATTAGCCCACCCAACTACCACATCCCCATATTGTTATTTATTTTGCTAATTTGCACCCCAGTATCTCTATTTGCACATCATCTTCTGCACATATATCATTCCAGTGTTAACACTAAATTGTAATTATTTTGCGCTATGGCCTATTTATTGCCTTACCTCCATAACTTACTACATTTGCACACACTGTATATAGATTTTCTATTGTGTTATTGACTGTATGTTTTGTTTACCCCATATGTAACTCTGTGATGTTGTGTTTTTATCGCACTGCTTTGGTTTATCTTGGCCAGGTCGCAGTTGTAAATGAGAACATGTTCTCAACTGGCTTACCTGGTTAAATAAAGGTGAAATAAAAAATAAATAAAATAAAAAGACGCTTATCTCTCAGAAATATATTCCAATTCATATCCACATCATGATCTGACTCGGATATGACTGAAATGCACATGGTAGGCTCATTATCTTGAGTCAAGTCTCTAGATTCCTGGCAGCCTTCAACCTTGTGTGTGTGTGTGTGTGTGTGTGTGCATGAGGTGACTGATTCCTGGATACACCGCACAGTTGTTTTTACAGTTTACCCGCCGGGCTCCAGGGGTACATATGTCATTTTGGCTGAGATGCCGGACATTGTGTAAAAGTAGCAGCTGTATAGTGGATTTATTTTCACTCCAGCCCCAGATTGAGATAATTCAGTAGTATGTTCTATCAAGGGAAAATTAGACTGTAGAGTGAGAAACAGTAATTGGATCAGTTATTTTACATTAATTTTTTATCTTTTGCTCTTTTATCTTTTTCTGAAACACTGTTGGAACACATTATATCCAGTTAGGGCCTGCTTATCCGTATTCAAATGACAATAGACCAAAAAACTGGATTCTCGCCGAACTTGGGTAGCATGCAGAGATTTAAGAGTGGTCCTTTCAAACCCCTTTTGCTCCAACCCTTTGAATAACAGACCAGATAGAGAGCGAACTCTCTTCTCTCGTATTCCCTGTGCTGGTAGCCTTTTTTTACAGCCCTCATGTTACTTTGCACTTCTGACACCAATCTTCAACTCCAAATTGCTACTGACATTACAGTGAAGCCCTGCTGGGTTGCCTCTAACCGGTATACCCCTAATGATATCTTCATGCCTGTTGTTCTTTTTATGGCCAGATGTATTTGGAGTTTCCGGTGCATTGGGATTTTGAGTCTTCCAGCAGTTGAAGAGAATAAAGTAGCCCCCATTGTCCTCAGCTGAAAGGAATGCTACTATTTAGCTTTTCACGCTCACCAAGCAGAAATAATGCAGAACATTATTTATTTACTTTTCGGTGGATGGAATTAACCCTTCCCAACCTTCCTCCCCATCCACCTCAAACGGTTTTAAACATTTAGAATGCCCAGACAGTGGCACTGTGTGTTGCTGTCACACTGGCTTAAAGTAATTGCTTTTTCTCCAGCAGCACCCTGTACTGCATAGAGCCGATCCCTGGGTATAAATCGCCTGAACTGGTGACACAGTCTATCTAGCTGGGAAGGATAACAGCTAGTCCTATTCCATTAAAGATGCATGGGGAAAACCCCTTGTCCCTACAAAGAGAAGAACGAAAACAGCGGTGCACACTACATGTGACTTTACTGAGTGAAACATTGTGAATGTGGTTGAATTTGCCCATGAACCCTGTGGGCGTTGAAAAGGCGAGAGTGCGAAAGCTTGTTTGTCTAAGACCTGCATAAGCACACAGAATTGATATTGAAAAATGTCACTTAGGAAAGTTTGCCTGCAACGTTTCCACAACTGTCAGGGGTCGTAATTGGAGATGAGAGTTGCAGTTGGTGGTCCTCACCATAGAAATTCCTAAATGAGGGGCATGCGTGGAGATCTCAGAGAGTTAATGTTGGGGAAGTGGGTTTGTGGGTGCAGAAGTTACATTTCTCAGTGGAATGCACCATTGGTATATTTATGCTGTACTTCTGGCAAATGAGATGATGTGTAGCCACATTTTTGTTTGACTCTTCATGCAGCGAGTTAAGACGTTTGTTTCTTTTGTTTAGTGTCTTTTAATGCTTATAGACAGATGTTTTGTTGTGTCAGGGCTTTTAGCATTTACATAATTTAGCAGACGCTCTTATCCAGAGTGACTTACAAATTGGTGCATTCAACTTATGATAGCCAGTGGGACAACCACCTTTTTCTTTATTTTTTATTTTTTTTAATGGGGGGTGGGGGAAGAAGGATTACTTTATACTATTCCAGGTATTCCTTAAAGAGGTAGGGTTTCAAGTGTCTCCGGAAGGTGGTCAGTGACTCCGCTGTCCTGGCGTCGTGGGGAGCTTGTTTCACCATTTGGGGTGCCAGAGCAGCGAATAGCTTTGACTGGGCTGAGCGGGAACTGTGCTTCCGTAGAGGTAGGGGAGCTAGCAAGCCAGAGGTGGATGAACGTAGTGCCCTCGTTTGGGTGTAGGGTCTGATCAGAGCCTGAAGGTAAGGAGGTGCCGTTCCCCTCACAGCTCCGTAGGCAAGCACCATGATCTTGTAGTAAATGCGAGCCTCAACTGGAAGCCAGTGGAGTGTGCGGAGGAACGGGGTGACATGAGAGAACTTGGGAAGGTTGAACACCAGACGGGCTGCAGCGTTCTGGATAATTTGTAGGGGTTTAATGGCACAGGCAGGGAGCCCAGCCAACAGCGTGTTGCAGTAATCCAGACGGGAGATGACAAGTGCCTGGATTAGGACCTGTGCCGCTTTCTGTGTAAGGTAGGGTCGTATATGGTAGCATACGGTGTTGAAATCAGTCTACACATTGTCGCCCAAGACACTATCCGAGTGTGTGTCTTTTAAGAGTCTTTGGCTAAAGGAAGTGCTATGAGATTTCACAAAAACATGTCCATATGCATGGTCTCATCTTAGACTATGTTTCTTGGGTAGAGTCCCAAAACAAACTCTCAGAGGGCTGCCTGAAAATGAAAAGCCCCGCAGCCCCACACTTTGAGCTAGTGATGGTGAAGATCTTTGACGTCTCGCAAAGAATGCTAATGGAAATCCGATTGAACGCTGAAGGGCAGATTGTACAAGGTACAATAGCTGCTCTCATGCTGCTTTTGAAAGCAGGCCAGTCTTTCTTTGGGGATTCTCCTCCGCTCACTGCTCATGTTATTTGCAGTAACTTATAGATGGGTAGTAGGCCCCCCTTATCTGTGTGTTTCAGCATTTACAGTAGTAGTGTTGAAGACAAATGGCATAAGGATGCCTTTGAGATGCAGGACAACAAAGGCACCATTGAGAAGTTGTCGGAAGCCCTACCAAGCCAGAGCAATGGACAGTCTCTGTGCAGCTGTTATGGAAACCACTGATGGTTACCAGTTGGAGAGTTGGACTCTGGACCGTCTTGGACATGTTTCCTTCAATGTTCACATTTTTGTTTGTCAATAGCTGTTCATGTCTGGTCTGTGAAAGTGGTTGCCTCAACACTGTCAGACTTTGTCCTTAATGCCAACACTTGCAGACAAAGAGAGCACCTATGGTTTCCAAAGAATACAACAGTCGAGCAGACACTGAATGCTCGTTCTTGTTCCTTGTTTGTTACTGCGAATTGGAGCGCAGCTAGTTCCAATTTGGATTGATTCCCTAAATTTAGGCCCTGCCAACAATAATCATTCATGCATAAAGTGAAATGTCTCCAATTTGACGACCAGAGAAATAGTGTGTTCTGTTGACTGCTCTATTCCGGCTGCATTTATGAATATTTCCATTTGTAGCCTTCAATGTCTGATTTCTATATCCGCTGAATGCTCAGAATAGGAGAATCGTCAGCACACAGCCCAAGTAATGATCGGCATAAACAATTAAATGTTTAATTCTCTTCAGACATGTTGGCCTTTTAATCAACACTGCCACAGTGGTTGCATTTTGCATTTAGAAAAGCCTGCCTCTGTGTTCTGTAATTGGGACATGCATTCACCTGTCAAACAGGCTTGTTTCAAAATGGAGGACAAACCATAATACATTGCACTCCAGTTGCATCATTCTTACAGTGATCAATCTTTAGTGTCTTACAGGGAATACTTTCCCCCCTGTATCTGAGGAGAAAAACAGAAAGACCGATTCTGTACATTTAAATTATTCCAACTGCCAAGATGATAATAATGATAATTTATGGTTGAGGAGGACCACTGATGTTCTGTTTCTAGAAGCAACACTTTTGAAAGAATCCCATCATCCTTAGCTTCACAAATGCCGGAACTTTCTGGGCAGGAGGAAGAGAGCGGATGCAGCCCATTATTTTCTGAAACCATAATACATGTATATAGCAATGCATTATTGAATAGTTTGTTTCAAATATTCATACAGGAGAAAATAATTTGTCATAAAGAAGATGTACGAGCAGCCTCAATAAGAGAAAATAACACATTTCAAGCATAAATGATTCCAACGCACCATGATATGTGAGGGGAAAACTTGACTATCAGCATCATCAAACTGTTATTTCAAAGCATGATGGATGTTGGCCATTTTGTGACTCACCATCTTTCATAGGTGAATCGTGGAGTGGAATTGGAGGTCTTCTGATGGTTGCCTGCTGCGTACGGCTACTCCGTTAGCTTCATCCTCACTTCAGCCCGCTAAGTGCGATTGATGTGATCTTTCTGCCTGACCTGTGTGCTGTCTGCTCTGCAGCAAGGCAAGGATTCGGGGGAGGAGGGATGCGAGGGCGAAGGGGAGAAACAGCCCACCTGAACGTTCTTAGAGTCACTGCAAATCAGTTTGCACCCCAGGAAGCATTCAGAGTGAACTGCTCACCCTTTGGTCCGGTGCCCACTGGGGCTCTGAGAGCCTGTGAAGGCTGGGGGGGTCGGGGACTGTCTGGGGACCCCGCTCTCCACAGGAAGTCACAGAGTCAGAGAGGCGCTGGATAACAGCGGGGGCGTTCTTTGTGTGTGCAAGCCCATACACCCACCAACACTCAGACTCGCCTCCTACTGGCTGGACTCACCTCTGAGGCAGGATAGTCATTGAGAGCCTCAGCTATGATCATAAGCAGTTAAAAGTTCAGTGATCAGTGGTCAGACCCATTGTAATTACCCAGAAACCATGCCCGCCTCCACTCAAGTAGGCAACCTAAGCTGAGTGACCTCTCAGAGCCGCCCACCTCCCCAACCTTTCTGTAAACACTGGGGGAATGTGGGGGAACGCTCCTTCCCTGACCCCTCTCTGTGAGGGACCAGAGGGACACCTCCACAGCATGTCAGCGCCTCCACAAAATCCATTAACTTTGCAATGGTACCACAGGCTGACTTCGTATTTATGACATTTGAAATTGAACTATGCATCTAGACGTATTTTGAGCCTGCACCCTCTTGGTAGTGAGTGTAATTTGCTCCCAGCAGTCGTTATGATGCAGCACAGAGAGGCCCAGTAGTAAAGTTTGTCATTCAGGCCAGGTTGTTGATAAGGGGGGCACAACTTATTGGCCTTGTTCGAAGATTGTGTTCAATTTCAGTACGCTCAGCACAAGTCGTTCACTCTTAACAGCAAGTAATAGCAAGCACTTTTCAAGGTCCTGATCTGTATAGATCTGAGGAGTAATTCTTGTCTGTGGGGATGAAAAGAGTCAACGAGTGTTATTGGACTGCAGTTTTTTGGGGAGTTCATTTCTGATGATTAGAATGCAGTCAGGCAAATCACTGAAGCTGCGATTGTGGACTGGCACAATGATTACTGAACATGTGGAGATTGAGAAGACACATACACCGACCGATCTTGGTAGTTTGATCCAAAGCCTTTGCAGTTAACAGCGTAACCCTGACCACGTGTTATAGGAAGTGAGTTTCCCAGAAACATTGTACGTCAGAGCTGATCACATTCACATTACAATGTCCTGTGTAACTGTCAACATTGGTGTACTGTAGATCTCCAATCCTGTTTGGTTTGATGTTACGCTGTGTGTACGTGTCACGGGTGAGGTAGAAATCCCCCTGGGTGGGAGATGAGATGGGAGAGGGCAGGGGTGAGAACTCACTGTCATGTTGTCTCCTGAGTGGCGCAGTGGTCTAAGGCACTGCATCGCAGTGCTAACTGTGCCACTAGAGATCCTGGTTCGAATCCAGGCTCTGTCGCAGCCGGCCGCGACCGGGAGACTCATGGGCGGCGCACAATTGGCCCAGCGTTGTCCAGGGTAGGGGAGGGAATGGCCGGCAGGGATGTAGCTCAGTTGATAGAGCATGGCGTTTGCAACGCTAGGGTTGTGGGTTCGATTCCCACGGGGGGCCAGTATAAAAAAAAAAAAAAATGCTAGACCACCGTATTCACTAACTGTAAGTTGCTCTGGATAAGAGCGTCTGCTAAATGACTAAAATGTAAATGTAAAATGTAAATGTTGACCAAGTCAGCATACATTTTGCTTGGTCAAGCTGCTGGTGGGTTATAGGACAGCTAAGCTCTCGATTTTTCCATCTTCTGTGGCTCTAATTAATCAGGGCAGGACTCTACTGTGGGGCTTAACAGTTCTCTCGTCAATTTGCAGCTCTCGCCCTGCGCACCCAATGCATTTAGTGTAGTCCTAGTTATCATCCACTATGGATTTCAGCCTCTCAGATCCCATTTGAGACATGTTGACCAATAAAGGTGTCCAAATACTGTTGTGGATGCAATTAAATGCTATGTTTAATTTGACGATCCATAATAGAAAGAAAACAAACACAGACACACACACAAATGCGAACAGTGCTTTTGTAACTCGTGGTCCCAGGCCCTTTGTATGTGAGGGAGCTCCCAAAGGACATATACAAAATGTAAGCTCACTTATCTCGGAAGAGGAGTTGCTTCAACTGAGTGCTCAATTTGTAAAGCCTAATGTGGGAATGCGTTAACTCAAGCCACTTAAAGGGTCCGTCAGACTCATTAATAGCCATGTTTTCAGGAGGGCTTGAAGCTAGTGCTAATCAACTGGTAGCTATGCCCCACTTCCTTTATCTTTTAATGAACTGCACTGTCACGGTCAGCTCGGGTTAAAATGGAGGCCCGTTGTTGTTATTGGTCAACTGCTAGTCATAGCGATGCCACAGACTACATGCCTCGAGCAGTGCTGTGTCCATTTGTGAACGACTATTGTGAGCCCTCATCTTCAGCTTCCCTCACACACGCACATGCACACTAATTTCTTCCTGAACACTTCAAGGCTCACTGTAAAGGTTAACATCTTTAGCCTTGCAGTGGGACTTGGCTTATGAGAGTCTCAGTGGCTCTGAATCGATACATCAGTGCCCTTTGAAGAGACCAAATCAAAATCGAATAAAAAGTTATTCCTCTTGTGTTACTATTTTATTTTAAACTCTGCATCGTTGCGAAGGGCTCATAAGCAAGCATTTCACGGTAAAGTCTACACCAGTTGAATTCAGCAGTGGGAGAGTGGGAGGCACACTCAGGCCCGAATCCAGGGTATGCCATGAGACCAATCACCTCATCGGCTTTTTCTGTTCTCTGATTGATCATCCCTTCATCTCATTCTGAATCCTCGTCCGTATGAGAGACACTGACATGAAAGGTACCATAGAAAACAACAAAGGACTGCACGCTTGAAATATTTATTTGCGGCCTGGAGTTTAACCCCCCTCTCTACTCCTAGTTCAAAACTAACCTCAACATGTGGAAGCATTTATATTTATTTTCTTCTATTATAATTTAACATGCTAAAGAACTATGCAAGTGTGAATGCGGTTGAATGGCACAATTGATTACATTCTTGTGCAGTAAGCCGTAAAAGCATGTGTTGAATCAATCAGGGTATTTTCCTTGGCATCTGCCGACTGCAAAGCTTTGGGGCTATCGCTGAATCAGTAGTATGTTTAAGTTTTACAGGCTCATGTTCAGCAGGGCCTTTTATTTACAATATCCTGAGAGGGCGATCTGAGGAGAGGAACATCTGTGAGCGATTGAGAACGAAAATAAAAAAGACACCAGGCAGGACTGGGCAATATCGGCAAAAAAATCATATCTAGATTTATCAAACTTATGGGCGGGCGAATCACGATATACACTACCGTTCAAAAGTTTGGGGTCACTTGTTTTCGAAAGAAAGCAATTTTTTTGCAAGAAATTGCCAAGAAACTGAAGATCTCGTACAATGCTGTGTACTACTCCCTTCACAGAACAGCGCAAACTGGCTCTAACCAGAATAGAAAGAGGAGTGGGAGGCCCCGGTGCACAACTAAGCAAGAGGACAAATACATTAGTGTCTAGTTTGAGAAACAGACGCCTCACAGGTCCTCAACTGGCAGCATCATTAAATAGTACCCGCAAAACACCAGACTCAACGTCAACAGTGAAGAGGCGACTCCAGGATGCTGACCTTCCAGGCAGAGTTGCAAAGAAAAAGCCATATCTCAGACTGGCCAATATAAAGAAAAGATTAAGATAGGCAGTCTGAGATATGGCTTTTTCTTTGCAACTCTGCCTAGAAGGTCAGCATCCCGGAGTCGCCTCTTCACTGTTGACGTTGAGACTGGTGTTAGCCAACTATTTGCTAGAATACAAGTCATGGGCTGAGTTAAATTTTTATGAACACACCCTTCTGTCCGTCTCCAACTGTTTGAACAGCATGCTAGCCTGTCCACTTTGTGGCCTACCTTTGATTTCTCAGAATGAGAACGACTTGCCAATTCCTTATATGATTGTGCTTTATGCATATTGCACATATATAAACCACAGACTAGACAGCTAGTATTACAGTCTTTGGCTAAAATGCTGCTAGCGGTATGTGGTACTGCAATGCCGCTCGCGACAGGGGGAGGGGCTTGGTATGTGTTTGTAAACAGCGAGGAAGAGGTGAAGCGAGAGGTTTCACTCTTGCCAAAACCTGTCGAAAATAAGCCCAATGCGTTTCTATGGGTTTATTTGTGACCTAAGCTTGTCGCCTGCCATCTTGCCTTTGGGGCAACGACTCCCATTGTTAGGGCGGAGACATGAGCATCTCGTTATTATATACAGATCTGGTGAAATTGGGAAGGTGCACACAGCACAGAAGGAGCGAAGGAGACGAGACCAAAAAGACAATCTGAAACCAAGTGGACATAAACGCTCAGTAAAATGAACCTCAATGCCTTGCAATACAGGCATTTGGAATATCGCGCAAAAACATACATTCAAATTAATCGAATGAATTCGATATATCGCCCAGCCAAAATTACAGGACCCTCTAAAGTGCTGGATGCACAGATATTACGCATTATAGCTCCTCTTCGGTGTGAGGAGCGTGCGTATAAATAAACTACTGTTTAGCCTGGCGGTAATGACACTTGAGTATTTGCAATAGGCTACTGTGACGAAGGTTGGAAGTAGAATCATTAAAACAAGTTACTACTAACATCTCTTAAGGTTAATTTAAGTTTCAAACCCCACTCTATCCACCCATACATAACCTCACCTCATTCAGATCGATTGTTGGATTCAGAAGTCAGCCACACTGCTATCATTGGCAATATAAATCATCTCAGAGTTCTGGATGACTTTCAGAGGGCTTTGATTGGCTGCTGTAGACTGGCAGGGCCACTCACTTCTGGGAGAAAGTTGGACAGGCGGCGGCCAATGTTGAAATGATGATAAAAGAAGAGAAGAGGGATGATTCAGCCTGACTAACCGAGGTGGAAGGCACAAGATGGTTAAGAAAATAAGCCAAGGGAGATAGCACTCTTGTTTTCCAGAAGGATAGAGATATGGTGAGAGGGAAGGAAGATGAAGGGATTTAGTGGCAATCTTCAGATCAACAAGGTTTGGGAGACTATGAGAATTAACCCACAATGGGTTTGGAGAGAAATAAAGTGTAGTCAATCAATCAATCAATTTTATTTTATATAGCCCTTCTTACATCAGCTAATATCTCGAAGTGCTTTACAGAAACCCAGCCTAAAACCCCAAACAGCTAGTAATGCAGGTGTAGTGTGAAGAGCTTTATTCTCTGAGCCAAGCGCCTTTAATTTCCTACTGGAAGAAGCCTGGCTTTGTTTTATCGTTTCTTGTTGTCCTCTACTGATTGCTCTGAATTCATTGCCAAAGTGGAGAATGTATCACAGGTGGTGGGCTTGATTCAATTCAATTCACTGTTCCCCTACTCATGAGCCAGACTTCTCCTGGATAGAAAACTTTTGGAGTCGTTAAAGACTTCCTCAATAAAAAGTGATGTATGTGGCTCTCAGTACAATCATAGAAAGAATTGCCTCGCCAAACAACAGTAGGTCGGAAATGGGGCTTTTAAATCAGAGTTCTCCATCTCACCATAGCAGATATTGCTTGTCTGCCTCCACCAGCTCCTTTTGTGACAACAGGGCATTTGTCACCACACAAACCTGTTAAAACATGGTGCACTGAGCGTGCACTTTTAGAGCGACGCACCATTAAATGTGTGACAGGTGTATTGGAGAGGCGATTTTATCACGCCAGGGTTCAGAATCCCACTCTTTGTGTTACATGACAGGTGACTGATGGGAATCACAACTATCTCTCGTCTGTCTTGGGGGAAATGTATTTTTGTGCCAAATACAGCTACGTCTTGTATTTCTGGCCATGGCAATTGAGATAGGAGGGTGTTTTGTTTTCTTGGGGTATTGACAAGATCATGTGTTCCCTGCCGAAGCCCTAGCAGTGGGGTAACACGCATGGTCACTCCTTCGCTTTGTAATTTGGTATTTTGCCGGTGTTGACATTAGCTCTATCACTGTAAGCCAAGCTCCTCAACCAAACAAACTATAAAAGAGGCGAGTCAAGGGTCGCTTTCATCTGCCAGAGAAACAAAGGTGTCGTTTTGCCCTCTAAATATTTAGCTAATTTGAAACTGGTACTATTTGTTTTCTCAAGTCATTCAATTCCTGCACATGTTGCATAGTCCCGAATTAAAGCTCATAAATTCTGCGAACAAGTACAGTAGGAGGGCAAAAATACAGCAGGGGGATAGCAGCAGCAATAGTGTCCTCCATTAAGCACATTGGAAAACCAAGCACATGTCTGCTGGCTGAATAGATGAACCCAGTCTGTATAATGATAATAAAGCTGGACTCCATAGAATGGAGTGTTCGATGAAGAAATAGACTGGCCTGCCTCTTAAAGAGCAGCGTGTGTATAGGGCCTGCAGATCAGTGGGCTGGGAGACAAGAGGACTAGGGCCCAGATGAACCACAGATAAGGAGATAATGATGACGGTTATAACTTAATTAATCAGCGAAGCAAAAGATAGCAGGGGAGATAGTATCCCCCATTAGGGATCTGACAGGCTGTGGCAGCAATGATTGTCTGTTCATGGGTTGAAGGGCGAAATGCACCGTGATATTGATCAAACGAATTGCATTTTCAAGGTTCAGATTAGCATAGTTTTCAAAATGGCCTCATACTTCAGACACACATGAATTGGTGTAGACAATTTGTGTAAAAAAAAATTATCCACAAAAAAACAAAGTATATAGTCTTCAAATTTCATTTCCCACCTTTCTTTCCCTGGCAGTCTAGAACTTATTTGGCACCCAGAGCTCATACATTATGGATGTTGTAGGGAGCTCCACTTACTTTGTAGCAGGAAGATATGCCCTGGATTCTGTGTTGGAAATGGTTAAATAAAGCTGTCACTGGATGGAAACATGAGATCTCAATAGAGTGTGCCCATATGCCTCAACAGATATAGGTTTACTACCAAGTTTTTGTTAATTTCTGGTCAGAACGATTGATTATCAATATTTCACAATTGGCTATGGCAAGGCACCATTCCGACTGTCACATTATGACACTCATGCGATAACATCATACATTTCTTTGCTGTGTTGTTAACTGAGGTTCAGTGAGCTGTTAGCCAGTGTGCTTTTGGCTTGACGTAAAACATTTTAGCTTACCTTACCTCAACTTGTCATGAAGAGGTGCGTCAGTAGGCCATTGTTGGGGCTCTTCAATCAATATTTCAAATATATTTTATAAAGCCCTTTTTACATCAGTAGTTGTCACAAAGTGCTTATACAGATACCCAGCCTAAAACCCCAAAGAGCAAGCAATGCAGATGTAAAAGCACGGAAGCTCTTATCTGTTTGTAACGGCTTCTTCGGACTGTGCCTCGCCTGTCTAGCCCCCTTGAACAGTTGTTTTGGCACGGCCACAACTCAAGGAATTTTGCAGAAACTTCTTCAGCAGTCAAACAGGAGGTTCATTTAGAGGCTGCAGATTGCCATTGTTGACACAGAAAATAACCCCAGATGCTGAGATTGTCCAGAAGTAGAACTTAATTATTCCCTTATTCCTACAATAACACTACTCTAAATGGCTTGTGCTATTTCTCCGCATTAGAAATTCTGCTCACTTACAGAGTCTGTTAATATTTTGGAGTGCAGTGCTGTGGAGAGACATATTCATGTTGAGCTTTTTTTTATCTTCTCTTCAAATGAAAACAAACAGTTTGGCTACTTTTTCAGTGGACAAAGATGTCTGATGTAAGAATTGTGGCTCTGATAGAGATTTCCAGCCTCTGAACAACAACACATTTACATTACATTTACGTCATTTAGCAGACACTCTTATCCAGAGCGACTTACAAGTTGGTGCATTCACCCTATAGCCAGTGGGATAACCACTTTACCATTTTTATTTTATTTATTTTTTAGGGGGTAGAAGGATTACTTTATCCTATCCCAGGTATTCCTTAAAGAGGTGGGGTTTCAAATGTCTCCGGAAGGTGGTGAGTGACTCCGCTGTCCTGGCGTCGTGAGGGAGCTTGTTCCACCATTGGGGTGCCAGAGCAGCGAACAGTTTTGACTGGGCTGAGCGGGAACTATGCTTCCGCAGAGGAAGGGAGCCAGCAGGCCAGAGGTGGATGAACGCAATGCCCTCGTTTGGGTGTAGGGACTGATCAGAGCCTGAAGGTACAGAGGTGCCGTTCCCCTCACAGCTCCATAGGCAAGCACCATGGTCTTGTAACAGATGCGAGCTTCAACTGGAAGCCAGTGGAGTGTGCGGAGGAGCGGGGTGACGTGAGAGAACTTGGGAAGGTTGAACACCAGACGGGCTGCGGCATTCTGGATGAGTTGTAGGGGTTTAATGGCACAGGCAGGGGGCCCAGCCAACAGCGAGTTGCAGTAATCCAGACGGGAGATGACAAGTGCCTGGATTAGGACCTGTGCCGCTTCCTGTGTAAGGCAGGGTCGTACTCTCCGAATGTTGTAGAGCATGAACCTGCAGGATCGGGTCACCGCCTTGATGTTAGCGGAGAACGACAGGGTGTTGTCCAGGGTCACGCCAAGGCTCTTCGCACTCTGGGAGGAGGACACAACGGAGTTGTCAAGCGTGATGGCGAGATCATGGAACGCGCAGTCCTTCCCCGGGAGGAAGAGCAGCTCCGTCTTGCCAAGGTTCAGCTTGAGGTGGTGATCCGTCATCCATACTGATATGTCTGCCAGACATGCAGAGATGCGATTCGCCACCTGGTTATCAGAAGGGGGAAAGGAGAAGATTAGTTGTGTATCGTCAGCGTAGCAATGATAGGAGAGGCCATGTGAGGATATGACAGAGCCAAGTGACTTGGTGTATAGGGAGAATAGGAGAGGGCCTAGGAACTGAGCCCTGGGGGACACCAGTGGTGAGAGCACGTGGTGCGGAGACAGCTTCTCGCCACGCCACTTGGTAGGAGCGACCGGTCAGGTAGGACGCAATCCAGGAGTGAGCCGCGCCGGAGATGCCCAGCTTGGAGAGGGTGGAGAGGAGGATCTGATGGTTCACAGTATCAAAGGCAGCAGACAGGTCTAGAAGGACAAGAGCAGAGGAGAGAGAGTTAGCTTTAGCAGTGCGGAGAGCCTCCGTGACACAGAGAAGAGCAGTCTCAGTTGAATGACCAGTCCTGAAACCTGACTGGTTTGGATCAAGAAGGTCATTCTGAGAGAGATAGCAAGAGAGTTGGCTAAAGACGGCACGCTCAATAGTTTTGGAAAGAAAAGAAAGAAGGGATACTGGTCTGTAGTTGTTGACATCAGTGGGATCGAGTGTTGGTTTTTTGAGAAGGGGTGCAACTCTCGCTCTCTTGAAGACGGAAGGGACATAGCCAGCGGTCAAGGATGAGTTGATCAGCGAGGTGAGGTAGGGGAGAAGGTCACCGGAGATGGTCTGGAGAAGAGAGGAGGGGATGGGGTCAAGCGGGCAGGTTGTTGGGCGGCCTGCAGTCACAAGTCGCAAGATTTTATCTGGAGAGAGAGGGGAGAAAGAAGTCAAAGCATAGGGTAGGGCAGTGTGAGCAGGACCAGCAGTGTCATTAGACTTAACAAACGAAGATTGGATGTCGTCAACCTTCTTTTCAAAGTGGTTGACGAAGTCATCCACAGAGAGAGGGGGGGATTCAGCAGGGAGGAGAATGTGGCAAAGAGCTTCCTAGGGTTAGAGGCAGATGCTTGGAATTTAGAGTGGTAGAAAGTGGCCTTAGCAGCAGAAACAGATGAAGAAAATGTAGAGAGGAGGGAGTGAAAAGATGCCAGGTCGGCAGGGGAGTTTAGTTTTCTTCCATTTCCGCTCCGCTGCCCGGAGCTCTGTTCTGTGAGCTCGCAATGAGTCATCAAGCCACGGAGCTGGAGGGGAGGACCGAGCCGGCCGGGAGGATAGGGGACACAGAGAGTCAAAGGATGCAGAAAGGGGAGGAGAGGAGGGTTGAGGAGGCAGAATCAGGAGATTGGAGGGAGAAGGATTGAGCAGAGGGAAGAGATGATAGGATGGAAGAGGAGAGAGTAGTGGGAGAGAGAGAGCGAAGGTTGCGGCGGCGCATTACCATCTGTGTAGGGGCAGAGTGAGTAGTGTTGGAGGAGAGCGAGAGAGAAAAGGATACAAAGTAGTGGTCGGAGACATGGAGGGGAGTTGCAGTGAGATTAGTAGAAGAGCAGCATCTAGTAAAGATGAGGTCAAGCGTATTGCCTGCCTTGTGAGTAGGGGGGACGGTGAGAGGGTGAGGTCAAAAGAGGAGAGGAGTGGAAAGAAGGAGGCAGAGAGAAATGAGTCAAATGTAGACGTAGGGAGGTTGAAATCCCCCAGAACTGTGAGGGGTGAGCCATCCTCAGGAAAGGAACTTATCAAGGCGTCAAGCTCATTGATGAACTCTCCAAGGGAACCTGGAGGGCGATAGATGACAAGGATATTAAGCTTAAATGGGCTAGTGACTGTGACAGCATGGAATTCAAATGAGGAGATAGACAGATGGGTTAGGGGGAAAAAATTGAGAATGTCCACTTGGGAGAGATGAGGATTCCTGTGCCACCACCCCTCTGACCAGATGCTCTCGGGGTATGCGAGAACACATGGTCAGACGAGGAGAGAGCAGTAGGAGTAGCAGTGTTTTCAGTGGTAATCCATGTTTCCGTCAGCGCCAGGAAGTCGAGGGACTGGAGGGTAGCATAGGCTGGGATGAAGTCAGCCTTGTTGGCAGCAGAACGGCAGTTCCAGAGGCTGCCTGAGACCTGGAACTCCAGGTGTGTGGTGCGTGCAGGGACCACCAGGTTAGAGAGGCAGCAGCCACGCGGTGTGAGGCGTTTGTGTAGCCTGTGCGGAGAGGAGAGAACAGGGATAGGCAGAGGCATAGTTGACAGGCTGCAGCAGATGGCTACAATAATGCAGAGGAGATCGGAATAAAATGAACTAAACATCTGGGAAAGGAGAGAGCCACAACTCCCAAATATAACTCTCCCAACTTCCACCTCAGACACTATAATTGTTGTAAACTACAGCGGTTCAATGTTTTCTAGGAATAGACTAACCCAGTTTATTCAGCTAGCTAACTAGGTGCAGTATTATTCCGTGAAAACGTCCGGGCACCTCGTCATAACACACGGCACGAACACACAGAGAGAGCCAAACTAACGTTAGCTAGTCACCCATGTCCCGAATTCCTTGAGCGACTCGGGCTATCAATATGAAAAAAACAAAACACAAGTGTAGGTTATGACTTACCCCTAGCAGCTACTATTAGCTAGCCAAGTGCAAAGCTAGCCACTGAATTGACTCAGCCAGTTCGCGTCTGTTCACTCGGTCGTTCCAGCTATTGTTTACAAGTAGCTATCCAGGTTGCAACAAGCTTGCTAATTTTCAAGCACAGTAGCCACTTGCTACCTAACGTTAACGGTTCAGACAATGAGGTTAGAAAACAGCTGAATGGTAGGCAGATCAGCGAATAGGAGAGGGCCTAGAACTGAGCCCTGGGGGACACCAACCTGCCCATTCAAGCCTTACACGGCCTCACACTGACTGTATTCCCCAGAGATATTTTAATTATATCTAAGCCTCCACCCCTACTCCATTCTTAGTGTTACAGGAGGGGGTCGCAGTTCCGGAGCCACCCACTAGGTGTCATCCTCCGACAACCTTAGGCACCTCCTCACTCACAGTCTGGACTAATCATCATCCTATTGGTGTCACCTGTGTCTATCTGTTTACCTGTGTATTTATGCCCTCACTTCCCTGTGTTCCCTTGCTCAGTTTTCTCTGCTAGTTTCTCTATGTCCAGCAGTACTACTCTGTCTGATCGGAGACATATGTACAGGTACTTGAGAAGTGTTCTCCCTGTTTCGTTATCTTTTATCGTGATAAGTCCGTTATTTTCTATTCTGGCTTCGGGACCATCAGTAAAGATCCTTGTTTCACCATCTCTGCCTACTGCCTACTATATATCCTGCACCGCACCTGGGTCACACCTCACCCCAACCCTTACATCTTAGCCCCATCTTGTATTACTGGGTGGTAAAGAAAGACCACATGGATCCCCTATCCCCTCCCCCACTACACACACATCTTGCAGAATACCTGCTACCAGCTGCCAGTTAAAATTGACCCAGATTTCTATTGTGGAAGTGCATCCTGAGACGTTCACAGTTTAAGCGGCCTCTCTGCTAATCGACCCCAGCCAGGCAGTGTGTGTAAATCCTCGCTGCAGTCTCCAAGGCCAGCTCTGTCGGGGTTCAGTGCATGGCATAAGCTATTTCGAGGAGCGAGGTAGCACTCACGGGTGACACTGATACAAATTCCTGCTCTTTGGCACGCCGCTCCGCCTGCTGCAATATGAGATTGCATTAAGTGAGCGGTATCCCAGAGCATACAGCTCTCTCCATTAACCTAGGTGGATGGGTAGAGAGCGAACTACTGGAGAGCAGTGCAGACTGAGACCTGCTACAACCAATGAGGAGGTCACAAGGATGTACATGAAACATCGATCAGCTTAGCTGAAACAAACTGCTGAATGAGGACAACACGAGTGGTTTCCTACAATGTAAATGTCAGTTAAGTTGGAAGAGAGAGTGAAGAGAAAGGACTAGTGGCTGATTATTCAAGCATATTTTCACATTGCTCAGACGGGGAGAAATAGCCCTCTCGCATCGTGAGAGGGAAATGTGCAGAGTGTTTATCTTGGTGGAACTCGATTCTCCTCACATCAGCGAGCCGCACCGTGCTCTCAGATCCGAGCGGCGGGGAAGCTGCTCAGCATTCAGGAAACCACTGTGTCACCGTTGAGAGGGACGGGGGACTCGGCACTCTCCACTGTATCAACCACTCCAGAGTTCACATAGGCCGAGACTGAGAAGAGGCTCTCAGGTTTTGCAGCATTCATTATCATTAGTCAGAGATATGGAGAAGTGCACAGCTGCCTCTTGCTATGGCACTGAATATCTGAGATCAGATATTAGAAGTACCAATCCAGCCAGTGTATATTGCTAGGGATATTGCTTGTGTTACTTATAGACAATGCCCGAAATATGTCATTTTTTTCTCAATTTTTGGCAACATTATTCTAAATGCATACCCAGGTTAAAAGGGAGTAGAAGATCAGTATGTTGCTAAATGTTAGTTTTAAATGCTTTGGTCCCAGAGCTGCCAACGTTGGGCTGGCAACGTACAATTAAGATAGCGGGCGGTCTCTTTAAAGCACTTTACAGTGAATACCAATGACCTGCATGTGTCAGCTTATGCCTCCATCTGTAAAGTAATTTGTATTTTTGCTTGGCCCTTTGTACCGCGATATCCTGGCATGCACTTGAATAAGCTGTGCTAACTGTTACTTACAACGTTAAATGGAAAGTATGTTTTTGCAGAGATACAGTCAACCCTGGCATTTGTCACATGCCTTTAGTTGTGCAAATTGCTATCTGTCCGATTGGCTCGGCAGCCTAGTATTCATTGTGAATCTGAAATTCATTAGAGGATGGATGAGCGAGTGTTCTATGGTGTTGTCAGCTGGAATTTAGGAAGTGGTCTGGAATGGCAAAGGCTATTGGCCAAGGGGCCTAAATTCGTCCCATCTCCCCCCTTTTCCTCAATAATGATTCCCAGTGTTCTTCTGCAGAGCCTATTGGAGCTTTGGGTTATTGGAATCATTTTCAACAATGAATAAATTAACAATAGACCAAACCAGACAGAGGAACTCTACTCTGAGGAAAAAACCATACAGCTGCGTTTCTCACTCCTTTGTGTAATATAGTGACCTTTGCATGAAGAGAACGAGAGCTCTTCTCAAATAACGTTCACAGTGAAAATTTGCGAACGCTGACCCAAAGTCTATGTTGGAGAGCAGGATATTGAAATCTCTCGCTTATTGCTATGTGAGGATCCCTGATTATAGTGTGACCTCGCCGCTGAAAGGATGCAATGTAACCTGAGATAGCGTTAATCTCTTAAGCCAAAACAAATTCAATTACTGACAAGCAAACAATGGGGGTTTAGCTGCAGTGAATTTTACAGTTCGGCGATGGTATGTATATCCATGACAACACCCTTCAAACTTGTCTGAAAGACACATCTTTGTAATTCCATCACAGTTCGCCATGTCCTTCTCATGTGCATCGCAATAAATGTGAGAATATGATTAACCTTCGGCACGCAGTCTTGATTTACCTCCATTATTTCTCACATGATGATGAACAATCACAAGATATGAGGACAGTGATGAAAGTGAAAACAAAGTTCTCAAGAACAACTTATTGGCTGCTATCTCAGTTAGCCATTAGTCTCAGGTAGCCTTTTCAAAGTCTATCTTATGAAGTTCTCATGAAGATGACTGGTGAACTTTGTTGTTAATGGTGCTGTATTTAGATATTTTCCGACCATTACTATCTTATAGAAATGTTTCGCTCACTGCACACCCGAATCAATGTGATTTAAAACTTGTATGTTACAATGCAAATCATAAACCAAGGACTAATTCAGTGTTTGGACTTCTCTCTTTCTCTCCTATCCTCTGCATCCTCTGGTGTCTTGATGGTGTTTTCTTGGTATTCTGTCTCTTTCTCAAGGTAAGTCATTTTATTGTTTTCTAGTAACTTTTAAGATTTTAGTTTAGGCTACTTTTAAGGTTTATCATACTATTTCTACTACTGTTACACATTACTCCTACTTTTAAAATCAATTACGCAGAAACGTCCAGTGCGATGGATCCTTGATACACACTATTAAGTCATGTGGATGATCCAGCGACCCCCAAGCCAAGTGGTTAATGGGTCAAAACATAATGACGCCAGAAAGAACCCACACATTCGGACAAATCCATCCAAATCCCCTTTGACACACACACCCACACACACCCACACACACACACACAGTCACACATATGCAGTTAGGCTCGCATCTTAAGACCCATAAACTTTACAAGCTTTTGGAGTTTTGTTTTCATCTTAATGCTCCAAATCTGCTTACGATTAAGCAGCTCAGCGAGACTCTCTGGAAGTCGTCCATGCACTGCCTGTCCTTTCTAAACGCCCCCGTCTGCTCACTCCACTCTACCATTCACCATGGCACATTTCTCTAGAGGGGCCTCCGGCCTACACACTCTCTGTCTTGGATGGGGCCTTGGGTCTGAGCCATATGGGAGAATACAGTGGCCACCGCTTGTAGGCTAGGTGATGCACAGCCTAGCTTTGTCCATAACGCTCAAGTTTATCATTGTGTACTCACAACCGTGTAGCATTTATTTTCCCAGAGGGCTCGTCCAGGACGGCTTTTTCCCCCTCATTTTCAGCTCTCCTTATGGGGACTTCCAACATCTGTAAATGTAGGTAACATAAAATCGGCCTAGCTTGTTTTTAATTGCATCATAATTTTAAAAAAATCAACAAATGTGCCTTTCCGCTCGAACACCCACTAGTTACTCCTAGCTTCACCTCGTCTATATGCTTAGCAATTGATTTGTAGCTTTGATGATTTTCAAGTGCGGTGGTGCAGTGGTAAAGGAACACTTATTACCCCACATAAAGTCACTGAAGGTTAAAAACCTGCTATTGTTGCTCAGTGACGTAGTATTGGATGATAGCAAGACCAGACCGAGTTAATAAACAGGAGCAGAGTGGAGTGCGACCCGGGATAGCATTTCTGTCTGATGTAATTATACTGAACAAGAATATAAACGCAACATGCAAGAATCTTAAAGATTTTACTGAGTTTCAGTTCATATAAAGAAATCAGTCAATTGAAATAAATAAATTAGGCCCTAATCTATGGATTTCACATGACTGGGCAGGGGTACAGCCATGGTTGGCTGTACCCACTGGGGAGCCAGGCCCAGCCAATCAGAACGAGTTTTTCCCTACAAAACGGCTTTATTACCGATAGAAAACTCCTCAGCACCCCTCCACCCCCCCTCAGACAATCCCACAGGTGATGAAGCCGGATGTGGAGGTCCTGGGCTGGCGTGGTTACATGTGGTCTGCGGTTGTGAGGCCGGATGGACGTACTGCCAACTTCTCTAAAAACGACGATGGAGGCAGCTTACGGTAGAGAAAATAACATTCAATTATCTGCAACAGTTCTGGTGGACATTCCTGCAGTCAGCATGCAAATTGCACACTCCCTCAAAACTTGAGACATCTGTGGCATTGTGTTGTGTGACAAAACTGCACATTTTATGTGCTTATGGAACATTTCTGGGATTTATTTTTTAGCTCATGAAACATGGGACCAACACTTTACATGTTGCGTTTATATTTTTGTTCAGTGTAGCTCTAGTCACTAGATGGACTTGGCTAAGTGTCTCTGGGACTGCAGAGATCCAGAGATCCCTCTAGCCTGTGTGTTGTTGTGTTGATACCAGGCCCAAGGAGAGAGAATCCACACACTGGGTTGGTTCTCCGTAGACACCCAATGCTATCTCCGTACCCTTGGTAGTCTTCTTAAAGGGGGTAATAATCCTAGAACCTATAACCCCTCTCAGGGTGGGAGGAAGTTGGCCTCAATCTGTAATTGTCTCACAGCCACCAGGTTGTTTGTTTGTGGTGGTACATACACTACATGGCCAAAAATATGTGGATTCGTTGCTGACAGGTGTATAAAATTGACTTTCAACGTGGCACCGTCACCTTTCCAACAAGTCAGTTCGTTCAAATTTCTGCCCTGCTAGAGCTGCCCCGGTCATCTGTAAGTACTGTTATTGTGAAGTGGAAACATCTAGGAGCAACAACGGCTCAGCCGCGAAGTGGTAGGCCACACAAGCTCACAGAATTGGACCGCCGAGTGCTGAAGTGCGTAAAAAACGTCTGTCCTTGGTTGCAACACCCACTACCGAGTTCCAAACAGCCTCTGGAAGCAACAAAAGTACAATAACTGTTCGTCGGGAGCTTCATGAAATGGGTTTCCATGGCCGAGCAGCCACACACAAGCCTAAGATCACCATGCGCAATGCCAAGCGTCGGCTGGAGTGATGTAAAGCTCGCCGCCATTGGACTCGTGAAGTAGTGGAAACGTTCTCTGGAGTGATAAATCACGCGTCACCATCTGGCAGTCCGACAGACGAATCTGGGTTTGGTGGATGCCAGGAGAACGCTACCTGCCAGAATGCATAGTGCCAACTGTAAAGTTTGGTGGATGAGGAATAATAATCTGATGCTATTTTTCATGGTTCGGGCTAGGTCCCTTAGTTCCAGTGAAGGGACATCTTAACGCTACAGCATACAATGACATTCTAGACGATTCTGTGCTTCCAACTTTGTAGCAACAGTTTGGGGAAGGCCCTTTCCTGTTTCAGTATGACAATGCCCCCATACACAAAGCGAAGTTCATACAGAAATGGTTTGTCGAGATCGGTGTAGAAGAACTTGACTGGCCTGCACAGAGCACTGACCTCAACCCCATCAAACACCTTTAGGATGAATTGGAACGCCGACTGCGAGCCAGGCCTAATCGCCCCACCATCAGCGCCCGACCTCACTAATGCTCTTGTGGCTTAATGGAAGCAAGTCCCCGCAGCAATGTTCCAACATCTAGTGGAAAGCCTTCCCAGAAGAGTAGAGGCTGTTATAGCAGCAAAGGGGGACAAACTCCATATTAATGCCCATGATTTTGGAATGCGATGTTCGACGAGCAGGTGTCCTCATACTTTTGGCCATGTGGTATACATACACCCACGTACTGTACATGTACAAA
Organism: Coregonus clupeaformis; assembly: GCF_020615455.1. Classification (NCBI taxonomy): domain Eukaryota; kingdom Metazoa; phylum Chordata; class Actinopteri; order Salmoniformes; family Salmonidae; genus Coregonus; species Coregonus clupeaformis. The sequence goes on from NC_059200.1 coordinate 35,888,483, forward strand.
CCCATACAAAACACATCTCCAGCTCTAGACAGTGAATCTTCAGCCCGGGTGGCTCTACTGATAACACATTCCTGTGGTGTTAGAGAGGAGGGATAAGTATTGCCCTTTTAGTTTGAATGATCTGTACTGTATTATCTCTATCCTCGTCTAGCAGTGATCTACTGAGACTGAGATTACTGAGATTTATCCAAGGATATGCTGTCATTGTAGCTTTCAGTTATTTTTTTATCACACAGATGGTAACCTAGGTTACAAAACTTAGGGAAAGCAGTATCTAAATCCAATACATTAATATTATTGAATTTTCTGTACACATTCATGAGTATGAAGCCCTTTATCTACTTCACCAGAGTCGGATGAACAGGAACAGCTAACATGCTAACTGTTCCTGTAGACTTCCAGGCATTGCGCTAATGCTAGTTAGCATTGGCTCGCGAAACTACCTCTAACTTCCTTCATACTGGACGCAGACACATAAAAATGGTATCCACGATGATATTCTTTTGCAGCTAACGATATTCATAAAATAATTATTTTTAACTTTTTCTTTTTGGGTGGGGCAGACCCCCTGCAGTACCGCCGCGGACCATACTCTGCGGATCGTACTGACTGGAAGTCTACAGGAACAGTTAGCATGCTAGCTGTTCCTGTTCATCCAAGTCTGGAGAAGTAGATAAAGGGCTTCACTGCCAAAATCTCAAACTATTCCTTTAATATGGAGGAAATTACCATCAATGGAGCTAATTACAGGGTTTTTTCTGTATAGAAAATTCTTAGGCGGGCCGTCTAAGTGGTCATTTTTGGGATGGAAAAACAGTTTCAGTGTCAACTTAAACGACCAAAACCAGATAGAAAGCATGCAGAAAAGATATTGAACAATATATATTTTTTAATAATACCATCTTTGAGAACTAACAATGAAATAATACTAGGAGCCTGTTTGAAACCCCCTTGCTTAGTTAACTCAAAATGTCTGGCTTCATAAGAAAACTATTAGAAGACACTTTTGAGAAAACCAATCAAGGTATCATTGGCTGAGGCCTAGGTGAGCTGGCAGGCATGTTTATTGCTATTCTTAGTGTGGGAGCTCTATAAAATGCTCAATAAATATACTTTTTAATTAGGGTAGGGCCAAGATGGGAGGCTCCTGGTGCGGTAGGCATCATCGCTGAGATGTATATTTGTCTTTTCAGTTTCCTGCTGGGACACTACTTTAAAGACATGGAAAATGGCAGAGCTGTAACGGGATTGGAGGAGATTCTAGACATGATATAATTGCAGAGACAGAGTATCTGAGGCGCAGAGAGCTATCAAAAAAATATGGAGGAAAATGCACTTAAAGGTGTTGAACAGCATGGCACTTTTTAAATGCCAAATGCATTATTTAACAGCTTTGACAGCTGAGGTATCTTTAGGAAAGGAGTATAGTCATGTTGTCTGATGCATCTGAAGTGGAGTCATATGATGAAAACACTGACTTCCTAGCAACAGAAGGATTGTCTGTGTCCCGGCTCCTCTGCCTCCACAACATACCCCCGGAAGTTCACCTCTCTCTCCCTCCCTCTCTCTCTCTTCTTTGGATCATTTTTGACTCGATTGTGCCTTAAGTGTGAAAACCTGAAGTGCTCAGAAGAGCCAAATCACGGCTAAGGGTAGAAGGTCTCAGAGAGCCACGAAACAATTCACTCCCTCCGCCGGTGTGTCAGCGCTGCGAGCTAAGTCTAGTCTGCCAGTGTCAGAAGGTCTGGGAGAGCTGTCGTAGCATGCCAGCGAGTGAGCGATGAGGATGTTCCCAGGAAAAACGCTCCGCTCTGCTCTACTCACGGCCCGCCAGTCTATTTCTCTAAGCCCTCTCCTGATTGGCTGGCTGGGAGGGATCGGTGTCGGTAGGCCGGTTGTGGCACATGGCATTCCCTACCATCTGTCGCCTGTGTGTTGAGCTGGCTGCAAAGCAGGTTGACCCCCTTTGCAGCTCTGTTTGGTAGTGACTCCCCGCCCCTAAAGACATCTCAACAATTTCCAAGATACTCCCTCAGAGTTGACACATCCCACCCTGGCAACCAGCGAAGGCCCCAAAATTGATGTCAAACATCCGAAGACCTTGTGGTATTTCCAAAAGGCCTGGGGTTTTTGGTGACACTACGAACCAGGCAGGGTTCAAAGCCAACCACACTACTCGCACTCCCAAAAAAGGGGCAACACAGGGCCACTGCCCTCAAAATTACCCTGAAGCATCCACAATTACAACCTTTAGAGTAAGGCAGAGTTTTAAAAAGAGCAGAGAGGTGAGGAGAGTTCATTTTTAAAGAGGTCAGATGAATGTGAATCACGGATTTGACTGGTGTTGTGCAGGCTTTCATCTTCACGGCTATTTTAAGAGCATGTCATTAAACACTGAGGCTAGAGTATGCCATTTGAATAAAAATTATGCTAAAGCTCTGTGTTGTGATGGCTGAAGTTTGTTTACTTTTTTATTTCATGAAAGCCTGAGATTACCATGGCCTAAGCATCTGAAAAACATCACGGATGGAATGCACCCTCCGTATGAGGCTATGACTTTGAAACCTGGAATCGTTGCATTCAAGGTGTGAACACAGCGACTTCCCACATACATAAAACAATGTACCCATTCATTAGTTGGGAGTTAATTGTTTTACAGATGAAGCATTAATATCTCAGCTTGAGCTGGCATCTTTTATCTTCTGGACCTTGTAATGTACTTATGTACTATTAACTTAACATAAGCTAATATCTGTATATGCAATGCTGTATATCATAACAGACCACAATCACTGAGACTCAGCCCTTTTCTCTCTTTGGCCATAAAGGGAACCGTCTTGAACCGGTTCATACCGGGGCTGACTGTACGGATACAGAGCTGTTTATGTCCTGACAAACCAAATGTAACAGTGTCCGTCCCTCTAAATAGATTACAGCTGTGGTGAACCCTACATGTCTGGGTTGTCAACGGCACTCAGGGATACTGCTATCCTGTAGCTAAACAGGATCAAACCAACTGCATCTTTCAGACAGGGATTTCAAGCATTTCGCTGTGTTTTTTAGCCAGTTTGCTACAGCAGGAAAATTATACTGCAGCAACAGGAAATGTGGATTATAATTAATGGACATTTTTTTAGGGGTTGATACATTTTTCGTAAGGGGAAATCAAGCCTGATATTTCATAGTGGAAATTACAATCTTTAGAAGCCTTTTTAAACCTCAAATACACTATAAGTTTTACATTTCCTTCAAATAACGTTTTCGGTTATCAAGGATTGGCCAGTACTACATGACCTATAATGTTTGAAATACAAATCACTTAAGGCCTAATATATGTCTAATAAGACAAAATAAAGGCCTTATAAGCTACTTATATACATACCTATAAACTACAAATTAGTGGCTAATATGTGTACCTTAAAATAAAAGTGTTACCAATTGGGTATTGAATGTTATCGATGGACGCAGCTTTAGGCTGCGATGGACACAAAACCTAGGCTACAGAGCCTGCTTCTGCTCAACATTCGAACTCGAGAACAAATAGTTTTGGGGGCTGCTGCAGTTCACAAACGATATGTGCTTATCTCCCTCTTGTCAGTCAAGTCATTCCACAAAGAGTAGTTCACAATCTAGTCTGGTTACGGCCGCAACTACACTCTTAGAAAAAAGTGTTTGAAAAGGGTTATTTGGCTGTCCCCATAGGATAACCATTTTTGGTTCCAGGTAGAACCCTTTTTGGTTCCATGTAGAACTCTTGGGTTCCATGAGGTTCTCCTATGACTGAATTAGTTGAAAAGATCAGTCAGTAAAAATAACTTCCCATCACTACAGTGTTGCCTCCTTGCCCTCTGACATAGCAGGGGGAATTTTATGGAGTCAATTTAATATGACATCATTCTAAATTGCCACCATAAATCAAGGATGCCTGGCTACTAAATGGACGGGACCTTTTATGCAGATTTGTCCTTATAGACCTTTTCTAGAAAAAGGTCTACAGATGCTACATCTGTAGATGCTATTGTACATTTGTTGGTCTTTATGAATTCACAAACTAGTATGTCTGGGCTCTACTGTAAGTCTTCAGTGTGCTTGTAGGAATTCAGCCTTTCAGTAAAAACTGATAAAGAAAATATGTTCAAAGGGCAATTGGAAAGTAAGCTTTCTCATTGAAAATGAGAAGGTCTATGGGCCAATTCACCTCTAATGAATTGTCCTCCACTATAAACATGGATGGTGGAAATTGTAGTAGAGCATAGGTCAGGATGACGATCTATTCTGATGTCTAGTAGAAAGAGGAGGAAGGGAAGCGCTACTAAGGTACACAATAGTAAATGTTGGTAGACAGAAGGTGCTCTTGGTCAAGGGGGTGAATTGGTCATCAAAAAGAAAGGAGGACCAAGGCACTCTTCATATAATTAATTAAAATGCCTTTATTAGTATGGCATGTTCAATAGAAACAAGTTTTTTTTTTTTATCTGACGCGTTTCGGCTGCATGGCCTTCGTCAGTACGAAGAAATAATACAATGTCCTCTTTTGAACAGCTTTTCCAATTAGCTCTAATTTGAAGAGGGAGTGGTTACAAAGTTGATTGGACACACCTAGTAAGCAATACTATACACATTAACAAGTGAAATACTGTAACTATGTTATCATACAAATACAACTCCAAGTTAGAAGTATCAGAACACTTAGAAAGGTAGTTCTAACCTTAAATATGACTAGGAAAAGTGTCAAAAATAAGAAAGCAATATATTCCATAGTTCATTAGAAACCAGCAAAACATGAACAACAACAGTCTAAACATAGCTGATGTCTGTTGACAGAGTAAAACAGAGAGAGAGGGAGTGGGATGAGAGAAAGACAGAGCTTCTTTAGCTGTCAAGACATTGCAGATTCAACCGCTCTGAGGGTTTCCTCTGCTCTGAGTGTGGTTCAGCCAGGCAGGTTTAATTGCTCACCATGACTGGGCTGTAGACCATGGGAGAGCTGGGTAATCGAGGGAGCCAGGATGCTTTTGAGAAGATTCCCCAGGTGCCTAAGTGTCATTGTTTGTGGAATTACCCTTGCAGTTGTCCTTTTGAAAATGGGGGTGAGCCCATGCCAGCTTTCACTGCAGACAGTTATCAGGCAGTTTTGATGTGCACCCCTAGTTTTACCCTCTCCTGGATTTTTTTCCTCCTGTCTAGAAATTGTTGTGTGCAAGACAATCACCATTAATTAGTCCTTTACAGCACAGTTGTACGATGAAGAGCGTCAACAAACACATTTTATGAGGACCATTTATTGAATTGCAGCTGCTATTCATCTGTCCAACAAATATATAAATATGTTCTCGGCTCTATTGAATCGAGACCCCGATTGTGGAGGGTTATTTTGTGAAGAGGATATGTTTTCAATACCACCACTTCAATAAACATATTGAAGATGTCTCAGACTGCCTTTGGTGTTAGACAGTAAAGTACAGCAAATGAAAACAACACAATTGTGTGATATTTCAGTTGTATTTGGAGCAGCTATGAGAGCAGGTGGCATAACGCTGTGCCATGTCCAAAAGGCAGAAGTAAAGTATCAATATTGAAATCGTTGTGCCGAAATCTAGTTTGTCTGCTACTATATTTCCAACGGCTTAAACTGTCTGTGAAGAGATAGTGTTCTCTTCAAGACATCTTTTGGAACTGCTGTATCTTTCAGCTGTCAAGAAATGATTTCTATGTAAATCGAATTTTCTCTTTGCTAACAGGAGAAGAAACCTAAATTGCCAAGTGTTTGCAGTTGAGGTTTGGTGCGACAGTCAACTGTCCACTTGTGATTGTGCTCACAGCTCGGACATTGTGCAGGCAGGTTATATCTAAACCCTGTGGTTCTGCAGATGTTGTGACTTACTAGCTGGAGCCACAGACCCAGAGAATGCTTTCAGTGACTAGATTACTGGCAGTTGTGGTCTGCTGATGGTCAAGGTAACCTGAGCAACCAACAGATTAACTGGAATTGAGGCTTCTGGGATCTTGGGAGAGGTCATTAGCATTTATCCTGTGTTTCAGGCTTCTTACGTCAAGATGTTGTAGGATATTGGATTTAACCTTTGTTTCTTTACTGGAACACTTACATGATGGAATAAACCAGAGAAGAGGGATGAGCATGTCAAATGCGTGCAAAGCAAGAAGAGCATATCTACTCTTGGTGGGTGTTGGTTGTCATGGCAGTATCATAGGGCTGGTAATTGCCAGGGACCTCACGATACGATATTAGCACGATACTTAGGTGCCGATAGGATATGTATTGCGATTCTCACAATTCTATATGTATTGCGATTCAATACTGTGATTTTATTGTGATTCCATGGTCCAAACATATTGCTCACCATATGTCTGCTGCAGAGGGACAAGAGAGAGCCATTAGAAAACGAGTATTGATCAGTCATGGAAATAAAAGTGATGAAAACAAATTGGCTTCCTATTTAAAAAGAAGATGGAGAACAAGCTATGAAGGACAAATACTGGAGTCTTGGTGCAGGTACAGCCAACTACCGCAAAAATAATATTGCGATATTGTCAAAACAATACAATATATCGTTAAAAATAATATCCCGAAATGTAACTGTATCGATTTTTTCCCCCATCACTACAGTATCATGGCTAAAACACAACAACAGTTCATGAGGAGGTAAGGAGAGGTATTCACCCAAAAATCAGCTTATCGAATCTAGTATGTGTGCCGTGTGGTTGAACAGGACCTCGCCAGTGAACGACTGACTGTCTGTTTAGGGTGAAAATAGTGTCACATGCTGTCAACTTGGTCGTTTTCTATTTCCATGACAGGGTATGGTGGTCTTCACATACTGTGGAAATGTCCTAGACCAGTGTTTCCCAACCCTGGTCCGTGAGTACCCACAACAGTACACGTTTTCATTGTAGCACTGGACAAGCACACCTGATTCAACTTGTCAGCTAATCATCAAGCCCTCAATGAGCTGAATGAGGTGTGTTTGTCCAGGGCTACAACGGAAATGTGTACTGTTAGGGCTACTTGAGGACCAGGGTTTGGAAACACTGTCAAATCAAATCAAATTTTATTGGCCACATGCGCCGAATACAACAGGTGCAGACATTACAGTGAAATGCTTACTTACAGCCCTTAACCAACAGTGCATTTATTTTAAATAAAAAAGTAAAATAAAACAACAACAAAAAAGTGTTGAGAAAAAAAGAGCAGAAGTAAAATAAAATAATAGTAGGGAGGCTATATATACAGGGGGGTACCGGTGCAGAGTCAATGTGCGGGGGCACTGGCTAGTTGAGGTAGTTGAAGTAATATGTACATGTGGGTAGAGTTAAAGTGACTATGCATAAATAATTAACAGAGTAGCAGCAGCGTAAAAAGATGGGGTGGGGGTGGGGGGGCAGTGCAAATAGTCCGGGTAGCCATGATTAGCTGTTCAGGAGTCTTATGGCTTGGGGGTAGAAGCTGTTGAGAAGTCTTTTGGACCTTGACTTGGCACTCCGGTACCGCTTGCCGTGCGGTAGCAGAGAGAACAGTCTATGACTAGGGTGGCTGGAGTCTTTGACAATTTTGAGGGCCTTCCTCTGACACCGCCTGGTATAGAGGTCCTGGATGGCAGGAAGCTTGGCCCCAGTGATGTACTGGGTCGTATGTACTACCCTCTGTAGTGCCTTGCGGTCGGAGGCCAAGCAGTTGCCATACCAGGCGGTGATGCAACCAGTCAGGATGCTCTCGATGGTGCAGCTGTATAATTTTTTGAGGATCTGAGGACCCATGCCAAATCTTTTCAGTCTCCTGAGGGGAAATAGGCTTTGTCGTGCCCTCTTCACGACTGTCTTGGTGTGTTTGGACCATGATAGTTTGTTGGTGATGTGGACACCAAGGAACTTGAAGCTCTCAACCTGTTCTACTACAGCCCCGTCGATGAGAATGGGGGCGTGCTCAGTCCTCTTTTTTTTCCTGTAGTCCACAATCATCTCCTTTGTCTTGGTCACGTTGAGGGAGAGGTTGTTATCCTGGTACCACACGGCCAGGTCTCTTGACCTCCTCCCTATAGGCTGTCTCATCGTTGTCAGTGATCAGGCCTACCACTGTTGTGTCGTCGGCAAACTTAATGATGGTGTTGGAGTTGTTCCTGGCCATGCAGTCATTGGTGAACAGGGAGTACAGGAGGGGACTGAGCACACACCCCTGAGGGGTCCCCGTGTTGAGGATCAGTGTGGCAGATGTGTTGTTTCCTACCCTTACCACCTGGGGGCGGCCCATCAGGAAGTCCAGGATCCAGTTGCAGAGGGAGGTGTTTAGTCCCAGGATCCTTAGCTTAGTGATGAGCTTTGAGGGCACTTGAGATTCATGGTCTGTCGCTGAAACATCTCTAGGTCAAACATCCAACTAGGCTTTATATGATTATGTTAATTGATCCCATCTATTGAATGATCATGAAACCATCTTTGCGATCGTGGCACTGCTATTTGTGTGAAAGGTGAGGAGTCATTCACTGAGAGGCCTCCATAGAATGCAGCAAATAAGTATTATGTTTACGTTTCTACACTGCTCTGTCCCATTCTAATGGGCCCATTTCATCTCTTTGATCCTTGAAAGGCAATCTACAAAGACCTATCAGCACTCCCCTAAACCTACTTATTCAAGGGGAACATCATCACACGCAGAAAAGCCCTGTTGACTGTTTCAGTACCATTAACTTTTTTTTCTGCTGTCAATTTATTTATTTATTTTCCCAGCGGCAGTTGACATACAGTGCCTTGCAAAAGTATTCATCCCCCTTGGCGTTTTTCCAACCTGTAATTGAAATTGATTTTTATTTGGATTTCATGTAATGGACATACACAAAATAGTCCAAATTGGTGAAAAATGAAAAAAATTACTTATTTCAAAAAATTCTAAAAAATTAATTACGGAAATGTTGTGCGTGCATATGTATTCACCCCCTTTGCTATGAAGCCCCTAAATAAGATCTGGTGCAACCAATTACCTTCAGAAGTCACATAATTAGTTAAATAAAGTCCACCTGTGTGCAATCTAAGTGTCACTTGATCTGAGTATATTTTTATTATTTATTATACATTTAGCAGACGCTCTTATCCAGAGCGACTTACAGGAGCAATTAGGGTTAAGTGCCTTGCTTAAGGGCACATCGACAGATTTTTCACCTAGTCGGCTCGGGGATTAGAACCAGCGACCTTTCGGTTACTGGCACAACGCTCTTACCCACTAAGCTACCTGCTATATATACACCTGTTCTGAAAGGCCCCAGAGTATGCAACACCACTAAGCAAGGGGCACCACCAAGCAAGCGGCACCATGAAGACCAAGGAGCTCTCCAACCAGGTCAGGGACAAAGTTGTGGAGAAGTACAGATCAGGGTTGGGTTATAAAAAAAGATCTGAAACTTTGAACATCCCACGGAGCACCATTAAATCCATTATTAAAAAATGGAAAGAATATGGCACCACAACAAACCTGCCAAGAGAGGGCCGCCCACCAAAACTCACGGACCAGGCAAGGAGGGCATTAATCAGAGAGGCAACAAAGAGACCAAAGATAACCCTGAAGGAGCTGCAAAGTCCATAGGACCACTAATCCGTACACTCCACGGAGCTGGGCTTTACGGAAGAGTGGCCAGAAAAAAGCCATTGATTAAAGAAAAAAATAAGCAAACACGTTTGGTGTTCGCCAACAGGCATGTGGGAGACTCCCCAAACATATGGAAGAACATACTCTGATCAGATGAGACTAAAATTTAGCTTTTTGGCCATCAAGGAAAACACTATGTCTGGCGCAAACCCAACACCTCTCATCACCCCGAGAACACTGTCCCCACAGTGAAGCATGGTGGTGGCAGCATCATGCTGTGGGGATGTTTTTCATCGGCAGGGACTGGGAAACTGGTCAGAATGAAGGAATGATGGATGGTGCTAAATACAGGGAAATTCTTGAGGGAAACCTGTTTCAGACCCTAAGCATACTGCTAAAGCAACACTGGAGTGGTTTAAGGGGAAACATTTAAATGTCTTGGAATGGCCTAGTCAAAGCCCAGAACTCAATCCAATTGAGAATCTGTGGTAAGACTTAAAGATTGCTGTACACCAGCGGAACCCATCCAACTTGAAGGAGCTGGAGCAGTTTTGCCTTGAAGAATGGCCAAAAATCCCAGTGGCTAGATGTGCCAAGTTTATAGAGACATACCCCAAGAGACTTGCAGCTGTAATTGCTGCAAAAGGTGGCTCTACAAAGTATTGACTTTGGGGGGGGTGAATAGTTATGCACGCTCAAGCTTTCTGTTTTTATGTTTTTATGTCTTATTTCTTGTTTGTTTCACAATAAAAAATATTTTGCATCTTCAAAGTGTTAGGCATGTTGTGTAAATCAAATTATACAAACCCACCCAAAAATACATTTTAATTCCAGGTTGTAAGGCTTAGAGAGGTGAAGGTTGCAGCCTTTTAGCTCCTCAATACTTCTCTAGTGCTCGGGGTGGGTCAAACCCGGAGGATTTAACAACCAACCTCCGAGATCATACTGTGAAGGATTGTGCATTAACTCAACAAGTAGGATCAGCGCCTTGTCGGCAGTATTATTAGTGCCCCTTGCACACTCGGAAGCTTTAGAAGACAACTACCCTCTTAAGCAAACTGAATTTTCAGAAATGAAGGCACCCCCAAGAACAATAGCAAATTCATTTAGTCATGAATCACCTATTTCTGCTGAGGACACATGGATCATTTTCCTGGATTCTGTTCCACAAATACTCCTATTTTAAGTCTCAGCACAGTTCCCCTCCAGTGGTCATCTGCGTGGTGTTTTTTTCCAGCTGAGGTCTCAGACTTGGCAGTGAATAGATTTCCCTCATGTGCTCTACTAAAGACATTCAGATGCCTTTTCCCCCTCTTGGCTTGGTGAACAAAGCAAAAGAAACCTTAGCTCCCCCAACCTTGAAGTTGCCCAGGAGTTCAGGCTCGATAATGTATCTGATAAACGCTTAAAGAGTTTAACCGAGCTCCCGCACGGACAGTCTCTCTTTGTTCTGAGGAGAGAAGAAAATGAAATGACAATTCTTTGCTACAGGCCCTAATTTATGTATTTATCTCTTTCCTTCAGCTCTGGCGAAAGGTAGTAATTACAGAACCAGTTAGAAAGAAAGTGAAAACTGCGGAGAAGTGTGCTTTTCCCGGTATTGTTATGGAAATGTACGTCCTTTCAAATGCTTGTGTATATCTATCGCTTAACACGTCTTAGTAATGGGAGACAAATTGGTTTGACACTAGTAGAGACAGGCTTCCTCTCCACTAAGTGACAGACTCTGCAGCTTGATCGATGAAGGGAAATTGTCAATCCAATTAGAGTTGGATTGGTTTAATATGAGCATTATTGAATTAAAAGTATTTCAGCTTTCTCATTGATCCTGCCAGAGCTTAGGCCTAGTAGATACTGTACATATGTAGAAGGCAACGCCCTCTTTACAGGACAATACACGTGGATAAGAGACAGGGGTAAACTGTAGTAATGGGGGGAAAATCTATACAGTTTACATATCGCAATAGTTTTTGGGGACAATATGTGACTCGTTTCAGGAAACTAGGCGTATGTCCCACGTCATTACTTCACGGGAGAGGCATTTTATTTATTTTTATTTGATCAAAATGTGTTTTTTGGCAGAAATTACTTCTAGAACATGTGAACTTTCATGTGCCTTAATAACAAACTTGCAAGACATCTGTAAATACGAATAGAAAAAAATTATTACGAGCCTAGTTTGTTTTAGCCACGGAAAAAGACAGGAACCTTCCCGCTAGCCATGATTGGCTGAGATAATGAATGGGCTGGACATGCCGAGAGATGAGTTCGGATTGGTTTGCCATGTTTCCCTTGTTCATGCGTGGTGCGGATGGACCAGTTCCCACTGTGGGTGAGTTCCCGGCTACTATCTCTAGTAGCAGAACATTCACATGACTCTCTCTCCTAACACACACACACACACACACACGCCATACGTTGCTGCTACTAGTAATTTTTGTATTGCACTGCTCAGCCACTTTACCCCTTATTGTATGCATTTAATGAGGGAAATAAGTATTTGACCCCTCTGCAAAACATGACAGTACTTGGTGGCAAAACCCATGTTGGCAATCACAGAGGTCAGACGTTTCTTGTAGTTGGCCACCAGGTTTGCACACATCTCAGGAGGGATTTTGTCCTACTCCTCTTTGCAGATCTTCTCCAAGTCATTAAGGTTTCGAGGCTGACGTTTGGCTACTCAAACCTTCAGCTCCCTCCACAGATTTTCTATGGGATTAAGGTCTGGAGACTGGCTAGGCCACTCCAGGACCTTAATGTGCTTCTTCTTGAGCCACTCCTTTGTTGCCTTGGCCGTGTGTTTTGGGTCATTGTCATGCTGGAATACCCATCCACGACCCATTTTCAATGCCCTGGCTGAGGGAAGGAGGTTCTCACCCAAGATTTGATGGTACATGGCCCCGTCCATCGTCCCTTTGATGCGGTGAAGTTGTCCTGTCCCCTTAGCAGAAAAACACCCCCAAAGCATAATGTTTCCACCTCCATGTTTGACGGTGGGGATGGTGTTCTTGGGGTCATAGGCAGCATTCCTCCTCCTCCAAACATGGCGAGTTGAGTTGATGCCAAAGAGCTCGATTTTGGTCTCATCTGACCACAACACTTTACCCCAGTTCTCCTCTGAATCATTCAGATGTTCATTGGCAAACTTCAGACGGCCCTGTATATGTGCTTTCTTGAGCAGGGGGACCTTGCGGGCGCTGCAGGATTTCTGTCCTTCACGGCGTAGTGTGTTAACAATTGTTTTCTTGGTGACTATGGTCCCAGCTGCCTTGAGATCATTGACAATATCCTCCCGTGTAGTTCTGGCTGATTCCTCACCGTTCTCATGATCATTGCAACTCCACGAGGTGAGATCTTGCATGGAGCCCCAGGCCGAGGGAGATTGACAGTTCTTTTGTGTTTCTTCCATTTGCGAATAATCGCACCAACTGTTGTCACCTTCTCACCAAGCTGCTTGGCGATGGTCTTGTAGCCCATTCCAGCCTTGTGTAGGTCTACAATCTTGTCCCTGACATCCTTAGAGAGCTCTTTGGTCTTGGCCATGGTGGAGAGTTTGGAATCTGATTGATTGATTGCTTCTGTGGACAGGTGTCTTTTATACAGGTAACAAGCTGAGATTAGGAGCACTCCCTTTAAGAGTGTGCTCCTAATCTCAGCTCGTTACCTGTATAAAAGACACCTGGGAGCCAGAAATCTTTCTGATTGAGAGGGGGTCAAATACTTATTTCCCTAATTAAAATGCAAATCAATTTATAACATTTTTGACATGCGTTTTTCTGGATTTTTTTGTTGTTATTCTGTCTCTCACTGTTCAAATAAACCTACCATTAAAATTATAGACTGATAATTTCTTTGTCAGTGGGCAAACGTACAAAATCAGCAGGGGATCAAATACTTTTTTCCCTCACTGTACATTGTCTATCACCAGTATCACTGATATCGTTATTTATATTGTTCTTGTACATACTGTATATTATTTTGTTCTTTCTGTACTGGCATTGACACATTTGTTTTATTTTTATTGACACTTTATTTTTTAAATATTGCTACTATGCAAATATGCAAGTAACCATTTCATTGTACCGTGTACACCTTCTGTAGAGACCCATCCACTTAGCAAGATGTGACTGGGGGGTTATAGCATTTATTTCACATGACCCATCAATTTAGGCAAATTTGTCTAGGTAAGCGTCATCTAATATTTATAAAATATTTTTATCTGGACACTTTCTGTTTTTGATATTGCTAATATGCAAATTTGCAAGTAACCATTTCACTGTACCGTTTACACCTTCTGTATCCTCTGCATGTGACAAATAATATTTGATTTTATTTGATATAGTGTGTGTTTACTAGAGACGGTAATGTGAAGAACAACATGACCTGCACCAGTCAGATTAGGATATCGGCCAAGTGTATTTTTACCTGGAGTTTTTCCTTATTGTAGACTACTACTTTTACCCCTTTTAGTCTTGAAATCTTTGGTTGTTTACTACACTACTCACTCTATTTAGCACATGGCCTCACATGTGAATCCTTAAAGAGATGGGTGGGGCTTAAGAGGGTGTGAACATGCTGAATGTGTAGACAAAGAAGAGCTCTCCAGTATGTGTACCAAAACATTCAAAGGCCATTTTCTCAAAAGTGGGGTTACAATTTGATCAACTTCCAAAGCAGAATTACTTTCCCATTGTTCCTCAACTGCAGTTTATGATATAACATTTTCTAGCTCTGAGTCTCTACTTTTATCCATTGTAAAAAACTCTGCGGTCCGACTCATCCCAAACCATCTCTGAGGTCGGGGGATTGTGGAGGCCAGGTCATCTGATGCAGCACTCCATCACTCTCCTTCTTTGTAAAATAGCCCTTACACAGCCTGGAGGTGTTGGGTCATTGTCCTGTTGAAAAACAAATGATATTCCCACTAAGCCCAAACCAGATGGGATGGCGTATCGCTGCAAATGCTGTGGTAGCCATGCTGGTTAAGTGTGCCTTGAATTCTAAATAAATCACAGACAGTGTCACCAGCAAAGCATCCCCACAGCATTTGCGTCTTCAATTCCTGTGGCGGTCCTCATGAAAGCCAGTTTCATCATAGCGCTTGATGGTTTTTGCGACTCCACTTGAAGAAACTTTCAAAGTTCTTGAAAGTTGCCGTATTGAATGACCTTCATGTATTAAAGTAATGATGGACTGTCGTTTCTCTTTGCTTATTTGAGCTGTTCTTACCATAATATGGACTTGGTCTTTTACCAAATAGGGCTATCTTCTGTATACCCCCCCTACCTTGTCACAACACAACTGATTGGCTCAAATGCATTAACAAGGAAAACTATTCCACAAATTAACTTTTAAGAAGGCACACCTGTAATTGAAATGCATTCCAGGTGACTACCTCATGAAGCTGGTTGAGAGAATGTCAAGAGTGTGCAAAGCTGTCATCAAGGCAAAGGGTGGCGATATACAAGAATCTCAAATATAATATATATTTTTATTTTTTTAACACTTTTCTGGTTAATACATGATTCCATATGTGTTATTTCATAGTTTTGATGTCTTCACTGTTATTCTACAATGTAGAAAATAGTAAAAATAAAGAGAAACCCTTGAATGAGTAGGTGTTCTAAAACTTTTTACCGGTAGTGTATACAGTGGGGAAAAAAAGTATTTAGTCAGCCACCAATTGTGCAAGTTCTCCCACTTAAAAAGATGAGAGAGGCCTGTAATTTTCATCATAGGTACACGTCAACTATGATAGACAAAATGAGAAATTTTTTTCCTGAAAATCACATTGTAGGATTTTTTATGAATTTATTTGCAAATTATGGTGGAAAATAAGTATTTGGTCAATAACAAAAGTTTCTCATTACTTTGTTATATACCCTTTGTTGGCAATGACACAGGTCAAATGTTTTCTGTAAGTCTTCACAAGGTTTTCACACACTGTTGCTGGTATTTTGGCCCATTCCTCCATGCAGATCTCCTCTAGAGCAGTGATGTTTTGGGGCTGTCGCTGGGCAACACGGACTTTCAACTCCCTCCAAAGATTTTCTATGGTGTTGAGATCTGGAGACTGGCTAGGCCACTCCAGGACCTTGAAATGCTTCTTACGAAGCCACTCCTTCGTTGCCCGGGCGGTGTGTTTGGGATCATTGTTATGCTGAAAGACCCAGCCACGTTTCATCTTTAATGCTCTTGCTGATGGAAGGAGGTTTTCACTCAAAATCTCACGATACATGGTCCCATTCATTCTTTCCTTTACACGGATCAGTCGTCCTGGTCCCTTTGCAGAAAAACAGCCCCAAAGCATGTTTCCACCCCCATGCTTCACAGTAGGTATGGTGTTCTTTGGATGTAGCTCAGCATTCTTTGTCCTCCAAACACGACGAGTTGAGTTTTTACCAAAAAGTTCTATTTTGGTTTCATCTCACCATATGACATTCTCCCAATCCTCTTCTGGATCATCCAAATGCACTCTAGCAAACTTCAGACGGGCCTGGACATGTACTGGCTTAAGCAGGGGGACACGTCTGGCACTGCAGGATTTGAGTCCCTGGCGGCGTAGTGTGTTACTGATGGTAGGCTTTGTTACTTTGGTCCCAGCTCTCTGCAGGTCATTCACTAGGTCCCCCCGTGTGGTTCTGGGATTTTGCTCACCGTTCTTGTGATCATTTTGACCCCACGGGGTGAGATCTTGCGTGGAGCCCCAGATCGAGGGAGATTATCAGTGGTCTTGTATGTCTTCCATTTCCTAATAATTGCTCCCACAGTTGATTTCTTCAAACCAAGCTGCTTACCTATTGCAGATTCAGTCTTCCCAGCCGGGTGCAGGTCTACAATTTTGTTTCTGGTGTCCTTTGACAGCTCTTTGGTCTTGGCCATAGTGGAGTTTGGAGTGTGACTTGTTCCGAAGCCACTCCTGCGTTGTCTTGGCTGTGTGCTTACGGTAGTTGTCCTGTTGGAAGGTGAACCTTCGCCCCAGTCTGAGGTCCTGAGGGCTCTGGAGCAGGTTTTCATCAAGGATCTCTCTGTACTTTGCTCTGTTCACCTTTCCCTCTATCCTGACTAGTCTCCCAGTCCCTGCCGCTGAAAAACTTCCCCACAGCATTATGCTGCCACCACCATGCTTCACCGTAGGGATGGTGCCAGGTTTCGTCCAGATGTAACGCTTGGCATTCAGGCCAAAGAGTTCAATCTTGGTTTCATCAGACCAGAGAATCTTGTTTCTCATGGTCTGAGAGTCGTTTAGGTGCCTTTTGGCAAACTCCAAGTGGGCTGTCATGTGCCTTTTACTGAGGAGTGGCTTCCGTCTGGCCACTCTACCATAAAGGCCTGATTGGTGGAGTGCTGCGGAGATGGTTGTCCTTCTGGAAGGTTCTCCCAACTCTGGAGCTCTGTCAGATTGACCATCGGGTTCTTGGTCACCTTCCTGACCAAGGCCCTTCTCCCCCGATTGCTCAGTTTGGCCGGGCGGCCAGCTCTAGGAAGTCTTGGTGGTACACCTTCCCCAGATCTGTGCACCGACACAATCCTCTCTCAGAGCTCTACGGACAATTCCTTCGACCTCATGGCTTGGTTTTTGCTCTGACATGCACAGTCAACTTTGGGACTTTATATAGACAGGTGTGTGCCTTTCCAAATCATGTTGAATCAGTTGAATTTAACACAGGTGGACTCCAATCAAGTTGTAGAAACATCTCAAGGATGATCAATGGAAACAGGATGCACCTGAGCTCAATTTCAAGTCTCATAGCAAAGGGTCTGAATACTTATGTAAATAAGGTTTAAAAACCTGTTTTCACTTCGTCATTATGGGGTATTGTGTGTAGATTGATGAGGAAAACATGTAATTTCATCAATTTTAGAATAAGACTGATGTAAGAAAATGTGGAAAAAGTCAAGGGGTCTGAATCCTTTCCTAATGCACTGTAGTGAGCAATATATTTGGAACATCAAATCGCAGTAAAATACACAATATTTAATCGCAATACATATTGTATCTGCACCTAAGTATCATGATAATATCGTATCGTGAGGTCCCTGCAATTTCCAGAACTAGTAAATTGCATTTGGCCTGCCTATAATGCTTAAATCATAATGCGCTCTGCCAGAGGGTAAAGTGACCCCGTTCAAAAAATGTCAGATACGGTTGCGGTGAGCACTTACAAGAAAACAATTGGGACATGTTATTGCTCTATGCTCAAGCTAATTCATAAAAATAGTTCCTTGGCTGAACCCGCCACTCGTGTTGCAGTTGTTCCCTCACAAAGAACCTGTTGTTCTTCGGTTCCATTCGCCGCTGAGTTTTTGTTACTGTGTTTCATAAGTGGCATAGCCAAGTCAAGGCTATTCTATTTTCTTTCATGTCCACATTTCAGATGGCTGGAGTGCTGTGTTAACTGGCCAGTTGCCCCCTACAAACTCCCTCACCCTTACCCCCTGCATACAGGAACCTTTCGAAACGTGTTGGGGAATAAGGTTACATTACTGAACTATACCCCTATGGAGAGCGAGAAACTAATGCTGAACTTAACTTTGGGACAGGTTATAGTTTTAGCATATTGCTTTGCTCAACGAAGTGGCTCCAAGTTTGTCCTTCATTCTCTCCCTCCTGCCATTTTAAAGCCTATATGGCCTGTCTTTGAGACGGAAGCCTGGTGTCCAGTTCTACTTCATTGGCTTTTCACTCCATTTTGTGCCGCTTTTGTCTAGACAGCTGTGGGCAGCCGGGGTCTTTGTGTTCTTGCATTGAGAACCCATACATTACAAGGTGAGGTGAGATACCCCTTATGCTACCAACTGCCAGACGCATTGACTTACCTCTTACTGATATTGCCAAAAACTCAGCCGTCTGAAAAATAAATAAAATGCTGTCACTGTAACTGCATTAGTGGCCATCCCAGCAATGGCCTGATTGGTTAGATAGGATTCAAAAAGCATCTCTTTATTTGGAAGAAATGATGACCGAAGTTGGGAGTGAGCTGGGCTCACTGGCTTTAAAATAATGAATAAAAAGTGGCTTTACATATTTCTCTGCATTCTTATCCCCACCCCCTTGTTGTGAAGCTGACTGGAGATGTTTCATATGGTTTAGTCAAGCTGGTGGGCTATGCATCCATCATGTATGTCCGCTCCATATATGGTATTCGGAGCCTGTTTGTTACAGGGGAAAAATCCCCAGCCCAGCTGCATCGACCACACGCTCCCCCTTTTAAAGAGGGTCCTTTATGGTAGAAGGCCTCTCTTAATTTATGGCTCCTGGTGGGCCTTTTTAAATAGCGTATGAACCTGAGAAGAGTAGAAACAGAGATGTGGGCAGTACATTGTGTCGTCTCATTCCCCATGCAGATTTAAATGCCCTCCTTGGCTATCTGGTGCAGACGGACACATCAGTCGGACAGTCAGTCCCACCAGCCCAGGATGGCTCGGTCACCCAGCTCTCGTTTAGCATCTAATTCATGTTGTTCCTCACCACCCATTTACGCCCCAACAGATGATTGATTAGATCTTTACATATTTTGTGGCCTCATTTGGGTCCTTTTGGTACTATTTGCCAGTCCAGACTCCAAGGGGGCTTTAGTTGGCTCCTTTATGCCTGTGTTAAAAAACAAAAACAAGACCTTAGTCAAACCCCATGTTGAAGGTTTTAACTCACAGCCTGCATTCAGTTCTTCCTGATTAAAAATATAAATATTATATTTTGATATGAGCCATGATCCCAACTGGGAGAACCGTTTATTGGAAAGATTTCAAGCCTGCCATGAAGTGTTTGTGTTTCCATGCCAATTCTCATTTCTGCATGTGGGGAGAAAATATGCTCACCTCGGTTCATTTGTTTTTAATATCACAGATGGTGGGCCGCTAACTTAGGCTAATGCTGGTGTGCTACAGATGTTTGCCTCCCATACATTACATAATGTTTGGGCAAGCAGCATACCACCCTGCAATCCTGCTGGCTTGCCTCTGATGCTAAGCAGGGTTGGTCCTGGTCAGTTCCTGGATGGGAGACCAGATACTGTTGGAAGTGGTGTTGGAGGGCAAGTAGGAGGCACTCTTTCCTCTGGTCTAAAATAAAATATCCCCAATTCCCCAGGGCAGAGATTGGGGACATTGCCATGTGCAGGGCGCTGACTTTTGGATGGGACGTTAAATGGGTGTCCTGACTCTGTGGTCACTAAAGATCCCATGGCACTTATCATAAGAGTAGGGGTGTTAACCCCGGTGACCTGGCTAAATTCCCAATCTGGCCCTCATACCATAATGGCCATCTAATCATCCCCTGCTTCCAATTGGCTAATTCCTCCCACCTCCTCTCCCCTGTAACTGTTCCCCAGTTTGTTGCTGTAAATGAGAATGTGTTCTCAGTCAACTCACCTGGTTAAAAAAAAGATATACAGTACCAGTCAAAAGTTTGGAAACACCTACTCATTCAAGGGTTTTTATTTTCATTGTAGAATAATAGTGAAGACATCGAAACTATGAAATAACACATATGGAATCATGTATTAACCAAAAAAGTGTTAACAAATCAAAATATATTTTAGATTTTAGATTAATCAAATAGCCACCCTTTGCCTTGATGACAGCTTCACACTCTTGGCATTGTCTGTGATTTGCCTCCATTCTGACTAGTCTCCCAGTCCCTGCTGCTGAAAAACATCCCCACAGCATGATTTTGCCACCACCATGCCTCACTGTAGGGATGGTACCATGTTTCCTCCAGAAGTGACGCTTGGCATTCAGGCCAAAGAGTTCAATCTTGGTTTCATCAGACCAGATAATCTTGTTTCTCATGGTCTGAGAGTCTATAGGTGCCTTTTGGCAAACTCCAAGCAGGCTGTCATGTGCCTTTTACTGAGGAGTGGTTTCTATCTGTCGACTTTACCATAAAGGCCTGATTGGTGGAGTGCTGCAGAGATGTTTGTTCTTCTGGAATGTTCTCCCATCTCCACAGAGGAACTCTGGAGCTCTGTCAGAGTGACCATCGGGTTCTTGGTTACCTCCCTGACCAAGGCCCTTCTCCCCCGATTGCTCAGTTTGGCCGGGCGGACAGCTCTAGGAAGAGTCTTGGTGGTTCCAAACTTCTTCCATTTAAGAATGATGGAGGCCACTGTGTTCTTGGACCTTCAATTCTGCATAAATATTTTGGTACCTTTCCCCAGATCTGTGCCTCGACACAATCCTGTCTCGGAGCTCTACGGACAATTCCTTCGACCTCATGGCTTGGTTTTTGCTCTGACATGCACTGTCAATTGTGGGACCTTATACAGACAGGTGTGTGCCTTTCCAAATCATGTCCAATCAATTGAATTTACAACAGGTGGACTCCAATGAAGTTGTAGAAACAGCTAAAGGATGATCAATCGAAACAGGATGCACCTGAGCTCAATTTCGAGTCTCATAGCAAAGGGTCTGAGTACTTATGTAAATAAGGTATTTCTGTTTTTTATTTTTAATACATTTGCAAAGATTTCTAAAAAACAGTTTTTGCTATGTCATTGTGGGGTATTGTGTGTAGATTGCTGAGGATTTTTATTTATTTAATCCATTTTAGAATAAGGCTGTAACGTAACAATGTGGAATAAAAGTAGAGGTCTGAATACTTTCCAAAGGCACTGTATAGTAGGCAGACAAAGTGAGTATTTGCAATCCACATGACCTTAAATCAGAGCCATATCTGCTTGATATTGATGTACCCTTTTTTAGAGAGCTATTCTTTTCCCCCCTACTTTCAGCAGTAGTACTTTAAACTAGATAGTAGAGTAGCATACTATTTCCATCCCCAACCACATCTAAATAAAGTAATCCTTCTACCCCTCCCTTACCCCAACCCCCCCCCCCCCAAAAAAAATAAATAAAAAATAAAAATAAATAAACACATTGTAAAGTGGTTATCCCACTGGCTATAAGGTGAATGCACCAATTTGTAAGTCGCTCTGGATAAGAGCGTCTGCTAAATGACGTAAATGTAAATGTAAATCTAGCTGGGATACTGAAGTGAGAAATTCCATTGAGGCCCTGTTCTGTCACCATCAAATGGCCATCACTGAAGAATTACATCATTCCAAAGCAGCTGTCACGATCGTTGAGAGACGGGTCAGACCAAGGTGCAGCGTGGTATGCGTACATATTTATTAATGACGATAAACACTTGACAAAACAACAAAAGCAACGTAACGTGAAGTCCTATGGGCTATACTCACAACAAGCCTAACAGAAACACGAGTCAAGATCCCACAACTAAGGTAGGCAACCAGGCTACCTAAGTATGATCCCCAATCAGAGACAACGAGCGACAGCTGCCTCTGATTGGGAATCACACCCGGCCAAACATAGAAATACACATACTAGATCCTAAACATAGAATCTAATAACATAGATCTCAAACTGAACTCACACCCTGACCCAACCAACAAGAGTTCTCTAGGTCAGGGCGTGACAGCAGCGTTGGTTTGCGTATCCTTGGGCCATTGCACATGGTGCATGGTTTGTTATAACACTGTCAATGCTTGTGCAAATGCCTTTCAAACTATACTGAACGAAAATAGAAACGCAACATACACATTTTATTTACTGAGTTACAGTTCATATAAGGAAATCAGTCAATTTAAATAAATTCATTAGGCCCTAATATTGACTGATTGACTGATTTCCTTATAAGAACTGTAACTCAGTAAAATCTTTAAAATTCTTGCATGTTGCGTTTATATTTTTGTTCAGTATAATTACATCAGACAGAAATGCTATCCCGGGTCGCCACTCCATTCTGCTCCTGTTTATTAACTCGGTCTGGTCTCGCTATCATCCAATACTACGTCACTGAGCAACAATAGCAGGTTTTTAACCTTCAGTGACTTTATGTGGGGTAATAAGTGTTCCTTTACCACTGCACCACCGCACTTGAAAATCATCAAAGCTACAAATCAATTGCTAAGCATATAGACGAGGTGAAGCTAGGAGTAACTAGTGGGTGTTCGAGCGGAAAGGCACATTTGTTGATTTTAAAAAAATTACGATGCAATTAAAAACACGCAAGGCCGATTTTATGTTACCTATTAGTTTTTCCCCCACAAAAGGGCTTTATTACAGACAGAAATACTCCTCCAGGTGGATGGATAACCTTGCAAAGGACACAATGCTCACTAACGGGGATGTAAACACATTTGTGCATGTTTTCTTTGAGAAATAAGCTTTTTGTGTGTATGGAACATTTCAGGGATCTTGCACCCCCTTTTGCCCTCAGAACAGTCTCAATTCGTTGGGGCATGGACTCCATAAGGTTTCGAAAGCGTTCCACAAGGATGCTGACCCATGTTGACTCCAATGCTTACCACAGTTGTGTCAAGCTGGCTGAATGTCCTTTGGGTGTTGGACCATTCTTAATACACACAGGAAACTGTTGAGCGTGAAAAACCCAGCAGCATTGCAGTTCTTTACACAAACCGGTGCGCCTTGCACCTACTTCCATACCCCGTTCAAAGGCACTTAAATATGTTGTCTTGCCCATTCACCCTCTTTAATGTGTATATTGTCTATTATGTTTATCTATACTTGCCTGTAGTATGTGCTTGTTTTTGTATTGGGCAGGGCTCATTTGTAAAATAGACTTTAGTCGCAATATGACTTCCCTGTTGAAATACATTTTACATTTACGTCATTTAGCAGACGCTCTTATCCAGAGTGACTTACAGTTAGTGAGTGCATACATTTTTCATACTGCCCCCCCGTGGGAATCGAACCCACAACCCTGGCGTTGCAAGTGCCATGCTCTACCAACTGAGCTACACAGGACTATAAAGGTAAATAAAATAACCTGGATTCACCTGGTCAGTCTATGTCATGGTAAGAGCAGTTGAGCTCAAGTTGATCTTTTTCCAAATGAAATCGTTTTTCAACCTTGGGCCCCAGCCAGGCTCTGACATACATCATTCTGACGTCTGCTCGTGTGGACTGGAGGCCACCAGCAGCAGACGACATACAGTAAATACCAAGAAGACCAAGCCCCCATTTAATCTTTATCTATAGGGGGATATTGTTTGCTAAGCTTTTTTACATCTCTCTTAGTCTCCTTGACTTCACAGCTGTGCACACTTAACCGGATCTCGACGTCATCAGACGTGGTTTTATATCACGGAGAAGAATCCTA
Organism: Coregonus clupeaformis; assembly: GCF_020615455.1. NCBI lineage: Eukaryota > Metazoa > Chordata > Actinopteri > Salmoniformes > Salmonidae > Coregonus > Coregonus clupeaformis. Next base: position 35,912,224 of record NC_059200.1, read on the forward strand.
CTGGAATAAACGCATCAGGCCCTGGGATAGTGTGAAGACTTTAACAGACGACACGGTGGAAATGAAATATGAGTCTGCTCCGTTGGGCTCGGGGAACTTCAAACGACAGACCTATAATCATTTATCCAGTACTTTACGGCATGGCGGGTTGACTGTCCCAGGTTCCGCCATGCTGCCAGGCAGGCAGGCAGCCCTCGATCCTCCTCTTCCACATTTAGGCAAGCGCCAGACCTCATGGAGTTTATAGAGTTTGGTCTAGAGAGGGGTCAGGCAGGGAATGGGGTGGAGGTGGAGAAGAAAGGGGGGTCCTTCCAGTCCACTTGAAAACAAGTGCTTCCTCCTAACCTCTGTCTAGACACAATTAACATTCCAGGCAGTTGGGCCCTGGTATGAAGGAGTGTCATCCGGAGTATATGTGCACCTTTCACGTGATCTAATTGGGATTTGAGGTTCCTTTTTCAGCCCCATTGGATAACTATAGGCTGTGGCTATTTCAAAGGTGTATATTCGCTTGATTGTTAAAAAAAGCTTTGACTGGGCGCAATGCATTTTTGCGGAGCTGTTTGTCAGTTTAAATCTGGCGATTTCCCTCCTGTAGTTGTCACTCTTTCCACCACCTCATGTATGATGTAGTCGGTCTACAAGGAGCAATAACTTTGCATCATGCATCATGAAAATCTTCCCCCTGTTGTTTCAAATATTTAAAGAACAGACGCTTAAGAAAACAGATTATGTTTTAAGATATGAAGTGGCTGTACAGTGGTTGTTACCATAATCTCCCCATGTAGACTTCTAAGGAGAGTTGGTTGTGTTAAAAGCGACTCCCTGAGGCACAATTTCAAAATGCTCCCCCACCTTTAAGACATTATAAAACAATAACAAATAAAGACACAGGAGGAGTTCCCAGGACCATTAGCGCTTGTCGCACTTAAGTCTTAGCCTCTCTCAAAATTGCCGGCAGAGTAGCGTCAAACAAAAAAAAGTGTGTGGAGGCTTCCAGTACCCTGGGCCTTCTCCTCTCCCCTTTGTCTTCCATGTAGACATAGAGGATAGGAGAGGCCAGCTACCTACAAAAGCTCCCTGAAAACCACAGAGGATGAACGGGGTCACCTGGAGGTTAGAGCAGGGACCCCTTGAGCAGGACGACGCCGGTGTGCCCTTGGAAACGAAAACTCTAGTGTTTATGTCACCTCAGAGGAGAGAGGGGCGGGGGGAAGACATAGTCAAACATGGCCATTTCTCACCTGGAGACACTAGTGCATGACTTGGTGCCAGTTCATTTCAGAATTGTCAAGGGAAACAAAATGGTTGGCCTACATACACAGTGAAGGCAACACAACTGAAATCCTTGTTCCACATTTTCATGAATAACCATTCAATATTACAGTATCGTGTGGGATTGCAATAGTGGGACCCCACACAGATCACAATTGTGGCGGGCAGACTGTGTCATTGGACAGTGGACCTTTGAAGCATAGTGTGCTCGAATGAGGCCCGCGACCCCACAATACCGTCTGAATGAGAAGCCTCATGAATTGTTAGTGGAATTGGCTGTGCAGCTTTGCAGCACCTCAGTGAGCACATACAGTGAACACACTGTGGTTCCAGGCTCTGTAACCCTCACCGTTGTTGGGCCAGCATTTCTACATACAAAGCCTGACAGTTGGAGGGAGAGAAAGTGTACTTTACAGCGGCATCCCTGATGTGTAAAAGTTTCATGCCATGTTTGATCAATTGGCTGCATGTCTGGCTGAACATGTTAACAATGGATTCCATCATGGTTCCTCTTCCCTCCTCCGTTTACAGTTCATGTTCCTTAAGGCTGCTGAGCCCTCTGACTCATTCTGGTTGGCTGTCTATGGATCCTGAGCTACGTGCAAATGCAGATTTCATGCAGCATGTAATTAAGGGACTGCTTAAGCATGGACATTTGAGCATTCAGCATTCAAGCCCGGGAGCGGTCAGTGAATCGTAATAGTTGCACAAGGACAGTCTTGCCTTTCTCCCAAAACAGAATCCACTGTGAAAAAGCCAGTCAGAAAACTGGCTGCCATTATCGCGACCGTCTCAGTTTGACGGAATGCGATTTGTGTCGGTCAGCTTCTTTTGTTCTCCAGACAGGCCTCTTCAGATGACTGACCCTAATATGGCTGAGGATGTGCACAGTATGGCAATGGAAAGGCGCCTAAGCTGTGTGGATGGTATTTTGGTCTCAGTGCAAAGTCATCTATTGCAGATCCAGAATGTGAAAGGTCATCAATGTATGCAAATGTTTGTTAGCGGTTTGTTGGACCACCAACAGTTCTAGTTCTTTCACATTTTACTCTGACACATTTTTTGGGCTCGCCAGGAGGCCAAGGGAATTTATTTCAGGACGCCATCACGTCTTGAGTCTACAGCACATGTTCAGTCTGAAGTGAAATGCCAATCACGTCCCAGTGTTTATGCTGCTGGTTGCCGTACACTCAAGAGGTAAATAACCTCTTGTAGAGGATTACTGGCAGCCTCTATGTTGTGTCAGTCATAGAGAATGTGTCAGGCCTCTGGTGTACTAAGCTCTACGGCCACCTGTTTTATTAGAACCCAAGGATTTTAGAACCTCCCTCTCATGGCATGGCATTTTCCTCAACAGACAACCTTTTCCTCTCTACTTTTGAGCCATGCCTAGATGATGCCATTTTGTGGCGCTATGGAAAATGTCACCGCTAATAAGCTATAGCATGGCCATTCTATCAAGAAATGCATGTTTGAGATTTACCCTTTATGCTTGTTGTTATAATAGCCTGTGATAAAACTAGGGTTTCCCTTAGTCCCCCTCTATAACAGTAAAGAGCCGGAAGTAGAAGTAAAAAAAACAACTATTCAAATCTGAACTGTACCTTTTGCTGTTGCTAAGCTATCTATCACGTCGCCCACAACCCGCAGTCCATGAGACGCGCCCGCCAACAGATTAGCAGTCCCCCGGTGGTTTATAAATGGGCGACGGAATGGAGGCTCAGCGAATAATACTCTGTGTTGGACATGGACGCAATATTTCAGCATGCTTAGAAGCATGGGAGTTTATCACTCATCATCAGTGACATGTACACTCCACTCTGAGATAGATCCATCTCTTCTGACAGGATGGTTCTGGATGGGTGAGCTGTGGTGCAGGCTCGGCAGTGGGATTCTTGGGCTCGCCCGATGAATTGATGCCATTTCCCTCCAAGTCTCTGTCTCCCTGGTTAATGGGTAATTAAGAAGACTCCAAAGGTCGTTGAGACTTACTGATGACAAGGAGGCATGGCTATTTTGAGTCTTTGAAAACAATTTGTTTGGAATTTCCCAGATTATCTTTTTTCACTGGTCTATCCTGATAGCATTTGCTACTTATGGTAAACATACAAAGAACATGATGCAATTGGTTCAGAGAGTTTTGAGGAACTCCTGAGTTATGAGCTAATCCTTTTACATGGTGTTCTCTTACCCTCCCTGTCTACATAGCTACTTCATATTCTGCCCATTTATTTTGGGGTAGATCTCAAGTATCCGAGTCATTACACTGGGGGTAACTTGCACAATAAAGGCAGCAATTGAACCCGTGAACTCTGCTACCACACACCGCATTCCTAACATAAATCCACAGAGGAGCCATTTCTCAGAAGAGCCCTCTACACAATAAGCCATGGCTGCAGAACAATATGTATGTGTGTCCACCCCCATACTGAACACTTGATACATACAGCCATACTCCGACCACTTGACATGTATCTGGGGTATTTGGTAAAATCAATATTTGGCTTTCAAACAAAAAAAAACAACATTAATTGTACACAGGGAACGTTCCCTATTGCTTTATTTCAAGAAGATAATCAATATTTTTAGTGGGCACATTCCACGGAGTAAAAACAGCAGAGCTTTAAGAAATTATCTGATTTTAATCAGGGCTAAGAAACCTTGGATAACCTTAAATCCAATCTGACTCGGTGCAAGCTTTGACCAGACAGCTTTATTTAGTATGAAACTATTTCTACCGAAGGAATGCACAAAAACATTTATCCAGCAATTAAGTCCCCATTGAGGCGAGGTTTCTAATTGCTGTGAACTTAAAGCCCTCTTTACTAAAGATGCCTTCAAGCAAACAACTTTGTGGGCTGAGTCCAAGCTTACAGCTAAATTATGTAAGTGTTGTCATGCTTTGAAACATTTTGTTTAAACAGTTTCCTGAATGCCTCTGGTATTGGAAGCTAAATATTTGTGGGAGAATGCTGTCTCCTCTCCCAAATTGAAATTGATTGTCATTACATTGTGGTTAGTCTCTGCTGTTATAGTTTTTGTACACTGATATGTTGGTTCTCCACTCTGCTACAACCTTCATCTATCCTTCTCCTCGATATTGGGCAATAGTTCTCTGTTCACTCCTTATATAAAGTCACACAAACTACTTACTAGCTTTGGTGTTATTGACAGGAAAACATGTTTTTCATTTTGGAGGGAAAATGCCTTCCATCAATCGTACTCTTCAGATGTCTTTGCCTTGTAAATACAGCTGTTTTTAAGCTCCTCCATAATATTTTAGGATTCTACCTCATCACATTGCCAAAGGAGGGCTAAGTTGACCAGTTAAACCAGTATTTGCCACCTCAGTGCTTGGCCTTTGAACAACAGTCAGTCCTCGTGCCCTCCTACAACATAGTTCATATTAGAGCAGTGTTTAGGGAGACCAGAGAAAAAGCTGTTAGCATTAAAATTGCACACCCATGCCAATATTCATAAAACTTGGCAATGAAGAAACGTTGAATAAACATGGCGCTCTTTTGTTAGCCTCTAAACCCCTTCGGTAGCAGGGTCAGAGATGGTGTACATAAAAATCCAGACACAATGTGGATTATTGCTTTCAGGAGGGTTGTAAGAAAGAAAGACTGACTCAAAACGCTGGATTTACAATACTTACCATAGCTTTAAATCTACTTGTTAATGAGATGGAAGGGTGCGAGGAGAAAAATAAAGAAAAATATACCGTTTTATAGAGAAAGTTTAGCATGTCGCACATTGTACAGTGGCTTCAGAAAGTATTCATATCCCTTGACTTATTCCACATTTTGTTGTTACAGCCTGAATTCAGAATGGATTATATCGGTTTTTTTCTCACCCATCTACACACAATACCCGATAATGACAAAGCGAAAACATGTTTTTAGACATTTTTGCAAATGTATTGAAAATGAAATACAGAAATATCTCATTTACATAAGTATTCACATATTGTGTTTTAGGTTATTGTCCTGCTGAAAGGTGATTTTATCTCCCAGTGCCTGGTGGAAAGCAGGCTGAACCTGGTTTTCCTCTAGGATTTTTCCAGGGCTTAGCTCCATTATGTTTCTTTTTTATCCTAAAAAACTCACCAGTCCTTAACGATTACAAGCATACCCATAACATGATGCAGCCACCACTATGCCTGAAAGTATGGATGATAATGTGTTGTATTGAATTTGCCCCAAACATAACACTTTGTATGCAGGACAAAAAGTTTTGCAGTATTACTTTAGTGCCTTGTTGCAAACAGGATGCATGTTTTGGAATATTTTTATTCTGTACAGGCTTCATTCTTTTCCCTCTGTCAATTAGGTTAGTATTGTGGAGTAACGACAACGTTGTTGATCCATCCTCAGTTTTCTCCTATCACAGCCATTAAACTCTGTAACTGTTTTAAAGTCACCATTGGCCTCATGGTGAAATCCGTTAGCGGTTTCCTTCCTCTCTGGCAACTGAGTTAGGAAGGACGACTGTATCTTTGTAGTGACTGGATGTATTGACACACCATCCAAAGTATAATTAATAACTTCACCATACTCAAAGGGATATTCAATATCTACTTTTTTTTTTACCCATCTACCAATAGGTGCCCTTCTTTGCGAGGCATTGGAAAACATCCCTGGTCTTTGTGTTTGAATCTGTGTTTGAAATTCACTGCTCGACTGAGGGACCTTACAGATAATTGTATGTGTGGGGTACGGAGATGAGGGAGTCATTACAAACTCATGTTTAACACTATTATTGCACACAGAGTGAGTCCATGCAACTTACTATGTAACTTGTTAAGCAAATTCTTCCTCCTGAACTTATTTAGGCTTGCCATAACAAAGGGGTTGAATACTTATTGACTGAAGACATTTCAGCTTTTCATTTGTTATTAATTTGTAAACATTTTGAAAAACATGCTTCCGCTTTGACATTATGGGGTATTGTGTGTAGGCCAGTTAATTATTTGTTTAATTCAGGCTGTAACACAACAAAATGTGGAAAAAGTCAAGGGGTGTGAATACTTTGTGAAGGCACTGTATATCCCCTTCTAAATACCTACTGCATGCTTCAGACAATTTAGACTTGGTGCCATTGTGTGTGCTCATGTGAGTGCTAATAATCAGCCATTCATGGTGCTTCGAGGCCAGTAGCCATGTGAAATCAAATGTATTCAATATACACCTTTTCAACTTGGTGTGCACTGTCCTTAAAAAACATTAGAGCTAATGGACTTTTTTGAGTGATGCAGTGATTTTTTTTACCCTCTTATTTTTTTGCTCCATCTCTTTCTTTGACCGTTCACAGGGAGGGTTCTAGAAAAGGTCTATAAGGACTAATTTGCATAAAAGGCAGCGGTCATTTAGTAGCCAGGCACCCATGATTTATGGTGGCCATTTAGAATGATGTCATATTAAATTGACCCCATAAAGTTCCCCCTTCTATGTCATAGGGCAAGGTGGCAACGCTGTAGTGATGGGAAGTTCAGCTTTTTTTACTTGTTCAGTCAAAAAACAAATATTTAGACTAATTCCGTTTATTTGATTCAGTAATGCCCAAAGCATGCAGGACCCCTACTGGCAAACGATGAACTGAAAACTCGAAAGAGACGTGATTCTCACCATAGGGGGCTTATTGTTGGAGAGATTTGTGACTGACAGACTTCAAACAATGTACATTTGTGATTGCTAGGCATACAAATAAGATTATTTATTGCTACCTTTGAAACATTGTCTACACTCTTAGAAAAAAAGGTGCTATCTAGAATCTTAAAGGTTTCTTCGGCTGTCCCTATAGGAGAACCTACATGGAAACCAAAAAGGTTCTACCTGGAACCAAAAATGGTTCTCCTATGGGGACATCCAAAGAACCCTTTTGGAGTGTAGTTGCGGCCACAACCAGACTAGATTGTGAACGACTCTTTGTGGAATGACTTGACTGCCGCGAGGGATTGAACTGCAGCAGCCCCCAAAACTATTAGTTCTCGAGTTCGAATGTTGAGCAGAAGCAGGCTGTGTAGCCTAGGTTTTGTGTCCATCGCAGCCTAAAGCTGCGTCCATCGATAACATTCAATAATCAATTGGTAACACTTTATTTTAAGTTACACATTTACATTTATATTTTACTAATTTAGCAGACGCTCTTATCCAGAGCGACTTACAGTTAGTGAGTGCATACATGTTTTTTTGTTGTTGTTGTTTTATACACCCTTTTCATATGTTGCTACCAACCTTTTTATAACGACAAAATGAAACATTTGTTCACAAAAAAATAATGTTTTCACATATTAGTGTTATTTAAAAGGTTAACACTGTCAATCATAGGAATTCATGGTTTGGGGTGTATTATCCATTTAGATTTCTTTTTCATACTTACAAGTTATCTTCGGTAAACTTCATGACCTCGATGACACAGTCCTCCTCCTGGTTACACAGTACCATGCCAACATTAGGAGGAACCCAGGCAGTGTCAAAGCCATGCACAGTGTGCCATGTCTTCTGCATGGGGTGACCCTGCTTGTCTATGATCTTAACCTTCCCTACACCCACTCTGACTTTTAGTACTCTTTTCTCAGAGTCGGGAACATCAAGAGGTTATTTAACATAAACACCAGCTCCAACCATTCTATCTGCACTTGATGGTTTGAAGTCATCCCTCTTAATCAACTCTGCGCCCTCTTTTGAGCAGCCATGAAACATCACATATTCTCTGTGATCTTCAGGATGAGTCTTGCTGTCAAGCAAGTTGATGTAGTATGGGGAGTCAGGGTTAACATTCATAGTAACCAAACTGTAATTGAATACGCTTCTGCTGAAATTAGCTTTAATAGAAGTCCAAACAATGCACAATTAAGCTACATATTAATTGAAGTGTCCTTTGGCTGAAACGGTTACACCAAATAGTAATGTTTGAATAATAATTCAGAATATGCTGAATTACTATAGTATTTACAACATTATAACACAAACTGTATTAGCCACTAATTTGTGGTTTATAAGTATGTATATAAGTAGCTTATAAGGCTTTTATTTAGTCTTATTAGCCATATATTAAGCCTTAAGTGATTTGTTATTCAAACATTATAAGTCATCTAGTACTGGCCAATCCTTAATAACCTCATTATTAGCTATAATAAAGGCATATTTATAGTTAATAATTAGCAAGTTACACAAGAAACGGACTCTTAGTAAGCTGTCACAATGTGGGACTAATAAGGGCATAGTACTTCAATATGTCTTCCCTATTTCTACTTGTAGAACAATTGTCCAGAATTGACCTCATTGGACAGAAAGGGGCACACCTCCCCTCACATATGCCATACAACCAACATGCAGGTAAAAAATGTGATGTAAACAATTAGCAACTAAACTTCCATATACTGTACACCCCCAGGAAAGATATGACACTGTTAAAAATTCTGACTATCGACCACGTACATATGGTCACTTTCACGTTTTCATAAATTCTTAGAATGTTTGGGAATTACGTATACTAATGGATTTGTGTAAATTCTATAGTAATATAGAGTGGGAAAGTGGCCATGCGTTTGAACAATTAATAGACACTGCAGTAAATAAAACTGAATAAAAACATCTGTCTTTTCCAGGACCGGAGTGTACACAGACCGGTGCGTTATAGCCTATCAGAGCTACAGTAGACCTTTACACAAACAAGCCATTTTCCATACAGGCCTGCTTCATTCACTTTGAACTGGACTGTGTGATTACAGGCAGTTGCAACTGCGCAACTTTAGATCATTCGAACGCATTCGCCAAAAGCCACAAAATACACCTAAATGGATTTCTGCAAATATGTAAACACCACAGGAGTCCTATCACATTTAGGAACTTTACGGTCCTATTGATCAAACAACCATGAAAAGGTAGGCTCTCTCTCCCTCAGTTATGCACATCAACAACAACAAGATCAACAACTAATGCTAGCCAGAGCAAGATGAGCTAAAATCTAATGAAGGAACATTAGATAAACCCTCTCAAACTTTTTCAGCTAGTTGTCTGTCATAATTGCACTGATAAACGATGGGGAATTGTAGCCTCCTCGTCCTTCTGCAGCTTGCCTGCCAATGCATGCTTGTCCCAACCAAGCACACAAGGTAACTGGCTAAAGTTGGCTAGCTTGCTAGGTAGCTACTTCCAGACACAAATGAGAGAACACCTCACTCTGACCATTGTACTCGCCGTAGCAGAGCTGGTTAGGCTGTTTACATGTTATCTAGAGCGTTCTTGACTAAATATTACTTTTTTTGCCTACGTTTACTGACACCGGTCATATTCAGCAGGTGTTGCGCGTTTGTAAATTCATCAGTTGTTCTGCGCTTTGGTACACTCAGACGAGAGTACTCTGAAATCGGAGTAGATAGCCAGAGTGAATTTGCGAACGCAAGAGATATGCTAACTGTATAACGATCATTCAAGTTCTTGCTAGCTAACCAAATGACACCTTGCTCTCTAGCTGTGTATAGCAACTGAAAAACGATATGAGGGGAAAAAGTCAGTCACTCACCCACTCCTCCTAGCAGCTAGCTAGCTAGCTATCTAGCTAACGTTAGGCTCCATGTTTTTAGCTTGCTACTTGATACTCTAGTCTATTAGCCATGTTATGACTGACTAGTGATCATTGCCTTTGATGGTTTGATTGTATTGACATTCCCAGCCTTAGTTACATTTGTCCGTTTTTGTCCAGAATATTGATTCATTGAAACTGAAACAGTGCATCCCGAATGGAGGCAGCAAGCAATGTACCAGGCCAGCTGTGATTTACAACCTGATAGCAATATTTTTTGGACTACCAAGAAATGTATTGGTGAATTATATGAATCATGCATTGAAGTGCATCCATCTATTCTTCCAACAATGCCTTAGTGTATGTAATGGAACATTGAGTCAAATATAACCTATTTTTAAAACCTCTTATAAAGTTGGTTTTGTAGCATAAACTGGGAATTTGATATTATTGACTGATATTAGGATTGTCTGTTTGTTTTATATCTGCAAAGTAGTTAAAACGCTGTTAGGTCCACTTTAAACTTCAGGTCACCGGTTACTTTGTGTGCTAAAGGTGAAATATTTTTTTGCAATGGGAAGTAATTGTACATTTCGATTGGGAAATGCTTAATGTTTGTGTTTTTGTATTCTTATGATTGGGACTTTATGGACTGTTTTTCCTTTAACATAATGCTGTGTGTGACTGCTGTCTTTCCATCAGCCCTATGCAGTGGTGCCTGGAGAAGTGGGTATACTCTAATTTTGCCAAAAAGTTCCCAAACTGCCCGCCCAGCGAAGGACAGGCAGGCACCCTGTGTGAAAAATCCTATGTTTACCTATGGTTTTTTATGAGTTTTCCTATAGATTTGTCAAAATCACACTTTTTGAAATAGAAAAAAATACAAAGATTTGACGGTCTACAACAATGCTTAAACCACATCAATCTGATTGGGTGGGCCTGTCAGGGCCTGGCTCCCCAGTGGGTGGGCCTCTGTCCACCCAGGCCCATCCATGTCTACGCCCCTGATGCAAACAGTGCATAATGACAATTGCGCATCACAAATAGCCTACTAACCAACACTTCGGACGACACTTTTTCAATACCTGGTTTGCATACCCATTGTTGCCATAGTTAGCATTCTTTTGGTAGATATCATAAATTAAAACGTCTTTCCTACCCTACCGGCTACCGATGTCATTCTTCTGTGAGCTGCTCCATGCCAAAACCAGTTGAGAGCTGTACACTCTTGCTGCCTGCAAATTATATTCCCCTGAAACGAGGTTGTATGCGGCATGCATGTGAATATATTTCACATGCTTTGCGATTGTGTAGGCTACTTGTGCATGATTTCTCTATTGTACTACATAATTGATAAGTCGTATACAGTTGAAGTCGGAAGTTTACATACACTTAGGTTTAAAACTCGTTGTTTTCAACCACTCCACAAATTTCTTGTTAACAAACTATAGTTTTGGCAAGTCGGTTAGGACATCTACTTTGTGCATGACACAAGTAATTTTTCCAACAATTGTTTACAGACAGATTATTTCACTTATAATTCACTGTATCACATTTCCAGTGGGTCAGAAGTTTACATATACTAAGTTGACTGTGCCTTTAAACAGCTTGGAAAATTCCAGAAAATGATGTCATGGCTTTAGAAGTTTCTGATAGGCTAATTGACATCATTTGAGTCAATTGGAGGTGTACCTGTGGATGTATTTCAAGGCCTACCTTCAACCTCAGTGCCTCTTTGCTTGACATCATGGGAAAATCAAAAGAAATCAGCCAAGACCTCAGAAGAAAAGTTGTAGACCTCCACAAGTCTGGTTCATCATTGGGAGCAATTTCCAAACGCCTGAAGGTACCACGTTCATTTGTACAAACAATAGTACGCAAGTATAAACACCATGGGACCATGCAGCCGTCATACCGCTCAGGAAGGAGACGCGTTCTGTCTCCTAGAGATTAACATACTTTTGTGCGAAAACTGCAAATCAATCCCAGAACAACAGCAAAGGACCTTGTGAAGATGCTGGAGGAAACATGTACAAAAGTATCTATATCCACAGTAAAACGAGTCATATATCGACATAACCTGAAAGGCCGCTCAGCAAGGAAGAAGCCACTGCTCCAAAACCGCCATAAAAAAGCCAGACTACGGTTTGCAACTGCACATGGGTACAAAGATCGTACTTTTTGGAGAAATGTCCTCTGGTCTGATGAAACAAAAATAGAACTGTTTGGCCATAATGACCATCGTTATGTTTGGAGGAAAAGGGGCTAACTTGCAAGCCAAAGAACACCATCCCAACTGTGAAGGACAGGGGTGGCAGCATCATGCTGTGGGGGTGCTTTGCTGCAGGAGGGACTGGTGCATTTCACAAAATACATGGCATCATGAGGAAGGAAAATTATGTGGATATATTGAAGCAACATCTCAAGACATCAGTCAGTCATTGGAGTGGCCATCACAAAGCCCTGACCTCAATCCTCTAGAAAATGTGTGGGCAGAACTGAAAAAGCGTGTGTGAGCAAGGAGGCTTACAAACCTGACTCAGTTACACCAGCTCTGTCAGGAGGAATGGGCCGAAATTCACCCAACTTATTGTGGGAAGCTTGTGGAAGGCTACTCAAAACGTTTGACCCAAGTTAAACAATTTAAAGGCTATGCTACCAAATACTAATTGAGTGTATGTAAACTTCTGACCCACTGGGAATGTGATGAAAGAAATAAAAGCTGAAATAAACCATTCTCTCTGCTATTATTCTGACATTTAACATTCTTATAACTGACCTAAGACAGGGAATTCTTACTAGGATGAAATGTCAGGAATTGTGAAAAACAGAGTTTAAATGTATTTGGCTAAGGTGTATGTACACTTCCGACTTCAATTGTACACTACTTTGATACGCATAAGTAGGGTTCAGAGCATGTGAGCGGAGTTGAGCGGTTGGAAATCCCGATCATCTCTCCAGTGCTCCATGTGCTTCCACAATGATTCTTTAGTTGTGGATGCTAAATCACTGCACTCCCTCTCTTGGTCTTGGTCCTCATCTTTGTAAGTCACCTTGATTCAGCATATGTGTGTTTTATCAGTTTCTTTATGAAAATATTTAGCAAACTCCATGACAGTAGCTAAAGCAAGGGGCTATAGCAGCACACAAGTAGACTACAAATGCATGCTGGGGCAGGTATGCCCTGATCTCGTGAAGTTAGCGTTACTGGAGTGAAATTGGAGCGGGCAAGAAGGCTGATGCTCCAGCCTTTGGGAATCTCGCTCCACACGCCAATTAAATTGGGCACGCGCCGCTCCAACTCGCTACAGCTCCGCTCACATACTCTGGTAGGGATTAAGAAGTGAGTATAAGCAATTCCCACTGAAAAAAAAGTGGGTATACGGTTTATACCTGGATATACCCTCCACTACACCACTGGCCCCTTTGTGTTTTACAAAAAGTGCCCTCTCCTACATGGTATTACGGTTGCTGTCCTTTCAGAATCACAAACCTGTCACAACACTGAAGGCCTATAGCAGGGTTCTTCAATTCCGGTCCTGGAGGGCCGAAACACTTCTGTTTTTTATTTCTACCTGGTAGTTAATTGCACTCACCTGGTGTCCCAGGTCTGAATTAGCCCCTGATTAGAAGGAGAGGATGAAAAACAGAGGTGTTTCGGCCCTCCAGGACCGGAATTGAAGAACCCTGGCCTATAGGTTCGCCACTGCACAAACATGTCTATAATAGATATAAGTTCTGTTAAGATATTAATGTTTCAAGAAAGGAGTATATATATTTGGCCTGGGAAAGCGGTTTTATGCGCTCACTGAATAGAAGCTGATAATTATGAGTTTTTTACTCCGCTGGTATCAGGAAGAAATTATGAGTCCTCACTGTCCGAGACCGTGTCAAGACCGAGTACACCGGCCTTGAGACCAGTCTCGAGTACTACAACACTGCTTCCATATATAAATGTTGGCTCTATGGCATACAATGACAGAATGTGAATCGCAAAGGGACATACCTCCTCACACCCATGAGCAGAACCATAAAATGTTTGCCTGAAACTAATTGTTTACATAAATTGTTTACATCTGACTTGAATGTTGGCTATATGACATATATATGAATCAATGTATTATTTAATCAAACTACACAAATCCTCAGTTTCAGGCTAACATGATATGCTTTTGCTCAAGGGTGTGAGGAGGTGTGCCCCTTTGCAATTCATAATATAATCTTATACAGCCGACATTCATATATTATATGGAAGTATATATTGAACTTTATTTGTTTACATCAAATTTTGATTTGAATGTTGGCTGAATGGAATACACTACCGTTCAAAAGTTTGGGGTCACTTAGAAATGTCCTTGTTTTCAACAGACAAGCAATTTTTTGGTCCATTAAAATAACATCAAATTGATCAGAAATACAGTGTAGACATTGTTAATGTTGTAAATGGCTATTGTAGCTGGAAACAGCTGATTTTTAATGGAATATCTACATAGGCGTACAGAGGCCCATTATCAGCAACCATCAGTCCTGTGATCCAATGGCACGTTGTGTTTGCTAATCCAAGTTTATCATTTTAAAAGGCTAATTGATCATTAGAAAACACTTTTTGCAATTATGTTAGCACAGCTGAAAACGGTTGTGCTGATTAAATAATTGTAAAAAAATGTATTTCACCTTTATTTAATCAGGTAAGCCAGTTGAGAACAAGTTCTCATTTACAACTGCGACCTGGCCAAGATAAAGCAAAGAATTGCGATAAAAACAACAACAACACAGAGTTACATATGGAATAAACTAAACGTACAGTCAAAAACACAATAGAAAATCTATGTACAGTGTGTGCAAATGTAGTAAGTTATGGAGGTAAGGCAACAAATAGACCATAGTGCAAAATAATTACAATTTAGTATTAACACTGGAGTGATAGATGTGCAGAAGATGATGTGCAAATAGAGATACTGGGGTGCAAATGAGCAAAATAAATAACAATGTAAATAACAATATGGGGATGAGGTAGTTGGGTGGGCTCATTACAGATGGGCTGTGTACAGGTGCAGTGATCGGTAAGCTGCTCTGACAACTGATGCTTAAAGTTAGTGAGGGAGATAAGTGTCTCAAGCTTCAGAGATTTTTGCAGTTTGTTCCAATCATTTGCAGCAGAGAACTGGAAGGAATGGCGGCCAAAGAAGGTGTTGGCTTTGGGGATGACCAATGAGATATATCTGCTGGAACGCATGCTACGGGTGGGTGTTGCTATGGTGACCAATGATCTAAGATAAGGCGGGGATTTGCCTAGAAGTGATTTATAGATGACCTGGAGCCAGTGGGTTTGGCGACGAATATGTAGTGAGGGCCAGCCAACGAGAGCGTACAGGTCACAATGTTGGGTAGTATATGGGGCTTTGGTGACAAAACTGATGGCACTGTGATAGACTACAACCAATTTGCTGAGTAGAGTGTTGGAAGCTATTTTTTAAATGACATC
This sequence comes from Coregonus clupeaformis, assembly GCF_020615455.1. Lineage (NCBI taxonomy): Eukaryota > Metazoa > Chordata > Actinopteri > Salmoniformes > Salmonidae > Coregonus > Coregonus clupeaformis. The sequence continues at coordinate 35,927,513 of NC_059200.1, forward strand.
GCCAAAGTCAAGGATCGGTAGGATAGTCCGTTTTGCGAGGGCATGTTTAGCAACATGAGTGAAGGAGGTTTTGTTGCGAAATAGGAAGCCGATTCTAGATTTAACTTTGGATTGGAGATGCTTAATGTGAGTCTGGAAGGAGAGTTTAGGGTCTAACCAGACACCTAGGTATTTGTAGTTGTCCACATATTCTAAGTCAGACCCGCCGAGAGTAGTGATTCTAGTCGGGCGGGCGGGTGCAAGCAGCGTTCGATTGAAGAGCATGCATTTAGTTTTACTAGCGTTTAAGAGCAGTTGGAGGCCACGGAAGGAGTGTTGTATGGCATTGAAGCTCATTTGGAGGTTTGTTAACACAGTGTCCAGTGAATACAAAACGGTGTCGTCTGCGTAGAGGTGGATCTGAGAGTCACCAGCAGCAAGAGCGACATCATTGATATACACAGAGAATAGAGTCGGCCCGATATTTGAACCCTGTGGCACCCCCATAGAGACTGCCAGAGGTCCAGACAACAGGCCCTCCGATTTGACACATTGAACTCTATCTGCAGTAGTTGGTGAACCAGGCGAGGCAGTCATTTGAGAAACCAAGGCTATTTAGTCTGCCAATAAGAATGCGGTGATTGACAGAGTCAAAAGCCTTGGCCAGGTCGATGAAGACGGCTGCACAGTACTGTCTTTTATCGATCGCGGTTATTATATCGTTTAGGACGTTGAGCGTGGCTGAGGTGCACCCATGACCAGCTCGGAAACCAGATTGCATAGCGGAGAAAGTACGGTGGGATTCGAAATGGTGGGTGATCTGTTTGTTAACTTTGCTTTCAAATAATTTCGAAAGGCAGGGCAGGATGGACATAGGTTTGTAATAGTTTGGATCTTGAGTGTCACCCCCTTTTGAAGAGGGGGATGACCGCGGCAGCTTTCCAATCTCTGGGGATCTCAGACGATACGAAAGAGAGGTTGAACAGGCTAGTAATAGGGGTTGCGACAATTTCGGCGGCTAATTTTAGAAAGAAATAGTCCAGATTGTCTAGCCCAGCTGATTTGTAGGGGTCCAGATTTAGCAGCTCTTTCAGGACATCAGCTATCTGAATTTGGGTGAAGGAGAAGCGGGGGCAAGGGCAAGTTGCAGAGCTGGTGGCCAGGGTAGGGGTAGCCAGGTGGAAAGCATGGCCAGCCGTAGCAAAATGCTTATTGAAATTCTCAATTATCGTAGATTTATCGGTGGTGACAGTGTTTCCTAGCCTCAGTGCAGTGGGTAGCTGGGAGGAGATGCTCTTATTCTCCATGGACTTTACAGTGTTCCAAAACTTTTTGGAGTTAGTGCTACAGGATGAAATTTATGTTTGAAAAAGCTAGCCTTTGCTTTCCTAACTGATTGTGTATATTGGTTCCTGACTTCCCTGAAAAGTTGCATATCGCGGGGGCTGTTCGATGCTAATGCAGTGCGCCACAGGATGTTTTTGTGCTGGTCAAGGGCAGTCAAGTCTGGGGTGAACCAGGGGCTATATCTGTTCTTAGTTCTGAATTTTTTGAATGGGGCATGCTTATTTAAGATGGAGAGGAAAGCACTTTTGAAGAACATCCAGGCATCCTCTACTGATGGAATGAGGTCAATATCCATCCAGGATATCCGGGCCAGGTCAATTAGAAAGGCCTGCTCACTGAAGTGTTTTAGGGAGCATTTGACAGTGATGAGGGGTGGTCGTTTGACCACGGACCCATTACGGACGCAGGCAATGAGGAAGTGATCGCTGAGATCCTGGGTGATATCTATGAGGGTGCCCATGTTTACGGATTTAGGGTTGTACCTGGTAGGTTCCTTGATAATTTGTGTGAGATTGAGGGCATCTAGTTTAGATTGTAGGACGGCCGGGGTGTTAAGCATATCCCAGTTTAGGTCACCAAGCAGTACGAACTCTGAGGATAGATGGGGGCAAGCAATTCACATAGGGTGTCCAGGGCACAACTGGGGGCTGAGAGGGGTCTGTAGCAAGCGGCAACAGTGAGAGACTTATTTCTGGCAAGGTGGATTTTTAGAAGTAGAAGCTCAAACTGTTTGGGCACAGACCTGGATAGTATGATAGAGCTATGCAGGCTATCTCTACCGTAGATTGCAACTCTGCCCCCTTTGGCAGTTCTATCTAGACGGAAAATGTTGTAGTTCGGGATGGACATTTCTGAATTTTTGGTGGCCTTCCTAAGCCAAGATTCAGACACTGCTAGAACATCAGGGATGGCAGAGTGTGCTAACGCAGTGAATAACTCAAACTTGGGGAGGAGGCTTCTGATGTTAACATGCAAGAAACCAAGGCTTTTACGGTTGCAGAAGTCAACAAATGATAGCGCCTTGGGGGTAGGAGTGATACTGGGGGCTACTGGGCCTGGGTTAACCTCTACATCACCAGAGGAACAGAGGAGGAATAGAATAAGGATACGGCTAAAGGCTTTAAGAACTGGTCTTCTAGTGCGTTGGGTACAGAGAATAAAAGGGGCAGATTTCCGGGTGTTGTAGAATAGATTCAGGGCATTATGTACAGACAAGGATATGGAAGGATATGAGTACTGTGGAGGTACACTTAAGCATTGGGTAACTATGAAAGAGATAACATCACTGGAGGTACCGATTGAGCCGGTCTCCGCGTGTATGGGGGGTGGGACAAAGGAGCTCTCTGAGGCTGGTTGAGCGGAACTTGGGGGTCTACAGTGAAATTGTATAATAAGAACTAACCCAAACAGCAATAGGCTAGGCATATTGACATGGGAGAGAGGCATAACACAATCACAGGTGTTAATCGAGAGGGCTAAGACAACAACTGGTAATGGCGACGAAAGTTTGGGCTGAGGCTAAACAGATAAACAGGATGGGGTACCGTGTAAAGGAACAGTCCAGCAGGCATTAGCTGTGTAGCTGAGTGATCATAAGGTCCAGTGAACAGCAATAAGAAAGTCCGGGAGCAGTTCGTAGGCTGCTACAGCACAGGCGAGCAGGAGGCACGGCTGTTGATTGCGCGTGCTAGCGGGCCGGGGCTAGCAGATGGATCTTCGTGGTTGTTGCAACTGGAAGCCTGTTGAAACCACATCAGACCATTACGTCGGCAGACCAGTCGTGATGGATCGGCGGGGCTCTGTGTCGACACTAGGAGGTCTCGTCCGGTTGACAGAGAGGTAGATAGCCAGGAGATGGGCCTGGCTCGAGTGCAGGCTACGGACAGTGGTGAAGATCGCTAACGGTGGCTAATAGCAAGTAGCTAGTTAGCTGGCTAGCTGGCTAGTTTCAGCCGTAGGTTCTTGATAAAAATAAAGAAATAATAGAATCCGTTCCACATTGGGTGAGGCGGGTTGTAGGAAAGTATATTTAGTTAAAGGATGGAAAGTGAGATAGAGAAATATATATATAAAAAAAAAAAAAAAACTGTCTATTTACACGAGGACACAACAGAATACACGACCGCACTACTACGCCATCTTGGACTAGTTGAGTACCTGGAGCATCAGCAATTGTGGGTTCGATTACAGGCTCAAAATGGCCAGAAATAAATAACTTTCTTCTGAAATTCGTCAGTCTATTATTGTTCGAAGAAATGAAGGCTATTCCATGCGAGAAATTGCCAAGAAACTGAAAATCTCGTACAATAGTACCCGCAAAACACCAGTCTCAATGTCAACAGTGAAGAGGCGACTCCGGGATGCTGACCTTCTAGGCAGAGTTGCAAAGCAAAAGCCATATCTCAGACTGCCCATCTTAATCTTTTATTTTTATTGCCCAGTCTGAGATATGGCTTTTTCTTTGCAACTCTGCCTAGAAGGTCAGCATCCTGGAGTCGCCTCTTCACTGTTGACGTTGAGACTGGTGTTTTAAGGGTACTATTTAATGACGCTGCCAGTTGAGAATTTGATGTAAACAAATAAAGTTCAATATATACTTCCATATAATATATGAATGTCGGCTGTATAAGATTATATTATGAATCGCAAAGGGGCACACCTCCTCACACCCTTGAGCAAAAGCATATCATGTTAGCCTGAAACTTTTGAACGGTAGTGTATATGAGGGGAGGTGTGCCCCTTTCTGTCCAATAAGGTCATTTCTGGAGAAAAAAATACTGCAAATAAAAATATGGTCACACTTCAGAATAGGGAAGACATATTTAGGTACTATGCCCTTACTAGTCCCACATTGAGACAGCTTACTAGGAGTCTATTTCTTGTATAACATGTTCTTTATTAACTATAAATATGCCTTTATTATAGCTAATAATGGCGTTATTAAGGATTGGCCAGAACTACATGACTTATAATGTTTGAATAACAAATCACTCAATTAGGGCCTAATATATGACTAATAAGACATAATAAAGGCTTTTAAGCTACTTATATACATAATTATAAACTACAAATTAGTGGCTAATATGTGCACCTTAAAATAAAGTGTTATCAATCAATTCATTCCATTCTTGCACCATGTGATCAATTATCAGTTAATTTCTTCTCTATGCTGCATGATACATTATTGTGTGCGTACACATGATAGAGAGTTGGTGGTCGGAGCACGTCTTCAGAGCCGGTGAGTCGGAGGAGCGCGTATTAATCCTGCTGTAGAATTTGTTGCGGCCAGAAGGTCAATTGAACAACTAAAATGAACGAGTGACTCGGAAGAACGAACAATGACTCTCGAGTCAGTACATTTTTTTTTTTCAAAAAGAACGAATCGTTCTCGAACTGCACATCACTACAACACTGAGAGAAAGAAACTGATTTGTGTAAATAAAGATTACTCAGAAGAGTCATTGGAAATTTAAAGACAACGTTATAATTATATACAGTATATTTTTATAATCTATTGAGTTGATAGGCCTACCCTTATCTTCCATTTATTCTACTAAGAATACCCTATGTGTGTGTATTGTCTCAATATAGCCACCACACTGTATTAGCAGGTTGGTCTCATTGACTTTGTTCCTAATGCCCAGTCTTTAGTAATGAAGTTTCAGTTGTTCATCAGCTGGAGGGCTCAAATAACCCCACAATGCCAACAAATGTCATGGGAATACTCAGCCATTTTGTGTCTTGTCCTGCACTTGTTGACATGTATGTAGTGTGAGTTGAGGTAATGGTGGCTGGGTTAGGAGCTAATGCCGAGCGGGGGTCTCTGTGATGCTGAGCAGCGTGGGCCAGTGTGTGACTCCCAAAGACAAAAGTAAATCAGTGAACTCCTGTGGCAGATCTGGAGAAAGAAATTGAATAAAGCTCCACTCTCTCCCTTCTGGCCCTATTAATTTCACACTTGATCGCCTGCCGCCGTAACATGTGGCCTAATCCTCCACAGCCTTCAACTTCAGGTATCAATGGCTTGTATGTTTTGTCACACTCCGTCCGCCTCGCACCGAAGGTCCTTCACATCAAGTGCTGTCATCTGTGTGGAGGTGTCGTTGGAGATGCTTCAGTGAACTCAATAACACCTAATGACTAAATTACCCTACACTCTTGTCACATTATTTACTGTCCACATGTGTGGAGAGACAGACCAACTCCTCACTCAATGAGGATACTGTTGCCTGGCTCCTCTTGTGGCTCTTTAGCTAATACTAATGCATGGTGTATAGGTTAAAGATGTTTTTTGGCACTTACCTACTTTTTCTCTCTTCTCTTTTCTCCCATGGTGCTGTGTTGGCTGTACTTTTCATCATCATGATAGGTAAGAGACTTATTCTATTAAACATCATTACATGGACATGCAAGGTGTTCCCTTGCTGTCAAACACAACAGCTCATGAAATTCAGTACCACAACTCTTGATAGATACATTATAGCCTATTGATTAGCAAATTATCTTAAAATCGTCATTTGATCATGAGTTATACAAATCCTATTGTGAAGACCATCCTTGGTAATATGTTGTGAACATAACATACCCTAGCTTATCATTCAGCATAGGATGATAGCTATGACATTCAAGACACAGAAGGTATGTCAGATAAGCACGGAGGAACTAGGCCATTGGCTCTATACCCAGCCTTCTGTGTGTGCCCTCATCACAGGTTCAGTAGCAATGCCAACTGGGTTCAGGTCTGGGGTTAGCTTTAGGAGGCTCCATGAACATCCTCCTCCCACAAGCTCCAGGGAAGGTTTGATGTTCAAAGGATCCCCCTGAAGCCTACTGCTATACTTCCACAGAAAGAAGGAGAAAATATCCTCTTTCATTTTGTTTTTCTACCTGTCACACTTGCCTCGTATTCTCCCGGGGCTGAGAAAATGGCACTAATAGAAAGTGATAAGTGGACACTGGGTTTTTAATTTCTCTTGATACTGCTTGGTGTACTGGTGAGTCTCCTGGGAAAGCGTTGAATAACTGTTGAATAATGTGTGTGTGTGTGTCTGTGGCAGCCTCTGTGTGTGTGTGTCTTAAGTTTGTGTGTGTGTCTAAGTGTGTGTGTGTGTGTGTCTGTCTGTGACAGCCAGTCTGTGTGTGTGTCCATCCGTTCAATCCCGATGAGTGGAAGTGAAAAATTCAACAGAAGTATTTGTCCAAGGCTATATCCATTGTCATCAGCGAGAAGCCACACATGGCGTAAGAGCCAAGCCCATTGTTCCAACATTGTTTCAGCTCCGGCAATGCATACAGACAGAAGTGCCTATTAGCAGAGCCATGTCCATAGGCTTGTTTACTGCATCACCGATCTGCCTTTTCTAGTGTTCTTTTCTAATGCTCATTTATGTCTCCACATGCAATCACTGAATAAAAAAGACATTAGTCCTAGCAATCTATTTCCATGTCTTTCCCTAATGTTCTCACTAGTTTTTTTCTCCTCTATAGGATTGCACTGTGAATAAACTTAGGCCTAGTCTTGTGTGGATTAATAGTAGTGCACAGCAGTGGAGGCTGGTGGGAGGAGCTATAGGAGGACGGGGTCATTGTAATGGCTGGAATGGAATAAATGGAAGGGAGTCAAACATGTGATTTCCATATGTTTGATGTGTTCGATACCCTTCCAATTATTTCATTGCAGCCATTACAATGAGCCTGTCCTCTTATAGCTCCTCCCGCCAGCCCTCCTCTGGTGCACAGAGATAAAGATGTTAGCATAATGAATTGAACAAAAACAAACAGACAGTTAGCGAATAGGTGGTCCCAGTCATGTGACATGTGGGAGCTTAGGGCCTGTCTCGGTAGTCTAGAGTGGCTTCCTCTCCTTGTGTCCTCTTACATTCATCCCTTTTTTTCGCATCAGCGCAGACTAGGGAAAGAAACAAGGAGAACACACTTACTTTAGAGTAGACTATCGAGACGCACTCGCACTGTCTTATTTCCTTTCACTTTCAGGGCTCTGCTTTCCCACCCTTAGCCATGCTAGTTACGTTCCCAAGGAGCTGATAGCACAGGAATTTGACACGTTGAAACGCAACTGATATATTTATTTATTACCATCGCTTTTTTAGTCATGAAGATTTATGACAGGGCATTTACAACATTAATGAGGGTGTTTGCCCAGGTAGGCTAGGGACCTCGGCAGAGGATGTCGCCGGTGAAAAGGTTCCAGGTTCTCTTATTACTCCAGGGGAGTGGGAACGTCAACGAGATGAGAACACTACCGCTACTACCAAGGAAAGATTCCTCAGAAGAGGAAGTGGTGGGAAGGGGGTACACACATTGCCTTTAGTCATGTATTTGTGGCTAGGCAGAGTGTAGGAAGGCGAGAGAGAGCAACACCGCAAATGTTAGGGACATTTCTTGTCATCGCGGGCCCATTATAACTCACTGAGCCGCCATTTTGGATGACAAAGAGAGAAGACACTAGCAGGGTTGTGTCCTAGTGACAAAAGGACCAAACTCACTGGGCTGGCTGCACTGTACTACTGTACTAGAACACAGCTCTCTGTACTGTAACATTTGTCACTCCTGTAAGCTGGGAAAGTCCTTGTCCCTGACCTTGTGCGTTCTCCATTTCCCATTTCTCTGAGGTGCTGTGAAACAGAGGAGCGGGGCCGAGGACATCTCCTCTGGTCTCCGAGAAACAATAGGCCAATTCTGTGTTAGACATGTCGAACATTATCCCTCTCTATCCCATCTCCACCCCTCCCCTAATAAGAGCTCTCCCCTTCCCTGCTGTTCTAGTGGATGAAGGGCCCTCAGTGCAGATGTTAGTAGTCTATTGTTGAGCGTGATGTAGTGTCTGCTCAAGAGGGGGAGAGTGGTGGGGATGTGAGCCAGCCAGACATAGACAAGCGAATGGAGGGTGAGGGAAGGGGAGGGATAAACATTTCCCCTGAGATGATACAGTCCCTTGCAAAACTATTCATCCCCCTTGGCGTTTTTGCTATTTTGTTGCATTACAACCTGTAATTGAAATTGATTTTCATTTGGATTTCATGTAATGGACATACACAAAATAATCCAAATTGGTGAAGTGAAATGAAAAAAATAACTTGTTTCAAAAAATTCTAAAAAATAAATAACGGAAAAGTGATGTGTGTATATGTATTCACCCCCTTTGCTATGAAGCCCCTAAATAAGATCTGGTGCAACCAATTACCTTCAGAAGTCACATAATTAGTTAAATAAAGTCCACCTGTGTGCAATCTAAGTGTCACATGATCTGTCACATGATCTCAGTATATATACACCTGTTCTGAGTCTGCAACACCACTAAGCAAGGGGCACCACCAAGCAAGCGGCACCATGAAGACCAAGGAGCTCTCCAAACAGGTCAGGGACAAAGTTGTGGAGAAGTACAGATCAGGGTTGGGTTATAAAAAAAGATCCGAAACTTTGAACATCCCACGGAGCACCATTATATCCAATATAAAAAATATTGAAAGAATATGGCACCACAACAAACCTGCCAAGAGAGGGCCGCCCACCAAAACTCACAGACCAGGCAAGGAGGGCATTAATCAGAGAGGCAACAAAGAGACCAAAGATAACCCTGAAGGAGCTGCAAAGCTCCACAGCGGAGATTGGAGTATCTGTCCATAGGACCACTTTAATCCGTACACTCCACAGAGCTGGGCTTTATGGAAGAGGGGCCAGAAAAAAAGCCATTGCTTAAAGAAAAAAATAAGCAACCACGTTTGGTGTTCGCCAAAAGGCATGTGGGAGACTCCCCAAACATATGGAAGAAGGTACTCTGGTCAGATGAGACTAAAATTGAGTTTTTTGGCCATCAAGGAAAACGCTATGTCTGGCGCAAACCCAACACCTCTCATCACCCCGAGAACACCATCCCCACAGTGAAGCATGGTGGTGGCAGCATCATGCTGTGGGGATTATTTTCATCGGCAGCGACTGGGAAACTGGTCAGAATTGAAGGAATGATGGATGGCGCTAAATACAGGGAAATTCTTGAGGGAAACCTGTTTCAGTCTTCCAGAGATTTGAGACTGGGACGGATGACCCTAAGCATACTGCTAAAGCAGCACTTGAGTGGTTTAAGGGGAAACGTTTAAATGTCTTGGAATGGCCTAGTCAAAGCCCAGACCTCAATCCAATTGAGAATCTGTGGTATGACTGTCACAAGAATTTTGTTATCTCAATGGTTGAAGTCAAACACTTCTTAAATCTTTGAATAATTCCCAGAGGTGTAAATCTCTAGTTTAAATAAATTAAACAAAGACCCAATTCTGCAATGGTCAGCCTTTATTCATTGAGAGCGCTCTGCAAAAAAATGGTCGTACAATCTTTTTATACACACACGTCAGAGGAAAAATCCCACCCCGCTTTAGGCGGGCTGTATTTTTCCACTGTACACATCTTGTAAGCTCACACCTGGGTTTAGCTCATGTGATTTTCCTCTGCTCTCCTGACCATCAGGTCACACACACACACACACACACACACACACACACACACACACACACACACACATACACACACGTTCTTATCATAGTCTACTCCTTGCTCGGGCAGGCTGCATTTTTTCTCTATCGCTGTTCTCACAATATCCTGCAAGCCTTTTTCATACTCTTCCTCCCCTCCCTAAATTGGGAGGCCTATTTCCTTATCTTGGTTTCACAGTTGTCACAAGTTGTCTACTCGACAGTTCTCCTTCTCCTTTGTGGTCTGGCCTAACTCCTACACACATTGTTAAATAGTAACACAACGTCATAATCTTTACTTGTCCTACGCACACACATTATTAGATTATAGTCTCATGATTCTAACACATTTCACAAAGTGGAGTGTAATAATTAGTCATTACCAAATTCTTCTATCAATGACTTAAAGATTGCTGTACACCAGCGGAACCCATCCAACTTGAAGTAGTTGGAGCAGTTTTGCCTTGAAGAATGGGAAAAAATCCCAGTGGCTAGATGTGCCAAGTTTATAGAGACATACTCCAAGAGACTTGCAGCTGTAATTGCTGCAAAAGGTGGCTCTACAAAGTATTGACTTTTGGGGGGTGAATAGTTATGCACGTTCAAGTTTTCATTTTTTAGGTCTTATTTCTTGTTTGTTTCACAACAAAAAATATTTTGCATCTTCAAAGTGGTAGGCATGTTGTGTAAATCAGATGATACAAACCCCCCAAAAATCAATTTCAATTCCAGGTTGTAAGGCAGCAGAATAGGAAAAATGCCAAGGGGGGTGAATACTTTCGCAGTCCACTGTACCTCATTCTCACCCCTCCACCCTACCCTCCTCCCCCGCCTCCGGGCACCCAGACAATGTCTTACAATGCATATGTGCATCCCCTCCCCTCCACTCCCCTACTCTTCTCTTATTCTCCCTATATCCACCAACCCTAACCCCTTCCACCATTACCGTCAACAACGCTCCTGGGCCTCTGGGGAGAATCAATTAGAAAATAGAATGGAAGGAGAGAGCGGGACAAAGACGACTGTAATGCAATACTAACAATACTAACACAATACTAACACAATACTAACAATACCAACACAATACTAAAACAATACTAACACAATACTAACAATACTATCAATACTAACAATACAAACATAATACTAACAATACAACAATACTAACAAATTAAGGACTTGGTAATGGGGGGCTCCCCGCTCTCCCTCCCCTGTCAGACTCCTATCGAGCCAATCCAATTGTTTCATTATCTAGACTGGCAGTGGTAGTGGGGAGTGCGGGACAGCTTTGGCTTCCTTAATGGAACACTGTATGGTAGTGTAGAGCACAATGTGGCAACAGTCCCAAAGTCTAACTTGACAGGGGTCTGGAAAATCACCCTGATGGCTCTACTAATGATGGTGCTGAACTCCCCAGTACAGGAGCTTATCTTGTGGCTGCTTGTCAATAAGTGAAATGGTCACAGCTCTTCTGGAATGTGATTTGGGAAGGATATAGGACACTGCTCTATCCCTCCCATTAGGGAAATGTATGTTTTTTTCGAGAAATAGCATGCGGGCTGTTATCGGTTATCATCCTTTCTGGATGTCCATCTTAAACAACTGCCACCAAAGGCCACCTGATGCTACAATCATGCCACTCTGGTAGAAGCATGGATAATGGGATTATTATTGTCACATAAAAGCATTTGCATTCATTTGTAGTTAGTTGATTATTCTGGAGTTGTTTGCACAGCTCCCCCCAGTTCTATCCCGATAATAACCACATGAATATGAAATATTAGATTTAGTAGATAAGCTCAGTTTCTACTCAAGTAAAATGTACTATGCTATTGCTTGGGGATCTATTGTCTTTAAATGGAATCTATTGCCAATCCGGTTGGTAATTTCTTTGGACTGCAGCCAGAATAAATGGAGTTCCAGTGGGAATGGAATAAAGTATCAGATTTATCTATCCAGATAAACAATAACTCAGTTTATCATTGCCCTCCCATTTGAAGCATTGCAGGCCATGCATTCCACCAGGTTTGTGTGTCTTTCTAAACACAGGATAAACATAGAGGAATTTAATGAGAATTCAATTCCTTCATGTGTTTATGACCTAGTAAGAGATGTTCCATTTATATATGGCATATTTTATACCAATACACCTAGAAGCTGTGTATTTTTACTATTTCAAATTTTACATGTGGAAAAAAACCTCTTAAATCTGAAAGGTGTCTAGAAATGCTGTACCTGTAGCAGACAATAGCACCCGTACTAAACAGCCAGCCGTGATGGATGGCGTTGAAAAGCATCACTCATGTCACTGCAACAGTGTTTTGAAACCAGGACAGTCCAGATTCTTTCTTTGTTTTGCCATGACTGTCTTGGAAGGCGAGTCAGTTTCAGGTCATAAATTAACGCCACTGAAAGGTAAATCCATTTCAACCAGCCAGGGCAAGCATCCCCCTGCCGCCTGTGACCGGTCAAAATAAAGAGTGTATTTGTAAACTCTCAAATCCCCCTTTTGATGTATGCAGAAGTGGGAGCACAACTGAGAGGGATGAGCCTGCTCTTTCTCTCTCCGCCTCCTTTTCTCTTTCTGTCCCCCTCTCTCTCTCAGGGGGTGTTTGGGACCAGCAAGGTGTTTTGCCAGCCCAACCATGACTATACTTCACATTAATAAAAAGGGCAGTTGAAAGCAGTGGGAGCCATGCAGGAAAATATTTGTCCAGCTACCCTGTCACCTCCCCCTCCCCCTGCTGCCTAGCCTTCCTCACCTCGCTTCAGAGGGCATATGCCGGGCTCCCCGAGAAGACAATTAGGAATGATTAAGCTTTCTTATATTCAGAGTTCACTGGAAAGCTTCTTACTTTGTGTTTGTCTATCTTCCTGGAATCAATATGCCAATGATACTAGTCTTATCTCCTTATATAACTGATCTTCAAGCAGGAAGTTTCTACAATCAGTATTAGTAAGTAGTACTGTTAAGCTGTACGCTATTCTGCTCCAGTCTACTGTGTATCCGGCGTGATATGAGTCACCTGTCAATATGATTTTGAACTAGCTATGTTGTCATTGCACAAAGGCTCTGTAAACCTACTCAGTCCTTCCTTTGTAAAACACAAGGTAGCATGACTGATTCATGTTCAGATAAAGTAATCAGAGTCAAACACTGTAACCTTAGAGGTGGAGTCACCACCACTGTATATCCCACAGGTATCCTCTTCCTCTCGAGGCCAATTCCGGAACAGAGATCGTCTCGGCCCAATTAGTCTCCCTCCATCACATACAGTAGGTCCCACATTGTTTTTGGTTAAACAGGTCCTGTAAAACCAGCCACACACTTTTAATCGCAGCTTTATTGTGGTAAAAAGAGCTTGCCTTAGTGCCAAGGGAGGTGTTGAGTGCTGGAAATGAATGTATACAAAACCCATCCATTAGTGGTCCTCTGTAGCTCAGCTGGTAGAGCACGGCGCTTGTAACGCCAGGGTAGTGGGTTCGATCCCCGGGACCACCAATACACAAACATGTATGCACGTATGACTGTAAGTCGCTTTGGATAAAAGTGTCTGCTAAAAAGCATATTATTATTAGATGGGCTGTGGCCGGCTTTCCTCCTCTCATCCCTTCGCTCTGACTACGGCACGAATGACCTCCGTCTGGAAATCACAGAAGTCACCCACTGGTCTCACAAGCAGTGTGTGTAGGGAAATGATCTTGAAGAAACACACTCATCTTACCATGACAAGTTCAGAAGGCCTCCTTGTTATTTATTACTCTGCCATTATATGCCTCGATTCATGTTATTAGGGGTGTACTGTACTTAAAGGGGGAGAAAATATTAAATGTCCAACCCTATCTATGACACCACAGCTCCATCAACATGAAAGGGGAAACTTTCTAGTTACTTTACGTTAATTAACGGTTTGGCATCACCGAAATTAGAAATTAAGTATATTCCCTACCTAGGTAAGTCTGAAACAGCCGTCATTTTGGGGGGCTTTGCAAGTGGGGTTTCTGTGCAAAATCACAGCTAATATACTCCTTGTTCAAACAAGATGTAAGGATGTGCCGGTAATTCATCGGACTGGTAAATCAGAGTCAGGATTTCAACCTTGTAAGAAATCGTATTAACCTAAGTGCTACCTGACACCGTCCTTGTCACCATGCCCGCCCAGGTGCGTCGGCGAGTTAAGAACCTCTCACTCTCGTCGAGCCCTACCTTTCCTCCACGCAACAGCCCAGCAGCTCTCCAAATCTGTAGCCTTTGAAACGTTTTATTACAATAGCCCTCTCATTTATACACTTCACTTAGTCTGGTATCGACAAAATACTGTTTCAGTGCGCTCGCCACCTCACCCGGCCTCTATTAAAAACGGATTCAGTTGACACGCTAAAGTCGCAGATGTTGAAAAAGCAACAAAAGAGAACATTACATTTTTATGTCTGCCGATTGTAAGATGAGCAAGGGTGTAGGATCATACTGTTGCACAAAGGCTGGTGGGCAAAAGGTAGGATGAGTGACAGTAGTAATAATTCCTAGGTACTTTCTGTGCCTGTTTTGAGCTCTATAATGTCATGGTTCTGATCTTTGACCTTTTGACTGTTACTTTGGTACATTGAAAAAAGCACATAAGTTAAAATGTATTTATTTAGTACTTAGAAGTGCTGCTTGGAAAAAGAAATAACATTGGATATGTTTTAACCTCTGATAAATATAGGCCTAAATATGGCAAAATGGACAAATGATCACCCAGAATTGGTGAACTCAAAAAGTCCTGCCAGAGCAGGATGTATGGTGTGTGCAAACCAAACTTCACACCATTCTCTGAAGTCAGCACTGCCCCCAATTGTTATGCAGCGAGCATGGTTCTGGCTCTCTCAGCTGCAGAATGTTACCATGGCAACCAGCACAGCCTCCTGTTGCTGATGTTGATCAAAATCTGTGTGTGCGAGAGGTGAGGGGTTCTATCCTTTTACGGCCTAGCCCAAGCCAGTGGGAGGCCCATCGAAACCACTTTGATTGCCAATGATCTAAAACGATTGATGTCCCCAATAATCTCGGATTAGGTTTCCATAACAAAAAGGATAATTAACACTCAAAAGAAAGAGACAGCTTTTGAAAAAAAGCCTGTTCTTTCCAGCCAGGACAAAAAAAGCTCTGATACACCAGCGACAAGGCAAAAAAGAAGCCTACATCTGAAAGAATTTGAAGTCTCGAATGCATTTGCATGTGTGAGATGTTTTTGAGATGGTCTCTTGTAGAGCGCTCTGGTTATGTTCCCTAACCTGTCTGCGGCTAATTAAGACTCTCGTAAACAGAGCGTATTTTTTTATGAGCTTTAATTTGTTGTGTCTGCATCTATTAGCCGGTGACAAATCGGAATATGTTTTGTCCAATGAGACCAGATTGGTCTGATTTATGCCATTAGAGGCCAATAAAACATGAGCGCTGACACCGGGTCAGTGGAATTCAAACCAGACCTCTGAGTTTCAGACTCTAGCTGTGGCAATCTCTCTCTCTTACCATTGAGTGGAGAGGCTGCTTTTTTATTCAGCCCATTTACCTCTAATGCCCACTTGGTATGTTGTATCTGTCACCAGGACAGCTTCCTGCCGAGAGCTATATGAGTTTAAGGACAGGCATTCGGAGCATAAGTTTTCCAACAGAGCCGTAGCCCTGGCCCTATAACCAATAGCAGATGGTTTATTTTTAAAGTGATCGACGTGGCAAGATTGACTCGAATATGGTGAACCACAGTCTATTCTGTTACTCCTTTAATTTAGACATCCTGTACAGTGCATTTAATTGTGAATTTCTAAGGGGTGGTCGTACTCGCTAGGTACTATTTTTTATGAATTTCCTCCATTGAAATACTTTTTGTTATAGAAAATAATTTGCTTGTTAAACTGTAGCCCCAAACTACTGTCTTTAGGTACAACGTCTAAATGTAATAACATCATTACAATAATGAGGAGGATGTCTACCTAGTGTTGATCTATTGGGCCTAGAGGTAAAAGGTTATGCTAAAATCAGAACTGACTGAACTCTGAACGTTTCTGGTTAGATTCAATAATTGAGCTGTACCCATCAGGGGTGTTTCGAGGACTCGGTAGGGTTTAATGGGGGGACTATAAATGGTGGTGTCTGTGGTGGAATATGGCTCATAAGCTGCAGGCTAGCCCTCCCCGGCCTGGATCAATGGGAACAGGGCAGCACAAGCCCATTAATGGATTACCGCTAGCTACCTCACATCCCCCCATCTTTCCACTCACCCACCTTATTTATCTGTTCTGTCAGATCAATCAATAGCTACTGATTCCCTGTCAGAGGCGCAGCCCCCCACCCCCCCGGCATTTATGAACATGCTGCTGAAATGAAATGAGTTTTGGACTAGGCTAAATGAGCAGAGTTTTCAGTATCATACCAACTGGAGGCGGTTGACTTCATCTATTATGCAGGGAAGAATGTATTAAATCAAATCAAATCAAATTGTATTTGCCACATGTGCCGAATACAACAGGTGTAGACATTACCGTGAAATGCTTACTTAAAGCCCTTAACCAACAATGCATACATTTTTTTATAAAAAAGTAAAATAAAACAACAGCAACCAAAAAGTGTTAAGAAAAAAAGAGCAGAAGTAAAATAAAATAACAGTAGGGAGGCTATATACAGGGGGGTTCCGGTGCAGATTCAATGTGCGGGGGCACCGGCTAGTTGAGGTAGTTGAGGTAATATGTACATGTGGGTAGAGTTAAAGTGACTATGCATAAATAATTAACAGAGTAGCAGCAGTGTAAAAAGATGGGGTGGGGGTGAGGGGGCAGTGCAAATAGTCTGGGTAGCCATGATTAGCTGTTCAGGAGTCTTATGGCTTGGGGGTAGAAGCTGTTGAGAAGCCTTTTGGACCTAGACTTGGCGCTCTGGTACCGCTTGCCATGTGGTAGCAGAGAGAACAGTCTATGACTAGGGTGGCTGGAGTCTTTGACAATTTTGAGGGCCTTCCTCTGACACCGCCTGGTATAGAGGTCCTGGATGGCAGGAAGCTTGGCCCCAGTGATGTACTGGGCCGTACGCACTACCCTCTGTAGTGCCTTGCGGTCGGAGGCCGAGCAGTTGCCATACCAGGCGGTGATGAAACCAGTCAGGATGCTCTCGATGGTGCAGCTGTAGAACATTTTGAGGATCTGAGGACCCATGCCAAATCTTTTCAGTCTCCTGAGGGGAAATAGGCTTTTTCGTGCCCTCTTCACGACTGTCTTGGTGTGTTTGGGCCATGATAGTTCGTTGGTGTTGTGGACACCAAGGAACTTAAAGCTCTCAACCTGTTCCACTACAGCCCCGTCGATGAGAATGGGGGCGTGCTCAGTCCTCTTTTCTTTTTTTTCCTTCTTTTTTTTGTAGTCCACAATCATCTCCTTTGTCTTTGTCACGTTGAGGGAGAGGTTGTTATCCTGGCACCACACGGCCAGGTATCTGACCTCCTCCCTATAGGCTGTCTCATCGTTGTCGGTGATCAGGCCTACCACTGTTGTGTCGTCGGCAAACTTAATGATGGTGTTGGAGTCGTGCCTGGCCATGCAGTCATGGGTGAACAGGGAGTACAGGAGGGGACTGAGCACGCACCCCTGAGGGGCACCCTTGTTGAGGATCAGCGTGGCAGATGTGTTGTTACCTACTTATGAAGGTGCTATGAAGTACTAGTCAACTGCCATTTTTCTCTCAGGTTGCAGGAACTTCATAACCTTGGTTTGAGGTTGCTTGAACCCCTTAACTTCTGCACTGCAATGTCTCCTACACTCACATGGATGAAGAAGAACAGGGAGAGTTGAGTGACAATGTCCCAGATGGTAGCAGCATCAGAATGTTTAGCCGTTATTCCACTTTACCCCTGCATACCCTAGGAACTCCTCTACCCCTCATGCGGTGGGACACCTCAGTGTAGTGGGGTCAGTCCAGAGAGTAGGCACCTTACAAAACAGGCAATAACACCATCGACAACAACATGGCCATGAGAGAGACTATACCAGGCAGCTTATGTGAGACCCATGCTGAATAAGGTTTCTGCTTGCTTCTTCATCTCATCCTGTGTAGAGTCTAGTAGACTATCTCCAGGGCCACACTTTGGCCTTCAGTCTGAAACTCTTCTGCTGATTCATGACTAACTATGTGCAGAGTCATGGATGTGGTCCTCTGTAGCTCAATTGGTAGAGCATGGTGCTTGTAACACCAGGGTAGTGGGTTCGATCCCTGGGACCACCCATACGTTAAAAAAAATTATGCACGCATGACTGTAAGTCGCTTTGGATAAAAGCGTCTGCTAAATGGCATATTATTATTATAAGGCCAGGACAGCATTGTTCCACTCCCATCTGCATAGATGAGATATGGAAATTGAAAAACTCTTTGCATGGAGATGGCGGGAAATATTTTAGATTTGTAGAGATATTGAAACGGAAAAACTCTTGTCAGGGCGATGGTGTAAATATAACGATCGTATATGACAAAGTTGAAAGAAATGCTTTCATGTCTTAAAACTTATTTTTGTCCAAAGTTGTCCAGGTCATGCTTCTGTGGCAAGTAAATAAGGCTTTGATTCTGTGGCAAGTAAATAAGGCTTTGATTTTGTTGCAGGCCTCAACCCCCTTTATCGATCAGGCCCCTGTTTGCTGTGCTTTTACAGCTCTTTTAAATTGTTACCATACTATGACAAACCTCACCGAAACAGGGATCACAAGTCGAGCAGAAAATGTGGAGTGGCCAAAAAATGGCGCCTGTGTGGGGAGATTTTAGCACTGGGCTGATAAGCGCCCTCAAGGTTAAAATTTGACCACTAATTGAAACAGCCGAACAGTATGAATTGTTTTGTTTCTCCTCCCACATAGCTGTTCACTGAGCAGTCTGTATGTGTAGGTATGTGTGTGTGTGTTGGAGACAAACTCTAATCCCATGCCAAAACCACATTGGTATGAAGGTCAAATAATCCTTCCGAAAAAAGCACTCAGCTTTTTGAAATACTGTTTTTAATTTAATTTAATCTCCCGGATTCCAACTCAAATGAAGATCAGAGTCACTGCTGATCGTTAAAGTAGCCCAACTTCAGAACCTAATTTATTCCTCCCATCTAATGCATAGGAGATTAGGGCTGAGTCAGGACACCTGAAACAGCATGGAGGGTACTGGCAGGGACAGTTAATGATGTTTGTGAACTTCTATTCCACTCATATCTGGCCCAGAAACAAATGTGTGTGTAGTGTGTGTTGTAGAACCATGTTTTAGGGGGCTTTGTAGGTTGTTCAACCACTCTTCAAACTTCAGAGGGTGGGCTGCTCAAGCTTTTGAAGTTATGCCTGAAGAAATGTGAAAGCACAGGTACAGTAGCCAGGCGAAAGGAAACATACATCCCATACAATGCCCCACTGTTAATGTATGAAGACATAGCAAGCCAGTGTTACTTTATCTCTCTCTCTCTTCCTCTCTCTCCCTCTCGTTATCTATATCCCTATCTCTCTTCCTGTCTCCCTCTTCTCTCCCTCCAAAAATATTTATACAGAGGCCCAGAAGCTCCCAAATGTTGTGCTCCAGATTTGATGCAACTCAGTTCAAATCATACTTCTATTAATTTAGCGATGCAATCTTTTATTTATAGGCCACGTAGCTCTCAATATATGTTGGTAGATGGTGGCACTTTTTAAATAGAAGCCATGTTGCTTTTATGGAAAACTGTATCAAGAAAGGGCATTCTTATCTTCAAGGACAGGTCTTTTCAATCCTAGAACTGTTCCACTCATAGCACAGAGCATTTGTCATTTTCTATTTAAATTGTATTAAAACAGTGGTCACCAACCAGCCGATTGCGATCAGTTGATCTGCAAGGCATTCCTAGTTGATCACCAAAAATGTCTGTAGAAAAGCCAATGATAAAGTCTTGCGCTCCTATTTTTTATTATATTTGTCTTGCACTGTTGGTGGTAGGTGCACTTGATTCAGAAGCCCTGCACCATTTCATTTGTCTGAAGGGACAAACTCTGCTTACCCGGCGGACCAGAAGAGCTAAATCAAGTGCGCCTACTGCGCTGGCCAATCGGATAGCTCAAATCACTGTGCCTACTGCTTCCAAGACACCACAGCAAAATGTGATACTAGCCTACGTGAGATTTCATAACTTTTAAAACCATGACCAAAGAGAGATTGTCAAAGAATACAGCAAAGACCTGTTTAAGTTTTTATTCAGTACTATCGACAGTGTTTTTATTCAACACTTTTACAAAACATAAAACGTGCTTCTCCCTACCATTCACACTACAACCAACCCTGCAGCTTTCTGCAATGAATGAGGTGCCAAGTGTATCAATAGGCCTGAATTGTTATTATTAGCAGCTCATTGTGTCTATTTTAATATCAAGTAATATTTATTTCTCTGGTCATAGGAACAACATGAATTTGTGCATGAGGCAGAAATTATGTTGTGCGACTCGAGTTTCGCCGTTAGGTGGAAGACGGTGTCCCCTTTCTCTGGTCAGTCTCACCGGAGGAAAGGAGAGAGCAGGGACCGTGACAGGCTGACCCTCTACTGCTCTATCCCTCCTTCCGCTGAAACTGACCCTCAGATGGAAGTACCATCAGTTCAGGACAATAAAAAAGCGAATTATTTGCAAATTATTTCAATTTATCCTCAGCTGTGCCTCGCAAGTGATACAACAACTGATCTATTTTGTTATCAAAGCTTGAGTTTTTAAATATAATATGGTCTGAGAAGAACAATATTGGGAGGCCAAGCATAGACAATATGCTGTGATAATGTATTAGGCCTACTGCACAAACCTCAATCCTACATAACTGTTTTTATTAGGTTAATGTTGCATAGGCTTTTTTAAATTATGCTTTTTGACTCCGAAAGTGATCTTGACTCAGAAAAGGTTGGTGGCCACTGTATTAAAAAAGTACACCGCTATTGTGCCAAACAAAGACGAAAGTACACCATGCTAGATTCTTCTCTTCCTGTCCAGCTGTAGAATGTGAATTCCATCTGCTATTGTGCCTATCAGAGACACACAGTAAAAGCACACACCATTGACCATCCCCGTCTCCAAAGAAAGAAAATATAGTTTAAATATGGAGCGATCAATATTTGTCCTTTGCAGCAGCGCTGAGATTGGATGATTGTGCGTGGGTTACAGATGGGCACTGTAACTGTAACCAGAGGAGTCCCATGGAAATAAGAGCAGCTGCCCCACTGCTAACACAGAATAGATCACATAGCCCCATGCCATTTTTACCTTGTACTAATGCAAAATTATAGGGGCGTAAGCCCCCCGTCCCACACACACCAGAGAGTGCATCTGCAAAGTGCATAATACTTTGCCTAAACAACAGCTGCCCACGGTTATAATATTACCAAGTAGCAAATGAACAGGCCGGGGAAAAAGTGGGACAATCAGAGAATCCTCTCATTTACATTTACATTTAAGTCATTTAGCAGACGCTCTTATCCAGAGCGACTTACAGGAGCAATTAGGGTTAAGTGCCTTGCTCAAGGGCACATTTACGTCATTTAGCAGACGCTCTAGTCCAGAGCGACTCACAAATTGATGCATTCACCCTATAGCCAGTGGGATAACCACTTTACAATTTTTGGGGGGGGGGGGGGTAGAAGGATTACTTTATCCTATCCTCTCCTCTAATACTCAATCACAATGAATTTACGGCACGCAGGGACCTGCCGCATTAGTCTTAAAAGCAACGGTCTGATAATTAAAGCAGTAAATTGACTTTTAACTTGTATATATTTTCCCCTATGAATTAACGCCGCTGGATGTTGCGTGCACAGCTCTTTCCTGGGGTGGAAGATCAGTTAGAGACGCTGTCTGAAGTCCATATAAGGCCTGTCCCACAGCCACAGGAAAGCCAATGAGACGATGACGCACCTCTAATCCGGCCCAATGGGCATTAATAAAGTATAGTGGAAGTCAACAAACTTTTCCTGGGCGTAAGTCTCCACAGAGGATGTTTCAAATTTCTAGTTTTATTAGTCGTATGTACGGGATACACATGGTATACTCTGTCCAACGAAATGCTTACTTGCAGGTTCCTTCTCGGGCAGTGGGGATTGGGGGGCAAGTGATTAAATTGTGCGGTATTAGCAATAGTAAACAAGAGTCTGGTATCAGCAGTTGTGATGCGTGTGTAGCATAACTGTACAATCAGTTGTCAGTTTATTAGGTACACCACCACGTTCACGAAAATGGTTCGCTCCTACAGAAAGTGAGTCACGTAGCCGTGGCTTGCTATATAAAGCAGGCAGACAGGCATCGAGGCATTCAGTTACTATTCGATTTAATGTTAGAATAGGCAAAACGAGTGACCTAAGCGACTTTGAGCCAGGCTCGCCGGTTCCATTTTCTCAGAAACGGCCGGCCTCCTGGGATTTTCACACACAACAGTGTCTAGGGTTTACCGAGAATGGTGCGGCAAACAAAAAACATCCAGTCAGCGTCAGTCCTGTGGGCGAAAACAGCTCGTTGATGAGAGGTCGAAGGAGAATGGCAAGAATCGTGCAAGCTAACAGGCAGGCAACAAACAGGCAAATAAGGGTAGAGGAAGTTCAGAAGTAAAAACAAACAAAATAGAATTATTGTAAAATTGACTGTGTCCATAAAATGTATGTAGTATGTATATGCTGGAAGTAGAGGCCTAAGGCTTGTTGTTCATTAGTTTACTCCAATTAGGGAAGGGGTGGTGAGGTTGGAAAGTAATAAAGGGAAATATGTGGTCCTCTGTAGCTCAATTGGTAGAGCATGGCGCTTGTAACGCCAGGGTAGTGGGTTCGATCCCCGCGACCACCCATACCTAAAAATTTATGCACACATGACTGTAAGTCGCTTTGGATAAAAGCGTCTGCTAAATGGCATATTATATTATCAATATATTTTTAAAAAAGGATATGTATATGTATTTATATGCATGTATGTGTATGTATGTATAGGTATATATGTGTTTGTATATATATATATATACAGTGGGGAGAACAAGTATTTGATACACTGCCGATTTTGCAGGTTTTCCTACTTACAAAGCATGTAGAGGTCTGTAATTTTTATCAAAGGTACACTTCAACTGTGAGAGACGGAATCTAAAACAAAAATCCAGAAAATCACATTGTATGATTTTTAAGTAATTAATTTGCATTTTATTGCATGACATAAGTATTTGATACATCAGAAAATCAGAACTTAATATTTGGTACAGAAACCTTTGTTTGCAATTACAGAGATCATACGTTTCCTGTAGGTCTTGACCAGGTTTGCACACACTGCAGCAGGGATGTGCTTCTTCTTGAGCCACTCCTTTGTTGCCTTGGCCGTGTGTTTTGGTTCATTGTCATGCTGGAATACCCATCCACGACCCATTTTCAATGCCCTGGCTGAGGGAAGGAGGTTCTCACCCAAGATTTGACGGTACAAGGCCCCGTCCATCGTCCCTTTGATGCGGTGAAGTTGTCCTGTCCCCTTAGCAGAAAAACACCCCCAAAGCATAATGTTTCCACCTCCATGCTTGACGGTGGGGATGGTGTTCTTGGGGTCATAGGCAGCATTCCTCCTCCTCCAAACACGGCGAGTTGAGTTGATGCCAAAGTGCTCGATTTTGGTCTCATCTGACCACAACACTTTCACCCAGTTCTCCTCTGAATCATTCAGATGTTCACTGGCAAATTCAGACGGCCCTGTATATGTGCTTTCTTGAGCAGGGGGACCTTGCGGGCGCTGCAGGATTTCATTCCTTCACGGCGTAGTGTGTTACCAATTGTTTTCTTGGTGACTATGGTCCCAGCTGCCTTGAGATCATTGACAAGATCCTCCCGTGTAGTTCTGGGCTAATTCCTCACCGTTCTCATGATCATTGCAACTCCACGAGGTGAGATCTTGCATGGAGTCCCAGGCCGAGGGAGATTGACAGTTATTTTGTGTTTCTTCCATTTGTGAATAATCGCACCAACTGTTGTCACCTTCTCACCAAGCTGCTTGGCGATGGTCTTGTAGCCCATTCCAGCCTTGTGTAGGTCTACAATCTTGTCCCTGACATCCTTGGAGAGCTCTTTGGTCTTGGCCATGGTGGAGAGTTTGGAATCTGATTGATTGATTGCTTCTGTGGACAGGTGTCTTTTATACAGGTAACAAACTGAGATTAGGAGCACTCCCTTTAAGAGTGTGCTCCTAATCTCAGCTCGTTACCTGTATAAAAGACTCCTGGGAGCCAGAAATCTTTCTGAATGAGAGGGGGTCAAATACTTATTTCCCTCATTAAAATGCGAATCAATTTATAACATTTTTGACATGCGTTTTTCTGGATTATTTTGTTGTTATTCTGTCTCTCACTGTTCAAATAAACCTACCATAAAAATGATAGACTGATCATTTCTTTGTCAGTGGGCAAATGTACAATATCAGCAGGGGATCAAATACTTTTTACCCTCACTGTATGTGTGTTTGTGTTGTGTCGGTATGCATATGTGTGGTGTGTGTGTGTGTGTGTGTGTGTGTGTGTGTGTGTGTGTATGTATTGTATGTAAATGTGTGGGAATTTTGTGTGGGAGTGTCAATGTAGTGTGTGTGAATGTGTGTTTATGGTGTTTATACTGTATATAGTCTAGTGAGTGTGTGTAGGGTCAGTGCAAGATAGAGTCAGAGCAGATAGTTTAGGTACCATTAATTGAGTATTTAGCAGTCTGGCTATTTAGCAATCTTATGGCTTGGGGGTAGAAGCTGTCTCTGTTGGTCCGAGAGCCTATGCTCCGGTACCGCTTGCCGGACGGTAGCAGAGTGAGCAGTTTATGGCTTGGATGGCTGGAATCTGACTCATCGCCGTCGATGATCAGGCCTACCACCGTTGTGTTGTCAGAAAACTTGATGATGGAGTTGGTGTCGTGCGCGGCCACGCAGTCGTGGGTGAACAGGTAGTACAGTAGAGGGTTGAAGACACACCCCTGAGGGTCAACGTGACGGAGGTGTTGTTGCCTACCCTCACCACGTGGGGTCGGCCCGTCAGGAAGTCCAGGGTCCAGTTGCAGAGGGAGGGGTTCAGTCCCAGGGTCCCTAGCTTGGTGATGAGCTTGGAGGGGACTATGGTGCTGAACACTGAGCTTTAGTCTATGAACAGCATTCTCACATAGTTGTTCCTCTTGTCCAGATGTGTTACGGCCATGTGAATAGCAATGGAAATGGCATCTTCCGTGGATCTGTTGGAGCGGTAGGCAAATTGGAGTGCGTCCAGTGTGCCTGGATGTGGGCCATGATCAGCCTCTCAAAGAACTTCATCTTATCACCTCCCTGCAGAGGTTAAGGCAGAGCTTCTCTAGTAGAGGCTCACCTGGCTAGTTCGGCCCTCCCTGCAGAGGTTAAGGCAGAGCTTCTCTAGTGGAGGCTCGCCTGGCTAGTTCGGCCCTCCCTGCAGAGGTTAAGGCAGAGCTTCTCTAGTAGAGGCTCACCTGGCTAGTTCGGCCCTCAGGTGATTCTAATGAGAGGAGACACATTACTTTACTCACTTCCATTCATGGCACAATTGATTTGAATAGGTTTGGATTTTCACTGAAAAAATTATCATGACCGATTAGAATGTAAAGATATGTTGGTGTTGGTTTTTAAAAAAGAACATTGATCTACCTACAGTCTTATTTATGGAAGATGATTGACAGTGGTATAATTTCCCAGTTTGTCTGTCATGTTTTCTACAGCCTGCTGTGTGAACATGTTGAAGATACAGTATCATTAGGGCTGTGACAATTATGGCATTTTAGTTAACAATTAATTGTCATGCAAATGGCTGTGGTTATTTTCATAATTGTCATTTTTGTTTAAAAATTGTTGGAGCTTGTAATGTATCATAATGCATATTTGAAAATTAGCTACGGCATACATAATAAATACAACACAGCTTTGGTGACACCAATGTCTCAAAAACGGTTTTGAAAGTGAAGCTTCTCCTCCCAAACGTGCTGTTCTGCTCATAAAATGATCAACTTTACCCACTTAGTGTAAAAATGAAAAACTGCTATTGGGTAAGCTATATCTACTTGAAAATATATTCTCTTAAAATGAGTCTTTTAAGACAATTATGACGAGTATTGTTTTAAGTTCACGGTTATTGTCCATAATTGTCGGTTACATGATTATACGATAATTGTGCCAGCCCTAGATATCATGGGGATATCAGCCCCATGTAGCTCAGTTGGTAGAGCATGGCGTGTGCAACGCCAGGGTTGTGGGTTCCATTCCCACGGGGGCCAGTATGAAAAATGTATGCACTCACTAACTGTAAGTCGCTCTGGATAAGAGTGTCTGCTAAATGCCTTAAATGTAAAATGTAATGAACATGTCAGTGATCATTGTATAGTTGTGATTGTGTTGTCTCTCTATCTGCGTTGAGTGAACTATCATCTCTCGACACCATTTCCACTACATTGATTCTGTAGGTCAGTAGTGCTTTGCTTGAGACTGGAGACTGTTTTGCCACATTTGCTATCAAATGCCTTTATTGTATTGGATACACTACAGGACAGTACATGGATATGTCATCACGCTTGCAGTTGGATGATTGAAGATGACTTACAGTTGAAGTCGGAAGTTTACATACACCTTAGCCAAATACATTTAAACTCAGTTTTTCACAATTCCTGACATTTAATCCTAGTAAAATTCCCTGTCTTAGGTCAGTTAGGATCACCAATTTATTTTAAGAATGAATTTAAGAATTTAAGAAATGTATTTACCCACTTAGTGTAAAATTTGTATTTGGTAGCATTGCCTTTAAATTGTTTAACTTGGGTAAAATGTTTCGGGTAGCCTTCCACAAGCTTCCCACAATAAGTTGGGTGAATTTTGGCACATTCCTCCTGACAGAGCTGGTGTAACTGAGTCAGGTTTGTAGGCCTCCTTGCTCGCACATGCTTTTTCAGTTCTGCCCACAAATTCAGGTCAGGGCTTTGTGATGGCCACTCCAATACCTTGACTTTGTTGTCCTTAAGCCATTTTGCCACAACTTTGGAAGTATGCTTGGTGTCATTGTCCATTTGGAAGACCCATTTGCGACCAAGCTTTAACTTCCTGACTGATGTCTTGAGATGTTGCTTCAATATATCCACATAATTTTCCTTCCTCATGATGCCATCTATTTTGTGAAGTGCACCAGTCCCTCCTGCAGCAAAGCACCCCCACAGCATGATGCTGCCACCCCCGTGCTTCACGGTTGGGATGGTGTTCTTCGGCTGGCAAGCACCCCCTTTTCCCTCCAAACATAACGATGGTCATTATGGCCAATCAGTTCTATTTTTGTATCATCAGACCAGAGGACATTTCTCCAAAAAGTACGATCTTTGTTGCAATGTGCAGTTGCAAACCGTAGTCTGGCTTTTTTATGGCGGTTTTGGAGGAGTGGCTTCTTCCTTGCTGAGCAGCCTTTCAGGTTATGTGGATATAGGACTCGTTTTACTGTGGATATAGATACTTTTGTACCTGTTTCTTCCAGCATCTTCACAAGGTCCTTTGCTGTTGTTCTGGGATTGATTTGCACTTTTCACACCAAAGTATGTTCATCTCTAGGAGACAGAACGCATCTCCTTCCTGAGCGGTATGATGGCTACGTGGTCCCATGGTGTTTATACTTGCGTACTATTGTTTGTACAGATAAACGTGGTACCTTCAGGTGTTTGGAAATTGCTCCCAAGGATGAACCAGACTTGTGGAGGTCTACAATTTTTCTTCTGAGGTCTTGGCTGATTTCTTTTGATTTTCCCATGATGTCAAGCAAAGAGGCACTGAGTTTGAAGGTAGGCCTTGAAATACATCCACAGGTACACCTCCAATTGACTCAAATGATGTCAAGAAGCTTCTAAAGCCATGACATCATTTTCCAAGCTGTTTAAAGGCACAGTCAACTTAGTGTATGTAAACTTCTGACCCACTGGAATTGTGATACAGTGAATTATAAGTGAAATAATCTGTCTGTAAACAATTGTTGGAAAAGTTACTTGTGTCATGCACAAAGTAGATGTCCTAACCGACTTGCCAAAACTATAGTTTGTTAACAAGAAATTTGTGGAGTGGTTGGAAAACAAGTTTTAATGACTCCAACCTAAGTGTATGTAAACTTCCGACTTCAACTGTAGATGTGAAGTTAATTTTAATTCATAAAATACATACAGATAAAAGTAAAAGTGCGAGAGTTGAGATATCGAAAGTCAATAATGTAGAAAAATATAATTTGTTATGGGTCTATATGCTCACGTTTCAACCCCCGAAAGATCTACTGAAAAGTATAGTATAGCCTATTACATGTATTGTGATCGTAGGCCTACATTTGAATCTCTCACTTGTAAACATCGAGAGACAATCCAATTAAACATGTTTGTTCTAGGGCACGGACAATGGAGCTCATGGTATTATTGTGGCTATTCGGAGATATGTACAGTCGTGGTCAAAAGTGTTGAGAATGACACAAGTATTGGTCTTCACAAAGTTTGCTGCTTCAGGGTTATGAGATATTTTTGTCAGATGTTACTATGGTATACTGAAGTATAATTACAAGCATTCCATAAGTGTCAAAGGACCCAACATTTCAATGTTTTGTTCCCCGAGCCACTTAGTTATCACTTTTGCCTTATGGCAAGGTGCTCCATCATGCTGGAAAAGGCATTGTTCGTCACCAAACTGTTCTTGGATAGTTGGGAGAAGTTGCTCTCGGAGGATGTGTTGGTACCATTCTTTATTCATGGCTGTGTTCTTAGGCAAAATTGTGAGTGAGCCCACTCTCTTGGCTGAGAAGCAACCCCACACATGAATGGTCACAGGATGCTTTACTGTTGACATGACACAGGACTGATGGTAGCGCTCACCTTGTCTTCTCCGGACAAGGTGTTTTCCGGATGCCCCAAACAAACAGAAAGGGGATTCATCAGAGAAAATGACTTTACCCCAGTCCTCAGCAGTCCAATCCCTGTACCTTTTGCAGAATATCAGTCTGTCCCTGCTGTTTTTCCTGGAGAGAAGTGGCTTCTTTGCTGCCCTTCTTGACACCAGGCCATCCTCCAAAAGTATTTGCCTCACTGTGCGTGCAGATGCACTCGCACTTGCCTGCTGCCAAGCAAGGCTGAAATGCAGTGGAAATGTTTTTGGGGGATTAAGTTCATTTTCATGGCAAAGAGGGACTGATAATGTAATTCTGATCACTCTTCATGACATTCTGGAGTATATGCCAAATTGCCATAATCAAAACTGAGGCAGCAGACTTTGTGAAAAATAGTATTTGTGTCATTCTCAGAACTTTTGACCACGACTGTACATATGCTATCAAGAAGGAAAGACGTGTGTATGTAATCAGGTGTATGTAATGTGGTGAAAAGTCTGTTAGAGTAGTTCAATCTGAGTATTGAGGTGCCACCGGTTCATCCATAAACTCCAGAGAAAGGGAAGAATGACAGGGATTATAAAAATATCTCTGTAGAGAGGGAACCGCCTCAGTGAATGAACCGCAAGTCTCTTTTCAGAGGCAGTGTGCTGGTGTAAATTAATGTTGGCATTTGCTGACAATGGAAAAATCGCCTGCTAATGTCGGCTAGATGGGGCTGACCTGGGAAAAGAGGTTTACAATTGGGATTCAGCAGCGCCAGCAGTGACAACACACACGCTGCTCATCGCCAAATAACACATAATTGTCTCTCTCCCCCATTCTCCCCTGTTGTCAATTACATTTGTCAAAGTTTGTCGCTGAAACATGCAAAAACGGTGGCGTGCACTTCCTTCTAACGTCACTTTTTGAAATATCTGTGGATTGGTGTGAAAACAGTACGTGCTCTAAGAGTACGGTTATCCTACCAACGGGACATTAAAAACTGTAATATCTTAGGTTTCAGCGAGTCGTGGCTGAACGACGACATGGACAACATACAGCTAGCGGGCTATATGCTACATCGGCAGGATAGAACGGCTGACTCCGGTAAGACAAGGGGTGGCAGTCTGTGTATATTTGTAAACAACAGCTGGTGCACAAAATCAAATACTAAGGAAGTCTCGAGGTTTTGCTCGCCTGAGGTAGAGTATCTTATGATAAGTTGTAGACCACACTATTTACTAAGAGAGTTTTCTTCTATATTTTTCGTAGTTGTCTATTTACCACCATAAACCGATGCTGGCACTAAGATTGCACTCAATGAGCTGTATAAGGCCATAAGCAAACAGGAAAACGCTCATCCAGAGGCAGCGCTCCTAGTGGCCTGGAACTTTAATGCAGGGAAACTTAAATCCTTTCTACCAGCATGTTAAATGTGCAACCAGAGGGGAAAAAACTCTAGACCACCTTTACTCCACACACAGACGCATACAAAGCTCTGCCTCGCCCTCCATTTGGCAAATCTGACCATAACTCTATCCTCCTGATTCCTGCTTATAAGCAAAAACTAAAGCAGGAAGCATCAGTGACTCTGTTAATAAAAAAGTGGTCAGATGACGCAGATGCTAAGCTACAGGACTGTTTTGCTAGCACAGACTGGAACATGTTCCGGGATTCTTCAGATAGCATTGAGGAGTACACCACATCAGTCACTGGCTTCATCAATAAGTGCATCGATGACATCGTCCCCACAGTGACCGTACGTACATACCCCAACCAGAAGCCATGGGTTACATGCAACATCCGCACTGAGCTAAAGGGTAGAGCTGCCGCATTCAAGGAGCGGGACTCTAACCTGGACGCTAATAAGAAATCCCGCTATGCCCTCCGACGAACCATCAAACAGGACTAAGATTGAATCGTACTACACCGGCTCTGACGCTCGTCGGATGTGGCAGGGCTTGAAAACTATTACAGACTACAAAGGGAAGCACAGCCGCGAGCTGCCCAGTGACACAAGCCTAGCAGACGAGCTAAACCACTTCTATGCTCGCTTCGAGGCAAGCAACACTGAAGCATGCATGAGAGCACCAGCTGTTCCGGATGACTATGTGATCACACTCTCCATAGCCGATGTGAGTAAGACTTTTAAGCAGGTCAACATTCACAAGGCCGCAGGGCCAGACGGATTACCAGGACGTGTACTCCGAGCATGTGCTGAGCAACTGGCAAGTGTCTTCACCGACATTTTCAAGTCTGTAATACCAACATGTTTCAAGCAGACCACCATAGTCCCCGTGCCCAAGGACACTTAGACAACCTGCCTAAATGATTACCGACCCGTAGCACTGACGTCTGTAGCCATGAAGTGCTTTGAAAGGCTGGTCATGGTTCACATCAACACCATTATCCCAGAAACCCTAGACCCACTCCAATTTGCATACTGCCCCAACAGAT
Organism: Coregonus clupeaformis; assembly: GCF_020615455.1. Classification (NCBI taxonomy): domain Eukaryota; kingdom Metazoa; phylum Chordata; class Actinopteri; order Salmoniformes; family Salmonidae; genus Coregonus; species Coregonus clupeaformis. The sequence goes on from NC_059200.1 coordinate 35,958,650, forward strand.
CCACAGATGACGCCATCTCTATTGCACTCCACACTGCCCTTTCCCACCTGGACAAGAGGAACACCTACGTGAGAATGCTATTAATTGACTACAGCTCAGCGTTCAACACCATAGTGCCATCAAAGCTCATCACTAAGCTAAGGATCCTGGGACTAAACACCTCCCTCTGCAACTGGATCCTGGACTTCCTGACGGGCCGCCCCCAGGTGGTAAGGGTAGGTAACAACACATCTGCCACGCTGATCCTCAACACGGGGGCCCCTCAGGGGTGCGTGCTCAGTCCCCTCCTGTACTCCCTGTTCACCCATGACTGCATGGCCAGGCACGACTCCAACACCATCATTAAGTTTGCCGACGACACAACAGTGGTAGGCCTGATCACCGACAACGATGAGACAGCCAATAGGGAGGAGGTCAGAGACCTGGCCGTGTGGTGCCAGGATAACAACCTCTCCCTCAACGTGACAAAGACAAAGGAGATGATTGCGGCCTCCGACCGCAAGGCACTACAGAGGGTAGTGCATACGGCCCAGTACATCACTGGGGCCAAGCTTCCTGCCATCCAGGACCTCTATACCAGGCGGTGTCAGAGGAAGGCCCTCAAAATTGTCAAAGACTCCAGCCCACCCTAGTCATAGACTGTTCTCTCTGCTATCGCACGGCAAGCGGTACCGGAGCGCTAAGTCTAGATCCAAAAGGTTCTCAACAGCTTCTACCCCCAAGCCATAAGACTCCTGAACAGCTAATCATGGCTACCCGGACTATTTGCACTGCCCCCCCACCCCCACCCCATCTTTTTACGCTGCTGCTACTCTGTTAATTATTCATGCATAGTCACTTTAACTATACCCACATGTACATATTACCTCAACTACCTCAACTAGCCGGTGCCCCCGCACATTGACTCTTCACCGGTACCCCCCCTGTATATAGCCTCCCTACTGTTATTTTATTTTACTTCTGCTCTTTTTTCTCAACACTTTTTTGTTGTTGTTGTTTTATTTTACTTTTTTATGAAAAAGTAAATGCATTGTTGGTTAAGGGCTGTAAGTAAGCATTTCACGGTAATGTCTACACCTGTTGTATTCGGCGCATGCGGCAAATAAAATTTGATTTGATTTGATTTGACTTTTTAAAATATCTGTGGATTGGTTGAAAACAGTACGTGCTCTACCTGCTCCGATCCGTCTCGTATCTCAGCAGAGATGTACTTTGGGTCGAGACGCCACACAGCTAATACCTCCATCTGTTAAAATACAGTTCCTGGAGTGTTTTTGTTTTCTCCCTCCAGACTTCTGTTGCTCTAATACCCATATATAAAAAGCAGCTGCGCTTAATTAGAAACAAATGTGCAAAGGTATAGGAGGTATAGGAGCCGTAATCCAACGGGCTGAGAGAACCTAATCCTGAGACAAAGAATGCCTTTTATCAGCCGGGCATAAGTACGGGGGATAATGTATTCTGTTTGTTTATGTTTGCCGTCTCGTCCGTCTGTTGAGAACGAAGTGAAGGCCCCTCTTCTGTTATGTGGGCTCCCCGGCTCCATTTACTTTCCCCAGCTCCATTTACCCCGAGCAGGATGGTCTTTGTTGCCTGCAGCAAGATCCACATGGAGCCTATGTGTGGTATGCTGTTAATTCGCCACATCTGGAGGGCACAGAGCTTTCAGTCTCGCTCTTTTCTTCACTCTGTTTCGGAGGGATTCTGTATTAATGTGCTTCTACCGAGAGAAAAAAACGGAGCACAAAATATCAGAAATAACATCACAGAGTTTCTAAACCCAGAGGCACAACATCGCGAGACTTCCGGGAATGCTTTGCGAAACAGATCAAACAGACCAGGCCGGGGTTTGGGTTTGAGAAGTCAATGAGAGAAGTGAACAATTATTCCTTAGTTGTTACATTTCTCGAAATCTAAAAGCCCAACCTAGATTTGAGCCAATGTCTTAAGTAGTTGAACATGTTATAGTTCTAACCTCGTGAAAATGACAAACTGACACGTTTTCATTTTCGTCAAAAACAACTTAATATCGAAGTGCCTTTGATTTGACGGCCTGCACTTGTGCCATGACAAGTGTGATCGGGGATTTCAATTGGAGAAGCAGTTTTAGCCTATCTTCATACTGTACTGTCTTTGATAACATTGTCTGTGTAGGATAATGCAAAGACAAAGTATAAAATACATTAATGGGAATAGTTTGAAGGAGAAAGAGTAGGCCTATGGCTAGTGTGACAATGAGATGCTGATGAAATTGACAACCATTAGGAAAATAGAAATTACGTGCAACCCGTCACCTACATAATGATTAAACGTTGATCAATCTTAGTGAAGCAGGTGGTCAATGCTGACACCACATTTTTATTTGAGTAAGTACACTCTGGAAACCGGCTGAGATTTATTCTGTCTTGCACAGTACGGATGGTTAATTCACTTCAGTATTAGGCCATATATTTAGCCTACGAATGAAGGTTATGAAGGAGCTTCTATACTGAACAAAAATATAAACGCAACATGCAACAATTTCAACGATTTTACTGAGTTACAGTTCATATAAGGAAGTCAGTCAATTGAAATAAATTCATTGGGCCCTAATCTATGGATTTCACATTAATGGGCAGGGGCGCAGCCATGGGTGGGCCTTGGAGGGCATAGGCCCACCCACTGGGGAGCCAGGCCAAACCAATCAGAATGAGTTTTTCCCCACAAAAGGGCTTTATTGCAGACAGAAATACTCCTCAGTTTTATCCGCTGTCCGGGTGTCTCGTCTCAGATGATCCCGCAGGTAAAGAAGCCGGATGTGGTGGTCCTGGGCTGATCTGCGGTTGCCAAATTCTCTAAAACGACGTTGGAGGTGGCTGAACATTCAATTCTCTGCCAACAGTTCTGATGGACATTCCTGCAGTCAGCATGCCAATTGCACGCTCCCTCAAAAGCTGAGGCAGCTGTGGTACTGTGTTGTGTGACAAAACTACACATTTTAGAGTGGCCTTTTATTGTCCCCAGCACAAGGTGCACCTGTGTAATGAGCATGCTGTTTAATCAGCTTCTTGATTCACCTGTCAGGTGGATGAATTATCTTGGCAAAGGAGAAATACTCACAAACAGGGATGTAAACAAATTTGTGCAAAATGTTTTAGAGAAATACGATTTTGTGCTTATGGATCATTTCTGGGATCTTTTATTTCAGCTCATGAAACATGGGACCTACACTTTACATGTTGCGTTTATATTTCTGTTCAGTATTAATACAGGTAACTGCCAAAATAAAGGAAACACCAACATACTGTCTTAATAGGGCAATGGGCCACCACGAGCCGCCAGAACAGCTTCAATGCAACTGTCAGGTGCCGCTCCAGAATCTGCCATAAGTGTTCAACACACACACACACTTTAAACCACCTATGCTCCATTGAGACCCTTCTTTCAAAGTCACATTAGATATCTTCTTCTAGCCATGGTAGCCAAAATAACGGGCAACTGGGCATTTTTATACATGACCCTAAGCATGGGATGTTAATTGCTTAATTAACTCAGGAAGCACCTGATTTCAATGTACTTTGTATCCCTCATTTACTCAAGTGGTTCCTTTATTTAGGCAGTTACCTGTAGGTACATCTTTAGCCTATCTATCTTCACTGTTCTCCTGCACAATAATGCATCTCCGCTGGCCTTTCAGCTACTCCTAAGCATTTGGGGAGTCCCAGGAAGATTTGTTGGCCACTTATTTAGATACTTTTTTACTGTTAGCCTATTCGAGGACAGAAGCAACCTTGCTTTTGCATGCTGAATGTAAAATACAGCATAGGCCAAATGAACTGGCAGGAAAAGTTTGAAATGAGAGAGATCACAATGGTGTGATCACATTTGTTGGTGATGATGAATTTATACATTGTTGCACTGACAGGATGCACAGGACAGGCAGAGATCAGTAGTCCTACTGTGAAAAATAAGATCCAAAAGAGTTTACAACCATTAGAAAAATAGAAATTACCTGCAAACCACTTGAGCGATGAGCATTAAAGGCCATCATAAATCAATTTTCCAAAATGTTTCTTTCCAGTTAGTCACGTAATACTGTGAACAAAATAAACATGTTGATTTACAGTTACAGTTAGCTGGCTTTCTAGAATCAAGTTTTTCTCTTCCCCTTTAACTGCCCCGTTGGCAGAGAACAACCTGACGTTCTGGAATGTCTACAGAAAGTTACGTGTGAAATCTGTCAGCAATCCAAGAATCTTTGGGCTTAAGAATATTCAACAAACCTATGTGATAATGTTTCTTAAGCTTCCCAGCATTAATCGGCTGTTAATGGTTTCCAAGATCCTAGTAATTAGCGTCAAGGTATTTTGCTTGGCACGACTCATTTTAGATTATACCCCATAATAAATAATAAAAAATGTGTGGTCTTTGATTATCTCTTCTCTTTCACTTTTTGCAGTATGCCATCAATGCACGTTTTACATTTTCACCCACAACAGAGAGCAAGGAACACCATAGGCTTCAAATAATTCAAAGCTTTAGATCCTAGTCATAACACTGTCAGAATCATTACACATCTGGACCAAAGGAAATTCGTTTTGACCAGTAGAGTGCTTATGTTTAATTTTTCTGCCATTGGCCAAGACATTGAAGAGATGCAGGAAGAAAACGTTGAATCCTGAAACATAGCAGCCATGATAGTACGTTACACCACATCAATTCCATAACTGAGTAATTAGCATATATTCAAACTTTTTAACACTAACAGTTCTACTGTAGCTCTAAGACCTGTGTTGTATTCAAGTGTAGGCTATGCAGTGTGAGGATGTGATTCATGTGTAAGTGAAGCCACAAAAGCTGTATTTTTGACTCGTTTTAGGAAACTAGGCGTATGTCACGCATCACTACTTCACAGGAGTCTCATTTGAACTTAAACATGTATTTTTTTTATCAAAATGCGTTTTTTGGCATGTGCCTTAATAACAAACTTGTATGCCATTTGTAAATACAAATACACTTGTTAAATTACGAGCCTAGTTGGTTTAGCCATGGAAAAGACAGGAACCTTTCCGCTAGCCATGATTGGCTGAGATAATGGAAAGGCTGGACATGCTGAGAGTTCAGATTGGTCTGCCATGTAGCACGCTTCTGTCTATAACATGAGCTGCTCAGTATGTGTAGGTAATCCTTTCTAACACAGCATTTTTAAAAAGATATCACAAAGAACTGCAAAAGTGTTGCTAATGCTCTCCAGGTTCTGGAGGACCGAGTTTTGAAATCAGTGGAATGCCCGGTGGAAGCAGAGTATGATATCTAAGGAGATGGAGAAAATTCTGCCGTTTGATTGCAAATATGCGGAGGGAGTCGAAAAGAGAACACACAGAAGGCTGTTGTATAAAACACCTGTCTCCGTATTACATCTTCAAACTAAGGACAACCATGGCATCCGTGACAGAGCGGGAGACGTGTTCATCCATGTATTCGGGTAAGAGAGTCTAGCTAGCTACATTTTCAGATATTATACGTTTCTAATTTTGTCAAGTCATTTTCATTGCAAGTTAAAGTGTACTGTTAGCTAGCTAGCTAACGTTACATGTATGATCTGTGTAGTAATATTATTTCGTATCTCAGAGTCATTTGCATTGCTAGCTATAGCCTAATGTTAGCTAGCTAGCTAACATTGAACCTAGTTGGTTAGCTTTAGCTACCTGCAGATTCATGCAGTGTAGTAACGTTATGAGTTGGGATTATGGTTCATTGTTTAGCTAGCTAGCTACATGTCTAAACAAAAGACTCCACTATGCAAGTAACCATTTCACTCTACCATTTACACCTTCTGTATACTGTGCATGTGACAAATGCACTTAGATTTTATTTGATATAGTGTGTGTTTACCAGAGATGGCAATGTGAAGAACAACATGACCTGTACCAAAGTCAAATTAGGATATAACGTTAGGGCAATGAAACTGTGTTCAAAAATTATCTGGTAGAATGCCCTGCTTTTATTTAGTCACACTCACAACCATAAGCTATTTTCTGTAATTAGCTCGCCATTAAGTGGTAAATAATGATCTTGTTGTGAGTTTATTTTCCTGTAATAATGAATACGATATGATATGGTCATTATTTGAACTGGCTAGCCAGCTAACTTAACGTTAGCTAGCTAGCGAACAAGCTAGAAACGAACCAAAACATTGTTACTTTTAGTTGCCTGGTTTGCTAGATTGACACATACTAAATTCATTTTTAAACAGATGGGTTTATTGGTGTTAAAATACACCAGTTATGCTATTTTGGACCACCATTCTGCAGATGTCATGCAGCCTGTCGTTTTTGTGTTCATACTTTTTCATAACGACAACAACAAGTTTGATGTCGGACGACAATGGAATGTTCATGATGTCACTGCGACAACTGTCGTTGTCGTTATGAAAAAGTACTCACTCTGTTTAGCACATGGCCTCACATGTGAATCCTTGAAGAGATGGGTGGGACTAAGGCTTAATAGTGTGTGAACGATGCTGAATGGGTGTAGACAAAGAAGAGCTCTCCAGTAGGTGTACCAAAACATTCAAGGAGAATTTTCTCAAAGTGTTACAAGTTTATTTTACATTTATGTCATTTAGCAGACGCTCTTATCCAGAGCGACTTACAAAGCAGAATTACTTTCCCATTGTTCCTCAACTGTAGTCTGTGATATACCATTTTCTAGCTCTGTCTCTACTTTTATCCAATGTAAAAAAACACTATTTCAAATTTTGCTGCATAAGATCGAGCCGGTTGGTCACATCTAGGCTTTCTCTTTTTTATTGATACTCAAAATGCCAGATGTGGAGTTTAATCTGATTTTGAAAGATGGACTGAAAACACCTCATGCCATCAGGATCCTTCCATGCTCAGTTTTGCTGTGTGGGCTTTTCCAATCATTGAGCGCGAGTGAGCGCTTTTGGGAAATCTGAGCAGGCCAAGTGGTGACCAAAACTGGGAGAACTCTGAGCCAACGGCAGTGCCCTCATCCTTCAGCAATGTGAAACTGCATGAGCCAAAGCTGTCAGGCCTTGCTCTATAAAGAGTCATTAGAATCAGAAAGTCAAACTATTTACAAGGTTTGAATGGGAGTGCAGCTCCTATAGGAAATAGTCTCATCACAGAAATGGTTGTAGGCTTGCCTTAGTTCAGCTATAAATTGGAAGCAGATTCAGACCACTTGAGCTAGTTGTCAACATCAGACATCTGGCCTTGCCATTTGGAGAAGGCTCCACACAGCTGTTGCAGATGGACACTTTGCTTTTGGCTGACATCTCGCTCATCTCCATGTATGCCTGCCCATCCTATATTGTTGCCAGTGCATTTGGAGGGGAAAATATTCCAGTCATTTAACCAGCCAACATTTGGCAGTTTGGAATCAGAGACAACTAATTTATGTGTTCCCTGACTTATGTAATTGATGTGAAACGACTTGTGTCATCGGCTTGTAAAAAAAGACAGTCTGGAAGACTGCCGTTTGTTGAAGCCGGCAGTAAAGATAAGTGTTGTCACTCCTGTTCCTCATCACCGTTAAAATCTGATATGCCAACATCGGAGGATGTTTACTGTACTCTGACAAGACTTTAGGGCTGTCAAAGAGTGCATCGCGAGTTGTTTTCCAATTAGTTTTTGCATTAATTTATTTATAAACCTCATTTGCAATTCAAATGAGGCCTGGTGCACAATCAAGCTATAGTCAGAGCCAGAGCCAGAGCCAGCAGACTGACTTTGAAAACTCTTCTGTTCTCCCAGCCCCACTTTGTCGTGATGGCAGTACACTGCATTTAAACTGTAATGGCTTCCTCCTTCATTTGTCAAAATGTCAGTCTCTCTCCATCACCCCTAGTATTAGCCTCTGCAATAGCTCAAAGCTAATGGCTAACTCATTCAATTAACGGTGATGAGTTAAGAGAGAGAGATGTCAGTAAATTAATATTTATCTTGAGATGCAGTTGTGGGGGGAGGTAATATTCTAAAAGGAAAACAATAAGCTGAAAAGTCTATTACTGAGGCTATTGATTCATTGGTGCAAGTTTCTTCTTCAAGGTTCTTCAAGTATTATAACCAGTCTGTGTTCTAGGACCGTCCTCCTAGTTTCTTGAGCTATCAGGTGAATCTTAGGACAGCTCGCCAGGCACCAACAAAAGGCAGTGAGTGAGATGGTCCAAGAGGACCCAGAGGAAGTGATGACCATGGAAGTGTTTGGCACTGTTCTGTGGTGAATAAAAGGCCCCTGCTGAGAAGGGGGACTGACTCTGTCCCGTCCCAGGCAGAAGTGAAGGGCACCATTTCTCTTTCATGCCGGGGAGGCTCAGCAGGGGTGTGGCGGAAAGGTGGAGGGAGGGCGCGAGTGGGGGATAAGAAGAAGGGAGGAGGAGAAGAAAGACACTTCACTGATTCACACAGGAGATGGTTGTATTTGTCTGGAGACTTCCTCTTGCAACCCCACCTCCCTTCACAAAGAGAGCTAGCATCTCAACATGTTTTCAACTATTGATTTATCAGATTTGAACATCTTGTCACTGGTATACATGGTTGAGGAGGTAAAAGTGTACACCTAAAACAATGCAGGGGTGATACCTCCAAATCAAGACACTCCACTCTTTGACTCGATAAGGAAGGCAACGTGAGGATAAAATGCTCAGCTCATTGATATGTTCGAGCACCTTTCCCTCATTTTCAACAGGAATAATTAGCTCCGTTGCCATGGTCGCGTTGCGAGGCCCTAACGGTTTGTAACTGACGTGGCACAATTACATCAGCTCCGGTGTCCCCGAGGGCTCGGTGGTCCAATGAAAGATCATTGTTTTCCCAGTTCATTAGTGCAGTGGGCGGCACTCTGGGTCTCTGAAGGACTTGCACGGTTGCTTTTGTGACTACCGAGAAAGGGCGTGTTTTCTTCTAGGGGATTTGAGACTACCTGCTGCCATACTTCAGTAAGGATCTGAGCTCCAATATGGGGACCAGGGAAGTATGGCCACTCCTTGGTTGTCAGTCAGAAGAAGTTTTACAGTGTGAAAAACATATGTTTGCACGGTTGCATTCGTGCTGTAACTGTAGAGAGGGTCTTTCACCGGCACTTTACACGGCGTTACATAAATAGTCCCCGGTGGCGCTGACATAATTTGTTGCTCAATGTGTATGTCACGTCTTCCACAGCTCATGAATCTCTCCACCAATTATCTGCCAGAGTATTTAAAGTCGCACTCCAGCTATTTTTCCTGTTGAAAAACAATACCCCATGTATAAATACAGTAATGTACACACAGATAGCACAGAGATAGCACTCTGGTACTTTACTTTAGAAAAAACGACAACAGATAGCATGCTGACACTCAATTCCTCATTCTCCACCTGTCCTGTGTGTGTGTGTGTGTGTGTGTGTGTGTGTGTGTGTGTGTGTGTGTGTGTGTGTGTGTGTGTGTGTGTGTGTGTGTGTGTGTGTGTGTGTGTGTTGTCAGAGGGGGACCAACCCCATCCTCTGTGCTCCGCCCCCTTTTCTCCCTGAGAGACAATAGGGAGTAGGAGTGTGGAGAGAAAGGGATGTAAATCTCTCTCGGGGGCTCCCGGGATGAATGGCAGACAGACAGTACACAGTACCACAGAGCCGTGTAATGGAGTCCACTGGACGCCAGATGTGAGAGCTGGAGAGAGGATGTGTCCTCGGCGCGTGTTAAATAAGTCTCTGTGTATGTCTGGTGTGTGAGTGAGTAAAGCTTACCATATGCTTCCCAGTCAAAACAGTTTGCGCATATATTATGACTACATTTTGTGACGTTTTTGTTCGTTTTGGTGTTCGGCAGTGTTCGGCATTTTTGTTTTTGGGCTTTTCGAGCACACAAATCTTTTTCTTCAGATAAGCCGAAGTTCGGTAGCTGAAGCCTACACCACATCGTCGGTGATTGATCAACAGTAGGGATTCTTCAATGAAGTGTGTGTTGTCATTCAACGACAGACGGTTCGTTTTCATGCAAATAAAATTGACCTCTGCAAAAACTTCCAAATTAATTACAGATTTCTTGAGTTATCTTAGATTAATTCCGACTATTTTGAGGAAGTGTAGTACTATGTCGTCTCAAGAGGGACAAACAGTAAAATTGCTGCTTTTTTCTCATTTTTCAAGCAAAGGTATTTTAAGGGAGTATGCGAGCACAGACGTTCACTTCGCCTAGCCGAGTTCTGCTAGGTGCAAACCAAACCTATGTATGTGGACGCCTTAAGTGGAGTGAACGAGTGAGTGTGTTAGGGTTGGGCGGTATCCAGATTTTCATATACTAATACCGTCCTTCTCTCACACCAGGATTTATGATATTACCGGCTTAGTACACAAGGGGGCACCAGAAATATGCAAAAAAGGCCACTGGGCGTCTATTACCAGAATGCTAACAAAATTAGCACAAGTAATAGTGAATTTCCATGGAGGCTGCTAGTTAAATATGCTAATGAGCGCAAACGAAAATAAACAAATTGCAAAGACAGCTCAGAAAGTTATACAGATATAGGTAGGAGCTACCGAATGTTATTTTTGGTGAGTTTGGACATTTACAACCGAATGTGAACGTGAGACATTGTACAATATGAACAAAGTTTTGATGCATGCTTGTCTGAAGGAAGAACAGTACTGTGTATGTGTGGAGTCTGGGAGTCGCTAGGGCCCCTCTGCTCTGCTTGGAGCAGAGGGGCCCAGAACAGAGAGGAGAAAAACGCAAGGAAATCAAGCTGCAGTGGCAGCTGTACAGATAACTCATCCAAAGGGCTTTGACATCTCAAACACGGCAGAAAACTAACACAATATCATGCCCCATGACCTTATTAATTCAGCCACTTTAGTGGTCACCCTAATGCAAAATTATTTGTTTTTCATGCAGGAAAAAAATAAAAATGTTTTGTAAATGCGGATCTAAAATGCTTCTTATTGTAATTTCTGCTCAGCATCAAGCAAATGTTGTGCTTGAGTTGCACTTCTCCACTCGGATGAGAATTCACGAACGGGCATTCTATCAAAAGACAGCATTCTGACTGATGTGTATCTACTTTTCGCCTGTATTTTTCTCGGTGTAGCCAACCTACATTTCTCCTGTAAAATGCAAAATTAACTTAAAACCAAAAAAATTAAATGTAGCTGGTTACATTCTTTCTATGATACACATTATGAATATGATGGCCATGCATCGTTTTTTTGCCAAAAAATACCTTGCTTTTTCATTAAGCTAATTTACTTGTGTCTCTGCCAGCAAAATAGTGTTGCACTTCTCAAATCAAATCAAATCTAGCTTTATTTATACTGCACATTTCAGACAAGCACACTGCGTTGCATTCCATTACAGGAAAAAACAAATAAAAGCAAATGAAAAAAAAAGCTGAAATATTTACTACACAACAAACATAAGATAAATAACAAAAGAATGACACAAACTGAACAACTAAAAAGCACCCTAAGGAAAAGCAAAGCAAAAAAATATGCTTTAAGATCTCTTTTAAATACAGTACCAGTCAAAAGTTTGGACACACCTACTCATTGAAGGGTTTATCTTTATTTTAAAAAAAAATTACATTGTAGAATAATAGTGAAGACATCAAAACTATGAAATAACACATATGGAATCATTTAGTAACCAGAAAAGTGTTAAACAAATCAAAATATAGTTGAGATTCTTAATTGTTGCCCATTAATTAAAATGTGAGGCTAGATTGTCTCTGTGTTTTAGCTCCTACAATAAGTACCTCGGTCTTGTCTTGATTTAGCTGGAGAAAGTTGTGAGCCATCCAAGTATTTAAATCACTAATACGGTCTAATAATTTATCCGTGGAGCTAAAATCTTCTGGTGACACAGAAATGTAAAGTTGTGTATTGTCTAAGTAGCAGTGAAAATAAATGATGTGCTTTCTGTTAACGCTGCCAAGGGGTAACATATATAAACTGAACAGTACCGGACCCAAAATCGAACCTTGTGGAACGCCACATGTGATATGTATTTTCTCTGAGTTATGTTCACCAAGGGTGACAATCTCTTGACCGGTTAAATAGGTCCTAAACCAATTTAGAACTGGACCAGAGAGGCCAACCCACCTCTCCAGTCTGTTCAGAAGGACATCATGGTCAACAGTGTCAAATGCAGCACTTAAATCTAAGAGTACAAGGACAGACCTTGGCATCTGTGCATCTGCAACCTTGGCATCTGTGTTGGCTCTAAGATCGTGTACCATTTAACTAAGGCTGTCTCTTTGCTGTGGTGTGCACAAAAACCAGATTGGAATTTTTCAAAAATACAGTTGGCACTTAAAAATAATTTTGCTTAAGAATGCAAGGTTGCAGATTGGCCGAAAATTGCTAAGAGCTGAAGAATCTAGATTACTTTTCTTTCACCATAGCAGTTTTTAGTGCAGTTGGGAAAGTGCCTGTGAACAGGGAGTGATTAACAATAGCGTGCACTTCTTCAGATATGCAATTAAATACTTTTTTGAAGAAGGTAGTGGGGATAGGATCGGGAAGGCAGGTAGAAGGCTTAAGTTGTGATATCATGTTCCTGAGCATGTCTGTGTCAACCAGGGAAAATAGATCCATAGTGCTTTTGTGTGGTAGGCTAGGGCACATGTCATCAAACTGCTCATCAGGTCTTGCTTGACTGATACCCAGCCTAATTATGCCACATCCGTTCGGATGTGGCCTTTTTCAACTTTACTGGCGCTATGGTATCAATGGTTGCCCTTAATTTGCAATTAAAGTTATCAACTAAATCATCACATGAGGAAGGCAGAATAGGTGGTGGAGTATTTTTCATACACTAAATAAAATATGTAGCAACTTCAGAGGTAAGATAGTGTTTCTTAATAATGCATTCAGTATTACCCTGTGCTATGGGCAACAAGGTAGTAAAAAATACACAGTGGTGATCAGATAAATCAACATCAACAATATACGATATGTCAATAGAATGCCCCTTGGTAATAACCAGGTCCAGAGTATGGCCGTGGTTATGGGTGGGCCCAGTAACATGTTGGATAAAGTCCATAGAGGTCAAAAGATTCATAAATTCAATGGCCTTGGAGTCAATCTCTTTGTCAACATGAATATTAAAATCGCCCAACACAATGATTTTATCATAGTTCTCAAGGACAATAGAAAATAGTTCAGATAGATCAGTAAAGAAAGTGGGGCAGTGCTTTGGTGGCCTATACAGGGTTATGGCCAGCACTGGTGGCTGACATTTAAACAGTTTAGCATGATGCTCAAAAGACCCAAAGTCGACAAACAAAATGTCCTTACAGCTGAGAGCATTAGTAAAAATAGAGGCTGTCCCCCCACCCCTTTTCCCTTTTCTGATAGATTATGAAAAGCTGTAGTCCGGGGGGAGGCTTCAATAAAAGCGGCACTACAGTCTGATTACATTTAAGTCATTTAGCAGACGCTCATATCCAGAGCGATTTACAGTTAGTGAGTGCATACATTTTTCATACTGGCCCCCCGTGAGAAACGAACCCACAACCCTGGCGTTGCAAGCGCCATGCTCTACCAACTGAGCTACAGGGGACTACCATGTTTCAGTGAGAAACATGCAATCAACTTTGCGCTCAGTAATGAGGTCATTCACGAGAAAGGATTTACTTGTGATTGCTCTAACATTTAAAAGCGCCATATTCAATGAGTGTGGGCCACTCTGCCCCTGGGGCATCTGCCTCGAGGTAACCAATGGAATAACAACCAAATTATGAACGTTACAACCATGTTTTCTGACAGTCTCCAATCTATCAGAATGGTAGGAGATACGTTTGTATAAACTCACTAGAAGGCAGAGTTAACCCTTTGACGCGTACCAACACACGGGTGTGTCATTCTACAGTGGCCCCTGCAGTGTACGCTCAAACCGGTGTGATTAGAACGCTTATTTAGAACGTTCAGTTTCAATTGACACAACAGTCAGCGTTTGAGCTGGTAACACTGTTTTTTTCACCTAAACATTTTGCACAAACACAGTCCTTACAGCATTATGTCCTGAATGTGACCAGTTTATTTTTGGATGCAATGTTCTGACATTCACAGTAGTGGCAAAAGCATAACCCAATCATCCAAACCAGAAAATGTAGGCTACATTAGTCCTAGCGCTAACTGAGGAAAGATTGAACTAACACAAGCGGTCATATTTAGCTTACTCTCAGCTGACAGAAACCATAATATGAATTAGCTAATAGAAATTACTATTTACAATTCATCACATCACGGATGAGCTCACCATTGATCTAAATAATTGAGTAAAACTCTTTCTAAAAATCACAAGTAATCCGACGATGGGTAGTTTGTGCGCGCCTCCATTTTAGTTTTTTCGGGTCAACCAAAGATAAGAGGAGGAGACAAGATGAGTTTGGTCTGTTTGCAGTATGCATGTTGAAAGGGTTGTGTCATCTACCATCATTCACTTCCCTTCATTCACCTCACCTCATTTTTTTATAACATCTTTGGTCTGACAGACGTTTACGTGACACCCAGAATGCATTGTATAATGTCAACAAACATGGCACCACACATAGCTGGCAAATAGCTTAGCATTAGCTCATCATAATCAGTACAACCTTCAAAAAAGTATTTTACACACATCATATGTGTCCATTACAATCTATGCAAGAATCAGAATGCATGATTTGTCACCAGTACTTGAAAACGTGAATAAAACAGTAAATATATTATGTTCCATACATACAGTGCCTTAGGAAAGTATTCAGACCCCTTGACTTTTTCCACAGTTTGTTACGTTACAGCCTTATTCTAAAATGGATTAAATAAATACAAATCCTCAGCAATCTACACACAATACCCCATAATGACAAAGCAAAAACCGTTTTTTTGAAATTTTTGCTAATTTATTACAAATAAAAAACAGATACCTTATTTACATAACTATTCAGACCCTTTGCTATGAGACTCGAAATTGAGCTCCGGTGCATCCTGTTTCCATTGATGATCCTTGAGATGTTTCTACAACTTGATTGGAGTCCACCTGTGGTAAATTCAATTGATTGGACATGATTTGGAAAGGCACACAGTTGTCCCCAAGACCACAGTGGCCTCCATCATTCTTAAATGGATTAAGTTTGGAACCACCAAGACTCTTCCCAGAGCTGGCCGCACAGCCAAACTGAGCAATCGGGGGAGAAGGGCCTTGGTCAGGGAGGTGACCATGAACCCGATGGTCACTCTGACAGAGCTCCAGAGTTCCTCTGTGTAGATGAGAGAACCTTCCAGAAGGACAACCATCTCTGCATCACTCCACCATCAGGCCTTTATGGTAGAGTGGCCAGACGGAAGCCACTCCTCAGTAAAAGGCACATGACAGCCTGCTTGGAGTTTGCCAAAAGGCATCTAAAGACTCTCAGACCATGAGAAACAAGATGTTTTGGACTGATGAAACCAAGATTGAACTCTTTGGCCTGGATGCCAAGCGTCACGTCTGGAGGAAACCTGGCACCATCTCTATGGTGAAGCATGGTGGTGGCAGCATCATCCTATGGGGATGTTTTTCAGCTGCCGGGACTGGGAGATTAGTCAGGATCGAGGCAAAGATGAACGGAGAAAAGTACAGAGAGATCCTTGATGAAAACCTGCTCCAGAGCGCTCAGGACCTCACGACTGGGGCGAAGGTTCAGCTTCCAACAGGACAACAACCCTAAGCACACAGCCAAGACAACACCGGAGTGGCTTCGGGATAAGTCTCTGAATGTCCTTGAGTGGCCCTGCCAGAGCCCGGGCTTGAACCCGATTAAACATCTCTTGAGAGACCTGAAAATAGCTGTGCCGCAACGCTCCCCATCCAACCAGACAGAGCTTGAGAGGATCTGCAGAGAGTAATGGGAGAAACTTCCCAAATACAGGTGTGCCAATCTTGTAGCGTCATACCCAAGAAGACTCAAGGCTGTAATCGCTGCCAAAGGTGCTTCAACAAAGTACTGAGTAAAGGGTCTGAATACTTATGTAAATGTGATATTAAAGTTTTTTATTTTTAATACATTTGCAAAAATCTCTAAAAACGTGTTTTTGCTTTGTCATTATGGGGTATTGTGTGTAGATTGATGAGGGGGAAAGATGATTTAATTAATTTTAGAATAAGGCTGTAACGTAACAAAATGTGGAAAGAGTCCAGGGGTCTGAATACAACGCTCCCCATCCAACCAGACAGAGCTTGAGAGGATCTGCAGAGAGTAATGGGAGAAACTTCCCAAATACAGGTGTGCCAATCTTGTAGCGTCATACCCAAGAAGACTCAAGGCTGTAATCGCTGCCAAAGGTGCTTCAACAAAGTACTGAGTAAAGGGTCTGAATACTTATGTAAATGTGATATTAAAGTTTTTTATTTTTAATACATTTGCAAAAATCTCTAAAAACGTGTTTTTGCTTTGTCATTATGGGGTATTGTGTGTAGATTGATGAGGGGGAAAGATGATTTAATTAATTTTAGAATAAGGCTGTAACGTAACAAAATGTGGAAAGAGTCCAGGGGTCTGAATACTTTCCGAATGCACTGTACGGTATACCACCCAAGCCTAGTGTGTGTGTGTGTGTGTGTGTTTATCTGTTTGCAAGCACATATCCGCTTGTTTGTGCATTGTATATGTGGGCAGGTTTTGAGCTGGTGTCTGAGGTGAGTGGGTCAGGTGTCTGTGTGTGGCTGTCCATGTGGCTATGTTTGTCAGCCTGTGTGTGTGTGACTGAGTTTGTCAGACGTGTGTGTGTGTCCTGGGAGTGGACCTTGACCAGGAGATCCGATCTGTATACTGTTAACACATGAATGAATGAAAAAAAAGCTAACTCAACGGTGAACGGCATCGTATCCATTTCTTGTTTATAGCATATGGATATTTTACTCCTGCAAAATAGTGTACCAAGCATCATGAGTTTAATTAGACACAGATGAGGTTGGCTGGGAGCTCAGTGCTAGTGGCGTAATACACTATGATTTGCTTAGCGCTATGCTAACAGAGGGGAAACAACACTGGGATCTGTTGGCGCTGGGGCCTGACCAGTCCTGACTGAGTCTCACTATGCCCTCAACAATCATAAAGTGACTTTAAGGCTCAGTCCTCCCCTCATATTTCACACCCAGATGAATATCCACTTTATCGGAACGTCAATACACCACTCTTTATATACGGCATTCTGACCCAAATGAAATAGTTTGGGGAATTTGTTTTCTGTCCAGATCATTTACACTGAGTTCACAAAACATTAGGAATACCTGCTCTTTCCATGACATAAACTGACCATCTGAATTCAGGTAAAAGCTATGATTCCTAATTGATGTCACTTCTGAAATTCACTTCAATCAGTGTAGATGAAGGGCAGGAAACAGGTTAAAGGAGAACTCCACCCAAAAACTGTCTTTTGGTATTTGTTTCTGTAGTCCATTGTTGACATAGTCCCAAAATGTTTTGCTTGTCAGCAATCAAGTTTTCAAAATACAGAAATAATCTCCGTATGATGCATTTTGCATCATATGATGCTGCGTTTTGCATCATATGGTGCCCGCATTGCCTTCATTGTTGTTTTCCTTACTATTAATAACTTTGGAAATGTGTGCGTTCCCATCAAAGTAAGTGTCTTACTACGTTATCATTATAGTTTCTGTATATCGTGTTGTCGTTTCTACTGTAGCACACCGTATGTATGTATGGAGCATAATGTATTTACTGTTTTATTCAAATTTTTCAAGTACTGGTGACAAATCATAAATTCAGATTCTTGCATAGATTTTAATGGAGCATCGCAGTGCTTGAGGCGTCACTACAGACCCCGGTTCGATCACAGGCTGTGTCGCAGTCGGCCGCGACCAGGAGACCCATGAGGCGGCGCACAATTGGCCCAGCATCGTCCGGGTTAGGGGAGGGTTTGGCCAGCCGGGATGTCCTTGTCCCATCGCGCTCTAGCGACTCCTTGTGGCGGCCCGGGCGCATGCACGCTGACTTTGGTCGCCAGCTGTATGGTGTTTCCTCCGACACATTGCTGCAACTGGTTTCCGGGTTAACCGAGCAGTGTCAAGACGCAATGCGGCTTGGCAGGGTCGTGTTTCAGAGGACGCATGGCTCTCGACCTTCGCCTCTCCCGGATCCGTACGGGAGTTGCAGCGATGGGACAAGACTGTAACTACCAATTGGATATCACAAAACTGGGGAGATAAAGGGGTAAAAAGTAATAAAAATAATTTAGAGAAATAAGCGTATGGAACATTTCTGGGATATTTTATTTCAGCTCATGAAACATGGGACCAACACTTTACCTGTTGCGTTTTTATTTTAGTTCAGTGTACTTTACACCACTGTAAACAGGGTATGGTAATACAGTGGGGGAAAAAAGTATTTAGTCAGCCACCAATTGTGCAAGTTCTCCCACTTAAAAAGATGAGAGAGGCCTGTAATTTTCATCATAGGTACACGTCAACTATGACAGACAAATTGAGAAAAACAAATCCAGAAAATCACATTGTAGGATTTTTAATGAATTTATTTGCAAATTATGGTGGAAAATAAGTATTTGGTCACCTACAAACAAGCAAGATTTCTGGCTCTCACAGACCTGTAACTTCTTCTTTAAGAGGCTCCTCTGTCCTCCACTCGTTACCTGTATTAATGGCACCTGTTTGAACTTGTTATCAGTATAAAAGACACCTGTCCACAACCTCAAACAGTCAAACTCCAAACTCCACTATGGCCAAGACCAAAGAGCTGTCAAAGGACACCAGAAACAAAATTGTAGACCTGCCAGGCTGGGAAGACTGAATCTGCAATAGGTAAGCAGCTTGGTTTGAATAAATCAACTGTGGGAGCAATTATTAGGAAATGGAAGACATACAAGACCACTGATAATCTCCCTCGATCTGGGGCTCCACGCAAGATCTCACCCCGTGGGGTCAAAATGATCACAAGAACAGAGAGCAAAAATCCCAGAACCACACGGGGGGACCTAGTGAATGACCTGCAGAGAGCTGGGACCAAAGTAACAAAGCCTACCATCAGTAACACACTACGCCGCCAGGGACTCAAATCCTGCAGTGCCAGACGTGTCCCCCCTGCTTAAGCCAGTACATGTCCAGGCCCGTCTGAAGTTTGCTAGAGTGCATTTGGATGATCCAGAAGAGGATTGGGAGAATGTCATATGGTCAGATGAAACCAAAATATGACTTTTTGGTAAAAACTCAACTCGTCGTGTTTGGAGGACAAAGAATGCTGAGTTGCATCCAAAGAACACCATACCTACTGTGAAGCATGGGGGGTGGAAACATCATGCTTTGGGGCTGTTTTTCTGCAAAGGGACCAGGACGACTGATCCGTGTAAAGGAAATAATGAATGGGGCCATGTATCGTGAGATTTTGAGTTAAAACCTCCTTCCATCAGCAAGGGCATTGAAGATGAAACGTGGCTGGGTCTTTCAGCATGACAATGATCCCAAACACACCGCCCGGGCAACGAAGGAGTGGCTTCGTAAGAAGCATTTCAAGGTCCTGGAGTAGCCTAGCCAGTCTCCAGATCTCAACCCCATAGAAAATCTTTGGAGGGAGTTGAAAGTCTGTGTTGCCCAGCGACAGCCCCAAAACATCACTGCTCTAGAGGGAGATCTGCATGGAGGAATGGGCCAAAATACCAGCAACAGTGTGTGAAAACCTTGTGAAGACTTACAGAAAACGTTTGACCTGTGTCATTGCCAACAAAGGGTATATAACAAAGTATTGAGAAACTTTTGTTATTGACCAAATACTTATTTTCCACCATAATTTGCAAATAAATTCATAAAAAATCCTACAATGTGATTTTCTGGAATTTTCTTTCTCATTTTGTCTGTCATAGTTGACGTGTACCTATGATGAAAATTACAGGCCTCTCTCATCTTTTTAAGTGGGAGAACTTGCACAATTGGTGGCTGACTAAATACTTTTTTCCCCACTGTAGGTGCCAGGCGCACCAGTCTGAGTGTGTCAAGAACTGCAACGCTGCTGGGTTTTTCACACTCAACAGTTTCCCGTGTGTATTAACAATGGTCCACTATTATTGTTGTGTACATGCCTGTCAGGATTTTTGTGCCGAATCAAAATCTGCCAAATACGTAAAGGACTTCTTATATCATGCAGTTTATAATACACAAGATTGTTGTCCTAAAGAATTGCAATGCTACCTAGGATGTTGCTCAGTGTTTGTTTATGGTAGTGTTGTATAGTTAGGGGTTGCTGTGTGTGAGAGACAATGGGTAGCTAGGGATTGTTATACAGTGTGGGTGTTTGTGGCTGTCAAGCTGCCTTATGGAGAGGAAGACGGGGGAGAGGAGGGGGTCTTCACTTCAAATAATTAGCTAAAAACAACCCCCCAGTCGCAGTGCTAGCTCAATTGTTTTTAGCTGACAGCATTAGTGGAGGTAGAAATCTATCCTGAGAACTACCGTACTGTGGAGGAGGACATGGTCCGTGATGCCTGTCATCATTATCCAGGGAGCACCTGGGCCATTCTGACATGCTATCAATGATTAAAGATCATAATGAGAGCATATGTAGCCTACGACAGATCATTTGGATGTCAATGTGCATTATGTATGACAGGCATGAATTGCAAGGGCTTCCAATTTATTTTAAATGTGGATCCATTAAAATGATATGATGCTTAGATGCAGGCTTTCTGTCGTTATTAGATTTTGGCTTGATAAATGGGATGCTCCCTTAGAATGAGGTGCTTTTATGTCATTGCATGATCTTGCACAGTATCTTGCAATGACATGCAAATGAACTGCACTGAGATTACCAAGGTAAAGGCTCCACTGTATTTATTAGGCCAAATACAAAGTTCCAGATACCTGGCAGGTTTTAAAAAATATATAATTTTTTAAAACCTGCCAGGTATCTGGAACTTTGTATTTGGCCTACTAAATACAGTGGAACCTTTACCTTGGTAATGAAGAGAGATGGTAGGTAAAACTGTGGGGGTTCTTGAGTTTTAAAAAAGACCACTTGACAAGTCTGCTCACAACATTTTCACGATGTACAGCTTCAGCAGACTAAATAAATATGTTGATGTCTCTTGGTTTAGGAATGATGTTTTTCTTTTTTTCACAACGTCAAGAAATTGTCTCGATCTCTGTCAATGAGAGGAACGCTGTGGGCTTTGCTCTCCCCACTATGACAATTGAAGGAACACAGTGAAAAGAAAGAATGGAACTTTACGATAATGGAACAGCGATGCCGCTACTCCGTACCCCATTATGACTAGTCAACCAGGGCACTGCTCCTCCAACGTGTCTCACTTCCTCTGCTGGCTGGGAAGCATCTGTCTCTCCGGATTGGGATTTTTCCTTTTCTGTCTCCCATTGATCCCCTTCCTTGTCAAGTCTCCAGCCTCTCTGATCCTCCACCAGCACATCACACCATCCTCCCTTCCTCTCTTCCATCTCTCACTCCCCTGCCTCCCCCCGTCCTTCAGCAGATTCCGCCCGCTTGCTGCCTATCGAGAGAGACATGATCCTCGGACTTCCTGCCAACGTGGAGGGAAAAAAGGGTCCTGGATTTTGGGCAGAACATCTTGTGCCAGTGTGAGCAATCTGTGGGCATTGTGCCTTTTTCCTCCCTCTCTCTCTCCGTTTGTCGCAGTGGGTCTGCTGGGAACACAACGGCCTCGGAGAAGAGAACTTGGAGAGGAGAGTGGTAATCTCCTTCATAACGGTGTTGTTCTAGCAGCGTGTTGGGACCAGGGAAAGAATGGGTTGGAAGAGAGGACAGGGCAGTAGTTGCCACCTCTACGGCCTATTCTACTAGGACAGTCGGAGACAGTGTCGCTATTGTTATTTATTCCCAAAGATGGGAAGATTTAAGATTTCCTAGACAACAAGAGCTGGCCAAAATGTTTAAAACCACAAATGCCTTCTATTTATACCGATTTATATATTATGAGGACCTATTTATATTCAGAATAATATAATTTATCACAAATCCAAAGTCCTTGAATGTCCCTGGTGTATGTGCACCTGCACCAGTAGTCATTGGTAAATAGTAGTTATTGTTCAGAGTGCCTTTCTTTAAAGATATCTTTCTCCTGCAGATTAACTAGCATTAATGAAACATTTTAATGAAACAATCTGATCGGCCATCAGACATTCTGCCGTAAGGGAGTGTAAACACTCCAAGATCCAGAATGCTTTTACAACCTCCAATAGATGCCGGAATTAATCTCTAACTCTTTAAGTATGAATTGATTTTAGGCTAGGTGACTATCCCTATGTGTCAAACCTGCAAAAATATAGCACCAGCCTCACTCAGTCGATGCAGGAGCCATAAGATGAAAAATATTATTCTATTCTATATTTACTGAGAATATATTGGAGTCTGAAAAGCCCAATAACCTGCCTACGTGGCTTTGGTGTCTGACGTGGCAGGTCTCTCCCAGCGGAGGAGAACACCGTCCATCCATAGTCATGAGAAGACTCAGACACACACGTGTTCTACACCTGTGGAAACATCGCCTACAGTAGTAGACCTCTGAGACTGATAATTCACCACAATCGTTGGTTTAAAGTGCGTTTTTAATGTGACCAAGATGAAGTATGTAACCCAAGTCACTGCATAGCAATGGATTAGAAATTAAAACATCAACAAAACATAATCATTCAGGTTAGGAGTGTGTTACAGGACTTAGGGTATTTTAACCCTGTGATGGTTGCAGTCATAATTCACTGTTGTTTAGTGACCTATAATTGACCTTTAACCCCATAAAAGTTGGCCTATCAATAATTGGCCTATTGGATTTCATCCATCATTGACTGATGGCACACGGTAATCCAAATAATCCCACCCACCGTAAAGTTAATCAAAAACCTCATATCTCCCAAAACTCTCAACGTCTCGATTTGAATTATAAACTCATCAGCAAGCCTGCAACATCCAAAAGACGACTAATGTGACTGAAAAACGAATGGGAGTGACTAAGGACCTTCTCCACCTGTTGCTGGTGAGAAGTACACTACCGGTCAAAAGTTTTAGAACACCTACTCATTCAAGGGTTTTTCTTAATTTTTTTTACTATTTTCTACATTGTAGAATAACACATATGGAATCATGTAGTCATCAAAAAAGTGTTAAACAAATCAAAATATATTTTATATTTGAGATTCTTCAAATAGCCACCCTTTGCTTTGATGACAGCTTTCCACACTCTTGGCATTCTCTCAACCAGCTTCACCTGGAATGCTTTTCCAACAGTCTTGAAGGAGTTCCCACATATGCTGAGCACTTGTTGGCAGCTTTTCCTTCACTCTGCCGTCCGACTCATCCCAAACCATCTCAATTGGGTTGAGGTCGAGTGATTGTAGAGGCCAGATAGCCCCTCCCCATTTCGTCCAGTTTGCTTCCGTTTGGTTCCGAGTAAATATGACCCTGTTGATTAGGATTAGAGACTGCTCAAAAAACGTGAATATAGGTGAGGACAGCTGAGATTTCCAGGTATTGTTTAAATCTTTGTTTTTGTGTTATTTACTCCCTTCTGAATATAGAACCTGCACATTTTCCACAGGTGTGAACGCTTTGTAAATCGGCCACCTGTTAAATCCAATGGGTCTTTCAGGGGGATTCACATTTTACTCAGTCCATACATTTAAGCAGTGTTTCTCAAGGCAAGTTTATATGCCATTATACTGAAAGAAGTTAAAGTTAGACATACATGTGTCTATCTGAAGTCTCAATCTGAGAGTTAAGAAGAGCTTTTCTCTTTGCCTTTGATCTGCCAGTGTCTTATCTGCTAAGTTGGCTTCCCCGCATGGTTAGGGGCAGAGGCCGGCGGGCGTCTGCTGAGCAAATTGACTGAATATGGGGGGGGGGTTAGAGATTAGCTCAAGAATTCATCTTACACTTTCATTCTGCAGCTTGAGGATTTCCCAGTAACGGACAAGGCTGCTTTCCCTCAGTTGGGCCTGCCGGTGAATTGGATATTAGTCTCTCTGTGAGGCCATTCAAAGGCTCCGTCAAGGGTTTCTGAGTGAGCTCATCGACAACAAACTCACACATCTCTCTCCTTATGCTTATGTCATCGCACAGTCTGGTGCAACCCAACCACATATCAGCCAGTCAGTCCCTTTCCCTTGGGAGGAATGTGGTAAACTATCCAAATAATTCATAAATGCCAAATAAAAGTATTGATATTACCATCTCATATTTAATTTATGAGACTATATTATTGCGGCATTATTTGTAGAACTCACACACACTGGCAAATTGTAATGGGCAAAAACTCAAGCAGCGGCCTAGTCAGTTTTTACATGGCATCCTAATAATCCTGCAGGTCTTCTTCCTCCCTGTAAAATAACAATTTACAAATCATCCTTTATGGGACAGCGTTTCACTGAGAGACGTTTAGACGGCCGACGAGGAGGCATCGCAATTAAATCCTGTGGGTAGAGGGAGATATCCATGGCAACGGCAGTACCTAGACTCTTCTATTAGGGCCGGAGCACATGAATAATGAGGTATTAATATTTCCAACAGGACTTGGTAAACAGATTAAAAGGACGCTTTACGTTAATTAATCAAGGTTAGTTGATACAGCGCCTTCCCAAGGAGAACATTTGTCAGAATTCGGTACTAGACGACCTCGACAATCTGCAATATTTATCGGAAATCCTACTTTAGCCCTGAACCTGCCGAGCTGCGTTTTGGATGACTCATTCTCTCCATTTAAAATGTCTGTCGAATTACTCAAGGTGACTCAAAAGCAATCGCAGAAAAAAAGAGGTGGGAATCTTTTTAAACAAGGACGGTCCTCGTGCTAAAAGGCCAATCAGGCAATGTATCCCTAAAATGGGAGAATTCAATAATTCAGAGGGAAATCACTCCTGCGAAGCCGTTGTGAATAATTCAGAGTATTATGACTTAAAAGATCTACCATCTGTATTCAGAATGGAGAGAACGATGATTAATTAAACATCTGGACTAATAGAGTTTCAGTCAGAAGTTTTGATTTACGTTTGGCGGGCTCCCTCTCTTACTGTCTGCTCTCCTGTTACCTATTTTGAGGAGAAAAAAAGAGTCTTTGCCCGAGCCTATATTCGTTCGTTCATTCATTCATTCCAGCAGCACTGTTCGGTCTTAAAAAAATAAATTAATTGGGTTGAGCTTCAAGTAAGCGTCTCTGCAAGCATGGCTTTCTGTGGGTAATGGCAAATTGGAGGAGAATTTACTGTCTGTCACTGAAGACAGATATG
Source organism: Coregonus clupeaformis (assembly GCF_020615455.1). NCBI lineage: Eukaryota > Metazoa > Chordata > Actinopteri > Salmoniformes > Salmonidae > Coregonus > Coregonus clupeaformis. The sequence goes on from NC_059200.1 coordinate 35,983,869, forward strand.
AGGTTGAGATAATTGGAGAGGACACATCTGCGTCCCAAATGGCACCCTATTCCCTATGTAGTGCACTACTTTCTGGTCAAAAGTAGTGCACTACATACAGTAGGGAATAGGGTGCCATTTGGGAGGCGCCCTCTACACAGTACAGTATGGCCCTGTGGTTTGTGAGGGAATGTTGAATATAGTAACTCAATTCTTTGCCGTGAAAAAACTCTGCAGCCGCACTGGCTGCCTTAGTCAGTTTAGCTAATTATAGAGGAAGTCCAGCTATTTTCGATGGCGCAAACATATCTTACAGTTAAAACGCTGTAGACGCTGGGGTACAGTATGACGTGACTACAAGGAATGGCAAATGGAAATCTTGGACGTCTGATCATGGCAAGAGGCGTGGAGTACGGTGTCCATATTAGGAGAACATCTCAAATAACATATCAGAGTAATAGTGTTTTCTATTTGTCCTGAGTCATTGGTTTCGTGTTGAGTCATTTTTTGCAAACGTTGGTTAACCTACTAATAAATTGGAGTGGATTAAATAATCAAGTTCAACAATCCAGATGGTTCTGTATGGAGCATTTGAGGTCATGCTGTCTTTGAAGCGTCTACGCTCACTCTCCTACTGATGCAGCCACATTATAAGATACCTTAATTTTTTTGGAGACCTTTTTGTGACCTTGGCACCTAGCTTGTATTGAGTACACACACATCTCATCAACTCAATACAAGTCAATACAAACATGTTCTGTAATCAACTCCTATTTTGGCATAATATCCATGTGCTGGTTTTGATCCAATGTATCGATATGTGTGTGTGAGGGTTAGGGGTTGCATTTGCGTACAAAGGTTCAATTGACAGATTTAGTTTACTCCCCCCAAAATCAATGGCTCCCCTGCGCACACACACACACACAGAATCCATAATGTGTCACGTCCAGAGTGCAGCCAATGATTAAGCTCTTTCCCACGCTCACCTGTCTCTTCTCAAGGTCATCTCATGCCACGGGCTCCTTAGTGTGTGTGCGTGCGTACGTGTGTGTGTGTGCATACAATTCTTATCAGGGCAACTCAGGGCTTTAACTGGTCATTAGGTGCAGTATAGCCTCCTTGTGTCGGTGGACTCATTCTCTCACCTATACACTAGCACAGCCTTCACAAACAATTCCACCCTCTCGTAGATGTTAGTTTAGTCACACTGCCAACTTTATCAAACTGACTCCTACAAACTGACTGCCCTGGTTCTGCTGCTCTCCATGCAGTTCATTGTTCGTTCAAAGCTGACAAAGCTGCTGTGACATTTCAGACCCAAAAAGCCCCGAAAGTAGATGACTGGCAGAGGAGGTTTTGATCTTGTGCTGTTGTTGAACACGCCCAGCTGGCTGTGTGTGTGTTTGTGCAGAGAGGAGCTGGGCTCTCCTCACAGCGTATTGTGTTGTTACCTATACTGTATACTTGTGCAGAGCAGGAGGAGGAAAGGAGTAGATGGGAGGCCCAGTGTCAGAGCCAGCCCTGTTTAGATGAAACGAGTGCAGACATGCATAAGTAAATAAGGATGGGGGCCTGGGGTGGCTCTGTTCACAAGGCAACCCACGTCTCCCTCCCTCAAGTCTCTCTCCCGGACCGTTGCTGCAGCCGAGCGCTAACCAATTATTTTCTCCTCTTTTCTCATTTAATCTTTTTGTTCTTTATTGTCATCGGAAATCACTCACTTTGCTCTATCGCTCTTCTCTCGGCAGACCGAGGCCTTTTGTGCATCAGTGTCTTGATCCACGCCGGTATAACCCTTACCTTTATAATGAGTGCACTCCCTTTGCCACTATTGAGATCGGCTGAGATATGTTTCTTTTTTTTTTTTAAGGGAGATCGTGTTGCAGTGAACTCGGTCAATTCTCCAGGTCCTCCAGTGCTCAGGCCATGCTGAGATTATAGAACCATAAATTGGATTTCTTATGGATTACAAGTATTGCTTTGCAGGGTAGTTTTTTTTTTCATGACCTCCTTGGAATAAATAGAGATGGAGAGAGACGGAGGGAGGGAGAGAGAGAACAGTTATTTGGAGCAGGTATTCAACATTGCTATACCTTCTTCCCCTCATCTTTTTCTGTTTAACTCTCTCATTTCTTCCACCTTCCCTTTCCTTTTCTCCCTCTCCCCCCTCTTCTTCTCTCTGCCTCTCTTTACCTTGCACTCTCTCTCTCTCTCCTTCATCCCTCTCTCTCTGCTTCTCTTTTTCTATCTTTTTCCCTGTCGTACTCTTCCTCCCTCTCGCGCACTCTCTTATATCGGTCAGATGTTTAGCAGCTGAGGAGGTGTGGCCCTGTGTGCATTCCAGGTCGATACGAGCGCTGTTAGATAATCCTGAAATCACACTGGTGGATGAGGCTTGTTAACCACAGGGGCAGGCAGTACAAGCACTTCACATGTCTATTCCTTACCCACTCTTCATCGGCCTACGTTCTTGACATTGTTTAGCACTCCATCCATTACACACATATGTTATTTTACACACAGATGGATTCACCATCAATATCCACTGTTGATGTGGATGGGGGAAATCTGTTGAACATCTGCGACTTATGTATTTGCTTCAAACGAGCCTTCTGTGCTGCAATTATATCATAACAGCTAACAAATCAGTGTATTCGCTGCCCCAGGGTTCAGAACATACTCTGATGCAAGGGTTGAATTTAAAGGCATGCACTCCTTAGAGAGTAGAACATTTATTTGAGAAACCCTTTTCCCCCCTTCATTCCTTACATTCAAGGATGTTTATCGATGAGGCCTATTGGGAAATCCTTTTTAGTATTTGTTGACTTGTTTATTTTGTCTGGATGGGTTAAATGCTGCTTATGGTGACTTTAGACACTCTGAAATAGTAGGCCATGTTGTTGTTTCTTCCGTCTGAATGATAAAGGCACAGCGACCACCCACTGGGAAAAGTAACACTGATACTATACAGGAAAGCCTCAGTTTATACACTGAGTGTACAAAACATTAGGAACACCTTCCTAATATTGAGTTGCGCCCCCTTTTGCCCTCTGAACAGCCTCAATTCATCGGGGCATATAATCTACAAGGTGTCGAAAGCGTTCCACAGGGATGCTGGCTCATGTTGACTCCAATGCTTGTGTCAAGTTGGCTGGATGTTGTTTGGGTGGTGGACCATTCTTGATACACACAGGAAACTGTTGAGCATGAAAAACAAAGCAGCGTTGCAGTTCTTGACATACTCAAACCGGTGCGCTTGGCACCTACTACCATACCCTGTTCAAAGGCACTTCAATATTTTGTCTTGCCCATTCACCCTCTGAGTGGCACACATACACAATCCATGTCTCAAGGCTTAAAAATCCTTCTTTAACCTGTCTTTTCCCTTTCATCTACACTGATTGAAGTGGATTTAAGAAGTGACATCAATAAGAGATCATAGCTTTCACCTGGTCAGTCTATGCCATGGAAAGGGCAGGTGTTCCTAATGTTTTGTACACTCAGTGTATGTGGCCAGTGGGTTTGATAACAAGCTACACATTTTTATTGATGTTCCAACACTGTCTTCTACCTCGCCTCTATCGTAACCTTAAACTCTGTTGCTTCAATGGTACATGGAAGCAAGCTAGTAGGGTACTTTTAAATTAGCCCACAGAACTCTTTCAATATCTTTCAGACCCTTTGTAGCTGTCTGTCGTAGTTTTATAGGCTCACAGAAGTGCTCATCAATTAATCAAGGCAAAGCATAGAGATAGTATTATCGCAATGGGGGAAAGCGTTACATAACAGGGAGCACTGAGTTGTCATGAGGGCAGTGTCCTTACATACAGTGTCCCTCTCAGCTCTTTAGCACATTCTGCCCTCTGGGATGACATCACGCTTCATCACCATAGCATCAGCAACCTGTAGCTGTAACACCACCTGGCATTTATCACGTTAGCCGCAGCTCCATCCTCCCACAATTGATTTACTGAGCTATCTCTGATTGTGTCTCACGGTGAGAGATTTGATTCTCACTGCCTCTTTCAAGAGGACATTTCCTATGTTTTATTAATGATTATCTTCCCCTCTCTCTCCTTCCCTCCTTCCTTTGTGGCCTGGTGATTGGTGCGTTCCCTTTCTCTGCCACTCCGCCTCGCAACGTCTGGTTGAAGGTAAGAATTGTGTGCTTGTAATCGGCTGCATAGACAGTAGCATCCCCTGCAGTAAATCCCCAGCCCTGTTCACAAGGAGACATAAACCTCCCACCCTTTTCTTAAAAAGGAACTGATTTCTTAATATAATGAAATACTCTTGTCCAGTCCCCTGTGACAGTGTTACTGCTACGTTTCCGGCTTATTTAATAAGTTTAGCTGCACAGAATGACAGGAATTCATAAACAAGACTGAGAGCTCCACTGCCATTGCCAAGTTCTGTTAGGCCCCCATTGACTGCAAGCTGAAATACACACACCACAAAATACCCCACAAACACTTCCTTCCTCTTGGCAATGCCCCTGACTTTTGCCACTGTATTTGCTTTCCTCGCTCTCTCTTTCTCGTTAGAATAAACATTATGTCGGAAAAACAAAGTGCAGACTTAATTAGCCTGGTGCAATTGGAACGAGAGAATATAAGAGGAAGAATACGGTAAAAAGGAATATGGCTTCCCTTTGTACCTTATCTCCCCGGAGCCCGCTGTAGCAATCCTCACTCTAATCTTCTTTTTGTTTTGACGCTTTTTTGTTCTGCAGTCTTTTCTACTCCACTGCATTATCTCAGATTTAGGGAAATGCACACAAAAACACCTTACAGTGAGAGTGCGTATTGAAAACAATGGATGCGAAATGTGTTTAGCCATCGGTTATAATCAACTCTTTCACTCGCTCACTTGTTCATTCTCTAATGGCCTGCAGTGACTGAGGTGTTTTTAAGGTGAACAAAAGGGCAGGGTGGCTAATTAGTGCACTATTACCACCACCCACACCTCTCTCCACTTCCTCAACCTCCCTCCCCCTTGCCCTTCACGTGAACACTGTTGACATGATGATGCAAGGTACAACTAGGGGTCACATGACCCCGACGGTCTCCTCCCATTCGCGGGGTTGATTGGTGTCATGGTAACGGGGGTGAACACAGGGCGGTAATGACAAAGAGGGAGAGCTCCTAATGACAGCACTCTGTGACAGCACTACCGAGGCCCTGACTGAGTGGCTCTTACTAGGCACTGACACCTGTGTGCCAAGCCTCTCATAGCAACCCTGCCAACAGCTACAGTACAATACAGGAAATAGATAGAGTGCAGCTGGGGTTGCATTGAAAACAGCCCCCCTTTATTTCCATACCGTGCCCCATTGATAAGCACTGTTGCCGAATAGAGGAGATTCTGTAATTTGTCATTTCATTCAATGCTTCTCTGAATTAGTCCTGTAAATTGAGTTTTTTCCCATAAATAAGCAGCCTGTGTTTGGGTATATTGATCCTCTTTGTTGAGCTCTTCTCTCCTGATTGTTCTAGTGAATTAATACTGATTCGCTGAGAGCTAAATCCACCTTGAACTGTAATAAGTGAGCGGTGGAGGCGAAGTTAGATAGAACCTGAATGGAGCAATCTTGGTGGATTGTTATCTCAACTGTTAGAGGAGAGAATTAAGATCTACAAGCACAAAATTAATTAGTTTGTGTAAACACACCCACAACTTTGACTCTCCACCTCTCCTCACACCCGTTATTTGGGTTTTGATGGGATCCTGAATATTTAAAACCCTATAAAATACAGTGGGGAAAAAAAGTATTTAGTCAGCCACCAATTGTGCAAGTTCTCCCACTTAAAAAGATGAGAGAGGCCTGTAATTTTCATCATAGGTACACATCAACTATGACAGACAAAATGAGAAAAAAAATCCAGAAAATCTCATTGTAGGATTTTTTATGAATTTATTTGCAAATTATGGTGGAAAATAAGTATTTGGTCAATAACAAAAGTTTCTCAATACTTTGTTATATACCCTTTGTTGGCAATGACACAGGTCAAACGTTTTCTGTAAGTCTTCACAAGGTTTTCACACACTGTTGCTGGTATTTTGGCCCATTCCTCCATGCAGATCTCCTCTAGAGCAGTGATGTTTTGGTGCTGTTGCTGGGCAACACAGACTTTCAACTCCCCTCCAAAGATTTTCTATGGGGTTGAGATCTGGAGACTGGCTAGGCCACTCCAGGACCTTGAAATGCTTCTTACGAAGCCACTCCTTCGTTGCCCGGGCGGTGTGTTTGGGATCATTGTCATGCTGAAAAACCCAGCCACGTTTCATCTTCAATGCCCTTGCTGATGGAAGGAGGTTTTCACTCAAAATCTCACGATACATGGCCCCATTCATTCTTTCCTTTACACGGATCAGTCGTCCTGGTCCCTTTGCAGAAAAACAGCCCCAAAGCATGATGTTTACACCCCCATGCTTCACAGTAGGTATGGTGTTCTTTGGATGCAACTCAGCATTCTTTGTCCTCCAAACACGACGAGTTGAGTTTTTACCAAAAAGTTCTATTTTGGTTTCATCTGACCATATAACATTCTCCCAATCCTCTTCTGGATCATCCAAATGCACTCTAGCAAACTTCAGACGGGCCTGGACATGTACTGGCTTAAGCAGGGGGACACGTCTGGCACTACAGGATTTGAGTCCCTGGCGGCGTAGTGTGTTACTGATGGTAGGCTTTGTTACTTTGGTCCCAGCTCTCTGCAGGTCATTCACTAGGTCCCCCCGTGTGGTTCTGGGATTTTTGCTCATCGTTCTTGTGATCATTTTGACCCCACGGGGTGAGACCTTGCGTGGAGCCCCAGATCGAGGGAGATTATCAGTGGTCTTGTATGTCTTCCATTTCCTAATAATTGCTCCCACAGTTGATTTCTTCAAACCAAGCTGCTTACCTATTGCAGATTCAGTCTTCCCAGACTGTTGCAGGTCTACTATTTTGTTTCTGGTGTCCTTTGACAGCTCTTTGGTCTTGGCCATAGTGGAGTTTGGAGTGTGACTGTTTGAGGTTGTGGACAGGTGTCTTTTATACTGATAACAAGTTCAAACAGGTGCCATTAATACAGGTAACGCGTGGAGGACAGAGGAGCCTCTTAAAGAAGAAGTTACAGGTCTGTGAGAGCCAGAAATCTTGCTTGTTTGTAGGTGACCAAATACTTATTTTCCACCATAATTTGCAAATAAATTCATTAAAAATCCTACAATGTGATTTTCTGGATTTTTTCTTCTCATTTTGTCTGTCATAGTTGACGTGTACCTATGATGAAAATTACAGGCCTCTCTCATCTTTTTAAGTGGGAGAACTTGCACAATTGGTGGCTGACTAAATACTTTTTTTCCTCACTGTATATAAACACTGCTCAAAAAAATAAAGGGAACACTTAAACAACACAATGTAACTCCAAGTCAATCACACTTCTGTGAAATCGAACTGTCCACTTAGGAAGCAACACTGATTGACAATTCATTTCACATGCTGTTGTGCAAATGGAATAGACAACAGGTGGAAATTATAGGCAATTAGCAAGACACCCCCAATAAAGGACTGGTTTTGCAGGTGGTGACCACAGACCACTTCTCAGTTCCTATGCTTCCTGGCTGATGTTTTGGTCACTTTTGAATGCTGGCGGTGCTTTCACTCTAGTGGTAGCATGAGACGGAGTCTACAACCCACACAAGTGGCTCAGGTAGTGCAGCTCATCCAGGATGGCACATCAATGCGAGTTGTGGCAAGAAGGTTTGCTGTGTCTGTCAGCGTAGTGTCCAGAGCATGGAGGCGCTACCAGGAGACAGGCCAGTACATCAGGAGACGTGGAGGAGGCCGTAGGAGGGCAACAACCCAGCAGCAGGACTGCTACCTCCGCCTTTGTGCAAGGAGGAGCAGGAGGAGCACTGCCAGAGCCCTGCAAAATGACCTCCAGCAGGCCACAAATGTGCATGTGTCTGCTCAAACGGTCAGAAACAGACTCCATGAGGGTGGTATGAGGGCCCGACGTCCACAGGTGGGGGTTGTGCTTACAGCCCAACACCGTGCAGGACGTTTGGCATTTGCCAGAGAACACCAAGATTGGCAAATTCGCCACTGGCCCTGTGCTCTTCACAGATGAAAGCAGGTTCACACTGAGCACATGTGACAGACGTGACAAAGTCTGGAGACGGCATGGAGAACGTTCTGCTGCCTGCAACATCCTCCAGCATGACCGGTTTGGCGGTGGGTCAGTCATGGTGTGGGGTGGCATTTCTTTGGGGGGCCGCACAGCCCTCCATGTGCTCGCCAGAGGTAGCCTGACTGCCATTAGGTACCGAGATGAGATCCTCAGACCCCTTGTGTGACCATATGCTGGTGCGGTTGGCCCTGGGTTCCTCCTAATGCAAGACAATGCTAGACCTCATGTGGCTGGAGTGTGTCAGCAGTTCCTGCAAGAGGAAGGCATTGATGCTATGGACTGGCCCGCCCGTTCCCCAGACCTGAATCCAATTGAGCACATCTGGGACATCATGTCTCGCTCCATCCACCAACGCCACGTTGCACCACAGACTGTCCAGGAGTTGGCGGATGCTTTAGTCCAGGTCTGGGAGGAGATCCCTCTGGAGACCATCCGCCACCTCATCAGGAGCATGCCCAGGCGTTGTAGGGAGGTCATACAGGCATCTGGAGGCCACACACACTACTGAGCCTCATTTTGTCTTGTTTTAAGGACATTACATCAAAGTTGGATCAGCCTGTAGTGTGGTTTTCCACTTTAATTTTGAGGGTGACTCCAAATCCAGACCTCCATGGGTTGATAAATTTGATTTCCATTGATAATTTTTGTGTGATTTTGTTGTCAGCACATTCAACTATGTAAAGAAAAAAGTATTTAATAAGATTATTTCATTCATTCATATATAGGATGTGTTATTTTAGTGTTCCCTTTATTTTTTTGAGCAGTGTATATATATTAAATGGTGGTGCGCCAGTGTGTTTGTTTGTAAGGGGGCCTCCTGAGCGTATAACACGCTTCAGCTCGCTGCCTCCATGCTAAGCTGTTTTCCCCCAAAGCTTTGCTCTCACATCCTATTCATAGTAAGATTACCAGTAAGGAGGAGGGAGAGAGAGGAGAGTGGAGGAGAGGAGAGAGGGAGGGAGGCAGGTGTTTCCATAGCAACCCCGAGCAGGGACTACGAATGCAGTTTCTGCGGCAGCATCATCATCAGCAGAAGTGTGCAAGGAACACAGGGCCTTGTCTTAACAACTAACCTCTGTTCCAGTGTTGCTGCCTAGCTCTACGGCTGGATCTTTGCATATGTCTTACCACTCTCCATCTCTCTATCTTTCCCTCTCTCTCACACTCCATTTATTTCTCTCAGGCCCTTTCTGTTTTGATAAGCATGTTCTCTCTATTCTTTGTCTGCTTTTATCCGCTTCTCTGATTCCAACATATTTATTTGTTTCCCAATGGTGCCTTTGAATTTTTCATACAGCCGATTGATTTCTTTGTCACAACCAGTAAGATGTTTAGAATCGCAGTTAGAGAAGCTCTTACAAATCCAGAAAACTGTAAGCTACCTCTGGCCCCCATGCTGTGCATGCTGCATGCTGCTCCTTTCCAGGCTTTCTGCTTCCTGTTTCCTGTCATGTGACTGTGACCGCTAATGCCACCTCTCAGTAGGGCTCAGTGTAAGTGTGCAAGGTGATAATCACTTTAGTCCTCTGCTGGTCGCGTTTGCCAGCAGAGGTGTAGCTATTACATTTACATTTACGTCATTTAGCAGACACTCTTATCCAGAGCGACTTATAAATTGGTGCATTCACCTTATAGCAAGTGGGATAACCACTACAATTTTTTTTATTTTTTTTTATGTGGGGTGGGGTAGAAGGATTACTTTATCCTATCCCAGGTGTTCCTTAAAGAGGTGGGGTTTCAAATGTCTCCGGAAGGTGGTGAGTGACTCCGCTGTCCTGGCGTCGTGAGGGAGCTTGTTCCACCATTGGGGTGCCAGAGCAGGGAACAGTTTTGACTGGGCTGAGCGGGAACTGTGCTTCAGCAGGCCAGATGTGGATGAACGCAATGCCCTTGTTTGGGTGTAGGGACTGATCAGAGCCTGAAGGTACGGAGGTGCCGTTCCCCTCACAGCTCTGTAGGCAAGCACCATGGTCTTGTAGCAGATGCGAGCTTCAACTGGAAGCCAGTGTAGTGTGCGGAGGAGCGGGGTGACGTGAGAGAACTTGGGAAGGTTGAACACCAGACGGGCTGCGGCATTCTGGATGAGTTGTAGGGGTTTAATGGCACAGGCAGGGAGCCCAGCCAACAGCGAGTTGCAGTAATCCAGACGGGAGATGACAAGTGCCTGGATTAGGACCTGTGCCGCTTCCTGTGTAAGGCAGGGTCGTCCTCTCCGAATGTTGTAGAGCATGAACCTACAGGATCGGGTCACCGCCTTGATGTTAGCGGAGAACGACAGGGTGTTGTCCAGGGTCACGCCAAGGCTCTTCGCACTCTGGGAGGAGGACACAACGGAGTTGTCAACCGTGATGGCGAAATCATGGAACGGGCAGTCCTTCCCCGGGAGGAAGAGCAGCTCCGTCTTGCCGAGGTTCAGCTTGAGGTGGTGATCCGTCATCCATACTGATATGTCTGCCAGACATGCAGAGATGCGATTCGCCACCTGGTTATCAGAAGGGGGAAAGGAGAAGATTAGTTGTGTGTCGTCTGCGTAGCAATGATAGGAGAGGCCATGTGAGGATATGACAGAGCCAAGTGACTTGGTGTATAGCGAGAATAGGAGAGGGCCTAGAACTGAGCCCTGGGGGACACCAGTGGTGAGAGCACGTGGTGCGGAGACAGCTTCTCACCACGCCACTTGGTAGGAGCGACCGGTCAGGTAGGACGCAATCCAAGAGTGAGCCGCGCCGGAGATGCCCAGCTCTGAGAGGGTGGAGAGGGGAGGATCTGATGGTTCACAGTATCAAAGGCAGCAGACAGGTCTAGAAGGACAAGAGCAGAGGAGAGAGAGTTAGCTTTAGCAGTGCGGAGAGCCTCCGTGACACAGAGAAGAGCAGTCTCAGTTGAATGACCAGTCTTGAAACCTGACTGGTTTGGATCAAGAAGGTCATTCTGAGAGAGATAGCAAGAGAGTTGGCTAAAGACGGCACGCTCAATAGTTTTGGAGAGAAAAGAAAGAAGGGATACTGGTCTGTAGTTGTTGACATTAGAGGGATCGAGTGTTGGTTTTTTGAGAAGGGGTGCAACTCTCGCTCTCTTGATGATGAGGTAAGGGAGGAGGTCACCAGAGATGGTCTGGAGAAGAGAGGAGGGGATAGGGTCAAGCGGGCAGGTTGTTGGGCGGCCGGCCGTCACAAGTCGCAAGATTTTATCTGGAGAGAGAGGGGAGAAAGAAGTCAAAGCATAGGGTAGGGCAGTGTGAGCAGGACCAGCAGTGTCATTTGACTTAACAAACGAGGATCGGATGTTGTCAACCTTCTTTTCAAAATGGTTGACGAAGTCATCCACAGAGAGGGAGGAGGGGGGGAGGGGGGAGGGGATTCAGCAAGGGAGGAGAAGGTGGCAAAGAGCTTCCTAGGGTTAGAGGCAGATGCTTGGAATTTAGAGTGGTAGAAAGTGGCCTTAGCAGCAGAAACAGATGAAGAAAATGTAGAGAGGAGGGAGTGAAAAGATGCCAGGTCCGCAGGGAGTCTAGTTTTCCTCCATTTCCGCTCGCGCAAACCAGATGGGATGGCTTATCGGTGCAGAATGATGTGGTAGCCATGCTGGTTGTGTGCCTTGACTTCTAAATAAAACACAGACATTGTCACCAGCAAAGCACCCCCACACCGTAACACCTCCTCCTCCATGCTTTACGGTGGGAAATACACATGCAGAGATCATCCGTTCACCTACTCTGCGTCTCACAAAGACACGGCGGTTGGAACCCAAAATCTCAAATTTGGACTCATCAGACCAAAGGACAGATTTCCACCAGTCTAATGTCCATTGCTCGTGTTTCTTGGCCCAAGGAAGTCTCTTCTTCTTATTGGTGTCCTTTAGTAGTGGTTTCTTTGCAGCAAATCGACCATGAAGGCCTGATTCACGCAGTGTCTTCTGAACAGTTGATGTTGATGTGTCTGTTACTTGAACTCTGTGAAGCATTTATTTTGGCTGCCTTCTGAGGTGCAGTTAAATGCCAATTTCTGAGGCTGGTAACTCTAATGAACTTATTCTCTGGAGCAGAGGTAACTCTGGGTCTTCCTTTCCTGTGGCGATCCTCATGAGAAACAGTTTCCTCATAGCGCTTGATGTTTTTTTTGCGACTGCACTTGAAGAAACGTTCAAAGTTATTGACATTTTCCTGATTGACTGACCTTCATGTCTTAAAGTAATGATGGACTGTCATTTCTCTTTGCTTATTTGAGCTGTTCTTGCCATAATATGGACTTGGTATTTTACCAAATAGGGCTATCTTCTGTATACCACCCCTACCTTGTCACAACACAACTGATTGGCTCAAATGCATTAAGATGGAAAAAATTTCCACAAACTAACTTTTAACAAGGCACACCTGTTAATTGAAATGCATTCAAAGTGACTACCTCATGAAGCTGGTTGAGCGAATGCCAAAGCTGTCATCAAGGCAAAGGGTGTCATGAGCCCTCTCACTCCACTGGGTTACCACCTTAAGTTGTTTCCACTCTGCTCACCACTCTCTCTCTACTCAGCCTAACTAGCTCCACCTGTCCCTGCTCTGCTCGGCTCTAATTACTCTGCCAGCTGCGCTGCATTACCCACTAACCTCTCCCAGTATTTATAGCCCTGTCTTTCAGCTCTCCTTTGTCAGATCGTCTGCAAAGCTCACACCCGGAACCTGTGTGCTCGCGCTTTGGCTCACCCCTGTTTTGTGACCCCCGGACCTGCCTGATTCCTGGATACTCTTCTGCCCCAGGAGAACCAGACCTGCTTCCTGCCATTACGACTCCTGACTACTCTTCGACCCCGGTAACTCTGACCAGCCTTCTGCCTTGCTACAACGTATTTGGATTTCCCTTGAACTGTACTTCTGCCTGTTTTCATCCGCCCCGTTGTGTCTGTGTTTCCTCCCCCAGGACTTCTGGACCACCAACCACCGGGCGTCATCGGACGATCGCTGCCACTGGGGGAGGCACAGACCCAGCACATCGGACGGGATAACCCCTGGAGCCTTCACTCACTCCCTACATCCCTTTCCCCTTAAGTTTAAATAAACTTTCTGGTGTGACGCAATTGTGGTCCTCTTGTCGTCTGTCTGAACCGTGACAGTACGATCTGACCATTATGGACTCAGCGCACACTTCCCCCGACATGGAAACCGAAGAACCTGAGCAACCCACCGCCATGCTACGCCTGGAACACACTGAGAGAGAGCTAGGCCGCATGAGCGGCGACATCACCTCTCTGCTTCAGGCCGGCTACCAACAGCATCAGCAGTTCCAGCAGCACCAGCAGCAGTCCCAGCAGCAGCAACAACAACTCGGCCATGATCATTCAACTCCTCACCAACCTGACCCCAGCCAGTCTGCCCACCAGCCCTGCCCCCGAGTTACCTGCCCCGGTCATTGCAGCCGCTGCTCGGAACCCAAGATTGGAAACCCGAGCGGTTCAACGGCGATTCTACCCAGGTCCGGCCATTCCTGACTAGCTGCCGACTTCAGTTCTCCTTGCAGCCAAGGACCTTCGCCACGGAGGGGGCTAAGGTTGGGTATGCCATCACTCACCTGACGGGCCGAGCTCGACTCTGGGGAACAGCAGAGTTCGAACGTCAAACCCCCGCATGTGCAACCTTCGACCTGTTTGCTGAGGAGATGCTGAAGGTGTTTGACCTGGATTCACCAACCGCAGAGGCGTCTCGTGAACTGTTCAGTATTCGACAAGGCAGACGTACAGTCGCAGACCATTCCATCGACTTCCGAACCCTGGCTAGACGAAGTTCTTGGAACACACCATCGTTGGTGGACGCGTTCTTCCATAGTTTGGCTGACTATATCAAGGACGAGTTGGTCTCCCCAGGAACTGCCTTCCACTCTTGATGAAGCCATCGCACTGACTGTCAGGATCGACAGAAGGATACAGACCCGTCGTCGTGAGAGGGGGCGCCAAGGTCCACCTACTACCGGCATTCGGAGAGATCCGACTGGGTTCCTGTCATCTACTGCCACTCACCCAGGTCAGCTTGATCAGTCTGAGCCTATGGAGATTGGGCGAGCCTCTCTCACTCCTGCAGAGCGCCAGCGACGCTCACCTCAAACCTCTGCCTCTATTGTGGAGGTGACGGACATCGTGTGGTAACCTGCCCTTTAAAGGGCCGAAGCTCACCGGGCATAGGGGGAGTCCGGTTGAGTTCAATGACCATCCAGTCCTCCGACCGCAAACCCCTGCTGCAAGTTCACCTCCGCCTCTCTGACTCAACTCACACCCTGGCTGCTCTGGTGGATTCTGGCGCCGAAGCCAACATAATGGACATCAAGCTGGCACGCCAACTGGGACTGGAGAACCTCCGTTTGACACCTCCTATTCCTGCCCGGGCACTGGACGGACACTTACTCGGATCGGTCACTCATGTCACGGCCCCGGTCTCGATGGGTCTGTCCGGAAACCATCAAGAAACTATCCAGTTTCACCTGCTCCCCCTCTCCAGGCCAACCCCTCATCCTGGGTTACCCATGGCTCCGCCCGGCACAACCCTCAGCTCGACTGGGTGACCGGGGTGATCAGGGAGTGGGGAGAGGACTGCCACCGAACCTGCCTGCTTGCTGCCGCACTACCCCCTCGGCCAGTACCTACTAACTCCGCTCCTGACCTCTCCAATGTCCCAGAATGCTACCATGGTCTCAGAGAGGTGTTTAACAAAGCTAGAGCCACACTCCTCAGATCCGTTGCCAGCTACACTACGGGGGCCAACCGTCGGAGAATTCCTGCTCCCACCTACCATGTTGGTCAAAGGGGTGTGGTTGTCATCGAAGAACCTGCCACTCAGGGTGGAGTCGCAGAAGCTGGCACCTCGGTTCATTGGCCCATTCCCTATCATAAGAGTGATTAGCCCAACTGCGGTCCGGCTCCAACTGCCTAATTCCCTGAGGGTGCACCCCACTTTCCATGTGTCTAAGATTAAGCCCGTCCATGAGAGTCCGCTGGTCCCTGCTGCGCCTTGTCCTCCTCCTCCACGGCTCGTCGATGGTGGTCTGGTTTACACCGTCCGCCGCCTGCTTCGGTCCAGACGGAAGGGTAGGGGTCTCCAGTACCTCATTGACTGGGAGGGCTATGGACCTGAGGAAAGGACCTGGGTGCCAGCTAGTCGGATTGTGGATAGGACTCTCATCACCGCTTTCCACCAATGGGCATCCTGATCAACCTGCAATCCGTAGGGGCCGCCCCAGAGGGATCCCTAACCGTCCTGCCCGCTCGGCTTCCTGTCCTGTGCCTGATCCTGTCTCGGGACCTGTCCC
This sequence comes from Coregonus clupeaformis, assembly GCF_020615455.1. Taxonomy (NCBI): domain Eukaryota; kingdom Metazoa; phylum Chordata; class Actinopteri; order Salmoniformes; family Salmonidae; genus Coregonus; species Coregonus clupeaformis. The sequence continues at coordinate 35,999,314 of NC_059200.1, forward strand.
ATCTCCCCGACCACGGCCCTCCGGCTTCCTCCGAGGATGAGGACGTTCGCTCTCGGACCGTTCGGAGGAGTTCTAGCCCTCCTCCGGCTCCCCTCCTCCCGCCCGGCGTGGTGTTGCTCTTGGGACTTCTGGGGCCGTCCCTTGGGGGGTTCTGTCATGAGCCCTCTCACTCCACTGGGTTACCACCTTAAGTTGTTTCCACTCTGCTCACCACTCTCTCTCTACTCAGCCTAACTAGCTCCACCTGTCCCTGCTCTGCTCGGCTCTAATTACTCTGCCAGCTGCGCTGCATTACCCACTAACCTCTCCCAGTATTTATAGCCCTGTCTTTCAGCTCTCCTTTGTCAGATCGTCTGCAAAGCTCACACCCCGAACCTGTGTGCTCGCGCTTGGCTCACCCCTGTTTTGTGACCCCCGGACCTGCCTGATTCCTGGATACTCTTCTGCCCCAGGAGAACCAGACCTGCTTCCTGCCATTACGACTCCTGACTACTCTTCGACCCCCGGTAACTCTGACCAGCCTTCTGCCTTGCTACAACGTATTTGGATTTCCCTTGAACTGTACTTCTGCCTGTTTTCATCCGCCCCGTTGTGTCTGTGTTTCCTCCCCCCCCCAGGACTTCTGGACCACCAACCACCGGCGTCATCGGACGCATCGCTGCCACTGGGGGGAGGCACAGACCCAGCACATCGGACGGGATAACCCCTGGAGCCTTCACTCACTCCCTACATCCCTTTCCCCTTAAGTTTAAATAAACTTTCTGGTGTGACGCAATTGTGGTCCTCTTGTCGTCTGTCTGAACCGTGACAAAGGGTGGCTACTTTGAAGAATCTAAAATCTAAAATATATTTTGATTTGTTAACACTTTTTTGGTTACTACATGATTCCATATGTGTTATTTCATAGTTTTGATGTCTTCACTATTGTTCTACAATGTAGAAAATAGTAAAAATAAAGAAAAACCCTTGAATGAGTAGGCGTGTCCAAACTTTTGACTGGTACTGTGTGTAAAGACAAGATTAAATCAAGAAAAGTCTGTTGGGTGACAATAATAGCCTATCACTTGTGAATTGTATATTATCACTTGTGAATGATGCCCAGCATAAGAAACAATGTATTTTTTGGCAACTTTTTCTAATCATAGTCGCACACCTCATGTAGTCTAGCCCAGAGGCCTATATGTTTTGTTAAGGTTTGTATCACAACTAAAGTGGTCAATTAACTTCTTAATATTAAGCACGTTAATCCGCTTTACAAGGGGTGTAGAGCCTAACTGGCATACATAAGCAGCGTGTGAGTTTCAAGTTTTAGGAAGATAATATTCACCATAAAAATGCAACTTTATAATAAAAGCATTACATGCATAATTGCATTTGCGGTCACTTTTGATAATGGTGTTTTCCGCTAATGGAACATTCACGCTTATAGCCTACTACCATGTGCGCATTGCTGCGCTTATAATGGGAAGAAATAGCGTAATAGTTTATTAACATTTTAAGCTAAACGTTCTGATCTGTTGCGTCAGCCATATTGCGTAAAAAAGGTTTATTACATTTTAGTCATTAAGCAGACGCTCTTATCCAGAGCGACTTACAGTTAGTGAGTGCATACATGTATTTTTTATTTTTTATTATAATTTTTTCATACTGGCCCTTTGTGGGAATCGAACCCACAACCCTGGTGTTGCAAACGATACGAAAGTGCCGCTGAACTGTACTTCAAACCGGGTTACTGGAAAATACTTGTATAGCCCCCCTCCTCAACACAAATACATTTTGTTTTCTTTTCGTGAGCTGAAAAGTCAAAAAAATTAAAGCTGAGCATGTTTCAGGAATAGTCCTGCGCAGGATGTTAGGAGCAGATGTGAGCAGACAAGCTGTCTCCTCCGCCGAGATTGATGCGGTGTATATTCTTGAATATCAGATCCTCCCTAACCAAGGGCCTGACTTTATCTCTCTACTATGCTGGTGGAGACTCAAAGGAGAGCAGAGAAGCACAGCCGCAGTTATCTGGCTAACTGATACCGAAATAGCAGATAGGAACCAGGATAACTGAGGTTGGAAAAAAGACCCAAATCAGATAGATTTGACACGATATTGACACTTAGCTGAATGTAATTTTTTCCTCGTGCTGACAAAACGATATTGGGCCTTGGAAGATTGTGATCAAACAAATCTGTTTGAATCAGGATATCAGTTGTCATAGTTTTAGCACAAACAGAAGGGGTAACCCAGACACGTCACAGGTGCTATAAAGCTGAAGCACCAAATATGGTAGTGCGAGGAAGTCCAGTCGCGGGTAGTGGGAGAGGATGGAACTAGGTGAAACTGGGAGAACATTCTGCTAATTTCCGCATTGATGAAACATCTGATCTCAATATATTTTTCTGTTCCCAAAACTAGAATATGTTACGAACACAGTCCACTGAGTTTTATAGACTTGACGCTTTGCCAAAGTTTTAGAAAATGGTGTTGTTTAGGAGTGCAAGGTCGAATTGAGTTTGTGTAAAACACGCACTCCACAGATGAGGCATTCCCTAACGTGCCAATAGTAGCTCGCTAGCTCATGCTTGGCTTTGCCCACCTTCTTGCTTATTCTACCCACTATGCTTCATTTGCTCCCACTGTAAATTACACAGATGAACTATCTTGGGTTAGTTATAAATATCTATGGTTTTAGTGAAAGCTGTAGAACAGAGCAGTAGCCTACATACTGTACTGTAAAGCCATTTGTTATGTCACAATGTAACGTTGGCCTCAATGCTCTTTGTGCACCAACCATGCATTATTAGTTCATGCAGGAAGTCAGGAAACTAACACGAGCCCAGCCATATGCTGTGGTACATAGCACTGTATGTTAATTATGGATCGATGCCGTCATGTAAAATAGTTGGTCAACATACTACAAGTCCTCATCAAGGTACAGAAACAGTACACTCAGTGTCATGTTTGGACGGATTTTGAGTGTATCTTGATGTCCATTTCCACTCTTCTTGTCATGTAGTACCGCATATGTCTACGCAAAAAGCCTTTTAGCCCATTCAACACACCAAATAAAGCCAAGGTAAAGGGCTCTAAAGGCCTAATTGGACTCTGTAGGGGGATCCTAACAAACAAGAAGTTATGTATTCCTAGAGTGCTCATGGGATATCTCTTTACGGCTATTAAAAGCTGTTACTACTACTACTATTGAGCTATCATGTCAAAAACAATCGCTCTCGCCACACGTGTTCCAAAAGAGGGTTGGGAATACAACACTGAACCCTCTATTGGGCCTAACTAAAGCTCTACAATAGCTACCGCGTCAAACACTAGTGTTGTTGTTTTACTTCCTTTTGGGCCGGACAGTCCAACTGTCTCTTAAGAGACAAAACAAAAAATGCATGAGACGTCCTGCTCTTATTTGCCCTCACTTTGAGTGCCTCCAGATTTATGACGTTGTAAATGGATTCTGTTTAATATCAGAGGGCCCACAAATAAAAAAGGCAGTGTTTTATGTATTCACTATCCATTCCCCAAAAGCATTTTCTTTTTTCTTTCTGAATACATATGGCTTTTATTATTTTTACTGAGTAAACAGGCTCACGCTTTTGTCGGGGATCAAAGAGAAAGGGTTTGGGCGTGAAGGGTTTGGGACGCAACGAAGCACAAAACATAGTCCATAGGACTGTTCTTTCTAGTAGTATAGTTTTTTTTAATGGCAGTCTCTTTGAAATGTACACATTGACAAAAGAATACTGGGGCACACTCTCGTGTCTGGGGGGAGTACATGGGCTTGAACAGCAAAAATAAAGGTATTTCTTCGTTTTATATGCCTACATATTTAATTGGTGTAGGGGGTTGCCACGGCAACAGCTATGACCTGGAGTAATTCCTGACAGGAGCCGAGTTGAATGGCTCTGGGAATTGGGGAGCGCTCCACATAGCCATGGTAAAGGGTAAATTTAGCTGGTCTGAAAAGAGGGAGCAGTGATGGGAAATAGCACTGGCACGGAGCGCTCTCTCTTTCTTTCTCTCATTCTCTCTTCTAGGCTCACTGTGCAGAGAGAGAACTTCTATGTTGGGCGCCTTGTTTATTGGTCCACTATAACCAAAGATGAGTGCAAGGCATTCTCCATAAGATGGCCTCTCCCACACGCAGCCACTCCACTCTGCCGCGTGCTATATGCTTGTTATCGGCGAACATGGACGGTAGTGCACCTTTTGCTCTTTTCACGTCATGTGCTAGAACATTTTTGTAGTGCTTTGGTGAAAATGGCCCTCCTAGCATGCAGGCAGTCACACGCACACACACAGTGTGGTAGACAGTGTTTTGTAAAGCTATTGTCCCAGATCAGTTGTTGTTTATCTACCTGTTGCCGTTTGTGTTTTCAACCAAGGTTTATTTCACTGTGTTTTCAACCCAGGTTTATTTCACCACAAGCAAAAGGTGCAATACATTTCACAGATTAAAAGACCTCAATAGCAGCTACTGGATGGCACTCTTTGTTGATACATTTCATATAAGGAGAGTGTTTCCAGCTGTAGTAGATGGAAGCAGAGGGATGTTTTTGATCTAGCTATATCTGGTTACCTACCCCCTCAGAAGGAGGGAAAAGGGGCAGGGGTGGGTAGTGTGTGTGTGTGGTGTTCCGTGACAGACAGGCAGCATTTGATGAAATGTTCTCCCCGCTTTTGTATGTACATCTGGACTGCCCAGTCCCCTTTGTCTCAGCTCATAGGAAGACAATGGCCACTGGCTAGACCCCGCACCACGGGTCTCCATTTACCATGACAAAAGCTGGGGGCATTAGAGGGCCACTTCATCCTGTCAGCGAGTTTAAACCACCACTCCACACACAATACTCCAAGGCAATACATTCAGCAAACCACAGATATGTTGTTGCACACACACAAACACACATACACAGAACTCGAAGACAAAACAGCTTTCTACCTCAGACTTAGGAGATTAGCAACATATGTCTGAGAGGCAACTTAGTGTGACATTCATAAACATTTGAAAAAGGAGAAGTTATCCGATAATGTCCGCACAACTCTCGCTGATGGAGGTTTCCTGACGCCGCAGTTACATTTTCCCCTTAGTCAGCGATATTTGGAGAGGGCTAATGCTACTATATCGCCCCCTCCTCTCTCTGATTTACAGTTTCCCATCGCTCCACCGACACGCCTCGTTTGATAAGGGCAGCATGGTATTGATGATCCCCGCCGCCTCATGCATTCAGTTAGGAAAATAAATTGACAAAATTAACTGATGCCACTGGGCGGACCGGGACTGCCTTTTTTCTCTGTTTTATCATACGCTCTTTGAATGTTAAATCCTCCACGACTACGTGAAGACTAACTGGCATCATTTGTCTCTCTCAGCGCGGGCTGTCTTTCCACCAAAAGCAGCCATTGTACACACTTTTCAAAGCCCCAAAGTCTGAGGCGCAGAGAGAGAAGAAACCCCAATCTCCTCCTCCCAGCAGCCCCACGGTAAAGATTCGCCTTGAAAGAAGATGGAAATAAAAGGGGAAGAGAGGCACCAAATAGAGATTGCACAGACATTGTTAAATGGATTACAGAGGCAATTATAGCTGCCGGGTTTACCTCTGCTAATCTGGAGCTGTCTCTCTCTCGGTGTCACCAATTTGACTGACAGGCATAATCTGGACCAGGGCTATAGTTCACCTCTGCTCTCCAGTAGCACAGCACGGAAAACAGTCCATCCACCTCCACTCCCACTCTATACTAGAGCTGGGCGATATGGACAAAGATCCATATCACGATAAATTGACTGAATTATAACGATAAATTAATGATACATTTATAACATTAATGTGCAACACATTTGTATTTATTTATATTACCCTTGAAATTACTACGACTACTTAGCTATCAATTGTCCCATTAACAATCACCCATATTAGCAAACTTATTTTCATTTCAAACTTCACATTTCTCAGTAGGGCCCTATAGGTTTTTTATTTTAATGAACGATATCAGCTAAATGTCCACAATAAGTGGTCGGTGTCCATCATTTTTGGTTTATCGTACTAGCTCTACACATTTACATTTTAGTCATTTAGCAGACACTCTTATCCAAAGCGATTTACAGTTAGTGAGTGCATACATTTTCATACTGATCCCCCATGGGAATCAAACCCACAACCCTGGCGTTGCAAGCGCCATGCTCTACCAACTGAGCTACACAGGACTGTAACTGTAACACAGGATTGTAACTATAGTGAGAGAAACCATGTGCCATGTCTTTTTCCAATACTAGCTCATGCTATAGTGCTGATAGTATTGTATCAATATGCATGTGTGTGGATGCACTGGTAATCTCAATTTCACATGAACCCAAGGTCATTCATTATAGTGGATAATTTTCTATTCATCATCGCTATGTGGGAATATGTAGTTGCTTCGAACAGATATTGGTTTGTAGGAATCAGCCCTGGAAGTACTGCTGATGCATTTCCCACCTCTGTGTTGAGAAATGGAGGTGTTGAAAGTCCTTTAAAAAAATAATGGAGGAGCTTATTTTAGCTGTTCTCCTGCCTTCAGTCCCTGGTTACACTGAGCCATCTGCTCGCTTATCTTTTGATGTAACATTGTGTGATAAATAGTTCTTCCCTTTGGGCCTTTTTCCCTCGTAATGAAGCACTCACGCTCCTGTTGCTGCCAGTTAAGGCTTGGTGCATGGTAACTGGTTAATTTATCGCCACAACCCGGTGGGGAAGAGGCGATGAGCAATAGATAGCTTGGTGGCTTTGTTGATAGCGCTGGCCAGTGTTAGGGGCTAGTTGTGTATTAGCACACTAGATCAGGATTTTTTAAAATATGGGTCGGGACCCGAAGTGGGCCCTGAGCATGTGAGAGAGATATGAGAATACATATATAATAGCACACTATTTATTCTTAATTGGAGTAATTGGAGGATGATTTGGGTCACGGGAGGATGGTCAATTTCAAATGTTGGTCTATTTTGGGTCTCGAGCTGAAAAACTTTAAGAACCCCTGCACTAGATCACAACATCAGATTAAGGAGATGCAGGGCAGCCAATCCACAAACATTCTGTTGTGACGTCAAAGGGGGGCCCTTGTGTCTGACAGCATCCTAGGATTTTACAAATTAAATGCCCTTTCAGGTTCTCACATACAGTACATGCCTGTTTCCTCGGGGTCAATTAAAGAGCAGCCGATTCAAAGCCCTTTTATGTGGTTAAAGCCGGCATGAAAGGTTAAATTACAGCCATTTCTTGTTAACTTTTTATTTAACCTTTATTTAACCCAGAAATCTCATTGAGGTAAGAAGACCTCTTTCTCAAGGGGGACCTGGTGCACAACTGAAGCTGGGTCCAGGACGGTCTCCTTGAGTCATGCGTAGCACATTGAATGGCAGCAAGCAGCTTTGGTCAACTGTCCATGATAGGTGTCCTCACCCCCAAAGCCATGTATTGTCAATGGGCTGAAAAAGGTTGAGACTACATGGTTCTGAGCCCAATTTGCAGCCAAACACAGCTGTCTCCACATTTGAGAGAAAAAGTACTCGTCATTACAGGAGACAATGGTGTAATGGATGATAGTCATTCTCCTCCCAAACACATCCCCTAATAATACTCTCCACACAGTCTCTGTAGCACAGGCTCTCTGAAATCGATGTGACACGCTAGCCCCCTAGTCATTGCTATATATATCTGGATGGGGAGTGAATGATCGAGCCAGCGAGGCAATGATTGGGCGCTCAGGCACTTTGCACTCGCCGACCGAAGTTGTCAGCCTAGTTCTGGGCTCCCGTTTTTCAAGGACAAGGCGCGTAGTAAACAGCTTGTTATGCCGCTGCCAGTGGAGCCGACAGGAGTGGCTGCCGCTGTCTCCCTCCCTCCACTCTCCTCTCCTCCTTCCCCCTCTCCTCTGACGCGGTGTGTTGTCTTCCCTACCCACTGCCAGGAGGCCATGTCATGGAGGCCATGTTATGTCATTAATTATTTAACAAGCAAAAAAAAAAGCTAATTCCCTGCTACAGTACTCAGGGAATACTGGTGGTAATGGTGATCTGTATTCAGGGAATGAGTGTTAATACGTGGTCATTAGGACAGACGCGTCACCTCGGCTGTGGATGGAGCACCGTGAGATTGGAGATGCAGCACCGTGGGATTGGAAATCAGGCAAATGAGAGGTGTCCTTATTGTTTGTTTACTGACATGGCTACATGATTCAAACACATAAAGTACCAGTCAAAAGTTTGGACACACCTACTCATTCAAGGGTTTTTATTAATTTTTTACTATTTTCTACGTTGTAGGATAATAGTGAAGACATCAAAACTATGAAATAACACATAGTAGTAAGCAAAAAAGTGTTAAACAAATCAAAATATATGTTATATTTGAGATTCTTCAAATAGCCACCCTTTGCCTTGATGACAGCTTTGCACACTCTTGGCATTAACTCAACCAGCTTCATGAGGTAGTCACCTGGAATGCATTTCAATTAACAGGTGTGCCTTGTTAAAAGTTAACTTATTTCCTTCTTAATGCGTTTGAGCCAATCAGTTGTGTTGTGACAAGGTAGGGGGGTATACAGAAGATAGCCCTATTTGGTAAAAGACCAAGTACATATAATGGCAAGAACAGCTCAAATAAGCAAAGAGAAACGACAGTCCATCATTACTTTAAGACATGAAGGTCAGTCAATAAGGAACATTTCAAGAACTTTGAACGTTTCTTAAAGTGCAGTCGCAAAAACCATCAAGCGCTATGATGAAACTGGCTCTCATGAGGACCGCCACAGGAATGGAAGACCCAGAGTTACTTCTGCTCCAGAGGATAAGTTCATTAGAGTTACCAGACTCAGAAATTGCAGCCCAAATAAATGCTTCACAGAGTTCAAGTAACAGACACATCTCAACATCAACTGTTCATAGGGGACTGTGTGAATCAGGCCTTCATGGTCGAATTGCTGCAAAGAAACCACGACTAAAGGACACCAATAAGAAGAAGAGACTTGCTTGGGCCAAGAAACACGAGCAATGGACATCAGACCGGTGGAAATGTGTCCTTTGGTCTGGAGTCCAAATTTGAGATTTTTGGTTCAACCGCCATGTCTTTGTGAGATGCGGTGTGGGTGAACGGATGATCTCCGCATGTGTATTTCCCACCGTAAAGCATGGAGGTGTTATGGTGTGGGGGTGCTTTGCTGGTGTCACTGTCTGTGATTTATTTAGAATTCAAGGCACACTTAACCAGCATGGCTACCACAGCATTCTGCAGCGATACCCCATCCCATCTGGTTTGGGCATAGTGGGACTACAATTAGTTTTTCAACAGGACAATGACACAACACACCTCCAGGCTGTGTAAGGGCTATTTGACCAAGAAAGAGTGTGATGGAGTGTTGCATCAGATGACCTGGCCTCCACAATCCCCCGACCTCAACCCAATTGAGATGGTTTGGGATGAGTCGGACCGCAGAGTGAAGGAAAAGCAGCCAACAAGTGCTCAGCATATGTGGGAACTCTTTCAAGACTGTTGGAAAAGCATTCCAGGTGAAGCTGGTTGAGAGAATGCCAAGAGTGTGTAAAGCTGTTATCAAGGCAAAGGGTGGCCATTTGAAGAATCTCAAATATAAAATATATTTGGATTTGTTTAACACTTTTTTTGGTTCTACAGGATTCCATATGTGTTATTTCATAGTTTTGATGTCTTCACTATTATTCTACAATGTAGAAAATAGTAAAAATAAAGAAAAACCCTTGAATGAGTAGGTACTGTATGTGACCGACCAGCTCGATTCGGTCTTATGTAGCAAAATTTGAAATGGTGTGTTTTACATTGGATAAAAGTAGACTCAGAGCTAGAAAATTGTATATCATACACTACAGTTGAGGAACAATGGGAAAGTAATTCTGCTTTGAAAGTTGATAAACTTCTAACCCCACTTTTGAGAAAATGGCACTTGAATGTTTTGGTACACCTACTGGAGAGCTCTTTGTCTACACCCATTCAGCATCGGTCACACCCTCTTAAGCCTTAGCCTCACCTATCTCTTTAAGGAGAGGCCATGTGCTAAACAGAGTGAATATGGTAGTGTACTAAACAACCAAAGATTTCAAGACTAAAGGCTGGTTTATACTACGTCTATCGACATTTCTGTAGACAGTTGTCGCAGTGACATCATTAACATTCTATTGTCGTCCCACATCAAACTTCTCTTTGTCGTTATGAAAAGTATAAACACAAAAAACGACAGGCTCCGTGACATCAACAGTCTGGTGGTCCAATATAGCATAACTGGTGTATTTTAACACTAATAAACCCATCCTTTTAAAAATGAATTTAGTATATGTCAATCTAGCAAACCAGGCAACTAAAAGCAACTTTCTAATCAATGTTTTGGTTCGTTTCTAGCTTGTTAGCTAGCTAACGTTAAGTTAAAGCAAATAATGACCATATCATAGCTGACAACGTCTTAACTTTAGCAAAAAAAATATATATTATTGGAAAATAAACTCACAACAAGATCATTATTTAGAAGTTAATGGCGAGCTAATTACAGAAAACAGCTTATGGTTGTGAGTGTGGCAAAATAAAAGCAGGGCATTCTACTGAAGAATTTTAGAACATGGACACTGTCTCGTTGGCCTAACGTTATATCCTAATTTGACTTTGGTACAGGTCATGTTGTTCTTCACATTACCGTCTCTGGTAAATCACACACTATATCAAATAAAATGTAAGTGTATTTGTCACATGCACAGGATACAGAAGGTGTAAACGGTACAGTGAAATGGTTACTTGCATAGTAGAGACTTTTGCTTAGACATGTAGCTAGCCAGCAAAATAATGAACCATAATCCCAACTCATAACGTTACTACCATGCATGAATCTGCAGGTAGCTAAAGCTAACCAACTAGGTTCAATGTTAGCTAGCTTGCTAACATTAGGCTATAACTAGCAATGCAAATGGCTTTCTGAGATACAAATAATATTACTACACAGATCATACACATAACGTTAGCTAGCGAGCCAGCCAGCTAATGTTAGCTAGCTAGCTAACAGTACGCTTTAACTTGCAATGAAAACACATTTCTGACAAAATTAGAAACGTATAATATCTGAAAGTGTAGCTAGCTTGACTCTCTTACCTGTATACATACAGTGGGGAAAAAAAGTATTTAGTCAGCCACCAATTGTGCAAGTTCTCCCACTTAAAAAGATGAGAGAGGCCTGTAATTTTCATCATAGGTACACGTCAACTATGACAGACAAATTTAGATATTTTTTCCAGAAAATCACATTGTAGGATTTTTAATGAATTTATTTGCAAATTATGGTGGAAAATAAGTATTTGGTCACCTACAAACAAGCAAGATTTCTGGCTCTCACAGACCTGTAACTTCTTCTTTAAGAGGCTCCTCTGTCCTCCACTCGTTACCTGTATTAATGGCACCTGTTTGAACTTGTTATCAGTATAAAAGACACCTGTCCACAACCTCAAACAGTCACACTCCAAACTCCACTATGGCCAAGACCAAAGAGCTGTCAAAGGACACCAGAAACAAAATTGTAGACCTGCACCAGGCTGGGAACACTGAATCTGCAATAGGTAAGCAGCTTGGTTTGAAGAAATCAACTGTGGGAGCAATTATTAGGAAATGGAAGACATACAAGACCACTGATAATCTCCCTCGATCTGGGGCTCCACGCAAGATCTCACCCCGTGGGGTCAAAATGATCACAAGAACGGTGAGCAAAAATCCCAGAACCACACGGGGGGACCTAGTGAATGACCTGCAAGGAAGGGACCAAAGTAACAAAGCCTACCATCAGTAACACACTACGCCGCCAGGGACTCAAATCCTGCAGTGCAAGACGTGTCCCCCTGCTTAAGCCAGTACATGTCCAGGCCCGTCTGAAGTTTGCTAGAGTGCATTTGGATGATCCAGAAGAGGATTGGGAGAATGTCATATGGTCATGTTTGGAGGACAAAGAATGCTGAGTTGCATTCAAAGAACACCATACCTACTGTGAAGCATGGGGGTGGAAACATCATGCTTTGGGGCTGTTTTTCTGCAAAGGGACCAGGACGACTGATCCGTGTAAAGGAAAGAATGAATGGGGCCATGTATCGTGAGATTTTGAGTGAAAACCTCCTTCCATCAGCAAGGGCATTGAAGATGAAACGTGGCTGGGTCTTTCAGCATGACAATGATCCCAAACACACCGCCCGGGCAACGAAGGAGTGGCTTCGTAAGAAGCATTTCAAGGTCCTGGAGTGGCCTAGCCAGTCTCCAGATCTCAACCCCATAGAACATCTTTGGAGGGGAGTTGAAAGTCTGTGTTGCCCAGCGACAGCCCCAAAACATCACCGCTCTAGAGGAGATCTGCATGGAGGAATGGGCCAAAATACCAGCAACAGTGTGTGAAAACCTTGTGAAGACTTACAGAAAACGTTTGACCTGTGTCATTGCCAACAAAGGGTATATAACAAAGTATTGAGAAACTTTTGTTATTGACCAAATACTTATTTTCCACCATAATTTGCAAATAAATTCATAAAAAATCCTACAATGTGATTTTCTGGATTTTCTTTTCTCATTTTGTCTGTCATAGTTGACGTGTACCTTTGATGAAAATTACAGGCCTCTCTCATCTTTTAAAGTGGGAGAACTTGCACAATTGGTGGCTGACTAAATACTTTTTTTCCCCACTGTAGATGAATGCTTCTCCCTCTCGGTCACGGATGCCATGGTTGCCCTTAGTTTGAAGATGTAATCCGGAGACAGGTGTTTTATAATAATAATAATAATATGCCATTTAGCAGACGCTTTTATCCAAAGCGACTTACAGTCATGCGTGCATACATTATTTAATTTTTTTGTATAATGGTGGTCCCGGGGATCGAACCCACTACCTTGGCGTTACAAGCGCCGTGCTCTACCAGCTGAGCTACAGAGGACCTTATAAAACAGCCTTCTGTGTGTTCTCTTTTCGACTACCTCTGCATATTTGCAATCAAACGGCAGAATTTTCTCCATCTACTTAGCTATCATATTCCACTTCTACCAGGCATTCCACTGATTTCAAAACTCTGTCAACTTCTTCAGTGACAACAACACGGTTGAACGCCGTTTCAGAAGACTCTACAATGTCTGGTTCAATGAAAATGTTTTAACCTAAATCAGGGATTTCCTCATCATCTGATTCATTTTCAGAGTCAGAGAGAGTCAGCATGGCATGATCATCCTCCAGAAAGTGGAGAGCATTAGCAACACTTTTGCAGTTCTTCGTGATATCTTTCAAAAAAGACGTGTTAGAAAGGATTACCTACACATACTGAGCCGCTCATGTTATAGACAGAAGCATGCTACGTGGCAGACCAATCCGAACTCATCTCTCGGCATGTCCAGCCCATCCATTATCTCAGCCAATCATGGCTAGCGGGAAGGTTTCTGTATTTTTCTGTGGCCAAACCAACTAGGCTCGTAATTTAACAATTGTATTTATATTTACAGATGGCATACAAGTTTGTTATTAAGGCCCATGAAAGTTCACGTTCCAGAAGGCATTTCTGCCCAAAAACGCATTTTGATTTTAAAAAAAAAATGTTTACGTTCAAATGCCTCTCCTGTGAAGTAGTGACGTGAGACATACGCCTAGTTTCCTGAAACAAGTCACAAATTGTGTTTTTAGTCCACATAGCTACCTCTCTCAAATGTATTTTCATACAAAGCCTGTTGACTGGCATTGTCTAGATGTTACTACTGTCTCCCTGTATAGTTTGACATAGGAAATATGGTAAATCACTATGCACTGCGTGTCCAGGAGTGTTGCTTTCAAACAATCCCACTTTCAACTGAACCTGCAGTAGGAAGACTGAGGAAAGCGAGGGTTAGAATGTGTCTCATGCTTGTTACACTGTATCATCTTTGATATTCATATCACCTACCTGCCGTAGCTACACCAGAATGATAAATTAGTTTATCTTTTCAACCGACAGCAACCATGTGCCTCATGTTCCTAACCTATTGTACAGTATACCGTTAACATTAAAGGTAATGCATTTTTGATGTTCTTCAATATCCTAATGTAGTCGGTATCGGTAACTTCCTCCATAAAGGTCACTGAATCATATCACACGACCTTGTGTCTCGAGAGCACAAATGCGCCATGATCCTCGGCAACAGAACAGGTGCCGTTCGCTGCATTCATAAGGAGATGACACTCACAAACGTGTGAACAAAAAAAAAAACTCTCACAGGTTATAAATGAGCAGAGAGCAGACTCAAAATAAAAGGTGCTTCTATCATTCCTAACATTTCCATACATTGCCTTCTACTGGCTTTTGTGGCGCATGTTTGCGAACGGAATAAAAAAGTTAATGTAGTTGCCTTTCCTCATTAATATTCATTAACGTAAGAGTGACATTTGCAGTGCACTCAGTTTAAAGACCTTTCAGAGGCTGTTGTAGCCCTCCTGTAATGACAATGGAGCGTGTCAAAGTACGGAGCCGTGTGTGAGGTACTCTGCCGACATGGGTGGTGACATGATATTGACTCCTAGTTGAGCAGGTCGAGATAAGTGACAGGGAGCCTTTGTCAATACATTCCCGGTGACAAGAAACCATCTTCCCCTTCCCAGAGTTCCAAGAGTTATTGTCATCTGTCATGATGCTGTCTGTTGGGGCATTCGCTAGCACAAAGTGTACAGTGGTGCTATCAAAATACTGAAGCTCTTTCTATCTGAAGCTCCTTCCATTTTTAACATGCATTCGGAGAATATACATTTGTGTTTGTAGCATAATGTAGAATATGATATCAACTGTATGCTAATGGTATACTGTATGTTGCGGTAGAAAATGTATAATGCTATCAACCCTGATTCAAAAAAAATTAACTCTAGCAGGAAGTGCAACATCTGTGTTCATTGCACTTTTAATTCATCCTCCATCTGTAATAGACTGAAACATCCATTATGTTCATGATGTATGACTCTCCGGATATGAAACATTTATGTTTTCTGAAACACTGTTATTACTTTTCCATTAGCCACAATTAGTTACTGACGGCACAACTAGTAATGTATTCGCTTCATCGGTTTTTTGCCTTTGATATCTGAATTTGGGCGGGGGGAGTGAACTAGATTAGAGTAATTGCCCCTGGTGAGCAGTGATTATTATATTCTATCAAGTTCATCAGACTGTGCCAAAGTATTGAACAGGCAGCTTTTACTAACGGCGCTATATTCAGCAGGGGTTTCTTTACATTGTGGAGTTGGGTTTCTCATGTTCTATGGATGGTGCGTTAGATCTTGCGGAGGGGAACATTTTTGTCACGGCACATTAAAATCTACTTGAACATGGTGGAAATCTGATTGGACATTAAAAGAAACAGGCTTGAGTAATGAAAGATTCATTCAAATGAGTTTCATAGCGTTACAATTTACAGAACGTATCAGCCTTTCTCTTTGATAGCAAAGAGATTTATCGAGTCGAAGATTATGAAAAAATTATAAATCACGAACAATATCAAAATGCTGTGGTGTTGGCTTGATATATATATATTTATATATATATATACACAGTACCAGTCAAATGTTTGGACACTCCTACTCATTCAAGGGTTTTTCTTTATTTTTACTATTTTCTACATTGTAGAATAATAGTGAAGATATCAAAACTATGAAATAACACATATGGAATCATGTAGTAACCAAAAAAGTGTTAAAGAAATCAAAATATATTTTATATTTGAGATTCTTCAAAGTAGCCACCCTTTGCCTTGATGACAGCTTTGCACACTCTTGGCATTCTCTCAACCAGCGTCATGAGGTAGTCACCTGGAATGCATTTCAATTAACAGGTGTGCCTTGTTAAAAGTTAGTTTGTGGAATTGTTTTCCTTCTTAATGCGTTTGAGCCAATCAGTTGTGTTGTGACAAGGTAGTGGGGTATACAGAAGATAGCCCTATTTGGTAAAAGACCAAGTCCATATTATGTCAAGAACAGCTCAAATAAGCAAAGAGAAACGACAGTCCATCATTACTTTAAGACATGAAGGTCAGTCAATATGGTTTCTTCAAGTGCAGTCGCAAAAACCATCAAGCACTATGATGAAACTGGCTCTCATGAAGACCACCACAGGAAAGGAAGACCCAGAGATACCTTTCCTGCAGAGGATAAGTTCATTACAGTTACCAGCCTCAGGAATGGGCAATTAACTGCACCTCAGATTGCAGCCCAAATAAATGCTTCACAGAGTTCAAGTAACAGACACATCTCAACATCAACTGTTCAGAGGAGACTGCGTGAATCAGGCCTTCATGGTCGAATTGCTGCAAAGAAACCACTACTAAAGGACACCAAATAAGAAGAAGAGACTTGCTTGGGCCAAGAAACAAGAACAATGGACATTAGACAGGGGGAAATCTGTCCTTTGGTTTGATGAGTCCAAATTTGAGATTTTTGGTTACAACCACCGTGTCTTTGTGAGACGCAGCGTAGGTGAACGGATGATCTCCGCATGTGTGATTCCCGCCATGAAGCATGGAGGAGGAGGTGTGTTGGTGTGGGGGTGCTTTGCTGGTGACGCTGTCAGTGATTTAAGGCACACTTAACCAGCATGGCTACCACAGCATTCTGTAGCGATACACCATCCCATCTGGTTTGCGCTTAGTGGAGTTATCATTTGTTTTTCAACAGGACAATGACCGAAACCACACCTCCAGGCTGTGTAAGGGCTATTTGACCAAGAAGGAGAGTGATGGGATGCTGACCTTCTAGACAGAGTTGCAAAGAAAAAGCCATATCTCAGACTTCCCATCTTAATCTTTTATTTTTATTGGCCAGTCTGAGATATGGCTTTTTCTTTGCAACTCTGCCTAGAAGGTCAGCGTCCCGGAGTCGCCTCTTCACTGTTATGTAGAGACTGGTGTTTTGTGGGTACTATTTAATGAAGCTGCCAGTTGAGGACCTGTGAGGCGTCTCTTTCTCAAACTAGACACTCTAATGTATTTGTCCTCTTGCTCAGTTGTGCACCGGGGCCTCCCACTCCTCTTCCTATTCTGGTTAGAGCCAGTTTGCGCTGTTCTGTGAAGGGAGTAGTACACAGCGTTGTACGAGATCTTCAGTTTCTTGGCAATTTCTCGCACGAAATAGCCTTCATTTCTCGGAACAAGAATAGACTGACGAGTTTCAGGAGAAAGTTATTTGTTTCTGGCCATTTTGAGCCTGTAATCGAACCCACAATTGCTGTTGCTCCAGATACTCAACTAGTCTCAAGAAGGCCAGTTTTATTGCTTCTTTAATCAGCACAACAGTTTACAGCTGTGCTAACATAATTGCAAAAGGGTTTTCTAATAATTAATTAGCCGGATTAGCAAACACAACGAGCCATTGGAACACATGACTGAAGGTTTCTGATAATGGGCCTATGTAGATATTCCCTTAAAAATCAGCCATTTCTAGCTACAATAGCCATTTACAACATTAACAATATCTACACTGTATTTCTGATCAATTTGATGTTATTTTAATGGACAAAAAAATTGCTTTTCTTTAGAAAACAAGGACATTTCTATGTGACCCCAAACTTTTGAACGGTAGTGTGTATATATATACAGTGGGGGAAAAAAGTATTTAGTCAGCCACCAATTGTGCAAGTTCTCCCACTTAAAAAGATGAGAGAGGCCTGTAATTTTCATCATAGGTACACATCAACTATGACAGACAAATTGAGAATTTTTTTTCCAGAAAATCACATTGTAGGATTTTTTATGAATTTATTTGCAAATTATGGTGGAAAATAAGTATTTGGTCACCTACAAACAAGCAAGATTTCTGGCACTCACAGACCTGTAACTTCTTCTTTAAGAGGCTCCTCTGTCCTCCACTCGTTACCTGTATTAATGGCACCTGTTTGAACTTGTTATCAGTATAAAAGACACCTGTCCACAACCTCAAACAGTCACACTCCAAACTCCACTATGGCCAAGACCAAAGAGCTGTCAAAGGACACCAGAAACAAAATTGTAGACCTGCACCAGGCTGGGAAGACTGAATCTGCAATAGGTAAGCAGCTTGGTTTGAAGAAATCAACTGTGGGAGCAATTATTAGGAAATGGAAGACATACAAGACCACTGATAATCTCCCTCGATCTGGGGCTCCACGCAAGATCTCACCCCGTGGGGTGAAAATGATCACAAGAACGGTGAGCAAAAATCCCAGAACCACACGGGGGGGACCTAGTGAATGACCTGCAGAGAGCTGGGACCAAAGTAACAAAGCCTACCATCAGTAAAACACTACGCCGCCAGGGACTCAAATCCTGCAGTGCCAGACGTGTCCCCCCTGCTTAAGCCAGTACATGTCCAGGCCCGTCTGAAGTTTGCTAGAGTGCATTTGGATGATCCAGAAGAGGATTGGGAGAATGTCATATGGTCAGATGAAACCAAAATAGAACTTTTTGGTAAAAATTCAACTCGTCGTGTTTGGAGGACAAAGAATGCTGAGTTGCATCCAAAGAACACCATACCTACTGTGAAGCATGGGGGTGGAAACATCATGCTTTGGGGCTGTTTTACTGCAAAGGGACCAGGACGACTGATCCGTGTAAAGGAAAGAATGAATGGGGCCATGTATCGTGAGATTTTGAGTGAAAACCTCCTTCCATCAGCAAGGGCATTGAAGATGAAACGTGGCTGGGTCTTTCAGCATGACAATGATCCCAAACACACCGCCCGGGCAACGAAGGAGTGGCTTCGTAAGAAGCATTTCAAGGTCCTGGAGTGGCCTAGCCAGTCTCCAGATCTCAATCCCATATAAATTTTTTGGAGGGAGTTGAAAGTCCATGTTGCCCAGCGACAGCCCCAAAACATCACTGCTCTAGAGGAGATCTGCATGGAGGAATGGGCCAAAATACCAGCAACAGTGTGTGAAAACCTTGTGAAGACTTACAGAAAACGTTTGACCTGTGTCATTGCCAACAAAGGGTATATAACAAAGTATTGAGAAACTTTTGTTATTGACCAAATACTTATTTTCCACCATAATTTGCAAATAAATTCATGAAAAATCCTACAATGTGATTTTCTGGATTTCTTTTCTTCTCATTTTGTCTGTCATAGTTGACGTGTACCTATGATGAAAATTACAGGCCTCTCTCATCTTTTTAAGTGGGAGAACTTGCACAATTGATGGCTGACTAAATAAATTTTTTTCCCCACTGTATATATATATATATATATATATATATATATATATATATATATATATATATATATATATATATATACACAGTGAGGGAAAAAAGTATTTGATTCCCTGCTGATTTTGTACGTTTGCCCACTGACAAAGAAATGATCAGTCTATAATTTTAATGGTAGGTGTATTTGAACAGTGAGAGACAGAATAACAACAACAAAATCCAGAAAAACGCATGTCAAAAATGTTATAAATTGATTTGCATTTTAATGAGGGGAAATAAGTATTTGACCCCCTCTCAATCAGAAAGATTTCTGGCTCCCAGGTGTCTTTTATACAGGTAACGAGCTGAGATTAGGAGCACACTCTTAAAGGGAGTGCTCCTAATCTCAGTTTGTTACCTGTATAAAAGACACCTGTCCACAGAAGCAATCAATCAATCAGATTCCAAACTCTCCACCATGGCCAAGACCAAAGAGCTCTCCAAGGATGTCAGGGACAAGATTGTAGACCTACACAAGGCTGGAATGGGCTACAAGGCCATCGCCAAGCAGCTTGGTGAGAAGGTGACAACAGTTGGTGCGATTATTCGTAAATGGAAGAAACACAAAAGAACTGTCAATCTCCCTCGGCCTGGTGCTCCATGCAAGATCTCACCTCGTGGAGTTGCAATGATCATTTGAACAGTGAGGAATCAGCCCAGAACTACACGGGAGGATCTTGTCAATGATCTCAAGGCAGCTGGGACCATAGTCACCAAGAAAACAATTGGTAACACACTACGCCGTGAAGGACTGAAATCCTGCAGCGCCCGCAAGGTCCCCCTGCTCAAGAAAGCACATATACATGCCTGTCTGAAGTTTGCCAATGAACATCTGAATGATTCAGAGGAGAACTGGGTGAAAGTGTTGTGATCAGATGAGACCAAAATGGAGCTCTTTGGCATCAACTCAACTCGCCGTGTTTAGAGGAGGAGGAATGCTGCCTATGACCCCAAGAACACCATCCCCACCATCAAGCATGGAGGTGGAAACATTATGCTTTGGGGGTGTTTCTCTGCTAAGGGGACAGGACAACTTCACTGCATCAAAGGGACGATGGACGGGGCCATGTACCATCAAATCTTGGGTGAGAACCTCCTTCCCTCAGCCAGGGCATTAAAAATGGGTCGTGGATGGGTATTCCAGCATGACAGTGACCCAAAACACACGGCCAAGGCAACAAAGGAGTGGCTCAAGAAGAAGCACATTAAGGTCCTGGAGTGGCCTAGCCAGTCTCCAGACCTTAATCCCATAGAAAATCTGTGGAGGGAGCTGAAGGTTTGAGTTGCCAAACGTCAGCCTCGAAACCTTAATGACTTGGAGAAGATCTGCAAAGAGGAGTGGGACAAAATCCCTCCTGAGATGTGTGCAAACCTGGTGGCCAACTACAAGAAACATCTGACCTCTGTGATTGCCAACAAGGGTTTTGCCACCAAGTACTAAGTCATGTTTTGCAGAGGGGTCAAATACTTATTTCCCTCATTAAAATGCAAATCAATTGCTAACATTTTTGACATGCGTTTTTCTGGATTTTGTTGTTGTTATTCTGTCTCTCACTGTTCAAATAAACTTACCATTAAAATTATAGACTGATCATTTCTTTGTCAGTGGGCAAACGTACAAAATCAGCAGGGGATCAAATACTTTTTCCCTCATTGTATGTGCGTATATGTGTGTATATATATATATATATATATATATATATATATATATATATATATATATATATATATATATATATATATATATATACAGTGGGGAGAACAAGTATTTGATACACTGCCGATTTTGCAGGTTTTCCTACTTACAAAGCATGTAGAGGTCTGTAATTTTTATCATAGGTACACTTCAACTGTGAGAGACGGAATCTAAAAATCCAGAAAATCACATTGTATGATTTTAAGTAATTAATTTGCATTTTATTGCATGACATAAGTATTTGATACATCAGAAAAGCAGAACTTTTAATATTTGGTACAGAAACCTTTGTTTGCAATTACAGAGATCATACATTTCCTGTAGGTCTTGACCAGGTTTGCACACACTGCAGCAGGGATTTTGGCCCACTCCTCCATACAGACCTTCTCCAGATCCTTCAGGTTACGGGGCTGTCACTGGGCAATACGGACTTTCAGCTCCCTCCGAATATGTTCTATTGGGTTCAGGTCTGGAGACTGGCTAGGCCACTCCATGACCTTGAGATGCTTCTTACGGAGCCACTCCTTAGTTGCCCTGGCTGTGTGTTTCGGGTCGTTGTCATGCTGGAAGACCCAGCCACGACCCATCTTCAATGCTCTTACTGAGGGAAGGAGGTTGTTGGCCAAGATCTCGCGATACATGGCCCCATCCATCCTCCCCTCAATACGGTGCAGTCGTCCTGTCCCCCTTTGCAGAAAAAGCATCCCCAAAGAATGATGTTTCCACCTCCATGCTTCACGGTTGGGATGGTGTTCTTGGGGTTGTACTCATCCTTCTTCTTCCTCCAAACACGGCGAGTGGAGTTTAGACCAAAAAGCTCTATTTTTGTCTCATCAGACCACATGACCTTCTCCCATTCCTCCTCTGGATCATCCAGATGGTCATTGGCCAACTTCAGATGGGCCTGGACATGCGCTGGCTTGAGCAGGGGGACCTTGCGTGCGCTGCAGGATTTTAATCCATGACGGCGTAGTTACTAATGGTTTTCTTTGAGACTGTGGTCTCTCTTCAGGTCATTGACCAGGTCCTGTCGTGTAGTTCTGGGCTGATCCCTCACCTTCCTCATGATCATTGATGCCCCACGAGGTGAGATCTTGCATGGAGTCCCAGACCGAGGGTGATTGACCGTCATCTGAACCGAAAGTGCTCACCAAGCTGCTTGCCTATTGTCCTGAGCCATCCCAGCCTTGTGCAGTCAAACCTGATGGTTAGCCTGTGGAGAGGTTGGAGTCTGTTTGATTGAGTGTGTGGACAGGTGTCTTTTATACAGGTAACAAGTTCAAACAGGTGCAGTTAATACAGGTAATGAGTGGAGAACAGGAGGGCTTCTTAAAGAAAAACTAACAGGTCTGTGAGAGCCGGAATTCTTACTGGTTGGTAGGTGATCAAATACTTATGTCATGCAATAAAATGCAAATTAATTACTTAAAAATCATACAATGTGATTTTCTGGATTTTTGTTTTAGATTCCGTCTCTCACAGTTGAAGTGTACATATGATAAAAATTACAGACCTCTACATGCTTTGTAAGTAGGAAAACCTGCAAAATCGGCAGTGTATCAAATACTTGTTCTCCCCACTGTATATATATATATTCATATTCAGTGATTATTCTTGAAATCGCATTCATTTAGGACACAGCCAGTGCCGTCAGCAATTGTATTGGTATAAACAGGCCCCCCAAACAGTCTTGAGTCTGAGCCAGCGATGGATGCTGTCACACAGGAGGAGTGAATAGCAAAGAGAAATCAAATGTCTCTCAGTAACAAAAGCTTGTTGATTGAATATGGCGGGGCATGCAGGCTCTCTCCGACTCACCAGGTGACTTACAGATAGGCGTGTGCCTCCGTTTCCACGCATGACAAGACAAACCCATCTATTACCTGTCTGTCCTCACCTCTACCCTCATGTGTCATCGAGCTATAGGGGAGACCAGGGGCAATAGTTACAGGGGGCAATTGTAACACCTTGAATTTCTCCAAACAGAAACAAGATAGTGATGAAAATCACTCAGTACATTTAGGTTCTCTCCCTGCTTGAACAGTTTCAGCCAAATATCTCAACATTTTTAGGCGTGAAAGTCGTTTTTTGCACCAGCTGTATCTTTCTTATACTGTCCTGACCATTAATATCCAAGATGTCAAACCAGCATAATTTTCATTACTATATGTTGGCTAAACATTGACATGATTGACATCTGTCACTATTGTTGTCTTTTGCTTGGCACATGAGGTTTTGTCATGGCTGCTGGGGTTAGGGGCAATTGTAACGCAATGTTAAAATGACCCTGAACCAAGCAGCCAAATTATGAAAACAAGATTTTAACTTAAATAAATTATAAAAAAATGAATTATACAAATACTAACTTCAAATAGCATTTGAGTCCTGTGTAGAGTGCCATAAAAGTTGTGAAAATATATAATCTGGGCACCATCAGACTATTCAAGATGTTATGAGAGGAACCGAATGTTACTGTAAATATTGGTATATTTCTTACAAAATCATTACATATGTCTATGATAATATGATAATTAATAAACTTGAATGTTTTTTAAGTTTATGGTTACATTTTTAGGTGTTACATTTGACCCCAGCTACTGTTGCACAGGAGCAAATGTGAAGTCAAGACTGTTCGGATTCAAATCAATATGTAAAGACCTATAAATGGTATAAAAATAAATCAATGGCCTAGTTCAAGTGGTCTCTGAGCAAATCGAGTAATGCCAGGCATTCACTACACGATTTCGCCATGAATTCGCCACGAGTTTGCCATCCCAGATTCATTTTCATGGTCGGGGTGAAATCCTTTGAACTTGGGCCAGGATTAATACGTCAGGACTCGCGTTGTTTGAATGGGTCAAGGGCGCACCAATGATGGCTGTTCCGTTCTCCAGAACCCTGTCGGATGTACCGATAATTCTCTGACAGGTAAGACATTTTGGTTGTGCATCTTGTAGTATGAGCAGTGCTATGACGTGATTGGGCAAGGACTACTGCCAAAAGCCAATGAGCACTCAGCATGTGAGACCAAAACAATGATGGCTAAGAGAAAAGCTACAACAACATGCACTGTGTGGAACGAGGTGATGGAAGACAGATTGGTGGATAACATTATTCTCCTCACTGAGTCATTTGTCTTTGTCTGAGATGGCGGGCGTCCTCCTGACCTCGGGGACAGGATGTAGGGGAGACCGGGGGCAATTGTTACACTTTTTGGCTTTATTTTCTAAAATGGTAGTTATTTCATGGATTAATGTGATTGGCCGGCGGTTCTACTCACCTGAGAGGGGGATCTCTACACGATACAAGACACATGGCAGCCCACAACTGACCTCATTAAATACAAAAGGTGGTGCTTGGCTGTTACACAATTCCACTCAAACTTTTTACTCCCACTCCAAAGTAGATTCTATCTGCAAAAGAGGATTGTGCAGGTGGGGAGTAGAGCCCTGCACGGGCATGAATTTTAAGCCCGTGCCCTACACATGCCCGTAACGTTCAGGCCCTACCAGGGCCCGATTTGCTTCTGTCAGATTTAAGGCCTGAAACCCAAAATCAGAAATAACTTCCTCCGTTAGTAAATCCATTAGCTGCTCCTCTGTCTGTCACTTGCTCCCTTTGCGCAGATCGCTCTGTTCATGGCGGCTCTGAGAGTATCAGTTAGTAAATCCATTAGCTGCTCCTCTGTCTGTCACTCGCTCCCTTTGCGCAGATCGCTCTACTCATGGCGGCTCTGAGAGTATCCATAGCAACGGCTACGGTTGGGCTGCTCTGCTCAATGAAGAGACATGAGAGAGCAGTTAGTTGACATTAGCTACTTTTTCGTTACTCTAAACTGACAAAACTCAAGGAAAATTCTTATTTTCTGTGAAATAATCTCTTGTCTTATTTTTGACGAGGTTGAAGCACTTCTGACACCATGTTATGATCTTAGTCAGATATGGCTGTACTGTGCAGCAGAGCACGAGCAAATGGCTCAGCTTCAAAATGTTTGTGATCAATTTAGTGATACCCGAGCCCTGCCCGTACCATAGTTATTGATGAAAAAAACAGACCCCACCAGCTGGCCCTAACCCGATGTATAAGGTTGGGGCCTGTCGGGCTCGGGTCGGTTAGCAGAGCTCTAGTGGGGAGGTAGTGTCACGTTCGTTTAAGTACGGGTCAGACCAAGGCGCAGCGTGAAATGCATACATGTTTATTTCAACGATAAACACACAAACAAAACAACAAACCAACGTAACGTGAAGTCCTCAGGCTAAACACAAAACAAGCCTACACACGGAACAAGATCCCACAACTAATGATTGCAAACAGGCTGCCTAAGTATGAACCCCAATCAGAAACAACGAGCGACAGCTGCCTCTGATTGGGAATCACACCCAGCCAAACATAGAAACACACAACCTAGAGTGAGAACATAGAAATAACAACATAGAACTCCACACCCTGACTCAACATACTAGAGTCCCATAAGTCAGGGCGTGACAGTACCCCCCCCCCAAAGGTGCGGACTCCGACTGCACAAACCTGACATAACAGGGTAGGGTCCGGGAGGGCATTCCGCCTCGGAGGCGGATCCGGCTCCGGGCGTGACGACCACATTCTGGTCTGGACCTCGGCGCGCTGCTTCTCCTCTCCTTCCTCCCACGATGCACCAAGGCCTGTCTGGGCCCTGGTGTGGGAGACCCCGAACCTGGAGAGGGGCTGACGTCTGGGTCTGGACTGGAGCCGCTGACCGGAGCTGGACTGTGCACCGGTGGAGCGGACTGCTCTGGCTCCGGAGTGGAGCTGCTGACCGGAGCTGGACTGGACCCCGGTGGAGCGGACTGCTCTGGTTCCGGAGTGAAGCTGCTGACCGAAGCTGGACTGGACCCCGGTGGAACGGACTGCTCTGGCTCCGAAATGGAGCTGCTGACCGGAGCTGGACTGGGCTCCGGAGTGGAACGGGCACGGGCCGTGCCGGACTGGACACACGCACCACTGGTCTGGTGCGAGGAGCAGGCACGGGCCGGACCGGACTAGGAACACGCACCACTGGTCTGGTGCGAGGAGCAGGAACGGGCCGGGCCGGACTGGCAACACGCACCACTGGCTTGATGCGGGGAGCAGGCACGGGCTGTACCGGACTGGGAACACGCACCACTGGCCTGGTGCGAGGAACGGGCCGGGCCGGACTGGGAACATGCACCACTGGTCTGGTGCGAGGAGCAGGAACGGGCCGGTCCGGACTGGGGACACACACCACTGGCTTGGTGCGGGGAGCAGGTACGGGTCGTACCGGGCTGGCGACACGCACCACTGGCTTGGTGCGGGGAGTAGGTACGGGCCGTACCGGACTGGGAACACGCACCACTGGCCTGGTGCGAGGAACAGGAACGGGCCGGGCCGGACTGGGAACACGCACCACTGGTCTGGTGCGAGGAGCAGGAACGGGCCGGGCCGGACTGGGGGGACACACCACTGGCTTGGTGCGGGGAGCAGGTACGGGTCGTACCGGGCTGGTGACACGCACCACTGGCTTGGTGCGGGGAGCAGGTACGGTTCGTACCGGGCTGGCGACACGCACCACTGGCTTGGTGCGGGGAGCAGGTACGGGTCGTACCGGGCTGGCGACACGCACCACTAGCTTGGTGCGAGGAACAGGAACGGGCCGGGCCGGACTGCGAACACACACCACTAGCTTGGTGCGGGGAGCAGGCACGGGCTGTACCGGACTGGCGACACGCACCACTGGCTTGGTGCGAGGAGCAGGAACGGGCCGGACTGGGAGCACGCACCACTGGTCTGGTGCGAGGAGCAGGAACGGGCTGGGCCGGACTGGGGACACACACCACTTGCTTGGTGCGGGGAGCAGGCACGGGCCGTACCGGACTGGGAACACACACCACTGGCCTGGTGCGAGGAACAGGAACGGGCCGGACTGGGAACACACACCACTGGCCTGGTGCGAGGAACAGGAACGGGCCGGGCCGGACTGGGAACATGCACCACTGGTCTGGTGCGAGAAACAGGAACGGGCCGGGCCGGACTGGCGACACGCACCACTAGCTTGGTGCGAGACGCAGGCACGAGGTGTACCGGACTGGGAACTGACGTTAGAGATCTCTGACTGTACCAGTCTTTCACTCTCCGCGCCCAGTCCTCCTCCCGTGAGGACTCCCCCCTGAGCCCCCACGAGTGCAGTGGTCGGGGCTCTTCTCCATCGATCCCAGACCACCCTTTTAGCCCCCCAAAATGTTTTTCTTGGGGCTGTCTCTCGGGCTTCCTCCTCGGCCGGCGCCTTCTGGGTTGCCGTTGCTCCTCTCTAAACCGGGCCTCCACTGTCTCCTCCCAAGGACGGCGATCCATCCCAGCCTGAATCTCCTCCCATGTCTAGGATCCCTTTCTGTCCAGGATCTCCTCCCATGTCCAGGATGTCTGCTCCTGGGCACGCTGCTTGGTCCGTGTTTGGTGGGATTGTCTGTCACGTTCGTTTAAGGACGGGTCAGACCAAGGCGCAGCGTGAAATGCATACATGTTTATTTCAACGATAAACACACGAACAAAACCAACATAACGTGAAGTCCTCAGGCTAAACACAAAACAAGCCTACACACAGAACAAGATCCCACAACTAATGATTGCAAACAGGCTGCCTAAGTATGATCCCCAATCAGAGACAACGAGCGACAGCTGCCTCTGATTGGGAATCACACCCGGCCAAACATAGAAACACACAACCTAGAGTGAGAACATAGAAATAACAACATAGAACTCCACACCCTGACTCAACATACTAGAGTCCCATAAGTCAGGGCGTGACAGGTAGCCTATTCGATATATGCACTTTCATATTTAGACTTATTAATTTGAAGAAAGAGGGGGGAAGCCCCAAGCACGTTGATAGATCTAGGAATTATGTGCGTAATGTACTTTTAGCATAGTAATGATTAGTGATTTATCCATCAAGCTTTTTCCCCTCTCTAGTGTGTGTTAGCAAGTACACTTAAAGACAGACAGTCAGGGAGGAAACATTAATAGCAATATATGGTTGTGTCTCAGCAACAAATCAATTAAAGATGGTATCTTTGCTAATCAAGTTGACATGGCTTGCCACCGTCGTGAAACCGTGCCAGGCAAGATGAGTCAGAGCAGCTCTACATGACTTAACAGGCTATTGCACACCGTATTACTGTGTTAGTGGAGCTAATTTAGTCCCCTAAGCTACTGTAGTACTACTGAAGGCTATAATGTTCAGACTAGTGCAAATCCATTACTGCAGGGTGCTGCGGAATGAATGGCCAATAGACGGGTTGCCTGACAACATTACGAAAATTATGCACGCTCATCGATGGGGCAGAAGGCCGTGTGGTGTTATGATTCTGAACGGTCAGATAGCTAGCAACAATGACAAGAAGCTGCCATGTGGGGAATCGTAGGTGGATAGTTTCAGCCAATTTTATCTTGTTCTTAATACCATGTCTTGTTCTGACTGTTGTCATGTCTATGCTAATATGGCAAAAATTCGCTAGCTAGCTTACCAACAACTGTAACAATGTATTTGAGAGACAACATGTGCTCATTGGGCAAATATATTTGTTTTTTCAATAAACATTTAGATAGGAAATATAGTTTACATGTTGTCAACAATCTAAGCAAACCCTTTCTGTTTTCCCCCAAAATTGCACATGCATCAGTTTTGTTGTTTAACAACCAACCCGTCTATAGACTCTCTCTCTCTCTCTTATTGCAGTATCCAGGAAAGGTGATGCCCAATAGTGACATTGGATTATATGTTTTAGGCCAATACCTCACGTTTAGTCATATTAGTGAGTAACTGTTGTTTCTGCTTCACTGTGCTTTGGAAAAGGCTATTGGTAGATATGCTATAGTGTAATGAGATCTATATTTTTGGCTTATCCCTCCCATTTCTGTAATGATCAAAAATTATGTTTTTTCATTTGTGCCTTGGTCTCCCGGTCGGCAGTAATCTGTTCATCTGATTTAAATCGGTTTGCTGTGAATGTGCCTGAAATTACACCACAGCAAGATTCTGATTCTCCTGATGAAAATCAAAAGGAGCAACCGGCGGGGGTTCATCAGTGGCTAGTACAGCGAGGATCCATTTTGTTTTTCTTTTGCCACTCGCTTTAAAATAAGCTTGGACAATCTCATTCATAAAGCAGTTTGAGGAGGAGTAACACAAATCGTTGTTCCTAATGTTAGTATTGGGCCTCCTAAATGCTAAGCTGGCACTATCTGCCTAAGGATCCCCCTCGATTAAAATCATGCAGTCACTGTCGAAGCCTGCTGTTTTCAACTTCTCAAAATAGCATTGGCAACTTATCATTTGGTTATGTCCAAACACTTTAATGTTGATGTATTTTTTTTAAATTCGCATTACCTCCTCAGGGACCATAGTCTGGACAAAGCACCCTTTCTCCTCTTGATAATTTTTTCTTAACCAGTTCAGGAACATCTGTGAGGGGTACTTCAGTTCTGAATAGCTGGAATGTGTTGCTCTGGACAGCAGTAGTTTTTTAGCAGGCCTTAGTGGGTCCCTTAAGAAAACATGGCACACACCTATAGCGCCATCTCTCTCTCAGCGCACCATTACGCCATCACACCGTCACACCAGGCTCTAGGGCGATTTAATGACATGGAGAGCTGCCAAAAACGCCGGCTCCCCACATCCACAGGTGCTGATTGATGACACAGGGCCTGGCCGACGGAACAGTCCTACAAATCACAGCAGGGAGCACAGCGGAGGAGGTGCAACTCACTAGGAGACCGGCCATCGAAGAAGCACCGCCACAAATCTTTCACCAAAATTAAAATAAGAAATGTAGATAGTCACTCGGTGGCATTTAACCGCTCTCTCTTAATTCATCCCTGCCCTGCCCCCCAAAATGCCAGCAGAGCTCACTAGGTACTTGAAGTCTTGGAAACCCCATGAATTATCCTGGCATGAATTAATTTGGGTTGTAAATGTCACTAGGGTGTAATTGTGTGACACCTGGGTGACTCATAATACAACGTGGGAGGAAGATCTGTTGTTTGGTTAATGTTGTTACGAGGTAGTGTCTCCCGACAGGCGCAAAGTGCTTTTGTTTTGACTCATGGAACATCCTCTAATCTGTGGCGTCGCGTGCAGACGAGAGCTTCACAGCAGTCAAATCCGTCACTCATTATCCATGTCAATCAAGAGTGATGCTGCCACATAGCCACATCTAGGCTAATGCTCATACACATTCAAAACAAACTATCAATGCCATAGATGTCCTTTACATGGAGATTTGGCTGAATGCAACTGATAAACATCAACACAGCTGCATCACTTTGCACCAAAATACCAGATCTCGCCTTTGCGTAATGCGTACCCATCGGAAATCCTTTCTTCCAATCAACAACCCCCCTTCTCTGGCTAAATGACTAAAATGTAAATGTAATGTAAATGATTGAATTCCAAATGTTCTGGTTAATTACACAGCACAAAGCATGGACACATCTCTTCAAGTCTGGGTTCTCTTGATTTTTCTTGTATTTGTGTTCTAGATTTCTTGATTTCCAGCTTTTTACTAACTGAATGCATATCAAAGCATGGGCATGTCTTACAGTTGCTGCTGTCTTACAGTAGTTAGCTTGATTACTGGCTGTTTATGGGTATGCAAATGCTCTCTTGCATCTAGGCGCGACAAAGAGAGACATAGACGGGAGAAGGATTAAGATGGTTTCTCACAGCTGAGGGATAACCAAGTTGCAGCTGTTTGTGTGTGATATTGACAGTGTCTCTGCAGCTAAAGAACATATTTTCTCTAAGGGGATTGGAGTCATAGACCAGCACAGCGATAGGCCTCCAGTATCATTCAATAAGACACAAGTTCCTATTTTCTTGGCCAGCCTTCTGAAAGACACGTTTACTGTGTAAGAAATACTAACTCATCAACAGCCAAGTGTTCCTTGGGACTAAAGTATCTCTGTTTGGTTTTAACATACAAAGACCTCGTGCTATAAGTTCATGGTCAGTGTGTGAGGATTGAGAGGGGGAATTAGTAACCCATTCTCCATGAGCCAAAGAGCTTTGTGCTATCTCAATCAACCAGGATGGGTTCCCATCAGTTTTGCTGCGAGCCATTCCACACACAGTGGTTATGGTTTCTCCATAACACTCTTCGCCTTCATTATTCTCGCAGTGCTATGTCCATGGAGAGATTAATTGGAATGCACTCGTGCTCTTAAATAAAGTCTGTGTGTGAGTGATATAGAACATCTTACCGAAGCGTCTTTGGTATCTTTTGAAGAATGGTGTGAGAAATGTGCTTAAATAGTGCCCGAAGACAGTGTTGAAGAGATTTACTTGGATTTAGAGTTACCTTTGCTTCGTCCTGCAACGAACCATTGTTTACTCATTGCGGAAGCTTCTGTAGCCTGGTGTCCTTAATCAACCAAATATAAACTATTCGGTTTCACCAAAATACTGTTTTAACGTTACAGAGGCATAGCCAATATCGCTAGGAACAATACTTATGATTCGTTGGATTGAATGTGTCCTTCGCTATCACATAAGCGTTTAAAACACGTTTTTAACCAGGGTCTCCGTTTTCCGCCTGTGGGCTGCAATTGAGGTCCATTCTAGACCACACAGTCACGTGAGAGTGGGCTACCACGTAATCTCCCATTTCTACAGGCGGAACATGGATAAAAACGTGTTTTAAACGATTATTTGATAGTGAAGGACACATTCAATCCGACGAATCGTAAGTATTGTTCCTAGAGATATTGGCTATGCCTCTGTAACGTTAAAATTGTATTTTTGTGAAACCGAATAGTTTAGATTTGTTTTATGATGAAACAATGGCTCATTGCAGGATGAAGCCAGAGTTACCTCAGACAGTGTATGCTGCATATCCTCACTGGAGGCTCTGTTTGAGTCTATGCAGTGAGCCTACTATTGCAGACCCCTGTCTGCTGGACATAGGCCAAGTGTTATTCCTCTGCCAAACAGAACAGGTAGCTGGTGCTAATAGGGAATCAAAGTGTGGGCTTCCTCCGGGGATAGCAGTACACATTTGGCACCATCTATAAGTACTAGCTTGAGCAGCTCCCATTTTTCAAAACCAAAGTCGTTTTCTATGGCTAATGAACACATCAGAGACTTGAGGAGATTAGGCCTGGAGCTGGTTTCATATTTATCCTTGGAGAGAAGTATTTCTCTCTCCCCTATCTTTGAGAGACCTCCATCAATACTTAATATGACATACCCCTCACGCACAGCAACCACTGCACTGTATGGCCTGTTGCTAGGCAACAAAGGAAAGAGAAAAGGGCTCCTAGACCTGAAAGGTCAACCTTAAAGAGGAGGCCATCCGGCACATGGATCTTTCGGGCTGATAATGGAGAAATCTTCTCCTGAGGAGGGCTTTCCTGCCTGGGAGAGAGAAGATGGATAGATAAAGACCCTTCTTACGGTTTGTCCCCACCTCCCCTTCATGAACTGTGTGATTATGCCCCCATTGATAGAATGCTCAGACGGAAGAGTCAATTCACCGCACCGCCCAGGTTTTGTATTGGAATTACAGGTTACCACATTGGTATTAATGGTTTGGATAGAATCGACTTTCAAATGGCAGTTCTCCAGGACTTAACAGAAATACATTATCCCTTGGTACCTAGTGTGTCAGCAGAACTGTGCATAAGGTTGCCTGCAGACCTCCAGATCGATTATGTCACGCACCGGCATTATATGTGGTCGTTCCTTTTGCCCTGACCTTTCTAAAGCCTCCTCTGGTAAGCAATCGTTAGAAGAAGAAAAAAAATCACCCTGTGCTTAAAAGTAGAACTCTCAAAGTTTCTGACAGAGGAGTTGCCTCTGTATCTAGGGATGCTTTGGTTCACGTGTGAAGGGAAGAGGTTTTCTTCAAAGAACTAGCCATGCTCTGGTGCTACTTCCATGTTCAAGCTGTGCTGGGCTGCAATAGATACCCCCTTGAAGGGCTAGTGACAACAAACTGTAAAATGAGCTTCTTTTATACAAGCCTTGGGCTCGCAGCACAACTTCCTCAATTGCAGCGAGTTTACCTTAGCCACTCGCTGCCTAGACAGCCGCTCAGGTCATTTAGCCACTGTCAACATTTGGATGAGATTGCTGGCCCATGAAGGATAACACAACCACGTCTCTCCCAGCCTCTTATCACGCTTGGAAACATTTTAACCGAGAGGTACCCTTGCATGTGAATCAGTAAACACACAGGCCAAAGTGGTGCTACCGGTTCACACTTTTGTATTAGTGTAATTTGTCTCACTCATGTTCTATTTCTGCCGGAACACAAAGGCCTCGGTACAAAGATTTGGAGGATACTTAAAGGCCCAGTGCAGTAAAAATATTGATATCGTATTGTACAACAGCTGATGAAACTAACACAAAAAGTTGCTGGTTGAAAATAAAATCTGCACAGGACCTTCTAATAAGCAGGTTTGCATGGGCGGGTGTTTCGGCTTTCCATGGTGACATCACCATGTGCTAAATTGGTTAAAGGCCCAATGCAGACGTTTTTATATCAATATCAAATAATTTCTGGTTAACAATTAAGTACCTTACTTTAATACATTTCTATAAAAAACTATTTCTCAAGCAAGAATTTTGTTAGGACTGTCTGAGTGGGGAGGGGAAACTCAAAACTAGCTGTTATTGGGAGAAAGGATTGGAACTCTCTTTGTTATTGGTCTATTAACCAATTTACCACCTGGTGATGTTACCAGGCAAGCCAAAACTCCCGCCCATGCAAAAAGGCAGATTAGAAGGTCCGGTGTAGATCGTATTTTCAAACAACAACTGTCAGGAAATAACACTGATCAAATTTCTTCTCTCTTTTACAGTGTAAGTTTCATCAGCTGTTGTACAATATTATATAAAACACAGAAAAAAACAACATTTTGACTGCACTGGGCCTTTAATAGGCCAATAACAAAGAGAGTTCCAAACCTCTCTGCCAATAACAGTTTGTTTTCGGTATTCCCCTCCCCACACAGACCACTCCCAGACAGTCCTAACAAAAGTATTGCTAAAAATCTATTTTTGCCCATTTGAATGGAAATCTATTACAGTAAGGTACTTAATTGTTACCCAGAAATGATTTGATATTGATATAAAAACTTCTGCATTGGGCCTTTAATGGGTTATCACTGCTCCTCTGAAACACACAAAGAGCCAGCTCCAGTCAGCCAGATGAACTTAGATTTGGTTGATCCTCATAACATATTTGTTCTCTCAAGTCCACACTCAAGTGTGTGATGTGGCTGCAGAGGGGAGAAATTAAAGTCTCTTCTTGGTCAAATAGACAGATGGACGGTTTAACTACAAACGGGATTAAGGGACTATTCTTGGCCCTTAGCAAGATTTACATAAAATCTCAACATATTCAATTACGCATATATACTGTACTCTCTTGGAGGCAAATACATCTCCTGAGGAACAAGCCTGAGGGAAAGATTGTAACAAGCCCCAGGAGGTGCCAGCCTGGCCAAAGTCGACCTCTGCTGGGCATAACAGTCACAGGGACAAAAGGCTGTGACTGTGGGGAACTCTGTGTCCCTGGTTTGAACATTACATTCTAATAAGGGAACAGGGCATGTCCAGCCAACCAGGGAGGGGGCTTGGGAGTCAATTTATTAATTAGTTAATTAGAGTGCAGGCCTGAGATTGTGTTCAGGCCCCAGTACCTCAGTTAGGGTCATATGGATGGCCTGCAGATCTTACATCAGCAATTCAATGTACCATCTCAAGTTAACTATGTACACTATTTCTAGTTGTCTCTCCAGAAATGTTTGGTATGGCAAGTTGGGGCATGTAGTGAGCCACAGTGGCATTGGAAGCAATGACATGTGGCCATTGATTTAATATCTATTGGAAGTTATAAAATAAAGTGGTCACTGCAAAACAAGTTTAACCAAGAGGCATAATTTACTTTCACATGGCATGTTTCTTACCCTTACAGCACATTCAGAGACTCTTTTCAAAGTGAACAGCCACTTCAGAGTTGCTGGCGTCACCAGACTCCCCCTTCCACTGTTGCTCAGCATGGCCTTGTTCTCAGACTCTGTTAGATCGCCTTTTGTCCTGCATTTTGTTCCACCCAGGTCATTGTTAAAACCCTTAGACCCCACAGCCTGTTCTAGCACACATTGCATCTGTTAAGTGCCCTTGTATTGAATAAGGCTTTGACATGGGTCCTGGGTTTTTGGCAAATTCTCTGTTAAAAGTCACAGTGCCCTCAAGTCAAACCAGATGAACGCCAGCTTTTACCATCAGGCAATTGCTAATGCATGAACAGCTTAAAGAATGGAAGCTTAACTATTTGCAATGAATGTTTTGAGAATCACTGGAAGAGTTAGCTGATGCTTTTCTTTTACATTTAGTTAACTGTGTTAGGTCCAATACATTAGCATACAGTTCCAGGTCTACTTAAGACCAAGGCTATATCAGGCTTTGGTTTGAAGCTCCATTGGGCTCTATGAGTTGGATCCGCAAAGCCCAACGGAGGAGAGAGGCATCAGTATTCGATAAGCTGGCCGACATCAAAAGAAGTGCACTGGTGCAGGAGTCTGTTTGATTAGCTGGGCATCGATAAGGTAACGGATTCTGTGCAGCTTAATTTAAGGAGGACAGATGTTATCATTTTTAAAGGTGTGTCTTTTTACCTTTTTCCCAGTAGATTTTGGAATAGATTTATAATTGTCAACATAGTACCTAGGTAAGAGCCTCATTGCCAAGTTAAAAGCCTTCCTGGCCGACATACATTTTTGAAATTCATGAAATTACTTTTAATGTCAGACAGAAAAATGAAGCTCCTCATTTCAGTCGTTGGTATTTCTTTAGAATGGCTGTGAAGAGGAAACTTGCATGCATTTATTTAGAAGGAGATATGAGGATTGTGGAGTTGAGGCTACTTCAGGAGCCTAATGCCTCATCACACGAGGGGAAAGGAGAAACTGATGGCTTTGCCAGTCGCCTCGGCCCACCCCCAGAGACCCACAGCGCTTATGATGCAGGCCCTGTCGCCATTTCCCCCTGTACTTACCACCCATCTTAATATATATGTCTCCAAATGTGTTTTTCTTTGTCTCCTTGGGAGTTTCCTCCATGGATATGGAGACCTTTAAGACAAGCACATACCAATCCCTCATGGCTTCGTCTTGAGTGGTGTTTCATTTTTTCTCTCAGCTGACCAGACATATGGTATTCCCCTCACATGCTTTCCACCCACTGGAAGGTCAGAGACCCCTGACCAGAGGCACATGGGCCAATGGTTTGGGTTTCAGGTTGAGATATATTTCAGTGTACAGCGAATGAAATTGAAATCCATTTCATCCACGCTGTGTCGACACTGTAATATATAACCTTTCCATCGTTTTTTATATATTGTTATGGAATGTACAGACAATGCTTGTTTGTGTGTGAGAGACAAAGAGAGCGTATATCTAGCCTACTTAAATACCTGTCTTACAGTGCCTTCAGAAATTATTCATACCCTTTGACTTAATCCACATTTTGGATGTGGATACGTAAAACGTAAAAATGTATGCGCACATGACTGTAAGTCGCTTTGGATAAAAGCGTCTGCTAAATGGCATATTATTATTATTATTATTATTATTATTGTTACAGCCTGAATTTTTTTGTTTATGTCACCCATCTACACACAATACCCCATAATGTCAAAGTGAAAACATGTTTTCAAGAAATGTTTGCAAATGTATTCAAAACGAAATACAGAAATATCTCATTTACATTAGTATTCACACCCCTGAGTCAATACATGTTAGAATCACCTTTGGCAGTGATTTACAGCTGTGAGTCTTAATGGGTAAGTCTCTAAGAGCTTTGCACACCTTGACTGTACAATATTTCCCCATTATTCTTTTCAAAATTCTTCAAGGTCTGTCAAATTGGTTGTTGATCATTGCTAGTCTTGCCATAGATTTTCAGCAACATTCACTGTCTTCTTGGTAAGCAACTCCAGTGTAGATTTGGCCTTGTGATTTAGGTTATTGTCCTGCTGAAAGGTGAATTCATCTTCCAGTGTCTGGTGGAAGCAGACTGAACCAGGTTTTCCTCTAGGATTTTGCCTGTGCTTAGCTGCATTCCTTTCTTTTTTATCCTGAAAAACTCCCCAGTCCTTAACGATTACAAGCTTACCCATAATATGATGCATCCACCACTATGCTTAAAAATATGGAGAGTGGTAGGATTACTACCACAATTGCCATATTAGTTTAGTGCCTTGTTGCAAACAGGATGCATGTTTTGGAATATTTGTATTCTGTACAGGCTGCCTTCTTTTCACTCTGTCAATTAGGTAAGTATTGTGGAGTAACTGCGTACAATGTTGATCCATCCTCAGTTTTCTCCTATCACAGCCATTAAACTCTGTAACAGTTTTAAAGTCACCATTGTTCTCATGGTGAAATCCCTGAGTGGTTTCCTTCCTCTCCGGCAACTGAGTTAGGAAGGACACCTGCATCTTTGTAGTCACTGGGTGTATTGATACACTATCCAAAGTGTAATTAATCATTTCACCATGCTCAAAGGGATATTCAATGTCTGCTTTTTTATATTTACCCATCTACCAATGGTGCCCTTCTTTGCGAGGCATTGGAAAACCTCCCTGGTCTTAGTGGTTGAATCTGTGTTTGAAATTCACTGCTCTACTGAGGGACCTTACAGATAATTGTATGTGTGGGGTACGGAGATAAGGTAGTCATTAAAAAATCATGTTAAACACTATTATTGGACACAGAGAGAGTCCATGCAACTTATTATATGACTTGTTAAGCAAATACTTACTGCTGAACTTATTTAGGCTTGCCATAAAGAAGGGGTTGAATACTTATTGACTCAAGATATTTCAGCTTTAAATGTTTTATTCATTTGCAAAAAAATTGACAAAGATAATTCCACTTTGACATTATGGGGTATTGTGTATAGGCCAGTGACAAAACATCTCAATTTAATCAATTTGTTAGCTACTGTATGGTTATACTGTGTATTGAGCCACTGTATGGTTATACTGTGTATTGTGTAATACAAGTAGGCTATTCAATGTTTCAAACATAACTCAGAAAGTAGGCCTCCAAAATGTCAGAATGGGTGGGCTAGCAGCATTCTGTACATAGTGCTTGGCATACTTCCCTGCAAGCATCCGGATGGCCCCTGTGTGTCAGGTCCTAATCAAGCTGTAGGAGACGTGTCAGCCCTAAGCCTATGTAACACCAGAGTCCTTCACTTGTTCACTGCCACTTTGTCTGGATTACATTTTATATTTTTAAATTTTAGTCATTTAGCAGACGCTCTTATCCAGAGCGACTTACAGTTAGTGAGTGCATACATTTTCATATTACCACCTGTACCATCACTCCCTTGGCTATAACAAGTACAACTTTAACAAGTACAAAACCTAAATGCCGATTTATAGTCCTCTCATCAAAAGGATCGATCAGCTTTAGTCTGAGGGCTTCCAGGAAGTAAAATGTAACTCTGTCGATTGAGCAAACTACAAGAAGCTTCAGGTCATTAGTTGGTCTTATTCTGCCCAATGTTGGAATGCTAATTCTTGTTGTATTGAAAGACGCAGAGTTGAATGACAGTCTCTATCTTCTGGTTATTGTTAACCGATTGGGATTAACACTTCAATCAGAAAATGAATGATTTGAAGAGGAGAGCCTCTGTTCACCTGTCTGTGTGCGGCGGAAACGATAAACAAATTTGTAGCCAATGTAATGCTACTCAGTTGTCTTGTGAAGATCGAAAGCTCCCCCCCTCTTCTTCCAATTTGAGCATTTTCTCCCCCTCTCCGCCCTGATCCTTTGCATCAAAGCCTTTCAAATAAAATGTCAGATTAAGCGCCAAAGTGCTTCCTATGTAGAATGCCATGTAGAGCGCAGGTTGCAAAATGGCCGAGGGGGCCCAGGGAGAGGGGAGGGAAAAAACTGTTATTTTAAGCCACCCCCAGGGGAAACCTGCATTGGTTTAACCTTTTTCTCCTATTTGACTGAGTTGGCACTCAGGCCACCAGTCTCGATGACTTTCAATAACGAGTCAATTAACCCTAATTATGGCTCAGTGGAGGCCACCGCCGTGGGAAACCTGACATCAGGGCCCCTTTCTGGGGGCCCCATACCGAGAATTCCCTATTAATCTGGTTCCACAGCTACTCCCCCTCCACATCTTTATCCACACAAACAATATCCCTGCTACTGTTTAATTAACTATTCTCACACTGTCATTATCTATGTCTCGAGTTATCAGGAAGGAGGAAAAGCTCCCCCTGCCTCGGCTTCGTAAACCACACTAGCAAGCTAGCAGGAAATGCTGAGAGCTAGCCTAAACCCTGAGTTTGAAGCCGGGGTTGTTGTCAGTGGTGTAAAGTACTTAAGGAAAAATATTTGAAAGTATTGCTTAAGTAGTTTTTTGGGGTATCTGTACTTTACTTTACTATTTATATTTTTGACAACTTTTACTTTTACTTCACTACATTCCTAAAGAAAAGTATGTACTTTTTACTCCATACATTTTCCCTGACACCCAAAAGTACTCATTACATTTTGAATGCTTAGCAGGACAGGAAAATGGTCTAATTCACAAACTTATCAAGGGAACATCCCGGACATCCCTACTGCCTCTGATCTGGCGGACTCACTAAAAACATGCTTTTTTTGTAAATTATGTCTGAGTATTGGAGCATGCTCCTGGCTATCCGTAAAGTAAACAAAACAAGAAAATGGTGCCGTCTGGTTTGCTTAATATAAGGAATTTGAAATGATTTATACTTTCACTTTTACTTTTTATACTTAAGTATATTTTATCAATTCCATTTACTTTTGATACTTATATATTTAAAACCAAATACTTTTACTTTTACTCAAGTAGGATTTTACTGGGTGACTTTCACTTTTACTTGAGTCATTTTCTATTAAGGTATCTTTACTTTTACTCATGTATGATAATTGGGTACTTTTTCCACCACTGGTTGTTGTACTGTTGAAGAAGAAAACAACACTTAGGCCAAACAGTTCATTTGTTTAAGTCGTTTATTATTTAAACTGCTGTGGGAAAATGTTGCGGTGCTGTGTTATTGATAGAACCATACCTCACACAGACAGAGCTTGACGTCGCTAACTAGCGCCGGTGTCAGAGTTCAACCACCTAAATCACCCCAACTCTGCAATTAGAGTCCCACAGGATCCCCAGACTCGTGTCAGTGGAAGGAAGACACACTTCCATTGAGTGGAGAGGGCATACTGCAAGCATCGTTATCATTAATGCTAATATTACTGAGGCAAGCAGTAATTTGGGAGGAGAGGACTTATTAAAAAAATATTGTGAGAGAGAGTGAAAAAATAACAGATAGTGTCTTAATTAGGACGAGAGGAAGCATACATTTGGGATCCCCGAAGCTTTGGTCACCCAGAACGTTTTCTGAGCTTTGAAGGACAATATTGCCATTGCACGAGTGGTTATGATATGACAATGATGTGCTCTAGAAAGAAGGGGGGGAGGGGGGAAGAACAATTGCAGTTTATAATTGCTGTTTCCCAAAGCCGGCATAATGACTATTAGGCATGTTAATGAGACAAGGACATTGACCCTAAACGAGAAGTGCTGGTTTCAGCTTGATTCACTGACTGAAGTGGATGCCATCGTTAGCGCCAATTGCTTTTGCGTTATTCATTTGCAACCCATTTTATGGTTGTTGTGCAACCCAAGAGCTTTAAGTGCATTCGCGACACATTAGTCATTCGAGTGCTACACAATTTCTGCTCTCCTTTTCTTTTCTCCAGGAGCCTTGGATTCATTTATTACATCTGATTGTTAGTTTTTTGGTCAACCCTGGGCCCCTCAACTCATCCGAAATGGCGTCAAAGCCTGATGTGCATTCAAACAGACAGTAATGTCACCATGAATCAGTCTCCTTTCTCTCTTTCTTTTTCACTCTCCTTCTCTCTCACTCGACCCGCCTCTTCCCGTGGCACCCCCATCTCTCGCTCTCTCTACAGTCCAGATCAGATCGCTGTGCCTCCAGCCACTCCCACCCCCCACCACCATCACCTTTATCTCTGTGCTCCTCCAACGTGGCAGAAAGCCTATCTCCATCAAGTGAGAAGAGTTTTTGGCTCTCTTCAGAGAAACGCTTTATCTCTGGGTTGCTGATGTGTCCACAGTGACTCGTCAGTGTCGGGGAACCCTGAGGGTCCCTGGCTCTCTGCTCCCTCTCCAGTAACTCCCCTGTCCTCTCTGCCCAAGTGGCTGACTGACACATGCTATCCACACACAGAGCACTGATGGTGGGATAAGGTAAAAAACAACCCCTCAGATCACCCTCTGATTTATGTTCCCCTTGGGTGAAACTGGCCTCTGATCACTGGTTTAAAGTTAAAATGCCATCTACTAAACAACAAGTGGATATTTAAGCCCTCAAAGGCATCGGTGGGAATTGTTTCAGGGGCACAAAGGAGGAGGTGTTATATTCAAACATTGTTGTTTTTAGGAAGTTTCATTTCAGTGACATGGATTATGTTTTACAGTACAGTTTTATAATCCATTTAGACTCATTACTGATTCATTAATCCACATATCTGCCATTAGAACCACAATGGTTCCATCTCCTCGATTGATTCCTGTACGTGTGTGTGTGCGCATTGTAAAGTTTCGGGAAAACCTTTTGAAAAGGTCATTTTCATTGACCTCAGAGAAAACCTGCTCGCATCCATAACAATTAGTTTAGTTTGAAAAGGCTCATTTTCCCAATTGTCTCTATTGGCATATTCATTAAGGTGCATTAATGCATGATGGCCATCACTCCCCCTCGCCTTTATTGATCCCCTCAATTTCTCACGCTGTAATTGTGCGGGCCTCCTTTCATAGGGGAAAGCGATTGCCATTGGTGCGCTTTATCTCTCCACCAGCTCTTGCCTTTGATGCAATTAGTCAGGCCTGATGGGGCCTGAAAGTAGTCTGGATGGGCCAAGTATAACACAAAGTTATGAGCGCACTAGTAATTGCACCGAAGACAGAATTGTGGCAGTCCCTCCATTGTGGTGACTTTTTCCTGTTAAATGACAAGAGGGAAAACAAAACTCCAGACAGTAGTGCATTGTGGGAGCTCGGAGGGTGATAAGAGGAGGGCCCTAGAATGCAATTATCATCAAGAGTGGTGTGAGTGGAAGGATGGATGGATGGGTGGATGGATGGATGGATGGATGGGGAATCGCTGGCTGTATCTGTGGCTATAGTGCTTCTCCTCCTCATTGTCCTGTTTATAATGGAATAGTTTAGCTATAGTGCCATCTGCACTCACACAGTGGAGAAATGCATAGCTGCCTTATGAGCTTGACGGTTTATATCGTGGTAGACTATTGATCGGTCGGTGTTCTTTCCAATTCTCTAGTCCAGGGGTTCCCAAACTTTTTCACTCAGGCCCCCCTTCCAGCATTGGGGAACATCCCGTGCACCACGTCTATTTCAATGGACATAAGCAATGTTCATGACACAAACTGTTCACACCCCTTTTGTTGGCGGAGAAAACATTTTACAGGTTTAAAGCTTATTTCCTGCAATTCTACACATTTTGTCATGGGATACAGAGAAAATGTTTCAGTTTTAAAGCTAATTTTATTGCAATTTTATACATGTTGCCATGTCTAATGTGTATTCATGTGATATTTGAGAGACTCAAACATTACAACAAATCTATGGGCTAAAAAGCCTAGCTAAAAAACTTTAGCTGACATAGGTCTGGACATTTCTGACAAGTTATAAATAGCTCTCTAAGGTATGCAATGACTGACATGACAAGAGGAAAACTGCCTCAATTTGTCAGGGCATGGACTCTACAAGGTGTCGAAAGCGTTCCACAGGGATGCTGGCCACTGTTGACTCCAATACTTCCCACAGTTGTGTCAAGTTGGCTGGATGGCCTTTGGGTGGTGGACCATTCTTGAGACACACGGGAAACTGTTGAGCGTGAAAAACCCAGAAGTGTTGCAGTTCTTGACACAAACCAGTGCGCCTGGCACCTACTACCTACCATACCCGGTTAAATATTTTGTCTTGCCCATTCACGCTCTGAATGGCACACATACACAATCCATGTCTCAATTGTTTCAAGGCTTAAAAATCCTTCTTTAACCTGTCTCCTCCCCTTCATCTACACTGATTTAAGTGGATTTAATAAGTGACATCAATAAGGGATTATAGCTTTCACCTGAATTCACCTGGGCAGTCTACAGTGCATTCGGAAAGTATTCAGACCCCTTGACTCCACATTTTGTTATGTTACATCCTTATTCTAAAATGGATTAAATTGTTTTTTCCCCCCATCAATCTACACACAATACCCCTTAATGACAAAGCAAACACAGGTTTTTAGCAATTTTAGCAAATATATATATATATTTTTTAACGGAAATATCACATTTACATAAGTATTCAGACCCTTTACTCAGTACTTTGTTGAAGCACCTTTGGCAGTGATTACAGTCTCAAGTCTTCTTGGGTATGACGCTACAAGCTTTGCACACCTGTATTTGGGGAGTTTCTCCCATTCTTCTCTGCAGATCCTCTCAAGCTCTGTCAGGTTGGATGGGGAGTGTCGCTGCACAGCTATTTTCAGGTCTCTCCAGAGATGTTGGATCGGGTTCAAGTCTGGGCTCTGGCTGGGCCACTCAAGGACATTCAGAGACTTGTCCCGAAGCCACTCCTGCGTTGTTTGGCTGTGTGCTTAGGGTCGTTGTCATGTTGGAAGGTGAACCTTTGCCCCAGTCTGAGGTCCTGAGCGCTCTCGAGCAGGTTTTCATCAAGGATCTCTCTGTACTTTGCTCCATTAATCTTTCCCTCGATCCTGACTAGTCTCCCAGTCCCTGCCGCTGAAGAACATCCCCACAGCATTATGCTGCCACTACCATGCTTCACCGTAGGGATGGTGCCAGGTTTCCTCCAGACGTGACGCTTGGAATTCAGGCCAAAGAGTTCAATCTTGGTTTCATCAGACCAGATAATCTTGTTTCTCATGGTCTGAGAGTCTTTAGGTGCCTTTTGGCAAACTCCAAGTGGGCTGTCATGTGCCTTTTACTGAGGAGTGGCTTCCGTCTGGCCACTCTACCATGAAGGTCTGATTGGTGGAGTGCTGCAGAGATGGTTGTCCTTCTGGAAGATTCTCCCATCTCCACTGAGGAACTCTGGAGCTCTGTCAGAGTGACCATCTGGTACTTGGTCACCTCCCTGACCAAGGCCCTTCTCCCCCGATTGCTCAGTTTGGCCGTGCGGCCAGCTCTAGGAAGAGTCTTGGTGGTTCCAAACTTCTTCCATTT
Source organism: Coregonus clupeaformis (assembly GCF_020615455.1). Taxonomy (NCBI): domain Eukaryota; kingdom Metazoa; phylum Chordata; class Actinopteri; order Salmoniformes; family Salmonidae; genus Coregonus; species Coregonus clupeaformis. The sequence continues at coordinate 36,043,585 of NC_059200.1, forward strand.
AAGAATGATGGAGGCCACTGTGTTCTTGGGGACCAATTCTGCAGACATATTTTGGTACCCTTCTCCAGATCTGTGCCTCAAAACAATCCTGTCTCTGAGCTCTATGGACAATTCCTTCGACCTCATGGCTTGATTTTTGCTCTGACATGCACTGTCAACTGTGGGACCTTATATAGACAGGTGTGTGCCTTTCCAAATAATGTCCAATCAATTGAATTTACCTCAGGTGGACTCCAATCAAGTTGTAGAAACATCTCAAGGATGATCAATGGAAACAGGATGCACCTGAGCTCAATTTCGAGTCTTATAGCAAAGGGTCTGAATACTTATGTAAATAAGGTACATTTGCAAACATTTCTAAAAACCTTTTTTCGCTTTGTCATTATGGGGTATTGTGTGTAGATTGATGATCATTTTTATTTATTTAATCCATTTTAGAATAAGGCTGTAATGTAACAAAATGTGGAAAAAGTCAAGGGGTCTGAATACTTTCCAAATGCACTGTATGTCATGGAAACAGCAGGTGTTCTTAATGTTCACTGCCTGTTCTTTTGTTGGTTGCTCAGTTGGACCCGTTGATACAGAAGCATGACTATGCAAGCGAACCAAAAAAAGCTGTATAGAAAGGAATATTTTTGTGCCAGTTTGAAGCAGTGTGAGACAATGTCAACAGGGTAAGACTATTACCAGCCCTATTATCAACGCCAAATTCTTTTTCTCCCTTCCTTGTCTTGCCCAAGGACATGGCATGTTGTTGCTGCATGGTTGGCGCATCCCACACACCTGGTTGAAGAGGAACAGTGGAAGTGGAACAGTTGGGCAAATATCTGATTTGGTCTTGCCCAGTCAGGGAGGCCGTTAATGAGGGCAACCCTTTCCCCCTCCACCCCACGTGACCCTAGCCCCCTGTCAGCCTGGCACCTGACACACATTTTTTATAAAGGAAAAAAGATTGCCCACTCTGTGTTCTCTTCCCCACCACACTGACCTGCCCACGGCTCATTGGTTTCTATGGTAACCTGCCAGAGACTCCTACCCCCCCGTTAGTGTGTGTGTGTGGACGTGTTGAGAGCTTCAGTGTGGTGTGTGTGTGAGGACATGACTGGAATATTAAGCTTAAATTGTAATGAATACTGTCTCACCAGCTGCCAAGCTCAATTTAGGCATGCATACTTCTACTGTGGCGATGGAAAACACAGTCTGGAACTCCAGTCCATCCCCAAAGTGGCACTGGAAGAGTTCTTTCACAACAGACCACAAGGTTTCTGACATGCCCACTGTTGCCATCTTTAGACAGGCGATTGTTCTAAAGATTAGCAGCGCCACAGAACTTTGTTTCTTCTAAAGCAGGGTTTCCCAACTGGCGGCCCGTGGGCCTTATTTGGCCCTTGAAGTTTTCTGACCAAAAACTTTTGGACATAAAAGTCTGTGGTTTTGAAAGGGGAGTGCTACTCTCCGCTGAAGTTTTTCCATTACTTCCAGCCGAATAAATTACTTAGGAAAATGTGTGCGTTAATAAAATGTTGCATTGCGGGTGCACTTGAAGGAGAAGAAATACTGTGTATAAAGTAGACAAACTTAGCAGTGGTCACTTGGCAGCAGGTGTTGGATCGGCTATTAGCTGTATAAAGGCATACTGGTGAACTAATATGGACTGTGAGTAGTGTTTACCCATAATTAATGGAGATTACCAATTCAGATAAGTGGAGACGCAGTCCATTTAGCAATGAGTGCCACCGGGGGGGAGAACCTAAATGTACAATTTGGAAGTGCATGAGATTTAGCATACATTATAATTTATTTGCTAGGGGTGTGTGTGTGCTTGCGTATGTGTGGCGGTGTGTGTTTGTCTGTGGTTTTTCGTGGTGGGAAATGACTGCGTCTATACAGGATCTTGCCCATGCTTTTTGATCAGTGCATCGTGGCCTGTCTGGCGTAGCATTCTAAAGCACCGCATTCCCACCTGAAAGCAATGCAGAAGTAAAATTTCTGTCAGGAAAGTTTGTTTCCGGTAGAATATTTTTATCTTGGGGGCCTTCAAAGTGCTTAACTAAGCCTGAGGGGGTCATTTAGCTATTTTAATTTTTATTCTTAGGACCCCTTTAGGTAACAAAAAAAAAAAATATATATATATATATATATATATATATATATATATATATATATATATTTGATGAAACATTGAATTTGGCCTTACTGCTATTGGCCCATAGAAATGCATTGAATAACAGATTAATATATGGAAAAACAGATAATCAAAAAATAAATCCAAAGGAAGTTTGTTTGGAAGTGTCTGTCCTATATCTGAGAGATATATATATATTTTTTATTGACCCATATTTAGGCACTAAACTACTTCCATATATACAGTACTTCCATTCATTTTTTAAACTGGTACCAGGGTACCTTTAGACGAGGCTTGTGGGTGTCCTAGAGCATATTAGTGTGTAGCCCAAACTGTTCAGACGCTACAGACAGAAGTTGGCAGATCGGCGGTACCGACATCAGACGAGTCCCGTGGCGCTTGTGGGGGTCGTAGAGTAAAACGGACAACAGCATCGTGTTCTCATCTTTCCACAGTGGGGTCATAATAGTTTGTAACCCAAACCGTTCAGGCTCTTCAGACATTTTGGTGAGAAGACCAATTTTCGGGATGTCTGCTGGTCTGACAAACACCGCTGTAGCTCTGCCACCTTCCACCGCAGATGTGGAAGGCCGACATCAGCAGATGCGGTGGATTGAGCTCATGCAAAACAACTGATATCTCTAGTTTAAACAGACAGATTTTTATGGGGATTGTTTTATTATGCTAATTTATTTTTTTGCGGGTGCGCAAACATCACCTCTAAGGGGTTAAGCCTTTCTGCGAGAAGACATCCCAATGAAAAATACTTGTCTGACACGGGACAGCTCAACTCACGTAGAATCCAAAAAAATAGCATCTAGATACTGAGGTAATTAGGGTAGATTTGCTGTCTCTGATTTTTACATTTCCACGCCAGTGCCTCCTGTCTAGCAGAGCTTAATAGGTCATATGAGAGAAAGGATTAAAACTTAGAGGCCAAATTACATCATAGTACCATGAACCACATCCACCACTCCCACATTCATTATGTCATGTCAGTGTCGAAAATGTATTCCCAACCGTGAATATTGTTGTTCATCTCTTGCTCTGTGCTGACTTGAATGTTTTGGCATGCATCGAATGTTCCATAAATGAATGACAGGTAGAAAGAATGGTGAAGGCCAATTGAACAGTGATATGTGAAAATCTTGAGAGTTTGTTTATGTCAGAGTTGATTCACATGAAAAGGATTATTTATTTTCATATATATCGATTCATTTTTGATGAATCGATATGGCTATGGCAAATATGCTCAGTGCGATGATATACAGGTATGAGCAAAAGCACACATGGGCTCATGTGAATTTACAGGTTCACTGTATGGTACCCAAGATTAATGTTCTTGCTTTGTAGAAAGGTTGTCATCCAATGTATATGACATTTTAAAAGGAAACATGTATCCCCAGGAATGACTAGTGTGTGAATTCTATATGTTTGTAACATTCTGTAGTGTAGTATCTCTTTCACTATGATATATGCAGCACCATAGAGAAGTTGCATCTGTTTCATACTTTAAATGGAACATAGCCTATGGCCTGGTTTCCATATTGACTATATCATTCTCCCAAGAATGGAGACACAGCACTGTTTGATTATAAGCTATTAGCAGTTGAACATTTATCTTATTTGAAGTGTAATCTCATTTCAAATTGACCTTGAGTTATCGAATCTTGTTTAATGTGTGACATGGAAATGAGGGCTTATAACATGTTTAATCCATAAGCTTTTACTTAAATTGGTTGGGCAACTTTTATAGGCAGTCTCAGGCGTGCTCTTTGCCCCGATAGAGATATCTTCAGGGGACTTCCTCAACATTTACAGCTGTCCAATAAACTGCCTTATTGTTTCTGCTCCCTGCTCCAGCAATCAGCTGTTTCCACACTTACACAGCACGACTGTGTTCATGTTCTGTTAGGAGTTTTTCCCTGGGCCGTCGTCGTTCAGAAATGCAGATCCAGGATAATACGCTAGAATTATCGCTTCATTAAATTATGGGCAGAATTGCTTGGTGTACAGGGACTGCTCTGGGCACTATGTGCCAGAACACTTGGCCAGAAACAGGAGCGGCAGCAGCAGTAGAGGCTGAAGTGTTTAGGATTTGTTTTGTAATTAAGCTTATCGATTATTTGTTTCCTGTGTGCTTTCAGCAAGGACACAGCAGCTCACTTTTTGCTGTGTCGACGGTTGGTAGTGTACAAGTTTCAAAATCTCTACCCTGTTACCGCATTCACTCTGGAGTTTCAAGCTTCAGCTTCCATTTAAAGAGTTTGAAATCCAAAAGGACACTAAAAATAGCATTTTTACCCACTTGGCCTGAAATACATTTGTTTAGTTTTTCACCAGTTATCTTTGTCCTCAGAATTGGGATCTGTGGTGAGGTTTCTCCTATGCCCTACTTGGTAAGAGAGGGAATAGGAGCTGTTACTGTTGTTATTGTATGATACCTCATACCAGGCACAGCGAACATGCTTTAGACAGCTCTCATTTCACTGCCTCTGAGGATGTTTCCATCTTACAAAGTACAGATCATGTTTATGGCAGAATCCAGGATTTTTCTGCAAATATCTATTTTGGGGGGTTTCTCGATAAATCTGCTGGGAGATTTTAGTTTGGATTTCAGTAAGTCATTCGAAGCAATATTATTTTTGTCATCGCCTGGTTGTCTGGAACTGAAATAGTAGCCTAAAACGATATGAAGTGTATGAAGCCTATATAAATATCTACACGTTTTTCCTCCTGTAAGGAAGGAGAGACCATGAGCAACTAATGAATAAGAGACCCGAACCATCATGTATGAAAAAAAAAACACTCCTGTATAAGGAGCATTAGTTTGAACGTGAATTAGGTGTTGATTTAGGCCTCTTAAATCTGCCCCCAAACCAATAAAACCTAATTAAACTACTTGTGGGGGTTCTTTCACCAACATTAGAAGCAAAAATTGACTTTCAGTAAAGCCTGTTAGATTTTCTAATTAGTTTTTGCAAATCCCAAAAAAGTATCCTGTGTTCAGGCCCCTGTAAGATCTCCAACCTTGCAACTAAAAGAATGTCCAGTATAGGGCTGAACCCATTAAGTCGACTGTTCAATTGTTTGGTCGATAGCCTGTTGGTCGACCAAGATTTATTTAGTCTAGCAGTAGCCAAAAAATATATATTCATTTTTCCTATTTTGTTGCTTTACAACCTGGAGTTAAAATTGATTTTTTTTTTGTGGGGGGGGTTGTATCATTTGAATTACACAACATGCCTACCACTTTGAAGATGCAAAATATATTTTTTGGTGAAACAAACAAGAAATATGACCAAAAAAAAACAGAAAACTTGAGCGTGCATAACTATTCACACCCACAAAGTCAATACTTTGTAGAGCCACCTTTTGCAGCATATACAACTGCAAGTCTCATGGGGTATGTCTCTATAAGCTTGGCACATCTAGCCACTGGGATTTTTTCCCATTCTTCAAGGCAAAACTGATCCAGCTCCTTCAAGTTGGATGGGTTCTGCTGGTGTACAGCAATCTTTAAGTCATACCACAGATTCTCAATTGGATTGAGGTCTGGGCTTTGACTAGGCCATTCCAAGACATTTAAATGTTTCCCCTTAAACCACTCGAGTGTTGCTTTAGCAGTATGCTTAGGGTCATTGTCCTGCTGGAAGGTGAACCTCCGTCCCAGTATTTAGCTCCATCATTCCTTCAATTCTGACCAGTTTCCCAGTCCCTGCCGATGAAAAACATCCCCACAGCATGATGCTGTCAGCACCATGCTTCACTGTGGGGATGGTGTTCTCGGGGTGATGAGAGGTGTTGGTTTTGCGCCAGACATAGTGTTTTCCTTGATGGCCAAAAAGCTCAATTTCAGTCTCATCTGACCAGAGTACCTTCTTCCATATGTTTGGGGAGTCTCCCACATGCCTTTTGGCGAACACCAAACGTGTTTGCTTATTTTTTTCTTCAAGCAATGGCTTTTTTTCTGGCCACTGTTCCGTAAAGCCCAGCTCTGTGGAGTGTATGGCTTAAAGTGGTCCAATCTCAGATACTCCAATCTCCGCTGTGGAGCTTTGCAGCTCCTTCAGGGTTATCTTTTGTCTCTTTGTTGCCTCTCTGATTAATGCCCTCCTTGCCTGGTCCGTGAGTTTTGGTGGGCGGCCCTCTCTTGGCAGGTTTGTTGTGGTGCCATATTCTTTCCATTTTTTAATAATGGATTTAATGGTGCTCCGTGGGATGTTCAAAGTTTCTGATATTTTTTTATAACCCAACCCTGATCTGTACTTCTCCACAACTTTGTCCCTGACCTGTTTGGAGAGCTCTTGGTCTTCATGGTGCCGCTTTCTTGGTGGTGCCCCTTGCTTAGTGGTGTTGCAGACTCTGGGGCCTTCCACACAGGTGGACTTTATTTAACTAAATATGTGACTTCTGGAGGTAATTGGTTGCACCAGATCTTATTTAGGGGCTTCATAGCAAAGGGGGTAAATACATATGCACACACAACCTTTCTGTTATTTATTTATTTGAATTTTTTGAAACAAGTTATTTTTTTCATTTCACTTCACAAATTTGGACTATTTTGTGTATGTCCATTACATGAAATCCAAATAAAAATCCATTTTAATTACAGGTTGTAATGCAACAAAATAGGAAAAACGCCAAGGGGGATGAATACTTTTGCAAGGCACTGTACCAGTCAAAGGTTTGGACACACCTATTCATTCAAGGGTTTTTCTTTATTTTTACTATTTTTTACATTGTAGAATAATAGTGAAGACATCAAAAATATGAAATAACACATATGGAATCATGTAGTAACCAAAAAAGTGTTAAATAAATAAAAATATATTCTATATTTAAGATTCTTCAAATAGCCACCCTTTGCCTTGATGACAGCTTTGCACACTCTTGGCATTCTTTCAACCAGCCTCATGAGGTAGTCACCTGGAATGCATTTCAATTAACAGGTGTGCCTTCTTAAAAGTTAATTTGTGGAATGTCTTTCCTTCTTAATGCGTTTGAGCCAATCAGTTGTGTTGTGACAAGGTAGGGGTGGTATTCAGAAGATAGCCCTATTTGGTAAAAGACCAAGTCCATATTATGGCAAGAACAGCTCAAATAAGCAAAGAGAAATGACAGTCCATCATTACTTTAAGACATGAAGGTCAGTCAATACGGAACATTTCAAAAACTTTGAAAGTTTCTTCAAGTGCAGTCGCAAAAACCATCAAGTGTTATGATGAAACTGTTTCTCATGAGGATCGCCACAGGAATGGAAGACCCAGAGTTACTTCTGCTGTAGAGGATAAGTTCATTAGAGTTACCAGCCTCAGAAATTGCAGCCCAAATAAATGCTTCACAGAGTTCAAGTCACAGACACATCTCAACATCAACTGTTCAGAGGGGACTGTGTGAATCAGGCCTTCATGGTCGAATTGCTGCAAAGAAACCACTACTAAAGGACACCAATAAGAAGAAGAGACCTGCTTGGGCCAAGAAACACGAGCAATGGACATTAGACCTGTCAACATTTTTCCTTTGGTCTGGAGTCCAAATTTGAGATTTTTGGTTCTAACCGCTGTGTCTTTGTGAATGCGGTGTGGGTGAACGGATGATCTCCGCCTGTGTAGTTCCCACCGTAAAGTGATTTATTTAGAATTCAAGGCACACTTAACCAGCATGGCTACTACAGCATTCTGCAGCGATACGCCATCCCATCTGGTTTGGGCTTAGTGGGATTATCATTTTTCAACAGGACAATGATCCAACACACCTCCAGGCTGTGTAAGGGCTATTTGACCAAGAAGGAGAGTGATGGAGTGCTGCATCAGATGACCTGGCCTCCACAATCACCCGACCTCAACCCAATTGAGATGGTTTGGGATGAGTCGGACGGCAGAGTGAAGGAAAAGCAGCCATCAAGTGCTCAGCATATGTGGGAACTCCTTCAAGACTGTTGGAAAAGCATTCCAGGTGAAGCTGGTTGAGAGAATGCCAAGAATGTGCAAAGCTGTCATCAAGGCAAAGGGTGGCTACTTTGAATAATCATAAAATCTAAAATGTATTCTGATTTGTTTAACACTTTTTTGGTTACTACATGATTCCATATGTGTTATTTCATAGTTTTGATATCTTCACTATTATTCTACAATGTAGAAAATAGTAGAAAAAAAATTTAATAATAATAAATGAGTAGGTGTGTCAACTTTTGACAAAGCGAAAAATAGGATTTTAGAAGATTTTGCAAATGTTAGGAAATTTATAATTTTTTTTAAACAGAAGTACCTTATTTACATAAGTATTTAGACCCTTTGCCATGATACTCAAAATTGAGCTCAGGTGCATCCTGTTTCCATTTATCAAATTGTTATAACCAATTTATTGATGTGATTATGATCTGCTATAGGTCAGCCCTATTGGTCACATGCGTGCGATGCATACATGTGTCATGTAAAGAGAGCAAGGTTTGAGGGATTAGGGAATGTTTTTCCTAAACAATTGAGGGATTTCAGTAACATAACTTTTCAGTCAGAAAAGTCACACAGTCACTCATTGTCTTTTTTTTCTTTAACACAGCGCATAGTCCGGCCCGGCACAATCAAATCAATTGCTGGTCGGACTCCCTCAAGTGTTTTAGTTATTTAATCAAACAGTGTGCTTAAAGCATCAGACTAGCTCAGTGAATATAGTTGATTTGATTAAAACACTGCCCTTATGTCAGTCATCTGTCAAAAAGAGGGTTTCTTGGCATCAATGTGTGCGCAATTACAATGATAATTCAATATGGTCAATTTCAGAAAATTTTATATAACATAAAAATACTGTTTACAAGTAGGCTATGGTGTAATGAAATATGTTGCCTTGTGTGGTAGATTTTGTGGGTTTTGACACTCTTATTTAGGTGTCATAACCAGCCATAAAATAACACAATATATGTCATAACAGGTCTAAATATATGTCATGACAGTGTTATGACCATATTATGACAGGTTATGACATGTTATGTCAGCTGTTATGGAATATTATGACATGGTTATGACTGTCAATGAGTTATGATGGTAGGTGTCAAGAAAAGTGTTACCAAATGTTACAATGTATAATGTAATGGCCTCCGTTAGATACAAGCAAATTTATTTTTGGGTTTCTATTAAAGCTGCAATATGTAACTTTTGGACGACCTGACCAAATTCACATAGAAATATAAATTATAGATCTGTCATTCTCATTGAAAGCAAGTCTGAGAAGCAGAAGATCTGTTCTATGTGCGCTATTTCTATGCTTCCCGTTCTTAAGTTTCGTTTTTATATCTTTTACTTTTGGTTCTGTACCCCAGCTTAAAACAGCTGAAAATACAATATTTGTTGTTATTGAAAATATATTAAACAGCGGTTTAGATGGTACAATGATTCTTCTTTTGTCACATAAACTGAAATTAGGCGAACTAGTCTAATTTTAGCAACCAGGAAATGGCGGAGCAATTTCTGCATATTCACCTTTAATGTCTGTTCTCCCCTGCTATTTTAGCTTAACAGCGCTGTCAGTCTGCCATACTGTGAGGGAGTGTTTAAAAAGCACAGCACAGACGGCCACCGCTGTGTCGTCCCTACCAGTCGACTTTGTGTTGTTAGCTTTAGCATTAGTTCTTATGCGATGGTGGTTGCTGCACAGCCATTTTGAGGTACCAGCCCAGAATCAGGTCAGTTGAATGCAGCTGAGCTGAGTATCACCTGGGTTCAACCTGACTTCTATCAGGTTTGATACAGGCATTCATTTATGAATAGTGTCAGCCTAGTTACGGTAGATCTTATGTCAAGTTCAAATTAGGATTCAGTGTTGTATTGGCTTTGCACTCTGTGCTTCACTCTTGAGGCACAGATCTTGGCAGAGAGAGTGCCAGAGTGTTTTGTGAAGAGAAAAGTTCCAAACACGGTACATTCTCAATCTCATCTGTGTCACCCGCTTTAGCTGATGCAGAAAGATTAAATGTATTAGGCTGCATCTCAGGAAGCTAATATGCATTGATTTATGGCATTACACTTCCTGAGCGTGCGGTCTGTGAAAGATGAAAAAGAGAGAACACTAGGATACCTCGGTCAGGTGGCTTTAATTTGTCTTGAGTGAAAATCGAGGCTTTAGGTGCCATTATGAAATATCATCAACTCGCCAGACCCCTGAGGAATTGCCACTGAGGTATAAAAGAACCGGAGACTGCGTCTAAAATGTTGTTTTCAATGTAATCTACTCACGTTCGCATACGCCGATTCACAGTAAATACGGGTTGCATCCGGTTTACACGGCTCAACATCACATGCACTAGCACTCAGTATGCACAGGGAGCAGCGACGACATCATCACATCATCCAAAAACATGGCAGACATTGGATGAATATAAAATGTTAATATCTTTGGCTGTGAGTGATGGAAGAAATCGGCCTCACCAACAATTATTTGAATAATTCAATGGATGTTTTGTGCACAAAGGTGATGACTCAAGTGTATTATTAGGACTTTTTCTAATCTGACTTCTATATGTGGCTGTCTATGGAAGTTAAACTGCAGTGCCGAATCAAGACCGGAACGCTGGACCCTTGGTAATTGTGAGTCAGAAACACGTTTGCGAGAGGCATATAATTCATGGTCTTCATGGTGTTTTATAATGCCAGGCCCTAGTTGTCATATTTAGTTTAGAGAATCTGCCTATACGATACCAAGGTTTTTCAATAAGTGGATATGACAGCACTTGTGGTTGCCATGGCTACAGGTTGTTCCACCACATTTCATTATGTTACCCGCATAACCCTACAACCATCCCAACCTCCATAACAATCCCACTAAAGCCGGTGGGAGCTGCCTACTGCATTAGTAATGCTGGGACCTTGCCAAGTCTCTGACAATTTACACATCTAGAGGTCCAAAAATAAATGCTACTGTGGTCTATAAGCCTACAATGTGGGAATTGGTGAGAAAGTTTCCATTTGTCTGCACCAGTTTGTTTTAGTGACTGTGCTTTTACTGAAATGTGCCTGCAAATAATAAAATGCTTGTTTGTCAACTGAATCCAATTAACGGCATAGAAGCAGCATCATATGGAAAAGTGAAGGGTGGGAAATGGCTCATCTCAGGTTGATCAGCAGCAGATGTTCAGTCAAGCTGTTGATGCATTAAAGTGTGTCTGGCCTTGCCTGTCTGTGCTTTGCCCCTGTGTCATCCTGTCATAGTCATTCTCCCCTTAGGCACAACTGTTCTAGGACCTGCTCTGTGTAAAGTGTATTGAGACTATGTAAGAAATTACTTGAACTGTTCTGAGACCTGCTCTCTCTGTGTTTTTCTCTTCCAGCCTCACTGCAGGTGGAGATCACCCCGATGCAAGGCGAGATCAGTATGGGGGAGTCAAAATTCTTCCTCTGCGAAGGTAGGTGTGGTACAGCTACCATCGCCTCCACAACAGCAAACCTCAACTTAGCTACTGTATTTGGACAGCTTAATAAAGAAGAGGATTACAAATAAAGTGCAGGTGCTACAGCAGTTCTCATGGCTGCAGTAGCATGGGGTTCCCGGGATGCTAACCTGCAACTGTGGTCAGTTACCCCCACCCCCCCCACACCCCCACTCCCCCACTACTGGCAGACTGCTGCAGGTCAGCGTCCTGTTGTTGAATAGCAAAGACAGAAGAGAGGCTCAATATGTCATGGAAGGAAGATGAAAACATCTCACTTTAATGATGTTTCCTTTGAATGAAAAGCACTGTAGCTAGATGTGTACTTCCTTTGCAGTAAAAAGTCAGCAAAATACTGTTTCTCTCAACACTTCTTTATTCCATTATGAATGAGGAGGGAGTGAAAGATTCCAGGAAACGTGCGAGTCCTTGAAGCAGGTAGCCCTAGGGAATGCTGGTCTAGTATTAATCTATTTGTACCAAAAATATGTTGCTCAGTCTAGTTTGTCAGGATATTCACTTCTTTGTTGAAAGTGATAAGGGTGAGATGTTGTGACATAATGCCTACATTATATACTTTTAGGTTTTATCTTATGTTCATGACAGATTTTCATCTTGCAGAGTTGACTTAAACAGTATTAGGATGGATGTTATTTTGCTATGTAGAGAAACCTGTTAACCTTAAAAAAGCTATAATGCATACCTCAGACACAGCATCATCTCGCAAGGCAGCACATATTTCTCTGTTATCATTCATCTAAACTGCTGTAGACACATAAATAGTGCATTCGCATTCTGTGCTCACGTATCCACCCTGCCTCTATTCGTCTCTCAGTTGTCGGAGATGTAAAGGACATTGATTGGTATGCCCCGAACGGCGAGAAGCTCCTACCGAACAGACAGGACATCCTCGTGAACCGCAACGACGAGTCCTCGTCCACTCTCACTATCTATAACGCCAACGTGGACAATGCCGGCATCTACAAGTGTGTGGCCAAAAATGGAGACAAGGAGTCTCAGGGCACCGTCAACGTGAAAATCTTCCGTAAGTTCCCTTTCAAACTGCTTGAAACAAGGTCATATTCTTCATTGTACTTTAGCGGATTACCACTAAATGAAATCCCCTCACTGTATTATCTGTACGTATTTGTGGAGTGCACAATGTAATTTTGAAGAATGTAATTTAAAAGTGTCTGCATATGCTGTTCATATTTGTTTACTTCAATTGTGTTCCCACATTATTTATTTACCTTTATTTAATCAGGGAGTCACCATTGAGACCAGTGTCTCTTTTACGAGGGAGCCCTGCATATACAATTGCATAAAATACATAAAAAATGTAATACAATATAAAACAAATAAAATACCACACAACACATATTGCACAGACAAAGATAAATATACACAATATACAGAAAACACATTCAACTAAAACAAACACATTCTTCATTATGTCCTCTGTCTGCTGCCTGAACTGCCCTAGGGACACTAAAGCATCTATTCGAAATGTATTGTGGAGCAAGAAAACTAAAGGCTGACTTACCTAACTCTGTAAACACCAAAAGAGTCTCCAGAGTTAACCAACCCTGTGAACGGGTTTGATAATTTGTTAAATCTTAACAGTGAAGTTAGGCAAGTCGGAAGCATGTGGAGCAGGGCTTTGTAAACAAAAAGAGCGTAATGATGTGATCTATGTGACTTCAAAGAGGTTCAGCCAACCTTTTGGTAAAGAATACAGTGATGAGTAATAAAACTGTCTCCTATGATAAAACGAAGGCCGCTATGAAAAACAGCATCCAGGAATTTAAGAGTAGAGGCAACTGCACTTTAATAAAATAGTATCACCATAATCAAGAACAGGCAGAAATGTTGACTGCACAATCTGCTTCCTACTGACTAGAGAGAGACAAGATCTGTTTCTGTAAAAAAAGCCCACTTTAAATCTTAGTTTCTTAACAAGCTCATTCATATATTTTTAAACGATAAATCATTGTCAATCCAAATACCAAAGTATTTGTATGCAGGGACTCGTTTGATTATTGAACCATCCAATGAGTGAAGATGTATTCTATCTGAGACAATCTTACGAGAACTTGAAAACAAAATGTATTTAGTTTTGCCTGTATTAAGCACAAGTTTTAAATCAGTAAGGGCATCCTGCACAACTGAAAAATCGGACTGTAGCCTTGTCACAGCCAGGTCAGCAGTCGGGGCAATTGTGTGCATAATAGTATCATCTGCATCTAGATTTTTGTTATTTATTTTTTTACAGATTATAAATGGTGAAAAGAACAGGTCGTAGTATCAACCCCTGCAGATCACCTTGATGTACTTCAAAACATTTGGCCTTAACCCCATCAATCACGATGGCCTGAGTTCTGTCACTAAGATAATCATGAAACAAAGAGCAGGCGTCAGAGCCCAGGCCAATCGAGGACAACGTGTTTAATAAAATAGCATGATCAACAGTATCAAATGCTTTTGACAGGTCAACAAACAAGGCAGCACAATTCATTTTAGCGTCTAAAACTTAGAGATAGAAGGGTTAGACGCTCTTTCAAAAAGATAGCCTGCTGAAATAAAATGATGATTAAATGCATCAATGATGGCATTTTTGTCTGTAATTTGGCCAGAGTGAATTAATTTGTTGGGGCAGAGAGGAGGAAGTGCAACCCTTTAGAGATTTGACAGTTTTTCAGAATTTGACAGTTTCCCTTACAATTTTTCTTGATCAGTCTTACACATTGATTCCTCAATTGCATGAAAGATTGCCAATCTGGGCCTAAGCATGTGTTCCTGGCCTTTACCCAGGCAACATTTCTCTCATGAATTACTTTGGATAATTCAGGAAGGAACCATGCATTCGATCTACCTTTAACTCTGAGTTTTGAAGGGGGCATGATTATCTATACAGTGAGGGAAAAAAGTATTTGATCCCCTGCTGATTTTGTACGTTTGCCCACTGACAAATAAATGATCAGTCTATAATTTTAATGGTAGGTTTATTTGAACAGTGAGAGACATAATAACAACCAAAAAATCCAGAAAAACGCATGTCAAAAATGTTATATATTGATTTGCATTTTAATTAGGGAAATAAGTATTTGACCCCCTCTCAATCAGAAAGATTTCTGGCTCCCAGGTGTCTTTTATACAGGTAACGAGCTGAGATTAGGAGCACACTCTTAAAGGGAGTGCTCCTAATCTCAGCTTGTTACCTGTATAAAAGACACCTGTCCACAGAAGCAATCAATCAATCAGATTCCAAACTCTCCACCATGGCCAAGACCAAAGAGCTCTCCAAGGATGTCAGGGTCAAGATTGTAGACCTACACAAGGCTGGAATGGGCTACAAGACCATCGCCAAGCAGCTTGGTGAGAAGGTGACAACAGTTGGTGCGATTATTCGCAAATGGAAGAAACACAAAATAACTGTCAATCTCCCTCGGCCTTGGGCTCCATGCAAGATCTCACCTCGTGAAGTTGCAATGATCATGAGAACGGTGAAGAATCAGCCCAGAACTACGCGGGAGGATCTTGTCAATGATCTCAAGGCAGCTGGGACCATAGTCACCAAGAAAACAATTGGTAACACACTATGCCGTGAAGGACTGAAATCCTGCAGCGCCCGCAAGGTCCCCCTGCTCAAGAAAGCACATATACAGGGCCGTCTGAAGTCTGCCAATGAATATCTGATTGATTCAGAGGAGAACTGGGTGAAATTGTTGTGGTCAGATGAGACCAAAATCGAGCTCTTTGGCATCAACTCAACTCGCTGTGTTTGAAAGAGGAGGAATGTTGCCTATGACCCCAAGAACACCATCCCCACCGTCAAACATGGAGGTGGAAACATTATGCTTTGGGGGTGTTTTTCTGCTAAGGGGACAGGACAACTTCACCGCATCAAAGGGTCGATGGACAGGGCAATGTACCGTCAAATCTTGGGTGAGAACCTCCTTCCCTCAGCCAGGGCATTGAAAATGGGTCGTGGATGGGTATTCCAGCATGACAATGACCCAAAATACACGGCCAAGGCAACAAAGGAGTGGCTCAAGAAGAAGCACATTAAGGTCCTGGAGTGGCCTAGCCAGTCTCCAGACCTTAATCCCATAGAAAATCTGTGGAGGGAGCTGAAGGTTCGAGTTGCCAAATGTCAGCCTCGAAACCTTAATGACTTGGAGAAGATCTGCAAAGAGGAGTGGAACAAAATCCCTACTGAGATGTGTGCAAACCTGCTGGGCAACTACAAGAAACGTCTGACCTCTGTGATTGCCATCAAGGGTTTTGCCACCAAGTACTGTCATGTTTTGCAGTGGGGTCAAATACTTATTTCCCTCATTAAAATGCAAATCAATTTATAAAATTTTTGACATGCATTCTTCTGGATTTTTTTGTTGTTATTCTGTCTCTCACTGTTCAAATAAACCTACCATTAAAATTATAGACTGATCATTTCTTTGTCATTGGGCAAACGTACAAAATCAGCAGGGGATAAAATACTTTTTTCCCTCACTGTAATAGTAATGAACACATTTGCAAAAAAGCTTAAAGCTAAATCAGGTTCAGGTATAGCTGAGATACAATCAAGGTCATTAAAATAAAGATAATGTAAAAAAAGCTTGTTCACTAAAGTTTTTAAAGTTCCTCTTGGTGATGACATAAGGCTTAGATTTATGCATTTTCACATCTCTGACACAGACAACTGGGCAATGGTCACTAAAATACAGTGGGAAAACCTCACTAGCAACATATTTATCTGGAGTATTTGTCAAAATAGATCAATCAGGGTAGATTTCGATGGATCTTTAGGATTCGGACGTGTAGGCTCAGTTATCAGCTGAGACAGGCTAAGCTCAGAGCAAATATCTTTCAGCGTATCTGACCCTGGTGTCTTCTAATCAATATTAAAATCGCCCATAATTAATAGTTCAGATTTACTACACTTAGATACAATTGAAGTCGGAAGTTTACATACACTTAGGTTGGAGTCATTAAAATGGTTTTGGGAAGTCGGTTAGGACATCTACTTTGTGCATGACACAAATAACAAGTAATTTTTCCAACAATTGTTTACAGACAGATTATTTCACTTATAATTCACTGTATCACAATTCCAGTGGGTAAGAAGATTACATACACTAAGTTGACTGTGCCTTTAAACAGCTTGGAAAATTCCAGAAAATGTCATGCTTTAGAAGCTTCTGATACGCTAATTGACATAATTTGAGTCAATTGGTGGTGTGCCTGTGGATGTAGTTCAAGGCCTACCTTCAAACTCAGTGCCTCTTTGCTTGACATCTTGGGAAAATCAAAAGAAATCAGCCAAGACCTCAAAAAAAATTGTACATCTCCACAAGTCTGGTTCATCCTTGGGAGCAATTTCCAAACGCCTGAAGATACCACGTTCATCTGTACAAACAGTAGTACGCAAGTATAAACACCATGGGACCACGCAGCCGTCATACTGCTCAGGAAGGAGACGCGTTCTGTCTCCTGGAAATGAACGTACTTTGGTGCGAAAAGTGTAAATCAATCCCAGAACAACAGCAAAGGACCTTGTGAAGATGCTGGAGGAAACAAGTACAAAAGTATCTATATCCACAGTAAAACGAGTCCTATATCGACTTAACCTGAAAGGCCGCTCAGCAAGGAAGAAGCCACTGCTCCAAAACCGCCATAAAAAAACCAGACTACGGTTTGCAACTGCACATGGGGACAAAGATCGTACTTTTTGAAGAAATGTCCTCTGGTCTGATGAAACAAAAATAGAACTGTTTGGCCATAATGACCATCGTTATGTTTGGAGGAAAAAGGGGGTTGCTTGCAAGCCAAAGAACACCATCCCAACCGTGAAGCACGGGGGTGGCAGCATCATGCTGTGGGGGTGCTTTGCTGCAGGAGGGACTGGTGCACTTCACAAAATAGATGGCATCATGAGGAAGGAAATGTATGTGGATATATTGAAGCAACATCTCAAGACATCAGTCAGGAAGTTAAAGCTTGGTCGCAAATGGGTCTTCCAAATGGACAATGACCCCAAGCATACTTCCAAAGTTGTGGCAAAAATTTGCTTAAGGACAACAAAGTCAAGGTATTGGAGTGGCCATCACAAAGCCCTGACCTCAATCCTATAGAACATTTGTGGTCAGAACTGAAAAAGCGTGTGCGAGCAAGGAGGCCTACAAACCTGACTCAGTTACACCAGCTCTGTCAGGAGGAATGGGCCAAAATTCACCCAACTTATTGTGGGAAGCTTGTGGAAGGCTACCCAAAACATTTGACCCAAGTTAAACAATTTAAAGGCAATGCTACCAAATACTAATTGAGTGTATGTAAACTTCTGACCCACTGGGAATGTGATGAAATAAATAAAAGCTGAAATAAATAATTCTCTCTACTGTTATTCTGACATTTCACATTCTTAAAATAGAGTGGTGATCCTAAAATAGGGAATTTTTACTAGGATTAAATGTCAGGAATTGTAAACAACAGAGTTTAAATGTATTTGGCTAAGGTGTATGTAAACTTCTGACTTCAACTGTAGCAATTCAGATAAATTGTTAAGAGCACATGAGGTAGCAGAGGGAGGGCGATACACTCCTACTAGTGTCAGCTGGTTATTATGACCAAGGCCCACATTAAGAACGAGACAATCAAAACGTTAGGGACAGAGGTAGCAAGAGATACAGAAACATAAAAATGGTCTTTTGTAAATATGCAACACCCGCAGCTCTGCCAATTCTATCTGATCTGTAAACATTATAACCAGACAGAGACACATCAGCAAGTTTCAGAAATTACCAGAATGTCCACGTTGGATTGAGAAGCCAGAATTTCAATAAATTCCACCTTTGAAATCAAACTTCTTGCATTTACATGAACAAATCCAAGACCGCAGCTGTGGGATTTACAAGCATGCTATGAGCAGTAGGTAACCCCTTATTTGAAAATTCCATAGGATTGGTTTGAATTGGTATAGGTACAAGATTGTTTAGAACTGAACCATTGGGTCTATGCGTCGAGCGAGGAAGTGGATTAAAACAAGAGTCAATGAGGGTTACCTGTTGCGGGCCTGCAGTATGATGATAATGCTGATCATTTATTCTTGGGATTACCTGAGCCTGACTTGGAGTGGTGAGCGGGTCTTGGAAAAATAATATACTGTATTGTTGATTGTATCTTTGCCCTAGTATCATTGTAATGGTATCCAACAATGTATCTTCATTTAGAGAACCAGCATATACAACTATACTAACTGTATAGTATGAAGTATATTATTTTTGAACAGATGGAATGCCACTACAGTTAGCGCTCTTTTAAAATAATTTCCAATGCAAAGACTGGGTAACAAAGACAGCTCTTGCCATAGAACATGTTGGTTAATTAAGTTTGTTGACTGGTTCAGGAAATTCTGTTGACAGTGGACTTCTATTCTTCTCCCCTACAGAAAAGATAACCTTCAAGAACGCCCCTTCCCCACAGGAGTTCAATGAAGGGGATGACGCTGACATCATCTGTGACGTCGTCAGCTCGCCTCCCGCTGACATCATCTGGAAGCACAAAGGCTCAAAGATCCAGGTTGCAAAAGACGGTAAGGCTTGTACACAATTCGATGTGCCAATGTGTGGGTTGCCTACTACCCGAGTCGTGCAGCCCCCCGAGTGGGATGCTGCCTGAAGGATTTTGTTTCTCTCCGGATTGCACTATTTTAACCTTAGAGGACCCCTCCCTCTTGCAACCACTGGGAAGCTAAGGGTGACCGCAGCGCTCTGGTGTGTGGCGTTTTCTTGGACCCTGGACAAGGATTGCGTTTTTCACTGGAAAACCCAGATTGTAGCCCAGATTGAAACCCATACTGCTTGTGTAAATACCATTGCTCCAATTAAACCTTTCCATATCAAAGCTGCATGTGCTTATAGCTCAAATTACAAGTCTTTTTCATGCTAATATGTGTTTCACAGCTCAGAGAGCTATTTAAAAAGTCTGGTTAATGAATTCAAAGCTTTTGCCCAAATACACATTCAGTAAACCAGATACACATCTGGCACCGCTTCAGAAGAGGGTTAACAGAACACAGTTGCCATACAATATTTCTACGCAGGCTGCCAGATGTTTGAACTTAGAGGGTTCATAGAATATTTACATAGTAGAGCTTTGATGACGCAATTCAAGAAGTAGTAGTAGTAGTTGCTTTGAGCATCTGTATGTTTACATGACCATGTTTTACCACATTTACTACAGTATAGATATAAAGGATATAGAATAAGACACGTATACAATGCTGTTAGAAGCACCATGCCATGGCAATGCTCTGTTGAGCAATGTAAAGAAATATCACAGTGAATAGTATGGCACTTCTAAATAAACATTAAACATATGTAAATAAACATTATTCCAGTTGATGGATGGTAGAGCTTTCTTTTGATGAGTCTATGCCACTAATATTACAGATCAATCTATTTCTGGTGGTGAGTTATGTACCTTATGATATGGTCCTATTTGAAAAAGGTATGTTCTCTCCACCCCTCCTTATGTTTCCTAGTTCCAGCTACCAGAAATAACTCATGCTCTATTTTTACATTGTTAGCTATATTGCTGCTGGGATGGGGGAACTACAGCATTCCTCTGTAACTCAGACCATGCCTCCTGAAGTCGCACTGTATGTGTGCTTTTCCCATGTTGCCTTGTCTTAAACCTACACCACCCACTGTTAATGATAAATAACACTTCTCTGTTTTCTTTTCTTGCGGTATTTCATAGTTCGTTTTAAGATCCTGACCAACAACCACCTCCAAATCCGAGGCATCAAGAAAACAGATGAAGGGGCGTACACCTGTGAGGCTCGTGTTATGACCAGGGGAGAGATTGACCTGAAGATCATTAAGGTCATCATCAACGGTGAGTACCACATCCTCCCTCTCACCCTACCCCCTCTTACTCCGCCTACGCTCTCGCCCTGGGATTTGTATCCGAGCACACTTGGAATATAGTGTCGTTATAGATCCAATACTGTGCTATTATGAACACAATTACAGAGTTACAACAGAGAAAACAAGCCTGTATCAAGCCTAGAGAAACATTAATTTACCCTATCATACTTAAAGTCAGCCAGTATAGTGCATCATGATCTAATTATAAATTTTAAGACTTGTTAGAAGCATATACAGTGCATTCGGAAAGTATTCAGACCCCTTTACATTTTCCACATTTTGTTATGTTACAGTCTTATTCTAAAATTGAATAAGTAAATAAAAAATCCTCATCAATCGACACACAATACCCCATAATGACAAAGCGAAAACAGATTTTTATACATTTAAAAAATATATATAATAATAATAATATTCAGACCCTTTGCTATGAGACTCGAAATTGAGCTCAGGTGCATCCTGTTTCCATTGATCATCCTTGAGATGTTTCTACAACTTAATTGGAGTCCACCTGTGGTAAATTCAATTGATTGGACATGAGTAGGAAAGGCACACACCTGTCTATATATGGTCCCACAGTTCACAGTGCATGTCAGAGCAAAAACCAAGCCTTGAGGTCGAAGGAATTGTCCGTAGAGCTCAGAGACAGGATTGTGTCGAGGCACAGATCTGGGGAAGGGTACCAAAAATGTTTTCAGCATTGAAGGTCCCCAAGAACACAGTGGCCTCCATCATTCTTAAATGGAAGAAGTTTGGAACCACCAAGACTCTTCCTAGAGCTGGCCGCCCGGCCAAACTGAGCAATTGGGGGAGAAGGGCCTTGGTCAGGGAGGTGACCAAGAACCCGATGGTCACTCTGACAGAGCTCCAGAGTTCCTCTGTGGAGATGAGAGAACCTTCCAGAAGGACAACCATCTCTGCAGCACTCCACCAATCAGGCCTTTATGGTAGAGTGGCCAGACGGAAGCTGCTCCTCAGTAAAAGGCACATGACAGCCCGCTTGGAGTTTTCCAAAAGGCACCTCAAGGACTCTCAGACCATGAGAAACATGATTATCTGATTGAACTCTTTGGCCTGAATGCCAAGGTTCACGTTTGGAGGAAACCTGGCACCACCCCTACAGTGAAGCATGGTGGTGGCAGCATCATCCTGTGGGGATGTATTTCAGCAGCAGGGACTGGGAGACTAATCAGGATCGTGGGAAAGATGAACGGAGCAAAGTACAGAGAGATCCTTGATGAAAACCTGCTTCAGAGCGCTCAGGACCTCAGACTGGGGCAAAGGTTCACCTTCCAACAGGACAACGACCCTAAACACACAGCCAAGACAATGCAGGAGTGGCTTCTGGATAATTCTCTGAATGTCCTTGAGTGGCCCAGCCAGAGCCCGGACTTGAACCTGATCGAACATCTCTGGAGAGACCTGAAAATAGCTGTGCAGCGATGCTCCCCATCCAACCTGACAGAGCTTGAGAGGATCTGCAGAGAAGAATGGGAGAAACTCCCCAAATTCAGGTGTGCCAAGCTTGTAGTGTCATACCCAAGAAGACTCAAGGCTGTAATAGCTGCAAAAAGGTGCTTCAACAAAGTACTTTGTAAAGGTCTGAATACTTACAGTGGGGGAAAAAAGTATTTAGTCAGCCACCAATTGTGCAAGTTCTCCCACTTAAAAAGATGAGAGAGGCCTGTAATTTTCATCATAGGTACACGTCAACTATGACAGACAAATTGAGAAAAAAAATCCATAAAATCACATTGTAGGATTTTTAATGAATTTATTTGCAAATTATAGTGGAAAATAAGTATTTGGTCACCTACAAACAAGCAAAGATTTCTGGCTCTCACAGACCTGTAACTTCTTCTTTAAGAGGCTCCTCTGTCCTCCACTCGTTACCTGTATTAATGGCACCTGTTTGAACTTGTTATCAGTATAAAAGACACCTGTCCACAACCTCAAACAGTCACACTCCAAACTCCACTATGGCCAAGACCAAATAGCTGTCAAAGGACACCAGAAACAAAATTGTAGACCTGCACCAGGCTGGGGAAGACTGAATCTGCAATAGGTAAGCAGCTTGGTTTGAAGAAATCAACTGTGGGAGCAATTATTAGGAAATGGAAGACATACAAGACCACTGATAATCTCCCTCGATCTGGGGCTCCACGCAAGATCTCACCCCGTGGGGTCAAAATGATCACAAGAACGGTGAGCAAAAATCCCAAACCACACGGGGGGACCTAGTGAATGACCTGCAGAGAGCTGGGACCAAAGTAACAAAGCCTACCATCAGTAACACACTACGCCGCCAGGGACTCAAATCCTGCAGTGCCAGACGTGTCCCCCTGCTTAAGCCAGTACATGTCCAGGCCCGTCTGAAGTTTGCTAGAGTGCATTTGGATGATCCAGAAGAGGATTGGGAGAATGTCATATGGTCAGATGAAACCAAAATATAACTTTTTGGTAAAAACTCAACTCGTCGTGTTTGGAGGACAAAGAATGCTGAGTTGCATCCAAAGAACACCATACCTACTGTGAAGCATGGGGGTGGAAACATCATGCTTTGGGGCTGTTTTTCTGCAAAGGGACCAGGACGACAGATCCGTGTAAAGGAAAGAATGAATGGGGCCATGTATCGTGAGATTTTGAGTGAAAACCTCCTTTCATCAGCAAGGGCATTGAAGATGAAACGTGGCTGGGTCTTTCAGCATGACAATGATCCCAAACACACGGGCCCGGGCAACGAAGGAGTGGCTTCGTAAGAAGCATTTCAAGGTCCTGGAGTGGCCTAGCCAGTCTCCAGATCTCAACCCCATAGAAAATCTTTGGAGGGAGTTGAAAGTCGGTGTTGCCCAGCGACAGCCTCAAAACATCACTGCTCTAGAGGAGATCTGCATGGAGGAATGGGCCAAAATACCAGCAACAGTGTGTGAAAACCTTGTGAAGACTTACAGAAAAAGTTTGACCTGTGTCATTGCCAACAAAGGGTATATAACAAAGGGTGGCTGACTAAATATTTTTTTCCCCACTATATGTAAATGTGATATGTTTAGTTTTTTGTCATTATGGGGTATTGTGTGTAGATTGATGAGGGAAAAAAACAATTTAATCCATTTCTGAGTAAGGCTGTAACGTAACAAAATGTGGAAAAAGTCTAGGGTCTGAATACTTTCTGAATGCACTGTAACACCCTTAGAATGTCTTATTGTCTTAGTATCATCTTAGTATAATTGATTTCGTACTCACGTATGACCTCTGTATCTTTGAATAATGCTTGTATCCATGTCTGTGTGTGTTTCAGTGCTCCCTAGCATCCGCACCAGGCAGTCGGAGGTGAATGCCACGGCGGACATCAACCAGTCTGTGATGCTGGCCTGTGACGCTGACGGCTTCCCTGAACCCACAGTCACCTGGGCCCGGTACGTCACACCGACCACCTTGTCTTTAATGAGCGTAAACAAAGTGGCTTGTTGTGGCTAGTTGGGGAGGTTGAAGTGAATAAGGCTAGTTTTTTGGGGGTTTTTGGTAAACATTCTCATTATAAAAGAGGATGGGTCAACAGTATTGAATTATATTTCTCTAGTACCTTGAGGATGGCAAAAGCTCATTTGTTTGATATATCCTCAGCATAGGCCCTCTAGTATAGTATGAGAATAATTCCAACACTACAAAGTTACTGTAGTGCTTCTCTAGCTGCTCTTGGAGTGTAAACAAATGAGAAGGATAGGAGGATGAGGAGACTCATCCGATTAGGGCTAGGCCTCGCCAGAGGAGGAAGGAGACAAGCGGGGCAGGGTGAATGGAGGGGGTAGGAGGGGGGCCAGAAGCTCCTACCATTTGTTATTTATTTCCTGGCCCGTTGACAGGCCTGTCATTTGGTATCCCTTAGAGGCTGCTTCAGGATTGAATCTCCTAGAAGCATACAGATGTGGGACCGCAGTCCAAACCCAGTGTGTGCACATCTGATTTAGAGTTCAAGGGAGGCTCAGACATGTCACGGTTCAAAGAGAGTGCTCGTTCAAGAGTGCCGAAGAAATTCCTCAACATCATACAGTGTACCACCATCCTATGGACGTAGTCCCTTTGTAAAACAGCCATGATGCAGCTATGGTAACAAAGCAGAGCCAGAGAAACAAAGAAAAAAGCTGTCTGTATGATTTCTGTCCTGGATGTCTGGTCGGTAGCTCTAAAGACATTGGTTTTATGGTTCTGAGCCAGGCCTTTTGTTTACCAGCTGCTCTACTTTTAGATACGGCCCCCAAAAAGATCATCTCACAGAATTAAGACGACAATTTTTACCTTCATGTTGTGGAGACAGACGTCAGTGATATGCATTCTGTTTCTGCCTTTCCCCCCTCAGTAAAAGCATTGTCCTTGAATCGGACGATAAGTACGGCCTGAACGACGACGGCTCGGAGCTGATAATAAAGGATGTCAAGAAAGTGGATGAAGGAGATTACACATGCATCGCCCGGAACAAGGCTGGGGAGAAAGAGGAGGAAGTCAGCTTGAATGTGTTTAGTAAGAGCAAAATTATTCCCATTAACTGTGGTAAAAGAACGTTGTGTTTTTGGGCTTTAGAATTGTTTTTATTGGTTTTACTATAGCAGTGTGCATACAAGCAATGTATTCCATTGGCATCCATCAATTTATTGTATTTTTGCCTTCTCTAGTGCAACCTAAGATCACCTACCTGGTCAACCAGACTGCATCAGAGCTGGAGGAGCAGATCACCCTGACCTGCGAGGCCTCCGGAGACCCCACCCCAACCATCACCTGGAGCTTTGGCAGCAGGGTCTTCACAGAGAGAGAGCAGGTACTGGTGTCTGGGGACCAGGGGAGGCATGCAACCAGGGGCCCGAGCTGTGGTGGACAGGGTGTGTCATTCAGAGTGCCAACTACCGACCGATCAATCACTGTTCTGAATATTGATATGAAACCTAAAAAGCGAGCACAGCTCTATTTCATTCATGGCATTATATCAAACGCCCTTCAAAATTCAATTGAGCAAGTCCAACAGTAATGTACTAATCTGTCCTGGTGGTTTCATGCATTGGTTTCTCCTTCTACAGGAGCCACTAAACAGGATTTACCAGGTATGATATTCAGATGGTCAGGTAATGAAACTCAATAGAAGTGTATAGGAGATGTTGTGCCCACTGTGACTATTAAAACCTACCCTAATGTGACGAGGTGTGAATGAAGGAGTCAAGCGCAGGAGGTAAAACACCGAAGTCCAGAGTTTATTTAGTTCACATAACCCAGCGTAGAAACGAAACTATAACAAGGGAAAATATTCCACCTTGGTAACTACAAATGGAAGAGTAGCTCTCTCACAATAAACAATCACTCACAAAGACAAGGGGAACAGAGGGAACACTTATACACATACTAATTAGGAGAATGAGCACCAGGTGTGTGTGATTGACAAGACAAGACATGACAAGTGGAGTGATGAGAATGGGATCGGCAGTAGCTAGTCATCTGGTGACGATGAACGCCGAAACCTGCCCGAACAAGGAGGGGAGGCAGCCTCGGCAGAAGTCGTGACACCTAACCAGAAACCGAGGATAGATGGCAGCATTCGCGCAAAACTGAAAGCACGAACCACCGCATTTAACCATGGCAAGGTGACTGGGAATATGGCAGAATACAAACAGTGTAGCTACTCACTCCGCAAGGCAATTAAACTGGCAAAACATCAGTATAGAGACAAAGTGGAGTCACAATTCAACGGCTCAGACACGAGACGTATGTGACAGGGTCTACAGACAATCACGGACTACAAAAAGAAAACCAGCCACAAGATACACACCTTCTTCACCCGCTTTGAGGATAACACAGTGCCACCGACGCGGCCCACTACCAAGGACTGTGGGCTCTCCTTCTTTGTGGCCGACGTGAGTAAGACATTTAAGCATGTCAACCCCCGCAAGGCTGCCGGCCCAGACAGCATCCCTAGCCGTGTCCTCAGAGCATGCGCAGACCAGCTGGCTGGTGTGTTTACGGACATATTAAATCTCTGCCTATCCCAGTCTGCTGTCCCCACATGGTTCAAGATGGCCACCATTGTTCCTGTACCCAAGAAAGCAAAGGTAACTGAACTAAATGACTATCGCCCCGTAGCACTCACCTCTGTCATCATAAAGTGCTTTGACAGAATAGTCAAGGATCATATCACCTCTACGTTACCTGTCACCCTAGACCGACTTCAATTTGCTTACCGCCCCAATAGAGCCACAGACGATGCAATTGCCATCACACTGCAGACTACCCTATCCCATCTGGACAAGAGGAATACCTATGTAAGAATGCTGTTCATTGACTATAGCTCAGCATTCAACACCATAGTACCCTCCAAGCTCAACATTAAGCTTGAGGCCCTGGGTCTGAACCCCGCCCTGTGCAACTGGGTCCTGGACTTCCTGACGGGCCACCCCCAGGTGGTGAAGGTTGGAAACAACATCTCCACTTCGCTGATCCTCAACACTGGGGCCCCACAAGGGTGTGTGTTCAGCCCCCTCTTGTACTCCCTGTTCAACCATGACTGCGTGGCCAAGCACGCCTCCAACTCAATCATCAAGTTTGCATCAAGACACAACAGTAGTAGGCTTGATTACCAACAATGACGAGACAGCATACAGGGAGGAGGTGAGTGCTCTGGGAGTGTGGTGCCAGGAAAATAACCTCTCACTCAACGTCAACAAAACAAAGGAGATGATCGTGGACTTCATGAAATAGCAGAGGGTGCACCCCCCTATCCACATCGACAGGACCGCAGTGGAGAAGGTGGAAAGCTTCAAGTTCCATGGCGTACACATCACTGACAAACTGAAATGGTCCACCCACGCAGACAGTGTGGTGAAGAAGGTGCAACAGAGCCTCTTCAACCTCAGGAGGCTGAAGAAATTTGGCTTGGCACCTAAAACCCTCACAAACTTTAATAGATGCACAATTGAGAGCATCCTGTCGGCCTGTATCACCGCCTGATACGGCAACTGCACCGCCCGCAACCGCAGGGCTCTCCAGAGGGTGGTGCGGTCTGCCGAACGCATTACCGGGGCAAACTACCCACCATCCAGGACACCTACAGCACCCGATGTCACAGGAAGGCCAAAAAGACATCAAGGACATCAACCACCTGAGCCACTGCCCTGTTCACCCCTCTATCATCCAGAAGGCGAGGTCGTTTTTCAACCATTCCTCAAATTTCATGCTAACAAAATAAAAAATATAGAAAAGTATAAAAAGTTTCGTTTTGGCAAGTCAGTTAGGACATCTACTTTGTGCATGACACAAGTAATTTTTCCAACAATTGTTTACACTTTCACTTGTAATTCACTGTATCACAATTCCAGTGGGTCAGAAGTTTACATACACTAAGTTGACTGTGCCTTTAAACAGCTTGGAAAATTTCAGAAAATTATGTCATGGCTTTGACTCATTTGAGTCAATTGGAAGTGTACCTGTGGATGTATTTCAAGGCCTACCTTCAAACTCAGTGCCTCTTTGCTTGACATCATGGGAAAATCAAAAGAAATCAGCCAAGACCTCAGAAAAACAATTGTATACCTCCACAAGTCTGGTTCATCCTTGGGAGCAATTTCCAAACGCCTGAAGGTACCACGTTCATCTGTACAAACAATAGTACGCAAGTATAAACACCATGGGACCACGCAGCCGTCAAACGGCTCAGGAAGAAGATGTGTTCTGTCTCCTAGAGATGAACGTACTTTGGTGCGAAAAGTGCAAATAAATCCCAGAACAACAGCAAAGGACCTTGTGAAGATGCTGGAGGGAACAGGTACAAAAGTATCTATATCCACAGTAAAAACGAGTCCTATATCGACATAACCTGAAAGGCCGCTCAGCAAGGAAGAAGCCACTGCTCCAAAACCGCCATAAAAAAGCCAGACTATGGTTTGCAACTGCACATGGGGACAAAGATCGTACTTTTTGAAGAAATGTCCTCTGGTCTGATTAAACAAAAATATAACTGTTTGGCCATAATGACCATCATTATGTTTGGAGGAAAAAGGGGGTTGCTTGCAAGCCGAAGAACACCCTCCCAACCGTGAAGCACGGGGGTGGCAGCATCATGCTGTGGGGTTGCTTTGCTGCAGGAGGGACTGGTGCACTTCACAAAATAGATGGCATCATGAGGAAGGAAAATGATGTGGATATATTGAAGCAACATCTCAAGACATCAGTCAGGAAGTTAAAGCTTGGTCGCAAATGGGTCTTCCAAATGGACAATGACCCCAAGCATACTTCCAAAGTTGTGGCAAAATGGCTTAAGGACAACAAAGTCAAGGTATTGGAGTGGCCATAACAAAGCCCTGACCTCAATCCTATAGAAAATGTGTGGGCAGAACTGAAAAGGCGTGTGCGAGCAAGGAGGCCTACAAACCTGACTCAGTTACACCAGCTGTGTCAGGAGGAATGGGCCAAAATTCACCCAACTTATTGTGGGAATCTTGTGGAAGGCTACCCGAAACGTTTGACCCAAATTAAACGATTTAAAGGCAATGCTACCAAATACTAATTGAGTGTATGTAAACTGCTGACCCACTGGGAATGTGGTGAAATAAATAAAAGCTGAAATAAATCATTCTCTCTACTATTATTCTGACATTTCACATTCTTCAAATAAAGTGGTGATCCTAACTGACCTAAAACAGGGAATTTTTACTAGGATTAAATGTCAGGAATTGTGAAAAACTGAGTTTAAATGTATTTGGCTAAGGTGTATGTAAAGGCCCATTATCGCCTCTTCACTGTTGACGTTGAGACTGGTGTTTTGCGGGTACTATTTAATGAAGCTGCCAGTTGAGGACCTGTGAAGCGTCTGTTTCTCAAACTCGACACACTAATGTATTTGTCCTCTTGCTCAGTTGTGCACCGGGGCCTTCCACTCCTCTTTCTATTCTGGTTAGAGCCAATTGCTTTTCTTTCGAAAACAAGGACATTTCTAAGTGACCCCAAACTTTTGAACGGTAGTGTATGTTGGGTTGTTGTGATTATAAACTGTACAGTATATCCACCCAGATTTTATTGAAAAAATCCTGATTGAATCAAACAAATGCAAATCCGGTCATCCACTCAAATTTTCCTGTAACTTTTTGACCCCTTAACGTCTGATCTTATCAGGGTTCGGTAGTTTGATGATGCTGTTTGCATAGTCACTGTGAATACATAGATTGCACTCAAATCCCCCCACCCCACCTCTTGTGGTGCAGTTCACATTTTGGGTATGAAAACCAAGCTTTTGATTTGTCTTTGCCCCACACAAAGAAAGTATTTTCACCACCACGTCTGAACCAGTGTTCATTTTGAGGCACGCGTTTCAGGGCATGGTCCTATCTGTCGTTCCACCGGAATGCTGTCATTTCCCTTTCCAACCAGCCATTCCAAGTCATTGCTTTATTCAAACAATGAAAGAAATGTAGCAGTGATCGCTAATCCCCAGGTGCAGGTGCATCTCAAAGCATATTTAAGGTAATTAGCAATTCCGCAGAAATTGCTTTCCATCCTTTCATGTTTTCTCATCCAAACACAGTCAAGCAATATCCATCGACAACTGCTAACAGCTCTTATCAATATTCAGTCATGGTGAGAAACTATTTACCCACTCTACACGGTCACTTTTAATCTCACTTTCACACTCTTCGTCTGCTTTGCTCTTTTTTCTCTGTCGATCTCTCTCTTACTAGAACAAAGTCTTACCAAATCCCCCTGCAATTACTTTAGCCTCTTTGCACCTTTGCAGTTCCTCTCTGTGTTGCTAACAGCACTCTTAGTAATCATTAGCACTTCATAAGGGGGCTATGTGGGCCATGGAAGGATTGAGGCAGAAGGCATTTTATAGAGAGAGGAAATAGGTTTTATATGCAAGTGGACTCAGTGGAAAGTAGTATTTTTTCATTTTTTTTCATTCTCTAGTGTGTCCGACGCAAACCTTATTTTGCATGTCATAGTTTGGTTTGTACCTCATAACCTCAAACTCTTGGATGTTTAAATGGACACCCGATGCACTTGACAAGTCAAGGTATTTCTAAAAAACGTTGTGAATAAGACAATGTTTTTTCGTAAGGACACAGAACAGCATTAGCATTTTCTTCAAAGGGCAGATTCAGTTCCAGATTGTGTGTCTACATATAGTTATGAATCTCTGTCACCCCCAGCATTATGCTCCTGTTCTCCTTTTATGTCCTTAATAATGAATAATACTTTTGCAGTTAGACTCCAACTGCCGATCAAAGCTTAACGTGCTCAGCAGAATGATATGATACATTACACACCAGCATCTATACTGTATATGAATAGCCCGCCTCTGGGTATATTCCTATCATGCAAGGATGTCAGAATCAAAGGCATTATCGCTGATCTGTGTTTAGAGTAAGGCAAATAACCTAATTTCAAGCCTATTGTTGTGCTCTTATTGCTGCATTCTGATGGTGTTGTTGGCTTTTCTAAAGCCATCTGTTAGTGTTCGATTCTGACTGAGTTATTTAAGAAAAGTAATAGGTATAAGGGGACTGGCTGATTCACCACACCGTATGTCAGTAATTGTCCCTTGAATAACACTTGGAAAACTAGCCCTCTACTTCTTGTACAGAATCTTGAAGCATGTTTATCCACAGAGAAAACTCTATATATTATGATTGTATATAATAGGGCTTTCAAGACAAGTCTTACTATTTATCTTTGAAAAATAGCATCACCAACTGGTGGTGGACTCTGATAGCGGTGTCGGTTTAGATATAGGTACAACTGTCCCTGCGCACCGGTTAGAGGACATAAATTAACAGTAGGAAACAGGGATACAATTCACACTTTATTGACACACACGTAATCATACACACACACATAAGAGAAAAGGACTAGAGGAAGTGTATAGGGTAAATCCATTTGAATTCAGTCACTTTTTGAAAGCACCCAATTTGGTTTGAATGAAACCTTCCATACATATTTTCCCATTGTAGAAGTGCTCAGAAAGTGACTTTTTGGACCTGAATGCCTAAACATTCAAGAGATAAAGGTGCTAAAAGTTGACCCATTTTGTATACCCCACATCTATGTCTTCATCACTGGAAAATATAAACTGTTGAGATTTATATAATTTAAAAGCTTACAAACAGGGTTGTCAAACTATTTTATAATTTCTGGATATATTTTTTTAATATACACTACCAGTCAAAAGTTTGGACACATCTACTCATTCAAGGGATTTTCTTTATTTTTACTATTTTTTACATTGTAGAATAATAGTGAATCATGTAGTAACCAAAAGACTGTTAAAAAAATCTAAATATATTTTATATTTGAGATTCTTCAAATAGCCACCCTTTTGCCTTGATGACAGCTTTGCACACTCTTGGCATTCTCTCAACCAGCTTCATGAGATAGTCACCTGGAATGCATTTCAAATAACAGGTGTGCCTTCTTAAAAGTTAATTTGTGGAATTTCTTTCCTTAATGCGTTTGAGCCAATCAGTTGTGTTGTGACAAGGTATACAAAAGATAACCCTATTTGGTAAAAGACCAAGTCCATATTATGGCAAGAACAGCCCAAATAAGCAAAGAGAAACGACAGTCCATCATTACTTTAAGACATGAAGGTCAGTCAATACGGAAAATGTCAAGAACTTTGAAAGTTTCTTGAAGTGCAGTCGCAAAAACCATCAAGCGCTATGATGAAACTGGCTCTCATGAGGACCACCACAGGAATGGAAAACCCAGAGTTAACTCTGCTGCAGAGGATAAGTTCATTAGAGTTACCAGCCTCAGAAATTGCAGCCCAAATAAATGCTTCACAGAGTTCAAGTCACAGACACATCTCAACATCAACTGTTCAGAGGGGACTGTGTGAATCAGGCCTTTATGGTCGAATTGCTGCAAAGAAACCATTACTAAAGGACACCAATAAGAAGGAGAGACCTGTTTGGGCCAAGAAACACGAGCAATGGATATTAGACCGGTAGAAATGTGTCCTTTGGTCTGGAGTCCAAATTTTAGATTTTTGGTTCCAACCGCCGTGTCTTTGTGAGACGCGGTGTGGGTGAATGGATGATATCCGCATGTGTAGTTCCCACCAAAAAGCATGGAGGAGGAGGTGTTATGGTGTGGGGGTGCTTTGCTGGTGACACTGTGATTTATTTAGAATTCAAGGCACACTTAACCAGCATGGCTACCACAGCATTCTGCAGCGATACACCATCCCATCTGGTTTGGACTTAGTGGGACTATCATTTGTTTTTCAACAGGACAATGACCCAACACACCTCCAGGCTGTGTAAGGGCTATTTGACCAAGAAGGAGAGTGATGGAGTGCTGCCTCCACAATCCCCCGACCTCAACCAAATTGAGATGGTTTGGGATTAGTCGGACGGCAGGGTGAAGGAAAAGCAGCCAACAAGTGCTAACCATATGTGGGAACTCCTTCAAGACTTTTGGAAAAGCATTCCAGGTGAAGCTGGTTGAGAGAATGCCAAGAGTGTGCAAATCTGTCATCAAGGCAAAGGGTGGCTATTTGAAGAATCTCAAATCTCAAATATATTTTCTTTTGTTTAACACTTTTTATGATTTCATAGTTTTGATGTCTTCACTATTATTCTACAATGTAAAAATAAAGAAAAACCCTTGAATGAGTAGGTGTGTCCAAACTTTTGACTGGTACTGTATATAAACATTTTAATTTTAAGGGCAATTATCTAAAAACGCTTAAACTCTGATTTTTTTGTGTCTGCCGTCGGTTGACTCACAACATGCTCTTGAATACAGGGGGGTGTCATGTTTTGGCTAGGAATACAATATAAATGTCAACTTTCAAATGGTACCACAATTAAATCTAAATGTCAATGTTGTACCAGCTAAATTGCAGTGTCTGAAGGGATAGGTCAATTTTATGAATTCTATATCTATGAATGAAATGACACCCACCCTGTATTCAAAAGCATTTTTTGTCTCAACCGATGGCGGGCACAAAACAAAAACCTCAGTTGATGTGAAATAGGGTCTAAGCTACAACATATAAGTATATGAAAAAAATCTGTTTACTTGTTTTTAGATCATTTACATTTACGGAAGCCCTGAATTCCAAGGCAAAAAAACAAGAAACGGACTCTTGGAATTATATTTTTTGAACGACTTAAGCGTTGTTCACACTAGGCCTTAATGATCAAACCAGTTTTGTTTTTCAAATCTGTTTTGGAGTACTGACTGTCCAAACAGCAAGTTACAGGTGACCAAATCGTATTTGTGTGTGTTCAGACATCAGTCATTTGCGGACATGGCTACGCTAGTTGTCATAGAGAATGGCACCGGAGGAGATGGCTGCCGTTTTACGGGCTCCTAACCAATTGTGCTATTGTGTGTGTTTTTTCGCGTTATTATTTTGTACATAATGTTTCTGCCACCGTCTCTTATGACCGAAAATAGCTTCTGGATATCAGGACAGCGATTACTCACCTTGTACTGGACAAAGATTTTTTCTTTAACGAGTCGGACGCGAAGGATTTACTTCAGACACCCGACAAGGCCCAAATCCCCATCATTCGCATGAAGAAAA
Organism: Coregonus clupeaformis; assembly: GCF_020615455.1. Taxonomy (NCBI): domain Eukaryota; kingdom Metazoa; phylum Chordata; class Actinopteri; order Salmoniformes; family Salmonidae; genus Coregonus; species Coregonus clupeaformis. The sequence continues at coordinate 36,077,628 of NC_059200.1, forward strand.
GACAGAGATATTGGGGAATTTGCATACCGCCCCAACAGATCCTCAGATGATGCAATCTCTATTGCACTCCACACTGCCCTTTCCCACCTGGACAAAAGGAACACCTACGTGAGAATGATATTCATTGACTACAGCTCAGCGTTCAACACCATAGTGCCCTCAAAACTTGATTTGATTTGACCGTGTGTGCACAGTGTTTCCTAACACTCAGAAGTTATGTAGCAAACTAAGGTGACAACTCAACTCCGGTGCTGGCCTGCATTGGACGTTTCCCAGTTGCACCTTTAACTCCTGAATGTTTTGGCATTCAGTTCCAAAAAGTCACTTTCTGACCACTTCTTCCATGGGCAAACATGTATGGAACATTTTGTTTAAAGCAAACAGGGTGCTGTCAAAAAGAGATTGAATTGAAAATCCATGTGGAAAGGGTCCAGATGTGAGTGGAGGTGGAGGACAGCCTGCCCTCCTGGAAACAACTAAAGAGTTCAGGGGCGGAGTCTCGGGCTGAGGTCGGGGGTTGGTAGCCTACCTCAGCTGTAAGAAATCACAGTTTATCTCTAAATCCCAGGGCCAGAGAGAGGGTTTGAGAGAGTGTTCTGAGAAGTACTCATGGGCAAATGTAAGGGTTTTATACAGCCGCCCTAAAATGTATGTAGTATATTTTGCCTCAGTAAAACCCTCTTGTGCGGGCACGGCTGTTTGTCCCCAGTTGCCGCCCCATGAAGGCCAGTGGTTGTAGGGCACTGGCAGAGGCGGAAGTCCCGCCGCCCCATGTCGCCACCCCTTCCATGGCATGGATGCAGCGGGCAGTGAGGGACGTGGTGCTCACCGTGTCTGTGAGGCTGGGCTGTCAAGCAGGGGTCAGGGCGGTCCATGCCCGTGCTGGTGGAGGTGCACAGACTGGTGGAGGAGGCCATCCCATGAGTTGGGCCAGGCATCCTTGGCCTGAATAGGGCGAGAGTGCTGGTTAGGTGGAGGCTCTCCTACGGGGGCTGGATGTGCATCCATGTCCGGAACCGGAGGCAGTCCCGGATCTGGTCCAGTCGGTGGTTCCATGGCTGGCGTTGGATCAGCCGATGGCATTGGGCCCGGGACAGGAGTGGTTGGCAGACCCAGCACTGGAACTGAGTCGGCCGGTGGGTCCAGGACAGGGCCGGACATCGGACCCAGGGCTGGTGCTCGGTCTGGCGATGGGCCCAGGTCGGGGCTGGACTGGTCCTCCAGGATGGCAGTGGACATCGGGACCAGAACTGTGGTCAGTCCCGATGCTGGCAGGTCGAGGAGAGACACTGAAGGCTCATCTGCTGCTGGAACCTGAGGCACTGAGTGGGACTGGTTGGAGAGTCGGCTTGAGCGTCATGCCAAGGCCAAGTAGGTCTGCAAGGGCTGAAGGCAGTGTAGGGACCAGCACCGGAGTTGAGTCCGGTGTTGGCTGGTCCAGGAGTGACACTAATTGGAGTGTCAGTTGGGGTGCTGGCTCAGGCGCACTGGTGGCTGCAGGTCTGGCTGGCAGTCTGCAGGCAGAGGTGGAGAAAGCTGGAGAGCTGGGGCTTGCTGGTATGGCTGCAGCTCTGGCAACGTCTCGGTTCGCTGGAGCTCTGTTGGTCGTAGGGCAGGCTACAGCACTGACAACTGCTTTTCTGGCTCAGGTGCTGCTCGTGGTGGCACCGGCTGGGGTGCATGTTGGAGCGGAGCTGGCTGCTGGACCTGCTCAGGCTCCGATGGTGGCCGTTTGACAGGCCGAGTAACTGGCTTGGGAGCTGGTGGGGGGACTGGCTGGAGCACCTGTTGTGGCACTGGTGCTCCAGTGACTGCCAGACATGCTGGAGTCCTGGTGGCAGTATGGGCCTAGGAGCTGGCGAGGGAACTGGCTGGAACACCTCCTGGAGCACTGGTGACTGCTGGACATGCTGGAGTAAAGTTGGTGGCTGGACCGGTGGCGGTGGCACCCAAGCCATTTGAGGCTGCTGCAATGCCCTGGGCTCAGGATGTGATTGGTCGATCCATCGGTGCTCAGGGGCTTGAAGTGCAGGCTTTGGGGTGCTGCCAGTAGCCAGGCGGAGGTTGTGAAGCTAGTGGCTGCTGGACAGGGGCAGGACTCGGGACCGGTGCTGCGGGTTCTCTGTACCCACGTAGTGCCTTGGGTTGGTCCTGGTGTACCGTACCGCCCCTCTCATTTACTGCCCGCAGTTCCTCCTCGATGACCGCATCCGTGATACGCTGGAGCCTCTTCCCTATGCGCTGGAGTCTCCGGAGATCCCGGTCCTCCTATTCTTACGTGCGCGTGCGCCTCATCTGAGGCATGGTATGCGTCACTACTGGTCATAGTCCAGGACAATTGCACCTACAGTGGGGAAAAAAAGTATTTAGTCAGCCACCAATTGTGCAAGTTCTCCCACTTAAAAAGATGAGAGAGGCCTGTAATCTTCATCATAGGTACACGTCAACTATGACAGACAAAATTAGAAAAAAAATCCAGAAAATCACATTGTAGGATTTTTAATGAATTTATTTGCAAATGATGGTGGAAAATAAGTATTTGGTCAATAACAAAAGTTTCTCAATACTTTGTTATATACCCTTTGTTGGCAATGACACAGGTCAAACGTTTTCTGTAAGTCTTCACAAGGTTTTCACACACTGTTGCTGGTATTTTGGCCCATTCCTCCATGCAGATCTCCTCTAGAGCAGTGATGTTTTGGGGCTGTTGCTGGGCAACACGGACTTTCAACTCCCTCCAAAGATTTTCTATGGGGTTGAGATCTGGAGACTGGCTAGGCTACTCCAGGACCTTGAAATGCTTCTTACGAAGCCACTCCTTCGTTGCCCGGGCCCGTGTGTTTGGGATCATTGTCATGCTGAAAGACCCAGCCACGTTTCATCTTCAATGCCCTTGCTGATGGAAGGAGGTTTTCACTCAAAATCTCACGATACATGGCCCCATTCATTCTTTCCTTTACACGGATCAGTCGTCCTGGTCCCTTTGCAGAAAAACAGCCCCAAAGCATGATGTTTCCACCCCCATGCTTCACAGTAGGTATGGTGTTCTTTGGATGCAACTCAGCATTCTTTGTCCTCCAAACACGACGAGTTGAGTTTTTACCAAAAAGTTCTATTTTGGTTTCATCTGACCATATGACATTCTCCCAATCCTCTTCTGGATCATCCAAATGCACTCTAGCAAACTTCAGACGGGCCTGGACATGTACTGGCTTAAGCAGGGGGACACGTCTGGCACTGCAGGATTTGAGTCCCTGGCGGCGTAGTGTGTTACTGATGGTAGGCTTTGTTACTTTGGTCCCAGCTCTCTGCAGGTCATTCACTAGGTCCCCCCGTGTGGTTCTGGGATTTTTGCTCACCGTTCTTGTGATCATTTTCACCCCACGGGGTGAGATCTTGCGTGGAGCCCCAGATCGAGGGAGATTATCAGTGGTCTTGTATGTCTTCCATTTCCTAATAATTGCTCCCACAGTTGATTTCTTCAAACCAAGCTGCTTACCTATTGCAGATTCAGTCTTCCCAGCCTGGTGCAGGTCTACAATTTTGTTTGTGGTGTCCTTTGACAACTCTTTGGTCTTGGCCATAGTGGAGTTTGGAGTGTGACTGTTTGAGGTTGTGGACAGGTGTCTTTTATACTGATAACAAGTTCAAACAGGTGCCATTAATACAGGTAACGAGTGGAGGACAGAGGAGCCTCTTAAAGAAGAAGTTACAGGTCTGTGAGAGCCAGAAATCTTGCTTGTTTGTAGGTGACCAAATACTTATTTTCCACCATAATTTGCAAATAAATTCATAAAAAATCCTACAATGTGATTTTCTGGATTTTTTTTCTTCTCAATTTGTCTGTCATAGTTGACGTGTACCTATGATGAAATTCACAGGCCTCTCTCATCTTTTTAAGTGGGAGAACTTGCACAATTGGTGGCTGACTAAATACTTTTTTTCCCCACTGTATCTGGGTCGAAGGACCATGAAAAGCCATTGCAAGCCATTGCTATTCAAACAAACACAGAATAGATAGCAAATTGCCAACCTAGCATTTATCCTCAGTTGACCTGGGACTAGTGGTTACTAGGCTTGAATATTACATTCTCAAAGCTTTCGTACGCTGGTGGGCTCTGTTGGCTTCTTTGTCAGCACCGGTAGCTGGAGGCTTTGACGTTTAAAGAGGATGTGTGAATGTCCTGCAGGATTTCCCTCACTAAAAGGTCATGCTTGACTCCCTAATAAGTAGCGAGGTAATGCTTTGTAATGGGCTGGCTGTGAAGGAGGCACATCATGATGATGGGGGGTGAAGTTTCCTCAACTCTGATCTTGGGTCAGTTTTATATTTTCCCCACTAATGGTTAAGGTTAGTATTAGGGGAGGGAAAGCTGATCCTAGATCTGTATCTAGGGGAAACCTCACCCCAGAGCCATCAAGATGATGTGGGGGAGGGTGTCAAAACACCTACCAGCTCACACTCCCTTCAATGACCACACAACCATCCCTTGCTGGAGATAACTGGAGATGTTCCACCATGCTATATTTATCACATATGACTTGAACAGATTTGGAATACATTTTGTAATAATAGAACTGACTATAAAAGCTTTATTGTCACTTGATTGATATTCTGGATTGTATTGTCATATCTGGCCCATCTTCCCTTCTAGTTAGGTGTAAAACTCATATAACACTGTCCTCCACTAACATGAATGATCCACCTGGATAACATTGCTTCGTCACTGCTCAATAACGCCAGGGTCTATCGCCTCCCGTTCACTTTGTATTTGTCTGCCCTTTTCTTTTTCCCCCTTCCGAGTGTCACAGAGGATTTGATTTAACGCCCTCTGTAATGGGAAAATCCTGCTGTTCCTGTGATAAAAGCTTTCAAAGATTATATTGGTTCATTGTCATTCCGCCATCGATCATTGGATGAGTCCCCTCCAGCCTCACTCCATCTTCCATTCATGTCCCTTTTGATATATCAAAGTTGTGGATCAAATCTGTGAGACCATACACTACGAATACATATTCATCATGACACGCAGTGGCAGATATGTCATTTTCCACCGAAGAATGAATCTATTGATTCCTAATGTATCTCAAACTAAAAGGGACTGCTTTTTGAATGTCACACTGTCATGTCCAAATTACTTGAGGAATAGATCCCATTGTTGCATGAAAACCACCTGGCAAGGTTGAAGGTTTTGGGACAATCTTTCAATGCAGCAAGTATCAGGGGTTCTAAAACAAATTAGTTTAGAAAGAAAAGTTAAGAAAAGGGGTTCTTTAAATGTGTGACATTAATTGGTATTAAAGTTCGAAACTAAAGGCAGTGGTGATTTTAGTATGTAAATCTTGGTGGATCAACCTCAACCAATTTTCTTTCCGATGCATGCCAGCAAAGTCACTACATAACATTAAACAATACATGAATTGCACTATAATAGTGACAAACGGTGGCCACAAACTGTTAGGGCCTACATAAAGCTGTCCCGGCAGTTTTCCTTTCAGCACCATGGAGTGAATCCTTACCACCGCTACACCTGTCTATCAGCAGAGCCTCATCTGGCAGCCAAACAGTTCATTCAGCCTTATTTACTGCCTATTTAAAAAACATAGCTGATATGGCTGACTTGTTTAAATAAATATGGTTTCTACTGACTCCTTGTGGATTTGTGTAACTCGATAAAAACGTTCTCCTTCAATAATAACGCATGCCGGCATGAGTTTTGACTTTTGAACCATACACACACATTATTACATTTATATTCAATAAATTGATCATGTTTGTTCTTATATCATTAACACTTAGCTCTAAGAATAAGCAAGTGCAAGCAAACGAGCTGCGACGAGGTAGGCCTATTTGTTCAGTACTTTCAAAATGGACACCGACAGAGATGCATAGATGTTAGTTCAGATCAATTCAGCAAGATGTTGAGGCCTTGACTTTACTCTTCTTTAAGTCACCACACACACACACAGAGAAAGAGAGACTGCTAGCCTACCATTTAAAGTATTTTATTAGGTATATGTGGTCTAAAAGGAAGTAAAATACAATCACGAGGACCCACTTTTATAGACAATGTACCGACGCACAGTGCAAACAAAACAACCTTCGCAATATCAACTGGAATTACATGGGTCTATTACTGAACCTTTTGTTGAAAAAAATATATCTGAATGGGAAGAGAATCACTGGCAAACATGGTTACAGACCCAACAACATTATATAGTATCGCCTCCTCGTGAAGAAAACCACATTAGCTAATTATAATACACGAGGTAAGCGAAACAATGAAATGCCTAATTCCAACATTGCCTAAAAGGATTAATACGATACTAATGACATAGACCTATATAAGCAATATGACAATTTAGATGTACAAACTATGGCATAAGGCAACGATGAGCGGATAAGAGGCACGCTGTAATTTTGATTTAAGATGAGCGAGCTAAGACGGACGTAGTCGATAGCCTATTTGTTCAGCACTTTTTAAATGGACAGCGACAGAATTCAGAACATTGGCCGTTCTTACAGTATTCTCCCTGTACACCAAGTCAGAAACTGTAGGATAAATAATGGGGGTATTCAAGCAGACAATGAAAGCTCTTACAATATTCGATGATGACATTTTTCTAAAACAGGCTATAGGCTACATTTGCACCACTAAGTCAGAACAGTAGGCTAAGTTCTGAGGGGGAGAGGGCCCAAATTATTAGGGTGAGACACACTACCAACAGCTTACTACCCAACATACACTTAGTATTACTTTCTTAGCTACAGTATACATACAGTATCTCCCTGGCATATTACATAATTTATGCAGCAGCATACAATACATATTTTTGGACTCACCGTTGTTGTGCTGTGCTCAGTCCTTCTTGTGGGCAATCTTTGTCATCAAACTTTGTCATCAAATTCTGTCATTCTCTGGATTTATGGTGCTTTCAAGACAACTGGGAACTCGAGGTTGAATCATGACGTCAGTGATTTTTCAGGTCGGAGCTCTAGAAAGAGGCCCAAGTTCCTGACTTCAAAACCGTTCAAAACGTATTTTCCCAGTTGGAGCTCTTTTTTTTCCAAGTTCCCAGTTGTCTTGAATGCACTGAAGTCTGAGATTTCCCAGTTCCGAGTTTCTAGTTGTTTTGAACGCGGCAGACGTCATGCTGGATTAACAGCATGGCCAATGTATTCAACCTTTTCTGGCCTATGGTGTTGCGTGTGAATGTTATTCTTTTAAGTTTCGAAAAGAGACCCTTTCAGACAGATGTTTTTAAATCCTTAAACCCAGACTTGGACCACACACCCTCTCCACCGAATAGCAGACAGGGGAAGCAAAATAGTGATTGCTTTGTGACACTCGCAGTTAGTCACTGATTCCTTCCAAACCACTCATTGTTGACGTAGTGTCCCCATGAGTGACAGAACACTGACTAAATCACGGCTCAACTAGAGAATATTACCAACGCCTACGCTCTGTATTTTCGCTGGCTGCCCGCCCCACCACCACAGAAAGCACTGAGCTAGGCTGAAACACCTGCATTTTGGAGCAAGAAAGAGAACATGTTTGTATGCGGCTTTATTAACTCAAGGGTTTTTTATTTTATTTTTACATTGTTTGCAAACTGAATTGTGACACTAATTAATGCCAAAATAAGATGCAAAACAGGCCTAATTATTATTATTTTTAATTATTATTTTTTGCTAAACTGGTGGGGCTCAAAACAGGAGGGGCTCTGCCCCACCTGCCCTGAATGACGGGTCGCCACTGACTAAAGGTAATAATCAAGGTGTAGATTATCCTGACAACAATATTCCCTACTATTTAGCCAAAAATGTCTCCCATTATGTATTGCAGAGGAAGCCATGGTTTGGCATTTGTCCCGTTGTGCAGGTGGCCTTTCACCCCATCCCAGACATGTCTCCTCTGAATAGTAGCCATGTCGGAATGCTGTTGGCTTGACACCCCTCGTCATGGAATATCACAAATTCCCCTTTCAAATTCTTTTTTAAAATCCTTTTCAAGCCTTGAAACTGCATCCAGTGTCTGTCCTTTGGTTGTTGATTATGTTGTTTTGTTATGGGATGGGATGATAACATGGAAAACAACTTCAAGCTGAAGCTCTTGGCATTGATTAAGCTGTTGACGGTAATAAAAGCACAATGTTTGAGGGCAATTTAAAAACAAAATCTATAACAATATTGTGCTCAAGTAATAGCCTTAACTTTAGCTTTGCCTGAAGACCTACAGTAAATGCTACGTCAATGTTTGGCTCTGTTGTTCAACTGTGAGGGTTTAATCACCTAAAATAAATGGTTCAATCTAAATGTTTGAGTAATATGTATATTCTCATTAAACTCCATGCATCTTTGTTTTGAACATGAGCTCATTTCACTGCTACAGGTCAAATCCAGGCTGCATTGGCAGCATCTAACATGTGTCGTGTTTGTCCCCTCAAGGCTTCTTGGACTCGCCCCGAGACGTACGAGGTATGGTTACTAAACACGTAGCCAGATCCTAGATTCAGTGCTTAACACCTAGCCAGTCTCATAGTAGACTAACCCTGTTCACTACAGAGCATCCTTGTTGGCTTTCTCTCCAAAGTTTCTCCTCAAACTCCCCAAAATCGGGCACCAATACGATTCCAGACTAATGAAGTCAAATTCAGGAATATGAAATGAGACGCTTCCTTTTGAACGTACATTTTTCATTTCATGTTTTGATTGCTAATTTGCGACTTGCCCTCAAGTTCGGTCCCTCCTCATATTGCATTAATTCCTCTCATAACTTTGGTTTCATAACCACTTATTACGAGCACGTCGAAAGTTCCCACAAAGCAGTTTGCCCCAATGCCTTAGAGCAACTTTCTTAGGGTGACAGAGTCCTGTCAAGGGACTGGGGCTAGCCAGGCACCAATGAAAAGCTTAAATTAGCCAACGCTCTGTGCTCTGCCGTGGACCAAGCCCAGCCAATCTAGCTGTGCCTTTTGAAAACACTAACCAGCCAAACTGTAGAATGCACAAATAAAACCCTAAAATAGAGATGCACCTTAATGCTGTCTAATCCACTGCTTGAAAGAAAGAAAGAAAGAAAGAAAGAAAGAAAGAAAGAAAGAAAGAAAGAAAGAAAGAAAGAAAGAAAGAAAGAAAGAAAGAAAGAAAGAAAGACTATGATTAAAGCTGATAAGATATTTTATAGTAATGTGAGGCCAGATGCCAGACAGAACCAAAACCAATATAAGAATTTAAAAAATGCGCATGCCTTTGTGGTAAATATCCAAGGCATTTACTCAACCACCGCAATGCCTCTGTCACACAAGGCATAAATGTTTTTGTTTGGTTCAGTGTATTCATCAACATGTGTGCTTTATATGAATGATTCAGTGGCATATGGATGGTGTGTGATGGGGAAAATAGGATTCCCAGAGCATTAACTCCAGATTAAAACGAGTTAATCATCTTGCAAGCCGTTATAAACCTTTCATGAATCATGAATTTTACAAAAAAAATACTAAAAGTTCAATTCACTGGAAAAAGTAGCTTATTATTAATTCAGGTCTCAGGTGATCAATACTCTAGCATCCAACCGGCCTCCTCCGGACACCTTTTGAGAGAGAAATGAGACGTCCGCCCCCAGCAGGTACGACTGCTTCTGAAGGCTGAGAGAGAAACCAAGCTGTGTTTTTCACTCTTGTACCCGGGCTCAGCTAGCCGTCCTATTTTCCTTGAATTGAGTGGAATGAGAAAAAGGGGTTGGCAGAATTATGCTTCTGCGCTTTTTATTAGAGGAGATAAGAGCCAGACACAGAATTGCATTATGGGGCCACACTGCAGAGCCTCCCTCTTGCAAAAGCTCCCTCACTCTCTCTCCTGTTTCTCTTGATGTGACAACACAAGAAGAGCTGCACAAGGGGAGGGTGTGACATGAGCCTCGCCAGTGACCGACGCTCACAATGTAAAGCGGTGTGCACACTGCTTATATATGACATTTTCCCCCCGCCTCGGAACACATGTAATGCGATAGGCCCTGCATGTACAACTTACCGCCAATTACTAGGCGAGGGAAGCTGCTCTGTAGACAGCCTTGCATACTAACAGGTTAAGGATTGTGAGGCGGAAACAGGATCGGATCCACGCTCCAAAAAGCCTGTCTGTAATTTAAAGCCCTCAATGCCTTTGGCTCATGACTAATCCATCCTACCTTAAATCGACTTACTGAATAGATTGAATTGCAAAGCCCCAAATGTGCAATACAGTCCAAATCCCCTCTGGCCATCGCACAAGTAATTTGTAGACTTAAGAAGACCTCCCAAAGCTGTCACAATGTCATATATAATAAAGAAGTCTGGCTCAGGAACATTGACCAGAAGATCAATTGCTGACTATTTCCCACAACTGGTCCAATGATTAGATTCTCATAATGATGTACATGTGGTCCTCTGTAGCTCAATTGGTAGAGCATGGCGCTTGTAACGCCAGGGTAGTGGGTTCGATCCCCGGGACCACCCATACGTAAAAATTTATGCACGCATGACTGTAAGTCGCTTTGGATAAAAGCGTCTGCTAAATGACATATTATATATTTTTTATATTATATACATATCGCTGCTATTGATTTAGGAAGACTGTGAGATACATAGACTCTCCAGATAAGTAATGATGCTCCCTTTACTCATTAGATTTGTTAAGGTCAACACACCTATTTTGAGACTGGCATTCTGCTTGCCATGTAACATTTGCAAGATGGCGTGACTCAGTTTGACATGTATAAGCACACTACTGACACTACGAGCATGATAAACATCTCACATCTGTTGACAGCTTATGTAATAGGGTGTCAGCTGGCATGACAAAAAATTGATTAAAACGTGTCACGGAAGAGACTTCTCTTGAATGGTTAAAACTGGTCACATTGGGCCAGTGAGTGGTGCACAGTCAATTAACTTTCATGTTTACCATCATATCAGCATGTGCCATTCATTATCCAACCTGCCCATTAAATTGAGTGTCTGTACCATTCTGATTTTGTAATTGAAATAGCTCTTTATCATAGAGTAATGAAGCAGTCCTTTGCACTTAGGTTTGCACTGAAACTTCAAAATCTGAACATTTTGTCTTATTGGAGCAAGCTTTAGATGTTCAAATAACTACAGATGTAGGATCTTAATTTGATTACCCTGTTGAAGGAGAACTTTAAAACTTGTAGTGTATTTGAAGTTTAAAAAGGCTTCTGATGTTTGTAATTTCCACTTTGATATTTCAGACTTGATTTTCCCTTATGAAAAATGTATCAAACCCTACATAAATGTCCATTAATTATAATATTCCACATAATAATGTACATTTCCTGTTGCTGCAAGATTATTTTCCTGCTGTAGCAAACTGGCTCAAGTTAAGATCCTACGTCTGTATTGGGCCATCAGCTTTTTCAGTTTATTATAATCAGAACAATAATACCCTCTATTACCTTATTTATATTCAGGCTCATAAGACACAGGAGCAGATGCTTGCTCTAACATTCCCTTAACACAAGATTAATGTTGCCCTTTGAGAAGGTTATAGGACACCCCTCAGATCCTTAGCCAGCTCAGTTTTTAAAGTGCTGCACAGCCATTGTCACTACACAGAGAACAAAACACAATAGGGAGGGATTGTTGGATTGTTCACAGTATCTAGCACTGTGTAAGGACGGTTTTATAGACTTGCCAAAGATTGAATTGAATTTTCTGCCTAACAAATGGAATAGGGACCAGTAAGTTTCAACGTTAACAAGTTCCAGATGCACAGTTAGGGCTTTTTGTTTGATCAGATTACAGTCACTTCAGTCAGCTAACGGTACGTAGCACAGAGCAGTGCACGATTACCATCAGAGAGATGCACAGGTAAGAGAGAATCAAATCGTGTTCAAGCTCATTTCACACATTCAAATGTTTTATGAATATGAAGATGGGAGAGAGAAAAAATACGTCCCGAATAATGAACACAGGCAATCTGCTCCGAAAACCAGATAGCATCACAATACACAATTGATAAGATTGTAGGGACTAGCGGTTAGCTAGAGTCTGGCTAGTGAGTAATCAGGTTGTTAGTTCAGTGTTGTTAGTTCAGGGATGTTCAGTGTTAGTGCAGTAATTAGCTATAAGAAAGGGTGCTTTGTCTCGAGCAACGCTCTCTACCTCCTAGATTAAACCCAACCAGATTGCAGAATCGGGACAGTATGTACACATAGGATGATGCCGGTATCGACACGTACAGTACTCAAAACTCTTAATTGGGAAGACCACGCAATGGGGAGGGGGGTCAAATATAAAATCTTGATCTATTATTGAAATAATGGAAAAGCTGAAGTGTGTGAAATGCTGTTTATAAAATAGTCCTATAGAGTTAGTAGCTTAGCAAGTAGATGTATTTCTGCCCATTGGTGTGAGGCTGTGTGTAGCCCAAAAGAAGCTGGAAGAAAAGCGGTTAATGGATTTTTTTCCGGCCATGCTTTTAGAACCTGCTGCATTGATGTGCTCCATTATTAATGTGTTTGGTTCTCCCGCCACCTCCTGCAAAGCAGCCTACAAAAAAATATATATATCTCTGTCTCAGTCCGGTGGAAGCTTGCCATCTTTATTTGGCAGCATTTTGTTAAGGAATTAAGTAAAGAAAGACAAATCTATTAAAAGTCAATTCTATCCAAATCCGACATGTGCACAGAAAAAAAGAATAACAAATTATAAAACAGAGGAAGGTTACACCTTGATTGGTCAAAGAGTAATCCCAAAACATGAAATGGTCAAAGTGTTAATTGTGGTTCTTCTCTTTTCTTCCTCGTAGAGTCTTGATGGGAATGTTGTTGTGCGTAGTCACGCACGGGTGTCCTCTCTCACCTTGAAGTATGTCCAGTACACCGATGGCGGCCACTACCTCTGCACCGCCCGCAACTCCATCGGTCAGGACCAGCAGACCATGTACCTGGAAGTGCGCTGTAAGACACTTATCTGTCTCTATTAGCTTGTTGTCACCCCTTTTTCACATCACATTTCACTTATACCACTTTTTACCTGTATCTTCAAATGTTCCATGAGTTGTCACTACTATTTGCGAATAGCAATTTTTGACTAAATCGAAGAGATTGTCTTAGAGAGTGATAGTCCAAAGAATTATAGATCAAAAGTTACCAAAAGACACATACTTCTTGAATTTGACACAAATTTAACCCAGAAGCCATTGACCCAATGACCTTGACTCACTGATTCTTCCTTTATGCTGTGTCAGTAGATTTCAATGGATTGTTCAGTATCTAGCACTGTGTAAGGATTGCTTTGTAGACTTGCCAAAGATTTAATTAAATGTTCTGCCTAACAAATTGAATAGGGGCCAGTAAGTTTCAATGTTAACAAGTTCCAGACGCACAGTTACAGTAGGGCTTTTTGTTTGATCAGATTACAGTCAAATCAGCCAGCTAACGGTACGTAGCACAGAGCTGTGCACCATTAACATCAGAGAGATGCACAGGCAAGAGAGAGCCAAATCGTGCTTAATCTCATTTCGCACATTCAAATGTTACATGAAAATGAAGAAGGGAGAGAGAATGAAAAAATTTACAGAATAATGAATGTTTAATTAGAAGAATTTCCCTTGCCCCCAAAACGCAGGCAATCTGCTCCGAAAATCAGAATACACAATTGATAGTATTGTAGGGACTAGCGGTTAGCTGGAGTCTGGCTAGTGAGTAATCAGATTGTTAGTTCAGTGTTAGTTCAGCTTTGTCTCGAGCAAAGCTCTCTCCCTCCTAGATTAAACCCAACCAGATTGCAGAATCAGGACAGCATCTACACATAGGATGATACCGGTATCGTCACGTACAGTACTCAAAACGCTCAATTGAGACACTCAATTCACATTATCTGTAGTATGCGGCGTGTGTTTGTGCTACTCATGTGCTGATAGAACATTTTTTATGTATTTTCTGTTTGGTCTTGGCCCTTTCGGTGTATGTTGGTCTGTTTGGTATGAATATCTTATGAAAACAATTATTGTTTTAGCTCTCCTCTCGCTAAGAGCAGGGTTTATTTTGAGAAATCCATTTAGCTGTAATTGAACAGCGGGGTCGTGGGCCTGGGCTCGTTGCAGAGTCAGAGAGGGAACAAGGCCTTATTGGTGGAGCAGGGATGGAGAATCTGCCGATTCAGCGATATCCATCAATCCCAAAAGCTGGGGACCACAATACTATCAAGAGCCCAGTTTCAGACGTCGGAATCAAGGCCTAGCAGTGTCAGGGGAGGCCTCAGTATCAAGGACATATGAGAGAGAAGCACAATATTTTACACAGCTTATGTGGGGCCAGGGAAGCCCAGGGTTACTTTCTTACAATATTAAACATGATTAACTTAAACAGTTTTGGGGTGTGTGGTAGATCAATAAATGGTGATACCTTTAATAGCAGTGGTGGTGTTGTGGTAGTGACGGGAGAGTCTGTGGCGCTCAGTAAACAGTACTGAATTGGTTACAGCAGGTGTGTAGAGTAGCAATAGGTGAAAGTGAGTGCAGTCCACACACCACAGTACTGAGTTTTTTACTGAACACTGGTTGATCTATGCTTGCCATGTGACATTGAAGGCAAAACAAAGAACCATAAACATAAAACAACAAATAAGAATAAAATACAAGTCTTTCTTACACGGCAGCTTATTTACTATTCACATTGGTGTCCATAAACACAAATTTCATAATAAAACAAATTGATATTGTAGTGGTGACTGGAATGAAGATTCAGCCTCTGTCTTATCTAGCGTTATTTTTACACAGTTGCTGGCTCATCACTTTTACCCCTGAATGCAACTTACCACAGCAGCCTTTATGATTGTAGTTCATGATGTAGCACAACGTTACTATGCTCACCAAATGATATATACAGCCTTATGTCCTCATAGAAAGATAAAAAACAGAATGGGCAACTTTTTGAGTGTTAAACTTTTTATTTATAGTGCTTAAACCTAGGTATTGTGGCAGATGTATCCAGAAATAAACAATATAAAAACCACACCCTGAATAATATAGTATTATAGTTTTCTATAGTATTCAGTATAGTGTTTCAGCTATGTACAGATGTTATGTCTGTGGTGGATGGTTTGTTATGTTTGGTGCAGTATGTTTGTAAGCAGAAGTTTGTATGTCGACCTTCCGGTGCCCCCCCCGTGTCGTTGCAGATGCTCCCAAGATCCAGGGCTCGGTGGCGGTCTACACCTGGGAAGGGAACGCAGCCAACATCAGCTGTGAGGTGCTGGCTCATCCGGGAGCCTCAGTGGTGTGGTTCAGAGATGGCCAGCAGCAGCCTAGCACTAACACCACCAACGTCAAGATCTACAACACACCAGCCGTCAGCTACCTCGAGGTATGGTACAATAGGGATATGAGGGCCCCAAAAGTGTGTGAATGTACAGTATGTGATGAATGATATCGCATTTTTAAGAATGCACTCCATACAATGTAATGCCAAACATTCTGTGGTTCCTGCATAACTCCCTTGCACTGCATGCAGTGATACAGTAACAGGTTTTCTGAAAGCTTAATTTGAGCTGTAATCCAACCAAAGTAGAGCACCCATTTAACATACTGAAACTTCCTAATGATAGCAGGGAGTAATTAACTGCTCAAATCGTGAGACATGTACTTAGGCTGACAAATTAAGTATGACAGTAATGTTAGCTCACAATTAACTGTCAGTGAAATGATAGCACACGGATGTTATATCACCATAATACACCGTGGCTATTTTGTATCCCTGGAGATAGAATAATTGTGTTGCAATGTTAATATTAATTGATGGCATAATTCTTTCTGAGGTACTATAGAGATGCTTTTATGTAAAGTGAAATACATTAATACGACTGGATTTATACTAGTATGTGTTTTTTTCCTGAACCATTTTGGTTTAAGTGCTTTTCTCAAGGACGTAACAGCAGTAGTTGCAGTCCTCCTGGGATTGACAACTACCTGTTGGGTTATACAATTACCAGATGTTAAAACACAATTCACCTAAGGCAAGCCCGAACTGGGTAACCCCAGCAGCACATATGTGACTACATTTCCCAATTGAGTCTTATGTACCATTTCCAAGATTGGCTTTTCTGTACATTTTATAAAAGTACAGACTCAGAGCTTCAAAATTGTATATCATACACTGCAGTTGGGGGGAAATGGGAAAGTTATGCTTATTTGAAATGTGATAAACTTGTTATTCCACCTTGTAGACAAGTACCAGAAAATCCCCTTGAAAGTTTTTCACACTTGCTCAAAAGCTATTTTTTTACTACGGCCATTTCGGCATCGTTCACACCCTTTTAAGCCTTAGCCCCACCCATCTCTTTAAGTATTCACTTGAGGCCATGTGCTAAATTGAGTGATTACGGTAGTGTAGTAAACAAGTGGTGAAAGTAATAGCCTACTATAAGGAAAATCTCTAGGTAAAAATACACTTTATCTAGTCCTTGGCCTATATCCTAACATGTTGTTCTTCACATTGTCTCTGGTAAACACACTAAATATCAAAACAAACCACCCCCAGATACAGTACCAGTCAAAAGTTTGGACACACCAACTCATTCAAGGGTTTTTCTTAATTTTTACTGTTTTCTACATTGTATAATAATAATGAAGACCTCAAAACTATGAAATAACACATATGGAATCATGTAGTAACCAAAAAAGTGTTCTTCAAAGTAGCCACCCTTTGCCTTGATGACAGCTTTGCACACTGTTGGCATTCTCTCAACCAGTTTCATGAGGTAGTCACCTGGAATGCATTTCAATTCTTAAATCACAAATGATGACCACCCAATTGGTACAAAGAATCATGATATCTTTCTGTCAGGTAAGCCCACTTTGCAGTTAACATTTAATTGAGAATTATTTTGCGGAAAGACTTTCTGTCTACCCACAAGACGGTTATCATTACTAGCATTCCTAACTGGCTACATACTGAGTGATATATAAATGCCTGCACCAAACAGACAGAAAGGGGCAACTGGCAATATTGCTGGAATTAATTGGCCGATTTTTTAAAGTTAGGCTTTTTAAGCCAGTAATGGCTAACCAGGTGTGGGGTATTATCAATGTGGCTTTGGTTGGATAGTAGCCAGGAGTTTGTTAATGAAAGTTTGCGATGGGACAAATGAAGAAAATGCATGTACTTTCAGAATTGTTTGGCGAGCCACTCATATGTGGGCTGCGAGCTACTGGTAGCTCACGATCTACCTGTTGGAGACTCCTGCCTGTTATAGACAGTAGCCTGTGGCATGGCAGAACAATCAGGACCCATCTCTCGACATGACCAGCCCCTCCATTAGGCCAGGAAGGATCCTTTGTTTCTCTGTGAGAAATAAACTAGGCTAACTATTTAACATTTGAAATTAATATTTACAGATCACCTACGAGTTTATTATTAAGACACATGAAAGTTCACATGTTCAAGGCACATGAAAGTTCACATGGGGGGAAAAAGCATTTGGATGAAAAAAACATTTTTTATTTTTTTTACGTCTCACATTTTCTTTTTAAACTTAACATTTTCACATGTTAAGTTTAAATTTCACATTTATTACATTTGGAGTTCACATGTTAACACCACATTTTCACGTGAGAAGAAAAACATGTTTTCACCACACGTGAATTGCAGTTGCACATGTGAAATTTGCTGTTTCACATGTTAAGAACTTTCACATGTAAAAATCAGAAATGCAGTTTCACATGTGAAAAACTTTCTCATCTGAAAATTTCACGTTCACATGTGGAATTGCAAATTCACATGTGAAAATCAATCTTATGTGAAAATCTAATTTGCAGTTTCACATGTAAGAAAACTCCACATGTGAAATCTCACTTTCACAACTCCACATATGAAATCTCACTTTCACATGTGGAATTGCAAGTTCACACGTTGTGGTGAAATACTGTTATTCTCCTCACATGTGAAAAGGTGGTGTTAACATATTGCAGTAGCAATGTTTCCACATATGGAATTGCAAATTGTAATGTCATTTTGTTAAAAGGTAACTTAACCTACCTGAGTATAATAATTCAAGTGTGTTAAAAATGATTATTTTGTATTTCTGAGCCATCCATTCAGAGTGTTACTGCTGCAGACACACGCCTCTTTTCTTCATACATTGATCAGTGACCGTTGGAAGAAGCCCAGTGAAAAGAACCGAAAAGCTAGCGCTCCGTTTACTTATTAATCCTTTTTAACATGTTAAAATTTGCGCTGTCTGCCTCCCGAGTGGCACAGCGGTCTAAGGCACAGCATCATAGTGCTTGAGGCATCAATACAGACCCGGGTTCGATCCCAGGCTGTGTCACACCCGGCCGTGACACAGCACAATTGGCCCAGCATCGTCCGGGTTAGGGGAGGGTTTGGCCGGCCGGGATTTCTTTGTCCCATCGCACTCTAGCGGCTCCTTGTGGCGGGCCGGGCACCTACAAGCTCACTTCGGTCGCCAGCTGGATGGTGTTTCCTCCAACACATCGGTGCGGCTGGCTTCCGGGTTAAGTGAGCAGTGTGTCAAGAAGCAGTGTGGCTTGACAAGGTCGTGTTTCGGAAGACGCATGGCTCTCGACCTTCACCTCTCCCGAGTCCGTAGGGGAGTTGCAGCGATAGGAAAAGACTGTAACTACCAATTGTATATCACAAAATTGGGGAGAAAAAGGGCTAAAAAAAATAAAAATATTGCGCTGTCAGTTAATCAAGTTAACTCAAGTTAACTTTTTATAATTGTAGTGCACACATTATTTTTTTATCGCATTGTCGGAAAGCGTTCAACATACATAATCTATACAGCTAAAAATTAACAATGCGATGTCAAAACAAGTTGACTTTGAGGTTAAAGAAAGTGTGTTTATCAATTCACCAGATTTTGCTAACTGTTACTTTGGACAAAATCACAACGGCAATATTCTTGTAATGCTTTTTGTATTAAAAAAAATCGTAAATTACAGCTCAATTTGAGCTAATTATGAATTTGCGATTAATTGTGATTAATCACAGCAAATCCTGCGATAAACTCGATTACATTTGAATCACTTGACAGCCCTAGTTGACATTAAAATATGAAAAGATACGTGAAAGTTTAGCGGACATGCGTCAGTCATGGTTGCTCGTGGTCACGTGATGAGGTAGCCCCGCCTGCAACTTAAACATTAGTGTTGGCCCTCTTGGTCAGGTGGTCAAGACATGGCACAGATAGGACAATGAGACAGATATTTCACCGGATGTATAAATGTGAAGCATCCGCTTGGTGTTTCCACTCACTACCAAATATGATAGAGAGAGGAAGCCCAGTGGCTGGCAGTGGGAGAAGATGGAAGGAGATGGATTTTGACCGACATTCTGCAAGTTTTATCATCGATGAAACATTTGATCTCAATACAGTTTTTTGTTCTCAAAACTAGAATCTGCTATGAACAAAGTGGACTAAGTTTTGTAGACTTTACCCTTTGCCAAAGTTGTTAAAAATTATGTTGTTTAGAAGGAGTGCAAAGGTGAATTGAGTTATTGCACAAGCGCACTTCACGGAGTAGGCGTTCTCACTAGCTCGTGCTTGGCTCTGCCCACCCCCTTGCTTGTTCTGCCCACTATGACTAATTTGTTCCCATTGGAAATGACAGGCTGTAGTCTATCTTGGTTTAGTTGGTTTAAATCTTTGACATTGGCGTCTCCCGTGGGAGACCCGGGTTCTAATCTCGCCATTTATAAAAGCACATGTGAAACTTGTGAAATGTTTGGAAACCACAGTCAATAGCTGCATCCCAAATGGCACCCTATTCCCTATATAGTTCACTACTCTTGACCAGAGCCCAAGAGTCTAAGTAATGCATTATAATGGGAATAGGATGCCATTTGGTGCGCAACCATTGAGTCTGTTCCCAGGACCTGGGCAGACACAGTCAGCATGCATGACCTGCTGTGCTGAATCTCGGGCAGTGAGTGAGCCCATCCAAAAGTCCCCTGAACCCAGAATGCTCTCTGTGGCAAAGAGGCCTGTATGACCCGCTGGCACATTTATCCTAAGATTCCTGGTTAATGGTGCCACCAGAGGGGCCCACCACCCCTGTTACTCAATAATTATCGAACAAGACGTGTGCCAGCGGTGAGGAACAAAGAGCACTGCTAGCACCTTGGCGATGAGATCCTCAGTAATCAACAAGACCATCTTTGGTAAATCAGATCACTGAAGGAAGAACATGTTGTTGATGCAGAAGTGTTTTTTTTTCTTCTTCCAGGTCACCCCAGATTCCCAGAATGACTTTGGAAGCTACAACTGCACAGCCACCAACATGATCGGAACAGAGTCCAAGGAGTTCCTCCTGATCCAAGCAGGTCAGTCAACATGGCTTACTCTGTGATACTGTACACAGTGATTTCCCTTATTCAGATGATTCATATGTATTCATTATTAAAACATTTGATTGCGAATTCATTATGATACTGTATAGCTGAACAAAGATGGCAATAAAAAGTTTGTATTTAAATTGAAATGGAAGGTAAATGCCATGCATATAGTACAGCCACACAGTGTCGTTACCACACCTCAAGCAGTCTCAACCAATTATTTCTGGAACAGTTCAGCGGAGGCCCATCGTGAAGTTGGTCTTGATTTTACTTCAGAAACCACAAGTATTTTTCTGTGTCAGTTTCATACTGTCACACCCTGGCCTTAGTTATCTTTGTTTTCATTAATAGTTTAGTTAGGTCAGGGTGTGACATGGTGAAGTATGTGTTTTGGTTTGTCTAGGGGTTTGTAGGTTTAATGGGGTAATGTCCTGTCTAGGTGTTTGTATGTTGATGGCTGCCTAGATTGGTTCTCAATTGGAGACAGCTGTGGTTTATTGTCTCTAATTGGGAGCCATATTTAAGGCAGCCATGGGCATCATGTGTTTGTGGGTAATTGTCTAAGTTGAACGTTTGTTGCTTGTCTGTGCACTTACGTTATTTAGCTTCACGGTCGTTTGTTGTTTTGTAAGTTTTGGATAGTGTTCGGTTTCGTGTTTTTCTCTCTTCCATAATAAAGAGATGTATTTTGCACACGCTGCGCCTTGGTCCACCTCTATGCTTGACGATCGTGACAGAATTACCCACCATCAAAGGACCAAGCGGCGTGTCCAGGAGCCAAGGGTCTGGACATGGGAGGAGATTTTGGAAGGTAAAGGGTCTTGGACTTGGGAGGAAATCCTGGATGGGATGGATCGACGGCCATGGAGTGAAACAGTGGAGAGGCGACTGAGAGAGGAGCAACGGCGTCAGCAGGGCCATCGTCGGAGGGACGAGAGGCAACCCCAAAAAGTTTTTTGGGGGGCACATGGCTTAGGGCGGCTGGGCAGCAGGAGGCTGCCACAGGAAGACGTGGAGAGAAGGCTACCGGTTTACGGGAGCCATTGGCGAGTAGAGGGAGGGAAGCAGTTGAGGCACGGCGTAAGAGACTGAGGTGTGTTACCAGTCCGGTCCGGCCCGTTCCTGATCCCGGTTAAGGCCAGTGGTGTGTGTTCCCAGTACGGACCGGCCTGTTCCTACTCCACGCATCAAGCCCACGGTGTGCGTCGCCAGTCCAGCCCGGTCGGTTCCTGCTCCACGTACTAAGCCTACGGTGTACGTGGCCAGCCCAGCCCGACCTGTTCCTGCTCCACGTACCAGACCCACGGTGTGCGTCGCCAGTCCAGCCCGGCCGGTTCCTGCTCCACGTACTAAGCCTACGGTGTACGTCGCCAGCCCGACCCGGCCTGTTCCTGCCACTCGCACCAAACCTACGGTGCGCGTCGCCAGCCCGGTCCGGCCTGTTCCTGCCACCCGCACCAAGTCTACGGTGCGCGTCGCCAGCCCGACCCGGCCTGTTCCTGCCACTCGCACCAAACCTACGGTGCGCGTCGCCAGCCCGGTCCGGCCTGTTCCTGCTCCCCGCACTAGCCCTGAGATGCGTGTCCTCAGCCCGGGACCACCAGTTCCGGCACCACGCACTAGGCCTTATGTGCGTCCCCAGGGTCCAGCATGCCCTGTTCCTTCTCCCGCACTAGACCTGAGATGCGTGTCCTCAGCCCGGTACCTCCAGTTCCGGCACCACGCACCAGGCCTATAGGGCGTCTCGGCCGGCCAGAGTCTGCCGTCTGCCTAACGGCGCCTGAACTGCCCGTCTGCCCAACGCCGTCTGAACTGTCCGTCTGCCAAGCTCTGCATGAACTGCCCGTCTGTACTGAGCCTGCTAAGCCGCCCGTCTGCCATGAGCCTTCAGAGCCGTCCGCCAGACCGGAGCCGCTAAAGCCTTCCGCCAGACAGGAGCCGCTAGAGCCTTCCGCCAGACAGGATCAGCCAGAGCCTTCCGCCAGACAGGATCAGCCAGAGCCTTCCGCCAGACAGGATCAGCCAGAGCCTTCCGCCAGACAGGATCAGCCAGAGCCTTCCGCCAGACAGGATCAGCCAGAGCCTTCCGCCAGACAGGATCAGCCAGAGCCTTCCGCCAGCCATGAGCAGCCAGATCCGTCAGCCAGCCACGAGCAGCCAGGTCCGTCAGCCAGCCATGAGCAGCCAGATCCGTCAGCCAGCCACGAGCAGCCAGATCCGTCAGCCAGCCATGAGCAGCCAGATCCGTCAGCCAGCCATGAGCCGTCCAGCCAGGATCCGCCAGAGCCGTCCAGCCAGGATCCGCCAGAGCCGTCCAGCCAGGATCCGCCAGAGCCGTCCAGCCGGGATCCGCCAGAGCCGTCCAGCCGGGATCCGCCAGAGCCGTCCAGCCAGGATCCGCCAGCCAGCCAGGATCCGCCAGAGCCAGCCAGCCAGGATCCGCCATTTAGTCCGGTGCTGCCCCTTAGCCCGGTGCTGCCCCTTATCCTGGTGCTGCCACTTAGTCCGGTGCTGCCCCTTAGTCCGGTGCTGCCTCTTAGTCCGGTGCTGCCCCTTAATCCAGTGGGGTTAAGTTGGAGGGTGGTCATTTGGAGGAGGCTACGAAAGCGGGTAGTGACTATGGTGGGGTGGGGACCACGACCAGTGCCAGAGCCGCCACCGTGGACAGATCGCCCACCCAGACCCTCCCCAAGACTTTATGCTGGTGCGCCCGGAGTTCGCACCTTAAGAGGGTTATGTCACACCCTGGCCTTAGTTATCTTTGTTTTCATTAATAGTTTAGTTAGGTCAGGGTGTGACATGGTGAAGTATGTGTTTTGGTTTGTCTAGGGGTTTGTAGGTTTAATGGGGTAATGTCTTGTCTAGGTGTTTGTATGTTGATGGCTGCCTAGATTGGTTCTCAATTGGAGACAGCTGTGGTTTATTGTCTCTAATTGGGAGCCATATTTAAGGCAGCCATGGGCATCATGTGTTTGTGGGTAATTGTCTAAGTTGAACGTTTGTTGCTTGTCTGTGCACTTACGTTATTTAGCTTCACGGTCGTTTGTTGTTTTGTAAGTTTTGGATAGTGTTCGGTTTCGTGTTTTTCTCTCTTCCATAATAAAGAGATGTATTTTGCACACGCTGCGCCTTGGTCCACCTCTATGCTTGACGATCGTGACACATACATCACATCTGAAGGTCAACATAGTGTTTTTAGCTTCAAGATCAGTTGAAGTGCCATTGTGATAAAAACATAATGGGTATAATTTCCAGGGCGTTGAGTACAAATTTAAGGCTGCTATTTTGGTGGACTATAAAGCAGTGCAGACGTCAAGGGTAGTTGGCCAAGTGTTATTTTAGTAATCTGCAACACAGTGGTGACTGGCACTTTAACACATTTGTTAGTAAAGTGGTGCTGTGCTTGTGAGTGCACCAAATGGGAGAACCATTCGTACATTTTGTAAGCTAGTTGTAAAAAAGATTTGGCTGTTACAATTGTTGCCCTGTGTCCAGTGCCAGTAAACCATGTGCGTCTCAGAATATCACCCCAACATGTTCTTGCCAATAGAATTTGGAAGATGTAATTTGGATCATTCCCTTGCAGTTGAGACATCATTTCACATGTAGCTCCCGTCGCCTGTAGTGTCATTCGACTTCCAAAACCTTAAAACCGTGATTGGCTGATCTCTTCATATATGGCCCTTTGATTGGATGAATCCGGCACATTTCTCTTTATATGATTGGTTGAATCTTTGAAATCCTTGAGTCTGATTGGCTACACATCCTGTGGGTCTCGAGGGCCAGGATTTAACCTGAATGTTTCCGTGGTGTTGTGTAGATGTGCCGTCGGCACCCGCCATCGAGCGAGTGGAGCCCTTCTCCAGCACCGCCGTTGTGGAGTTTGAGGAGCCCGATGCCAGCGGCGGCGTTGCTATCCTCAAGTACCGGGCCGAGTGGCGCATGCAGGGTGAAGACTGGGCCGGCAGAGAGTACGACGCAGAGGATGGTGAGTCATACACAAACATACACACACATAGACAGACACACTGAGCAGTTTATCAAAGCATGCCAGATGGTTGAAATGTGAATGTCAGCCTTCAGTTCTGAATAAGGCCCGTTTGTAGAAACATAGCCTAGTGCCAGAGCATTATTAATACCTTTCATATTGAGTCTTGGTCAGTGTTTTCTTGGAAGAGACAAATCCATCTCAATGGGATAAATAACATGTCAATAAAATATCAAAACCTATGTAGGATATTGGGGTGGATATTAGAATTTGATTGTCAGCACAGTGATTCAGCCGAAATGATGACATACACAACGACACACTAAATAACAAATCTGTCAGGGGCTGACAGGCCCTCAGATATCTCCTTCCTGTAGAGTATATGTGGCACTGTGTCTATCTGTCGGTCTGTCTGTCTGTCTTACGCTCACATGGGATATGTCAGCAGATTGTTGACAGGCTGTTCTGTCAGCCTTGAGCCCAGCCTGACACACACACACACACACACACACACACACACACACACAAAAGAGCCAGCTGGCACACACACACACACACAAACACACACACACACACACACACACACACAGGAATCCCTTCGAGCACAGAATCACACAAACTAAAATCAACTTGGTTCACACACAAGTTACTGCAATTCTGCAGACACACACAGTGAAAGGCCTGCTGACGAATGCAAGCAGATACCTACTCATGAACTAGAAAATACACACATACACACACAGAAACAAACACAACCAACCTTAACATACCCCCCACACACACACACACACACACACAGGGTCAAGCAATACACCTCGCCACACACTCACTCAAACAGACGAGGGCCAGCTCATACACAAAAAAGAGTTGTGCCAACAAACCCCCTCTCCGATCACTCTCTTCACCACCACACTGACTTGCTCCTTGAAAGAGAGGAGATCACAATAACAGCCAGCACTCTGTCCTGTCCTCTGCTCCTTTTAGCACAGGCCCTACCATCGCATCACTCATCCTAGAGCCATCCAAGACATGGGCTTCATCAGCCAGCCGGGTGACTGGAGCCATGGCGAATAGCTTTAATGGAGCTTTCATAAAAACCCTTTTTCTTCCGACAGGCCTGAGCATGATCACCATCGTTGGCCTGAAGCCCGAGACCATCTACGAGGTCAAGATGTCCGCCATCAACGGCAAGGGCGAGGGCGAGAGCAGCCCTCCCCTGAACTTCAAGACTGAGCCAGTCCGTAAGTGCTTCTCTCCTTCCCTGTACCCTCCTGCTGCCTCCCTCCTTCCCTGTTCCCTCCTGCAGAGAGATAGCACGCACCTGACCGTTATGCTTTTCCTCCCCATCACCACCTAGTAAAGTCTAGCCATCCAGCCATGACCACCTATCCCCCCCCCCAAGCCCCCTGCACCAAAAGCATAATGCATCCCCCTTCCGATCTCTCAGATGGACCAGCCTCTCTGCTCCTGGGATGCATTGCCAACTGACCCCAGCCTGTGTGTCTGTTTGCATAGAAGGGTTGGGGAAGGAGGGCTAGGGACCTAGTGCTTCAGATAATAGGGGGTGAAAGGGGGGTGCCATCCACGTTGCTGTCCTCCCCCCTCCCTTTCACTGCTCCTTGTGACCGTGGTGTCTGTGTGTGTTTGTCACACACACATACATCACACACATAGGCCTACAGTGTTTTATGCTGTGCTGGAGTATTTTGTGCTTCTGCTCATGGGATGTTGTTGTTTCTAGAGAGCTAGACAGACCCTGTTTTGCCCCCTTCCCTGGCCCTATATACCACCCCTCCCACCCTCTTTGCTACCTGCAGAAAACGTCTCGTCTCTGTGTCTGTGTGTCTGCATTCTGTCGACACAACTCAAACTTTTTCCACAACATTTTTCGGTTCTTCATGAGGACAACTGTAAAAGTTATCAGAGCATAATCCTTTGTCATTTTGAGATTTTCTCTCGACAGATATTTGATGGCTCAATGAATGATACTACCTAATAATTGATTGAAAGGGGTTTTGTGTGAACATCGCTTTGAAGCATCACTCACTACACAACCATTACTGAAGAATCACTCCGGGAAATTCTTCATAACTTCTGAAGCATAGTGAATTTGGAGTAAAACCATACATTGTGCATTTGCCAGTATAATAGAATGTTAAACCCCTTCCTATAGAATAATGGTATCTTCAGATAAGTCAACACTGAAGGTTTGATATTCTGAATCTCGGATGCAGTCACAAGAGTAAGAACAGGTTGTTTCTGCACATTCTCCCTACGGAAAAATCCAAAAGTTAGGCAGTGAAAATATTGTTATAGAGTAGCACGGGCATAGTTAGAGATAAATGTACTACCTGATTAGCTTATAATTGCTCCTCTTTTTGGCTGTTTTATTAAGGCCACTTTACACAAATTAAGTATGTGGATCGAACTTGTAAGAGCTGCGTAATGAAATAGCATGATATTAATCTGGCGAGATTCACACACTGGTAGCCATCTCAAAACACAGGTGCTGAAGGAATTAGAGCGTTGGAATGGAATAGCGACCCCATCTTTTGTCTTCTCCCTCCTAGTTTGTCAGTCATGTTGAGTGGTGTTGCTGTGCTGGCTAGTAATAAAGGTTTATTCAGTTCTGATTCAACACATTGTGTTTAAGGCATGAATCAGTCTGATTCGGTTCTGCTTCATGCCACGCTTCAATCTGTGCTTTAAACCCTCTGCTTCTGTAGCAACCACCCTTAGCTGCCAGAGGGATGCCTTGTCCTGTTACTTCGTCATTTTGAGCATTGAGTACCTTTATCAGATAAACAGTGATTTCATAATGCTCTGAATGTTTTCCTACCTTAAAAGTACTGTCCAGAATCCTTAAAGGGCAACTCCACCACTTTTTAACCTCATATTCATTATCTCCAGAACCAAACCAGTGTTTAATAATACAGCACATTTCTACGTTCTGTTAAAAAAATTGTTACGTTTAAAGGTTATACCCGATGGCATCATCAAAAGTTAAAACATTTTAAAAACAGTGATTTTCAAACACTGAGATTCGCGGTGGCGTGGTAAGCAAGAAAATACCCTCCCTCTCGCTAGAAACTTGTTGCAGGTTTTGAAAATCCCAGTTTTTCTTACTTTTAATCGTAGCCTGTGATGTCACAGAGAAGCATTTTTTAGGACCTTTCTTCTTATCTTTTTAACCATACAGTGCATTCGGAAAGTATTCAGACCCCTTGACTTTTTCCACATTTTGTTACGTTACAGCCTTATTTTAAAATTGTTTAAATAGTTATTTTCACTCATCAATCTACACACAATACCCATAATGACAAAGCAAAACTGTTTTTTAGAAATTTTAGCAAATGTATATAAAAAAATGAAATATCACATTTACATAAGTATTCAGACCCTTTACTCAGTACTTTGTTGAAGCACCTTTGGCAGCGATTACAGCCTCGAGTCTTCCTGGTTATGACGCTACAAGCTTGGCACACCTGTATTTGGGGAGTTCCTCAAAATTATTCTCTGCAAATACTCTCAAGCTCTGTCAGGTTGTGTGGGGAGCGTCGCTGCACAGCTATTTTCAGGTCTCTCCAGAGATGTTCGATCGGGTTCAAGTCCGGGCTCTGGATGGGCCACTCAAGGACATTCAGAGACTTCCTGCGTTGTCTTGGCTGTGTGCTTAGGGTTGTTGTCCTGTTGGAAGGTAAACTTTCACCCCATTTTGAGGTCCTGAGCGCTCTGGAGCAGGTTTTCATTAAGGATCGCTCTGTACTTTGCTCCGTTCAGCTTTCCCTCGATCCTGACTAGTCTCCCAGTCCCTGCTGCTGAAAAACATCCCAACAGCATGATGCTGCCACCACCATGCTTCACCGTAGGGATGATGCCAGGTTTCCTCCAGACGTGACGCTTGGCATTCCGGCCAAAGAGTTCAATCTTGGTTTCATCAGACCAGAGAATCTTGTTTCTCATGGTCTGAGAGTCCTTTAGGTGCCTTTTGGCAAACACCATGCGGTCTGTCATGTGCCTTTTACTGAGGAGTGGCTTCCGTCTGGCCGCTCTACCATAAAGGCCTGAATGGTTGTCCTTGTGGAAGGTTCTCCCATCTCCACAGAGGAACTCTGGAGCTCTGTCAGAGTGACCATCGGATTCTTGGTCACCTCCCCTGACCAAGGCCCTTCTCCCCCGATTGCTCAGTTTGACCGGGTGGCCAGCTCTAGGAAGAGTCTTGGTGGTTCCAAACTTATTCCATTTAAGAATGATGGAGGTCACTGTGTCCTTGGGGACCTTCAATGCTGCAGAAATCTTTTGGTACCCTTCCCCAGATCTGTGCCTTGACAAAATCCTGTCTCGGATCTCTACGGACAACCATGGCTTGGTTTTTGCTCTGACATGCACTGTCAACTGTGGGACCTTATTTTGACAAGTGTGTGCCTTTCCAAATCATGTCCAATCAATTGAATTTACCACAGGTAGACTCCAGTCAAGTTGTAGAAAATCTCAAGGATGATCAATGGAAACAGGATGCACCTGAGCTCAATTTCTAGTCTCATAGCAAAGGATCTGAATACTTTTATTTTAAATACATTTAAAGAAATGTCTAAAAACCTGTTTTCGCTTTGTCATTATGGGGTATTGTGTGTAGATTGATGAGGACATTTTTTATTTAATCCATTTTAGAATAAGGCTGTAACGTAACAAAATCTGGAAAAAGGGAAGGGGTCTGAATACTTTCCGAATGCACTGTAATGTTAAAAAGATAAGAAGAAAGGTCCTAAAAAATGCTTCTCTGTGACATCACATTTTCACATATGTAGACACTGGTTTGGTGCTGGAGATAATGAATATGAGGTCAAAATGTGAGTTGCCCTTTAACATGCCTAATTGATAATAAGGTACATTGATTAGGTATTATTATTTTATGGCTCATGAGCTCTCTAAATTTAGAATACTTGCAAGGCACATTTTTGTTTTGTTTTACTGGTAATAGATATACACTTTACAAAAGTGAACTATCCCATTATCACTGTCGGTCAGGCTTCGTAGTCAATTCTGAAGTGACAGGACAGTCAATTTCTACCATTCTGTACATTTATGTTCTCATTGTTTCTATTTCTTCTGATTTTGTTCTTCATGTTTACCCATCTATTTTTGTTCAATTGGACTTCTCAGGCTATACTTTCACAAGTAAGTTCTCATCTCCTTTGCATTTTCTTTGACTTTTGTTTTCATTTCTTTTAAACATTTATTTCTGAAATCTTTGTAAAAAAAATACTGAATTACCTATTGGTAGTAGTGTAGATCAGTGTTTCCCAACTCCGGTCCTTGAGTACCCCCAACAGCACACCTTTTTGTTGTAGCCCTGGACAACAACACAGAGGACTGGAGTTGGGAAACACTGATCTGGTGTAGATACATTTATTTTCAACAATTGAATTTGGTCTGTTTTGTTATGTCATTGAATTAAGAATTATACTTGACCATTGCTTCAAAGTTTTGATTGGGGCATTTTGGTAGAGTATTTGCCTTCAAGCATATACTCACACAATATCTCTTGTCTCATAAAACTTTCCAGGCGGCATACCATTTCATTACTCTAATGTGGACTCAGGTTTGTTTTAGTCATGTTGTAGTTTCTAAACACAGACTTTGAGTTTATAATAAGTGAGTGACCATGTACCGTAGCAATCCCATAGTTCCATAGCTCATTTTTAGCCACTTGCTTCTCCCCTGTGACTTGTCCCCATTCCCTTTGTACAGTGAACTGATTGACCCCTGATTCACTACAAATAGTCACTCAGCCCATAGCCAATGCTACAGATACTCAGTAATTAGTATGAACATATGGAGCAATAACAACATGTTGGACAGTGTCATTGCCCATACAGTAGCATTTACAGACAAAGAACTGAGCCGCATTATCGCCCAAAGAGAAATAAAAATATGCAGTGCCATTAGTTTCTCAATGATGACTCATGGTTAATGCGGCACAATTTGAATGTAGCCTTAGAAATCAGCAACAGACAGGATTCAGCCTCAGTTGGGTCTGATAGTTTGTTGCCGTTGTTAAGGCATCCCTAATTCACCAGACAATCTGCTTTTCCTTTGGGTTTATAGCATCTCTGTTCAGCCATGACAGCGTGATGCACCATTACTGAGAAGCCTATTTTCCCCCCTCATAAGACCCTGATACAGAAGGCAGAGAAGCGCAACAAAGACCATATCTCTAAATTATACTGATTCTCTTGGAGGAGATGGATCGCGTCAACTGTTTTTGTTGTGGAGGTTAACCCGCCTGGATTGGAGAGGTGATTGGCGGGATAATGGTCCGAACACTCCAAAGACTCACTTAACATTCATCAGGGCCTGCATGAATAACCAGGAGCCCAGGGTTGTCATAGACTTTAGTCTTCTCTGTTGCTGTATGCAGTTACTGTACTATTTCCAGTCGAAGGGACAACTTGTAAATCTAGTCCAAAGCTGTTGATATTAAATGACATATAATTAAGGAATTATTTCAAAAAGTATAGAGCTAAGTAGATGTATTCTGGTTATACAAGTTAACTAATCTCCTTTAATTAAGTTGTGTGTGCAGGTGTGTATGTCATAGTAGGGACTACAAGATAGGCCATACTGAGTGCTCACATGTATATTTCTGTGTCATGCCATTGTTCTAAGGTCCCGTGTGGCTCAGTTGGTAGAGCATGGCGATTGCAAGACCAGGGTTGTGGGTTCGATTGCCACAGGGGACCAGTATAAAAATGTATGCACTCACTACTGTAAGTTGCTCTGGATAAGAGCATCTGCTAAATGACATAAAACAATTCTACACAGTGTATTCATCAGTTGAGGACAGAAGACAAGTCTTAATTTTGAAATATAGTGACCCGGGTAAAAAAGATGTAAGCCAGGTGTCCGCATAACCTGCAAAGGGATGACCCAATGCTTGAGGTTGCTGTAACTAACCAGAACCCCAGGACATTTCAACCAAAGAGACTACAGCTGAGGACCAGGGGGGTGTAGTCATGGGCACCATGTCGGAGACAGAGGACACTGCCCCATGTATTGAGGTCCACCTGACGACCCACAGAGGGCAGCACGGGTGTCCAATGTAACACAGCTGTTCCTGTAGCAGGGCCCCTCCTTGTTGCCATGACCACACTGAGCCTCCCTCCAGCCAAGGCAACAGAGACCCTGTGACCCATGGCAATAGCCCTGAGGACAACATTGTAGATGGCATGGATGAGGGGCTCTTTAACTTTGTAGGTGGAGTCACCAGTGAGCCAGCCATAGTGGTCGAGGCTGAGGTGGTGAAGGAACTATGGAGACCCCTGAATCATAGACTGTTCTAACATCAGCAACCGCACCTCAAATTACTTGTACAACACCAGCTACCTCACAAAATGCTCTCTACACACTCAGAGGCTGGCAAATGGAGATCACTGGCAGCCTAACCAACAGCAGTCCAGCTGGTGACCTGACGTAATTGGACAGTGAGTACACCTTTCTAAGGGATGTCTCAGCCTCTCTTAGCATTTTTCAACTAATTAGTTTTTCAGAATTTTTTTTAACATGATTTAGGAGCCTTGGCTAGGGCACCGCAGAAACTTGGCTACAAATACCTCAGCTGCATCTTTGCTTTTATGCAATTGCATAGACATTTTTTTTAATTGGTTCTTTTTTTGTTGTCCTGTTTTTGTAATCTTACACCATTTTCGGTATATCCAATTGGTAGTTACGACCTTGTCTCATTACTGCAACTCCCCAATGGGCTCAGGAAAGGCGAAGGTCAAGACATGCTGCTTCTAAACCCGGAAGACTGATGACCGAAGTCAGCTTGCAGGCGCCTGGCCCGCCACAAGGAGTCGCTAGAGCCAAGGAAAGCCCCCCTAGGCAAACCCTTCCCTAACTCAGACGGCTTTGGCCAATTGGGGCTCCCGGTCACTGCCGGCTGTGGCGCCTCAGCACTGTGATGCAGTGCCTTAGACCTCTGCGCCACTCGGGAGGCCATTCAATTGGTTCTTATCTAGCTAGCCAAAATGTCATTACATTTACATTTACATTTACGTCATTTAGCAGACGCTCTTATCCAGAGCGACTTACAAATAGGTGCATTCACCCTATAGCCAGTGGGATAACCACTTTACAATATCTTATTTTATTTTATTATTATTATTATTTTATTTTTTTAGGGGGGGGGGGGTAGAAGGATTACTTTATCCTATCCCAGGTATTCCTTAAAGAGGTGGGGTTTCAAATGTCTCCGGAAGGTGGTGAGTGACTCCGCTGTCCTGGCGTCGTGAGGGAGCTTGTTCCACCATTGGGGTGCCAGAGCAGCGAACAGTTTTGACTGGGCTGAGCGGGAACTATGCTTCCGCAGAGGAAGGGGAGCCAGCAGGCCAGAGGTGGATGAACGCAATGCCCTCGTTTGGATGTAGGGACTGATCAGAGCCTGAAGGTACAGAGGTGCCGATCCCCTCACAGCTCCATAGGCAAGCACCATGGTCTTGTAACAGATGCGAGCTTCAACTGGAAGCCAGTGGAGTGTGCGGAGGAGCGGGGTGACGTGAGAGAACTTGGGAAGGTTGAACACCAGACGGGCTGCGGCATTCTGGATGAGTTGTAGGGGTTTAATGGCACAGGCAGGGAGCCCAGCCAACAGCGAGTTGCAGTAATCCAGACGGGAGATGACAAGTGCCTGGATTAGGACCTGTGCCGCTTCCTGTGTAAGGCAGGGTCGTACTCTCCGAATGTTGTAGAGCATGAACCTGCAGGATCGGGTCACCGCCTTGATGTTAGCGGAGAACGACAGGGTGTTGTCCAGGGTCACGCCAAGGCTCTTCGCACTCTGGGAGGAGGACACAATGGAGTTGTCAACCGTGATGGCGAGATCATGGAACGGGCAGTCCTTCCCCGGGAGGAAGAGCAGCTCCGTCTTGCCAAGGTTCAGCTTGAGGTGGTGATCCGTCATCCATACTGATATGTCTGCCAGACATGCAGAGATGCGATTCGCCACCTGGTTATCAGAAGGGGGGAAAGGAGAAGATTAGTTGTGTATCGTCAGCGTAGCAATGATAGGAGAGGCCATGTGAGGATATGACAGAGCCAAGTGACTTGGTGTATAGGGAGAATAGGAGAGGGCCTAGAACTGAGCCCTGGGGGACACCAGTGGTGAGAGCACGTGGTGCGGAGACAGCTTCTCGCCACGCCACTTGGTAGGAGCGACCGGTCAGGTAGGACGCGATCCAGGAGTGAGCCGCGCCGGAGATGCCCAGCTCGGAGAGGGTGGAGAGGAGGATCTGATGGTTCACAGTATCAAAGGCAGCAGACAGGTCTAGAAGGACAAGAGCAGAGGAGAGAGAGTTAGCTTTAGCAGTGCGGAGAGCCTCCGTGACACAGAGAAGAGCAGTCTCAGTTGAATGACCAGTCCTGAAACCTGACTGGTTTGGATCAAGAAGGTCATTCTGAGAGAGATAGCAAGAGAGTTGGCTAAAGACGGCACGCTCAATAGTTTTGGAAAGAAAAGAAAAGAAGGGATACTGGTCTGTAGTTGTTGACATCAGTGGGATCGAGTGTTGGTTTTTTGAGAAGGGGTGCAACTCTTGCTCTCTTGAAGACGGAAGGGACATAGCCAGCGGTCAAGGATGAGTTGATCAGCGAGGTGAGGTAGGGGAGAAGGTCACCGGAGATGGTCTGGAAAAGAGAGGAGGGGATGGGGTCAAGCGGGCAGGTTGTTGGGCGGCCTGCAGTCACAAGTCGCAAGATTTTATCTGGAGAGAGAGGGGAGAAAGAAGTCAAAGCATAGGGTAGGGCAGTGTGAGCAGGACCAGCAGTGTCATTAGACTTAACAAACGAGGATCGGATGTCGTCAACCTTCTTTTCAAAGTGGTTGACGAAGTCATCCACAGAGAGAGGAGGAGGGGGGGATTCAGCAGGGAGGAGAATGTGGCAAAGAGCTTCCTAGGGTTAGAGGCAGATGCTTGGAATTTAGAGTGGTAGAAAGTGGCCTTAGCAGCAGAAACAGATGAAGAAAATGTAGAGAGGAGGGAGGAAAAGATGCCAGGTCGGCAGGGAGTTTAGTTTTCTTCCATTTCCGCTCCGCTGTCCGGAGCTCTGTTCTGTGAGCTCGCAATGAGTCATCAAGCCACGGAGCTGGAGGGGAGGACCGAGCCGGCCGGGAGGATAGGGGACACAGAGAGTCAAAGGATGCAGAAAGGGAGGAGAGGAGGGTTGAGGAGGCAGAATCAGGAGATTGGAGGGAGAAGGATTGAGCAGAGGTAAGAGATGATAGGATGGAAGAGGAGAGAGTAGTGGGAGAGAGAGAGCAAAGGTTGCGGCGGCGCATTACCATCTGTGTAGGGGCAGAGTGAGTAGTGTTGGAGGAGAGCGAGAGAGAAAAGGATACAAAGTAGTGGTCGGAGACATGGAGGGGAGTTGCAGTGAGATTAGTAGAAGAGCAGCATCTAGTAAAGATGAGGTCAAGCGTATTGCCTGCCTTGTGAGTAGGGGGGGACGGTGAGAGGGTGAGGTCAAAAGAGGAGAGGAGTGGAAAGAAGGAGGCAGAGAGAAATGAGTCAAATGTAGACGTAGGGAGGTTGAAATCCCCCAAAACTGTGAGGGATGAGCCATCCTCAGGAAAGGAACTTATCAAGGCGTCAAGCTCATTGATGAACTCTCCAAGGGAACCTGGAGGGCGATAGATGACAAGGATATTAAGCTTAAATGGGCTAGTGACTGTGACAGCATGAAATTCAAATGAGGAGATAGACAGAGGGAGGGGAAAAATGAGAATTCCTTGGGGAGATGAGGATTCTGTTGCAACACCCTCTCCCCAATGGTCAGACGAGGAGAGAGCAGTAGGAGTAGCAGTGTTAGAAATAATTAAAAGGTTAAGACGTTTTTTTTCCCTTAAGTATTTTTTCCAGTTTTCTCAAAACATATTATCTGCCCTGGAATTTACCACAAATATGTGGTTTGCAATATCTGTGCATTGCCAGACAAAGTTGCTGGCCTGCTCATGCAAGACAGATTATCACTCAATTTCTCACCGTTGAAACAACTCTATTGTGAGTTTCTGATTGTACTTCTGTTTCAAGCAGTGTGATGCTTCTTTGCAAAGTCGATGGCTTATGAGCGGTTCTTGCAAATATCATGTCAAAAGCAGACATGCTTTTTTTCCAAATATTTGTGGAGTGGATTATTGCTTTCTGCAATGCTGCACTACTTTCAAATGTAAAATGTTTCTCCTTTTAAATTGACAGTGTCTACCAAGCCTTTTTCACTCTGGGTGGAATTGTTCTGTCAATGGCCACAATGTTGCTTTTATCACTTTAGTGTCTTTGTCTGCCATAACATTTCTCACCTCATTTGTATCTAAGGAAAGCCTGACACCCCTGAAGCAACAACTCAGGTTACCTTAGACAGTTCTACCCCCACTTATGTACAAACAGAGCCTAGCAAGCTAGGCTGATTTGTACATTGATAGTCTATTTTATGGTTCATTTACACAATATGCTTTTGTCACTAATAACACGATTTGTGTCATACAAGAGAACAGTTTCTCATCTCACTCTTTTCAGCTGAGTAACAATGATACATTGTTCATTGAGACATCATGAGTCTTTGCACAAATCTGTGGTTCTTATAAGGACACCTACCTTGTGGGTAATGACTCATGATTATCTTGACAAATCAGCTTGGTTGGAATGAAATTAGTTTGTTGATAAAGTGGGTTCAATTCTATTGAGGATTGTCGAATAATGACCAACAGCTATTCCACCTGCTTCAAACAAGCCTTGTGAAAACTAATCTGCCCTTAGGAATTTCATGTGGGGAAGTCAATTATGTATTTAGAATTTATGTGCTACCTTTTTTGAATATAAATACGGACAATGATTTTATGTGTGAAACTTTAGTTTATTGCTGTACAATGTAGATTCCAGCTGATTTTACTGATAAAACACAGTAAAATACACTGCTCTACATTCCATGGTAGAAGCATCTCAGATAATGGTATGAGCAGACCTGTGATATTACACATTCTTATGATGAATGTGATGTTGTACTGTACATCATAATTTTAAAGTGCTCTTGTTCATGAGGTGTTTCATGCTGCTCAGCATAAGCCTTATGTCAAAGTCGAAATGACTCTCTGTGGTGTGTTGGTGCCAGTGGATGACTGATGTGCACCGAGGCGGTGCTCTGCCATCAGAACGTCCAGTCGTCTGTAACACTAACGACTGGCACTGCCCTCTCTGGGCAATCACGGGCACCTCTCACCATGTTTTCACCATCTTGCAGTTTCGTCAGTGACACCAACCTTCATTCCTTCAACAAGTGCAGCCCTTAGTGAGTATGCCGGCAGTGTGTGGTGTGTCTCTCTCTACCCCCCAATCTCCCTCTCTATGTCTGCTTGGTCTCACCACTGCTTAGTGCTACGTCATCGCTCTTTAGAGAGAACCGATGTAGTGACAAGGAGCTACTGATATACTGTTATTAGTTAAAGGGATGTGATACAGAGAGACAGTCACTGACTCTACTCACTGCCTCAATCCTTAGTAGAGTTCTACTGACTAATCTCAGCCTGCGAGAAACAGATTGCCCCTCTACTGCCTCTACTATTTCCCTGTAATTTCCTTCCAAGGAACGCATGTATTAATCAGCAATATTCATACCACTGTGCATTTAGCATCGGCCCCCACAGTTTGCCGTGCGTTTGATTTAGAGTGAATTTAGAGTGGAAACTTCCGATTGGGTTTTACAGACATTATTTATTTCGAAACAGTGCAGCATGCAGCGTACGTCTGATTAGGGGATTGATCACTGTAACATTAACGAACACTGCTGCATGTTGTCTAATTAGTCTAAAGAAGGAAGTTACCATCCTGCCATTAACTAACATCGCCACCATTAGCGTTAGCGCACCTAGAGCTTCTCTGCCCTTTAGATATATAGCTAGTCTCCTCATTCTGTACATGCCATTCTCTGTCTCTCTTCCTGTCTGTGTGTCTGTGGCTCCTCTGCTAAGCCAGGTGCTATGTTTGAACACTCTTCTAAGATGTAGGCAGCTGCCTCCCCTTCTCTCTTTCCCCTGGTGGCTATGGTATTGACAGTGACGTCAGGTAACATTCCGGGTGTTCCACGGGTAACCATTACAGCGTGCATTACATATACCTGTCGAGAATAAGGGATTGGTTTGACAGACAGCGAGGTGAGACAGAGATTATTTTGACAGACCGGGGGTTTTTGAAAGATAACCATTCTGTGATTTCAAAAAGAGAGGATGACAGTGTCTGCTACTTACAATTGGACAGTGTTGCCCTGCCGTCAGCATGTTGTGCTCTGAAGGATGGCTATAGGGATAATACAGTAAACAACATGAAGATCAGACCTCATAGAAAAAACACAGTAGGACTTTGATTTTACCAATATCTTAAACAAACTTATGAATACCAAACAGTAGGGATGTTAATCCGTCCTAACATAACTCCTGTGACTCATTAAAAGAGAAGGATGGAAAGAGAAAACGGGAGGGATAAAATAAAAAGAATGAGAGGCATGGATAAGCAACTTCCTTTTATAAGATAAAGCTATGTTATCTTATAGAATTGTACTGAGACTCATTGTTGTTGATGACACTTACTGATGAGATTATTTTGAATTGACTAGGAAAGTTGTGGTTTGTTTGCAGGATAGATAGTCTTAATTAGGATTTTGAAGTTCCCACATTTGTAATCTTGTCATATGTTTAATTCTCTTAAGAATTTGTCTACATACATGTTTGGGAAGTGTAAATCAGGTGTCCCTAAAGTATTGTTAGGATGAGCATGGCTGATTTGATTGGCTGAACGTTTTGAAGCTGCTATGGGTCAACATAGGGCCCTCATGTACAGTATGTTTGTGTTCGATGTGTGTGCGTGTGTGTGTATGTGCTATGTGTCTGTCAAATTGCTGGTATCTGTCTACTATAGAAAATATAAGGAAACCTGAGGAACTATTTTGTAGGTCATGTGCCAAGTTTATTTCTAGGCTAACCAATCTAAATCAAATAACAGCTCTAATATAACAGTTCTCTATTAGTTACTAATTAGATTTTGACTCACCTGTAGAATATGAAGTTGGTGTGCATATAAGGTCTATGTAATTCATATGAAAAGATTTAGTCATTAATCAATACTGATTGCCTTCATGTGTGATTAGTATTCTAGTTGGCTAAATGTGAAATATGACATGAGGAATTAGCCCTTAAGGCTTCAGGTGTATAAACATGTGTGCATACGTTATACAGTGAGGGAAAAAATTATTTGATCCCCTGCTGATTTTGTACGTTTGCCCACTGACAAAGAAATGATCAGTCTATAATTTTAATGGTAGGTTTATTTGAACAGTGAGAGACAGAATAACAACAACAAAATCCAGAAAAACGCATGTCAAAAATGTTATAAATTGATTTGCATTTTAATGAGGGAAATAAGTATTTGACCCCTCTGCAAAACATGACAGTACTTGGTGGCAAAACCCTTGTTGGCAATCACAGAGGTCAGACGTTTCTTGTAGTTGGCCACCAGGTTTGCACACATCTCAGGAGGGATTTTGTCCCATTCCTCTTTGCAGATCTTCTCCAAGTCATTAAGGTTTCGAGGCTGACGTTTGGCAACTCGAACCTTCAGCTCCCTCCACAGATTTTCTATGGGATTAAGGTCTGGAGACTGGCTAGGCCACTCCAGGACCTTAATGTGCTTCTTCTTGAGCCACTCCTTTGTTGCTTTGGCCGTGTGTTTTGGGTCGTTGTCATGCTGGAATACCCATCCACGACCCATTTTCAATGCCCTGGCTGAGGGAAGGAGGTTCTCACCCAAGATTTGACGGTACATGGCCCCGTCCATCGTCCCTTTGATGCAGTGAAGTTGTCCTGTCCCCTTAGCAGAAAAACACCCCCAAAGCATAATGTTTCCACCTCCATGTTTGACGGTG
Organism: Coregonus clupeaformis; assembly: GCF_020615455.1. Classification (NCBI taxonomy): domain Eukaryota; kingdom Metazoa; phylum Chordata; class Actinopteri; order Salmoniformes; family Salmonidae; genus Coregonus; species Coregonus clupeaformis. Next base: position 36,116,943 of record NC_059200.1, read on the forward strand.
GGGATGGTGTTCTTGGGGTCATAGGCAGCATTCCTCCTCCTCCAAACACGGCGAGTTGAGTTGATGCCAAAGAGCTCCATTTTGGTCTCATCTGACCACAACAATTTCACCCAGTTCTCATCTGAATCATTCAGATGTTCATTGGCAAACTTCAGACGGGCATGTATATGTGCTTTCTTGAGCAGGGGGACCTTGCGGGCGCTGCAGGATTTTAGTCCTTCACGGCGTAGTATGTTACCTATTGTTTTCTTGGTGACTATGGTCCCAGCTGCCTTGAGATCATTGACAAGATCCTCCCGTGTAGTTCTGGGCTGATTCCTCACCGTTCTCATGATCATTGCAACTCCACGAGGTGATATCTTGCATGGAGCCCCAGGCCGAGGGAGATTGACAGTTATTTTGTGTTTCTTCCATTTGCACCAACTGTTGTCACCTTCTCACCAAGCTGCTTGGCGATGGTCTTGTAGCCCATTCCAGCCTTGTGTAGGTCTACAATCTTGTCCCTGACATTCTTGGAGAGCTCTTTGGTCTTGGCCATGGTGGAGAGTTTGGAATCTGATTGATTGATTGCTTCTGTGGACAGGTGTCTTTTATACAGGTAACAAGTTGAGATTAGGAGCACTCCCTTTAAGAGTGTGCTTCTAATCTCAGCTCGTTACCTGTATAAAAGACACCTGGGAGCGAGAAATCTTTCTGATTGAGAGGGGGTCAAATACTTATTTCCCTCATTAAAATGCAAATCAATTTATAACGTTTTTGACATGCGTTTTTCTGGATTTTGTTGTTGTTATTCTGTCTCTCACTGTTCAAATAAACCTACCATTAAAATTATAGACTGGTCATTTCTTTGTCAGTGGGCAAATGTACAAAATCAGCAGGGGATCAAATACTTTTTTCCCTCACTGTATGTATTTGACACCAGGTAATTGGAGTAAGTATGTTTTATGTCTAGTGGTGTGTTTAGAATTCATAAAATGAAGTTCAGAGTCCACTCTGTGTTGCTGTAATTCATGTTTCTTTCCTCTATAAACATATTGAGCATCATTTCTTAAAGTATGGGACTTTATACTATGGTATGGGTTTACACTGCATTCTCATACATCGAGGCCATATATTTTGACAATATGGCCTCAGAGATACATTATGCAGTTGTACAATGTGTGACTGAAGGTGAAATGTGTCCCAAATACTTTAACCACCCCCCCCTCTCTCCTCCTCCTCCCCAATGCTTAATATGGTCATACAGTAGTTGTCATACCGGTATACCATATTTCGTTGCGCATGTAACATTTTACAATGTGCTTTGTCAATCAGTATTGTCAATACTGCAGAGTTTCCTCTGTTTTTCTTTTCTTTTACACAACTGTCTTGGTTGGAGCCAAAATGTTCAACGTATACAGACAACAAGGCTCTATGAAGACCCTTTAAGGTCAAAAGCCAAAGTATATGCGACAGTCTTATACAAAGCCGCTATTTTTCTAGTAGAAATAGTATCAAAAACTGATATTCTCATTAATTCCAGTCCAGAGGAAATACTGTTTCAACGAAAGATGCATGAGGCAATTTTAGACATTTCATGGAATTGGCATCCAGTTCCCGCAAAAACATTACAGTGATAAATCCTAGCCTATATGAGCTAACTTATTTCTGGTCATGACATATCTATTGAATACACTAAAAACCTGCACTTGATGTCCTAAAATGCTTCATGTATCTAATTGCTGTACATGTTTTCTATGTCTATTTGATGTGTAAAGAAGTTCTGCTCTGAACTTGTGTATTTCTTTTTGTCATTTGTGTTTCTGTTTTGTATCATTTTGTCTTTAACGTTATTTTTGTTTTGTTCCTTACCCATGTTTACATCATTTAAAAAATGTTTTGTATTTCCCATGTGACCCCCCCCACTCCACTTTTCTTTCAACCAATCATGTGCGTGCGTATCATATGACTTTGTCATGTGGCTCTTGCATGGTGCTGATGATGTCGTCTTCACTGGTGAACAGAAGGTAATTTTTTGTTCTATTTGGTCCGATTCATATTATAGGGCAATAGATCAGCCATTGAACAGATTTTTACTTTTGGTCAACCTGCATTCTATCTACCTCATCTCATCTCCAACCATATTAACACAATTATATGTAGATGTGTGTGCTTACTTGGTATCCCACTAACAGAGGGTATAATTCAAAAAAAGAGAAGTGCAGAGGATATTTCCCTCATTGTCTTCTTAGAAGCTATAGCTAAGCCACATAATATATTAGATATGTTATATAGCTAGCTATCAGTGAGCGTTACATAATGTAGTTGGAAATAAGCAAAGGGTTGACCTCTAGCCGGATATTTTATATATATTTTTTTTGGTGCCTAAGGTGCCATTGTCACCTCCCATGGCTATCATATGCAAACAGAACATATATTTTTTAATGTACTTTTTTGTTGCCAAATCACATAATCTCAATCACAATAGCAGTGTTGAAACCATCACCTTTGGCAACTGCATCGCACGCTCATTGAATTGTATTGACCTTTTCAGACTGTCTCCCAGAATGCTTTTCTGAACCGACTAACAGTGGTATTCACTCCACATTACTGCATGCATGCATGTTCACTCCTCTTTCCTTCAACTCCTTCGTTTTCTTTACTGTCTCACCAGACAGAAAGTTCTGGCTTGTCTGCATGTCTGTCCTGTCTGTCTGTCGGTCTGTTTTTGTCTTCCAGAGTGCCTTTGTGTTATTCACATGTATTGATACTGACTGAAAAATGACAGTCCCATTCACAATTCATGAGTCCTTTAACCCATCTGGTGTGACAATAAACTTTCATTGCATTTGGGCACAGCAAACCAATAAGGTCATTGGTTCACACATGCAGGGATGTTTTTAAAGAGCTGAAAAAGTGAATAAGAATTAGGGTGATTCAGAACAGGAAGGTTTATTTACACAACATTTCCTTGATATCAATGTCAGTTCATGTCAGTTTGAGTAAAGGATCTGACACATCAAACATTTGTCTGATGTAACGTTCAGAAATTGATATGAAGTATACGTACACTACTGTGCAGACAAACTTAGAGTAATACTATCTGTACAATATTTACATCAGGTTTAACTAGATAAGAACACTTTTGGGGAGACCAATAGAAAGTTGAGTTATTGTTGCATCAGATGACAATGGGAACGATCATGGGACTGTCACAAATTGATGTATCAAAATATACCTGAATCACTACATATTGAATAAAAGCAGCATTTGCACGATAGAGCATGTTTTTGTTAATATCTCTAATTCACAGATAACCCTAATGGCTCTTCTTTCTTCTTAGCATTTGAAGATTCCTCACCTAACTGGGAATGATGCTCATGACTGGATAAACTATGAATATAACTCTCTGTACATGCCACTGTTTTGACTGGTTTTGGTTATCACTAACTCTGTTTATTTCAATTCCAGCATCAAATCATGCTTACTGCAATACTTTTGAGTCCAATGCATTTTGGAGGAGAATTTAATCAGATAATCACCTGAGATCAAGATCAAGTGCCTTCACGCATGTCTGATTGACTAATTGTGTAATCACCACTGAAATGAATGTTTGAAGTGTCATTAATTAACAAGATGCAACGTCAATTTAAATTTAGAATACAACCGTAAAAAATATACAACAGTTAAACTGCAGACATGTTCTTTTATACATTTTGTGAATTATTGAAGTTTGAGAAAATTAAAGACGGTACTCACTTTTTCAGGGCCAAGGTAGAGGATAAATAGGAGCAGACACTGGAAAATATTATCCAATCATAGGGTTCAATCAGGCTGAAGTCAGGGAGCTTTAGGCCAAGATCCACTGGATAGCGTGGGCAAAAGTGGAGCAGGTTTCATCTGTCTGTCTCTCACCCTATTATTTCTTATCGTTCTTATCTCATTTTGGCTGAAGTCAAAGGAGACGATGCAAACAGACTTCCAGGCTGGAGTATAGTTGTCCAACATTAATATTCCATGCTGCACTTCCATGGGTTTCGTTGAGAATGCCTGGCAGCATTGCTGTTGTCTGCTGCTCTTTCACTTCCCTCTGTGGGAATGACCCGCTCTCAGAGTTCATTGGTGGATAAATATCATCAGGGTGATCAAGGGGAACAATGTACCCAGTGTGACTGAAGGTCGGGGCGTCTGGCTGCAACATTTCAGAAGAAAACATAAAATCGGGACAGTAAATAATCTCCATTGATCTCAGCCAAAAACAAACAAATCAGTGTGCATTGCAGATGTGCTGCAGCAGCCATTTGAAACCTGATATCACCTTTGGGCAGTTAGTGATGGTGTGTAGTAGAATACTGGAGCTGTATGTAACATGCTGTGTTCTGCTAGTTATTTTAATAGCATATTCACACTGCTAACTGTGTGTAACCAATGTTCCCATGATTATTGAGTTATGGTGATTAGAGTCTCCTCCCTATACCCTCTGTGACTGAGGTGTCATGGCTGTAAATGTGAACGCTAACATCATTAGGCACACTCAAAAGGCAAACACACACACACTGTACACACGCTGGAACGCACCGACCCTCCCCTCCCAATGGACCATGATAATGTTATTAAATGTAATAGAGTAACATGTCCAATCAAGACGAGGAGGCTAATTAGCCTATTCCCTTTGTCTGCAGAAGAGGCCATGTAACGAGCTGCTCCTGAAGGATAATTATTATCTCCCCATTGGCTCCCTCCCTCACCCCACCGCCCACTGCCCTCACTGTCCCTCCATCATAAAACCGTCCTTGAGTCTATGAGGGGCAAGACTTAATTTTATCTTCTTGGAACGTCCTCTGCCACTGCCACCGTAAAAACAGTCAATTTGTTCTCCAGATGTACTACATTTAAAGCAGTACATACACAAAAACCAGAGGCAAGGGATTGAAATGAAGTGAGAATCCCACAGTGCCTTGGGCTTGTTAAGAATTATAATCCCACTCCTGAAGCGAGGGCAGACTGATGATGTAGGCTGGTTCTCCGACAATGGGAGTTAATGAGGGACAGCTGCATTCAGCCATGCCACCTAGGTTAAGGGCCCTGGGCAGGAGACTGAGCTGAGCATGTAGGCTGTTGCCATGGTAACTGACTGACCGCTGTGTCCCGTTATGGCCTGTGTAGGGGAGCCCAGTCCCCCTAAACTGGAGGGAAAGCTGCAGACCACGGGCAACACCCTCAAGGTCAACTGGATCAAGCAGGACGATGGGGGCTCGCCCATCAAACACTACCTGATCAGATACAGGGCTGTGAGTATGACGGGGCAAGGAGGTGTAACACCGTATATACTGATTTGCTTCCTGGTTTCCCCCCAAGAGACACTATTAAGTGTTGGTTACATATCTTATGTATTGGTTACATATCTCCCCGGTTTTATCGTACTGTAATTATTTCAGTTTAGCAAAAAGCACATAGACTTACGGATATGTGAAAAACAGAGAAATGGATCACATGATTTGTAAAGATTAATGACAGATCACCATTGTGTTTTATGCCTAGATTGATAAATGGTTAGTGATTCACGTAGGAAGATGAATGGATGACCAAATAACAAGTGTGAATGCATGGAAACATTTACAGTGATATAAAGTGATGTGCAGTTTGCTGGAGTGCCATAGCCACGGATGTCTTTCCGAGTCATGTCTTTTGAGTGTCTCTCTTTTTGCGACCCAACCTAGAAGCACGTTCCGGACTGGAAGCCGGAGATCCGCCTGCCCCACGGCAGTGAGTACGTGGTGCTGAGCAGCCTAGACTGGAACACAGAGTATGAAGTCTACGTGGTGGCTGAGAACCAGCAGGGCAAGTCCCAGCCCGGCACCCTCTCCTTCAGAACCGCAGCAGAGCCCACCGCCATCCCAGGTAATTCCCACCCCCACCCCACCCCACCCCATCCTGCGCTGCAAGAACACACACACTTCCAACAGAGATACTGCCACCGTGACCCAATGTATACTGTGTTTACCCCTCCTTCACCCAAATTGACTTCTAGTCAGGTCTTGAGACTACACTTCACAGATGTAGATGCCCTGTTAGGGCAATTGATTGGTTTGAACATTTCTGCTGGATGATATTTTCATTCAAGATGTTCATCCCAAAAGAAGGTGGGAAAAAGGTCAAAGTTAGACAGACAAAAAACAGAGTAGCAAAGTCCTCTTCTGACTGTCAGGGCTACATTTTAGAAACACTTGCCCTCTGCAGTCCGCCTCAAAGCCTCAATTCCAGAGAGTTCGTCACACCGTTGCACAAAGCTTTGGGGTGATAAGATAGACAGAATTGAACAAAGACTGGGGCAGTTTGTCTCACTGTTTGTGATGGAATAGTTTTGCCCACAGTGAGTCTTTGTTGCTGTAGAGTGAGATTGGTCATTTGGTCTCGGCCTATAACCTCTCTGGCTGACATTGATGCGCAAGTTCAGTGAGCAATAAAGTCAGGACAGATGATATCGGTCAGGCCTCAAACATTCGCTTTATGTCCATAGCAATGCCCCTACCCTGGTGGTCACGGTCAGCTGGTGCTCTGTTGACAGTGTCGTGGTTTGAATTTTAACTTGGGCTGCCTCCCCACTGACCAAACCTGAGCTTGGAACCTGTCCCTTACTATTTCTCTCTTTCTCATAAATCACTCCTTGCACTGAATCGTTCTCTCTTTCTCTATATGTTTTTGTCTCTTACTTTTCCACCCGCCCTTCTGTCTTTTTCTTTTTTTCTTTCTTATGCCTCTATCAGTAGCTCCATGCATCTCTCACTTTCTCTACACCTACCTTTTTTTAGCTCTCTTTTTCCCTGTCTTCCATGCTTCCTCTCTCTTTCTCTTTCCATTTCTCTTCATGTCATGCACATTCTCTCTCTGGCTTTTTGATGTTTCAGTGAAAGAGCATCAAAAGTCAGTGTCACTCCCTCTCCTCTCTGTCTCTCTGTTTCTCTCCTTTCTCTCCCCTCCTCTTTCTCTATCTTTCTCTTCGAAAGCCAGGTTTAGTGGGTCTCAGTTCAGGCTCACTGCTGTATTTACTGACCTGAATATGTGCCTTGGCTTGGTGAGGATGCAGCCTCCAGTCTTGCATGGGGACGCGTCAACAGGATTAATGTCTTAATGCTTTACTGGAGACCTAACAGGCATCTGCCAGTGCATGACACAGGGACCTGCTTTTTCTCATCCACTTGGTGGGAACCAGCCATATAGCAGTGGGAGGTTTGGATCACTCATTATTCTGTCAGAGCAGATTCACGTGGACACCGTCCAAGTTCCCTTTTTTATTTACTGCTTTATATATATTTTTTAAATTGGTCCCTTTGCCGCGCTTAGCTATACACGTAGCAGTGCCAATGCCAGTGCCGGTAATGTTTATGCGAAGCATGTGGGTGTTTGAGGAAAAAAGAGGGGGTGTATTTTTAGGCTAAACATCTGCACCGACTTAAGGTCCACAGCTGTTCTTAGTAAAGATGGCCGAAAACAGGGTCGTTCCATGAAATAGGAGCCTTTTGGACATGCAAACCTTTAAGAAATTAACTTTAGAATATCTCTTCTTTCAACATTCAATTGCATGGAGGATATGTTTAGCCTACAGAAAAAAAAACATTTTACCATCTCAGGCATTGAAATCCTATGAACTAAGAGCATTTTATCTACACTTGTACCACACTGACCATGTTTACATGCGCACAATATTCTGGATAGTAGCTCATATCCCGCTTAAGGTGTTATTCGGGATACGCTGTTGACATGCACCTTTGATATCCCGCTCATGAGTATCCCTGTATCCATGAATAAACAGAATATTCCTAATTTAAATTCATATGGGTTAAATGGAATAGTAACTCAAATCTGGACACTGATTGTAGGCCTATAAGTTTTCACATGTAGCCTAATATAAAATGAACTCCTGCAGAATTATGCATTTCTTGAAGTAAAATGATATAACAAATGTTAATTTTGTCTCGGGAACAGAAGTATGATTTCTGTCTTTCAGCATCTCTTGAGAAAATGTGAATGTGTGTGTAACGAGTTAGCTTTGACACTGTTATGCAAGTGGACAGTGTTTCAACCACATAAAATATGCACCCAAGACAAACTGAAGTCTTATCAGAAACATATTTCATCGTTTTTATCAGCTTTTCATTTCCTTAAAACCGGTCAAACGGATGACATTTGGAGATTTTGCACCGGAACCATCTTTCCACTGTTTTGGAATTATTGTGTTTTCTCCCCGGTCCCTAAACGAAACTGATAACTAGATTACGAATGCATTCATTCTATCGATGTAAGACATTATTCTTGTGAGAACTACTTAATTTAGTTTTCTAGGCCAGGGCAACAAGAGAAGCTGCATGTATCTAACTATAGTTGACAAACAAATGGCATAACAAATGTCGGAAATTATAAGCAGAAACCTGTCTAAATTAGGGGTGAAAGTAATCTAAGCCAATAGGCTATATGGTCCAGTACAGTGTGTCAGCAAAATAATTTATGCCATTATTATGGTGGATCAAACTGCGTAGGTATAGCCTACTTTTTTAAGTGATTTGGTTTGACATTCAGATGAAAACATCATCACACAACATCCATGATATGCATAACTGAGCATGCGCAGACCGCGATAAACAACAGTAAACGGGTTGTGTTGACATGCCATAGTATCCAATTTAAGATCAGCATATCCCAGGCTCTTATCCGGGTTTCTCATAACCGGTATACAAGCTTTTTCGGGTTATTGTAAACAGAATATGATGTTTATATGCATCAACTCAAAAACAGAATACTTGGTGTGCATGTAAAAGGTGGTCACTGTCTGTCAACCTTTTTACGGACACCTATGTAACTTCCTAACTATTATTTAAAAGCATGTTTGAGATAAATCCAACATTTTTTCATTGATCAAGTATCCCTTGTACAAATAAACTCATATATAATATCAAACTCATAAAGTTACCGCATTCTATCAATCAGAAAAACCCTGGAATGAGTAGGTGTGTCCAAACTTTTGACTGGTACTGTATGTTCCACACATAATGAAAGTTAAATCAAATTCTAGTTTCCCTAACATTAATTGAGCAAACAGGGTTGACGTGTTGAGCTCGACCACCTCAGTCAAAGATGAGAAAACAATTATAAATAGACCAGAAAGAGAGAGAAGACTTACTTCCTTTTCCACCATGCTGTTCAGAAGACCCAAACGATGTCATCTGCAGTGAATCATTTAACTTGGTGGAATGGTCCATTATTTTAAAGGTGTAAATTGTTTGCATAACAGGCTTGGCCTTAAAATGAGGGACAGATGTAAATGCATCACTAATATCACATAAAATCTTCCTAGAAGTGATACAGGGTTGATGGGACATGTCAAAATGCAGAATTTTGGCACTTTAGCAAACCTTTATTCATATGAAAAATGTGATTTATTGAATTCTCCATGTGGTCATTTAATATAACAGGCTTTTAAAATTCAATATTGGTGCATAATTTCTACTTGAAATATAAAATGGACGCAAAAGGCGCCCATTTCGTGGAACGACCCAACAGCTGCTGTGTCATAAATCCAGACTCTCTGTGTTATATATTGGCACTGCAACATATTAGCTAAATATAGGTGAGTGCATATGATATGATATGAAATGTACTTTTCCTTTTTTGTTTACTTACTGGGCATATATACAGTGAGCTCCAAAAGTATTGGGAAAGTGACACATTCTTTGTTGTTTTGACTCTGTACTCCAGCACTTGAAATGCTTGATTTGAAATGCTAAAGTGCAGACTTTCAGCTTTAATCTGAGGGTATTTTCATCCATATCGGGTGAACCGAAATTACAACACTTTTTGTATATAGTCTCCCCACTTTAGGGGACCAAAAATATTGGGACAAATTCACTTATATGTGTATTAAAGTAGTAAAAAGTTAAGTATTTGGTCCCATATGCATAGCACGCAATGACTACATCAAGCTTGTGACTCTACAAATTTGTTGAATGCATTTGCTGTTTTTGGTTGTGTTTCAGATTATTTTGTGGCCAATAGAATGGTAAATAAAGTATTGTGTCATTTTGGAGTGACTTTTATTTAAAATAAGAATAGAATATGTTTCTAAACACTTTTATATTAATGTGGATGCTAGCATGATTACGGATAATCCAGAATTAATCGTGAATAATGATGAGTGAGAAAGTTACAGATGCACAAATATCATACCCCCAAGACATGCTAACCTCTCACCATTACAATAACAGGGGAGGTTAGCAACTTTCTCACTCATCATTATTCACGATTCATTCAGGATTATCTGTAATCAAGGTAGAAGTGTACTTAACTTTTTACTCCTTTAATACACATATAAGTGAATTTGTCCCAATACTTTTGGTCCCCTAGAATTGGGGGACTATGTAGAAAGAGTGCTGTAATTTCTAAACGGTTCACCCAATATATATGAAAATACCCTCAAATTAAAGCTGACAGTCTGCACTTTAACCTCATTGTATCATTTCAAATCCAAAGTGCTGGAGTACAGAGCCAAGAAAACATTTGTCACTGCCCCAATACTTTTGGAGCTCACTGTATATACTGTACACTGAGTGTACAAAACATTAGGAACACCTGCTCTTTCCATGACATAGACAGACCAGGTGAATCCAGGTGAAAGCTATGATCCCTTATTGATGTCACCTGTTAAATTCACTTCAATCAGTGTAGATGAAGGGGAGGAGACAGGTTAAAGAAGGATTTTTAAGCCTTGAGACAATTGAGGCGTGTATGTGCGCCATTCAGAGGGTGAATGGGCAAGACAAAATATTTAAGTGCCTTTGAACGGGGTATTGTAGTAGGTGCCAGGCACACTGGTTTGAGTGTGTCAAGAACTGCAACGCTGCTGGGTTTTTCACGCTCAACAGTTTCCTGTGTGTATCAAGAATGGGCCACCACCCAAAGGACATCCAGCCAACTTGACACAACTGTGGGAAGCATTGGAGTCAACATCGGCCAGCATCGCTGTGGAACACTTTCGACACCTTGTACAGTCGTGGTCTAAAGTTTTGAGAATGACATAAGTATTGGTCTTCACAAAGTTCGCTGCTTCAGTGCTATGAGATATGTTTGTCAGATGTTACTATGTTATACTGAAGTATAATTACAAGCATTCCATAAGTGTCAAAGGCTTTTATTGACAATTACATTAAGTTTATGCAAAGAGTCAATATTTGCAGTGTTGACCCTTCTTTTTCAAGACCTCTGCAATCTGCCCTGGCATGCTGTCAATTAACTTCTGGGCCACATCCTGACTGATGGCAGCCCATTCTTGCATAATCAATGCTTGGAGTTTGTCAGAATTTGTGGGTTTTTGTTTGTCCACCCGCCTCTTGAGGATCGACCACAAGTTCTCAATGGGATTAAGGTCTGGGGAGTTTCCTGGCCATGGACCCAACATTTTGATGTTTTGTTCCCCGAGCCACTTAGTTATCACTTTTGCCTTATGGCAAGGTGCTCCATCATGCTGG